>NC_081406.1:253460849-254134059 GCF_030272615.1 Cryptomeria japonica
TTCACTTGGGTATCATTTCTTATGAGTTTTTTGGCCATTTGGTGGAGCTTCCATTGCTGATCTAAGTCTGAAACTCCATTTTCAGATTTGTCTCCAGACTTAGATATTTTTTACCAGCCCTTTGTTTGTGCCCAGATTTGACAAACTTCACTTTCGAAAGGTGAAATCCATCAAATACAGGTGTTTCCTATGACTGCGACAAATTTAAATGATTGATTTATTAAAGTTGCAGGTTGTCTTCAGACATTGGGCAGCCATTGTTGGACCTTGGAAGGGTGTCTTCAAACTTTATGAACTAAAAATCAGACTTTTCCACACCCTTTTCCAAGCATTTTCAGAATTGTGGTATACTTCCGGGCACTAATTTTGATATTTTTCTGAGTATACCAGGTTGTCTTCAGACTGAAACTTCATTTCCAGCCACATAGATGTGCCCAAATGTGACCATTTCTGAGTTTTGAAGGTCAAAATAATTCAAATGCAAGCATGTGACATGGCTGTGACCACTTCCAGCCATTGATATTCATCATTTTCAGAGTGTCTTCAAACTTTTTGGAGCCATTTTCAGACTTTCACATGGTGTATTCAGACTTAAGAATCAGAAAATCAGACTTCAATACACCATTTTTTGAGTATTTTCAGACATTGGAGGGCGTATTCAGACTTTGTCCTCAGAAAATCAGACTTTTGTTACAACTTTTATATCGAAAATCAGTCACTTTCTGAGTGTTTTCAGACCTCCAAGTGATATTTCCAGACCTGGACATTCATTTTTGGGCTCCAAATACTTGATTTTCTGAGTTTACATGGGTGTCTTCAGATTTAGCAATTATGATCAGACTTATCCTAAGTCTGAAAATCGGTTTTTCTTAAGGAAAATCTTCCAGACTTTAATCCGGACCTTCTTATTTTCCAGAATTGGTGTTGCAATTTTCTAAGATTACCTAACATGCTGTGACAAAATGTCAGGAACAAAGTCCTAATGGTGTCCAGATTTCCACTCCATGGAATGGTGATCCAGTCAACACAAGATTTTCAAGGATAGTGAGTCTGGATGAGGATCGGATTTCCACTGCAGGGCAGAATTACAAAGGAAGGAAGTTGTCCAAATAGGCATCAAATTTCCACCAAGTGAAGAATGGACAAGGATAATGCAGATGGTTTTGAGGAATTATCAATCCATATGCAGATGAATTTCCCACCAAGGTTGAAGTTAAGTTCATCACACTAGTGTTTGATTCAATGCTTATCTGTTTTGCAGGACTGTTACGAGGAAAGGAAGCATGATCAAGGCTTGAAGTGAAGGAAGATGCACGCAATGCGGATAAGGAAGATCAATACTTCAAAGATTGGATGGGGATTTCCGGACAGAGATTCCAGAAGGTGAAGATGAGGACTAGATCAATCATGAAGAAGACTTCACCTTGATGATGAATAAATGAATGAAGGCGAGTTCGAGACATGAGCATAAGGGATTTCATATCAAGAAATCAAGAACTACATCAAGGAATTCCAATGTCAACAGTTCATGGAATTCCTTAACATAAGGATGGAATGCAAAGTATCATAAAGGATTCCAAACATTGTGAAGATGAAGAATGTACAAGGCAAATTGATTAAGTGTGCAACGTAAGCTGTGGTGGCATCCTAGTCACCATTCGTTCAATCAAAGGGTGCCAAGTCAACATTCATTCAAGGAGGGAATAGGTGACACATGGTGCTACATCAAATATTATTTATCTTACCTACCCTCGCTTCTTATTGGCCAATGTAATGGTGGTTGTACAAACCCTAATTAGGGTTTTATCTTGTAATCTTGGTTGTTGATCTTAGATCAATCTGGGCCATCCATTTTGTAAGAGACTATATAAACCTCATTGTCTCTCATTTGTAAGGGAGAGTTTTTGTAGAATTGTTGGTATATGCTACAGCTATTTGAATCCTAATCATTGTTCAATTGTTGGTGATTTTTCTCTTCAAATGTTGTATTTGCATTCATGGTTCTCAATTCCTCCAAGTTAGATTAGAATTTAGATTCATTTATGTTAGATTGAGTGGAAGATTTGTTGAGTATATTTGTGTGGAATCCTTAATCCATACCAATAGCCTCTTGCCACTGGTAAGTGCACCTTGTGTGCTCAACTGGAGTTTGAGTAAGCATAACTTCAACTATTATGCATCCGTTGACAAGCATCAACTTGGATGGTGTCTTCGTTTGATGGTGATAGTTTGAAAATCATTAAGTATACCTTAGATGATTGCACTAAGCTTGTGTCAATACCTGATTGTGAGACCTTGCCTGGTTTGATTCCACTAGATCCATTCATCATTTCCTACATTCCTAAGATTAGAATAGATTTCCTGAACCCTATTCTTTTTCCCCCTTTTTTAGTAAGAAGTAAATCTAGAGCCTTATTGATAAATCTTAAGTTGTCAGCACACCTATTCCGCATCATTCATGATAATCCAAACATTTGCGTAAGTCCCCAAGTGAAACACAGCAATTCACATCAACCACTGAACTTACCCACTCGTCAATACCTGACATGTGGAAACCTTGGAATCATTTTAGTTGATCTCATTCTTAGCATCTGAGGTGATTTTGTTCAAGAGAGAGTAAATTACTTTGGTAATTTATTCTGTATTGTTATGTGCATAAAAAACACATCAACAGGGTTGAAAAATAAATTGAATGAATGATTCAATAATTGAATCAAATAATCTATTGAACAATATACAAGCGTATATAAAGAGATTACAAGGGCAACGTTCTAAATTAAGAACAAGTCGTTTAAAATGAACTACTAAATTGCTAAATAAAGCTTAAAAGCTAATTAACTAAAAAGAAAAAGCTAAATGCTAAATAAAGCTTAAAAGCTAATTAACTAAAAAGCTAAATGACCATTAAACAAGGAACTAAATATAGGTGACTAAAATATAATTAAATATTCTAATACCCTCCCTTAATGGTCATTCTATCTACTAACTACCCTACAAAAGACACTGCAGATCTTTTGATCACAAATGAAAATAACACTCTGTCGCGGTGGAGACCCTCCCTGGATCTGAAAAGTGTTAATGACCAAGAATACCAAAATCCATCCAACCTAACATTGGGTAACCAAACTGAAACCTGAAACCATGATTTTGAGGAAAATCGGCAAACCCTCCAAAACTGAAGATACAAATCATCATTTTTGTGGAAAAAATGGTAAAAAACCTTAAATCGATTTTTGAGGAAAAAATCGAACAAAACCCTGAAACTTCACATGGCAGGACACAAAACATCACGTGATAAGACACCAAACATCACGCAGTAAAACATCAGACATCACGTGGGAAAACACCAGACAACATCACGTGGTAAAATACCAAACATCAAATGGTAAAACCCTTATTTTTTAGGAAAAAATCAAGCAAAACCCTCCCATGATTTTTTATGGTGAAAACATAGAAAACCCACGCAAGCTTTGCAGATGATAGATAATAATTTTTAAGGAAAAAATTATAAACCCTGCGAACAATTTTTGAGGAAAAGCAATGTGAAAACCCTAGGACCTGTAGGACAAGGTCTGGCCTAAATCAATCTAATCAAGGCAACGATATTTAGATATCGTGAACATGCACTGTTTTCAAGTGTTGTAGCAGTTGTTGAACTTTTGACTGTGTTCCAACATGATATTGGTCAAAGATGCCATCACGAAAATGGAAGTTGAACGAGGTCAACCTAGTGAAAGCATGAGATAGAAGAATATGATTCAAAAATCAGAATAGAAGCAGCTGCACAAAAAATCTGAAACCCTGGAGGATAATTCTGGCACAAATTCCAAGGCACGAATTTTGAGGTTTGGAAGAAGCCCAAAAATTAAAAAAAATCTGAAAACTTAAAACAGCATAAACGGTGCAGAAAAAACACCAAAATTCCCAACGTCCACAAAATAAGTAGAAATTGCTGACTGTTTTTAAATTCCAAGGCAAATTTGCTAGCACAAAATTTGTGGCACGAAAAACGAGGCACCCAGAAATATCTGAGACCAACCCAAAAAAGCTCTTAAAAAACCCACCAAGAATCTGAAATCAGAATGCAGATCCGACAGCTCAAATTTGAGGCACGGAAAACGATGCACCTTAAAAAAATTTATGAAGACCCAATTGAGATCTTAAAAAACCCACCAAAAATCTACAATCAGAATAAAATTTTGACTTGAACTGAAGGGTCAAAACCCTAATCGAAAATTGAAGAAACCCTAGAAAAATTTTCAATCTGCAAAAAAACCTCCATTTTGCAGGCCCAAAAAATCTCCAGAACCCTAAAAAAAACATGAACTGCTGCTCAATACAAAGAAATTCGCCCACGAACCAAAAACCCTCGAAACCCTCAAAAAGCCCTCAAAAAAGCAAAATCGTTTTTAAAAAAAATTTGGAAAATATTCCAAAAAGAAAGCCATGAATTTTCGCCAAACTTTAAAGAATCCCATCGACCCGCTCTGATACCATGAAAAATAAATTGAATGAATGATTCAATAATCGGATAATCTATTCAACAATATACAAGCGTATATAAAGAGATTACAAGGACGACGTTCTAAATTAAGAACAAGTCGTTTAAAGTGAACTACTAAAAAGCTAAACGCTAAATAAAGCTTAAAAGCTAATTAACTAAAAAGCTAAAGTTAAATGCTAAATAAAGCTTAAAAGCTAATTAACTAAAAAGCTAAATGACCATTAAACAAACAGTTAACTAGTTAATAAGACACGTCCTTTCTAACATACAACCCTTGGTAAGGGTCGTATCTCTACAGCAGCAAACAAGGAATATAAAGTTGCCACCCAATAATCATAAAGGGATGGAACAGGAAGGGACAGGCAGTAACATCTTTGCTCTCGGGGGTATGCATAGGGGATGTGCTTAATACGTATGCCTAATATATGAAGCCTGATAATGTCTGTATGCAGAATCTAATAGTAATATTAATATAGACTGCAATACATATGAGTCATATTTCATTTTACATATAATGGCAGACCACGTCAGATCTGTTTGCCTTTACAGCCACAGTTATATTAATAACTAATGTTATTAGGCATCCAACCAGGATAGAAAAAAGCCTAGTGATAGTGCTCAGTAGGTGAAGGAAGAATGATTAAGACGGGTAGGGAGAAGGAATATATAGGATCTGCAACCATTGAATGGATGGAATCAGATCAGAACTGTTATTAAGTTACAGGCAGTGTCCTCCTCGTCCTTAGAGGTATGCATAGGGACGTGCTTAGTATGGATGATTAATGTAGAAAGCCGCTGATGTTCCTATGCAGAATTTAATAATATTGTGAATATTAATAATGATATAATTATACTATCTAGTAACTAGTCTGCAGTCATTAATAATATCTGAAAATAGAAGGAAATATATGAATATATATAAATATAAATACATATAACTATATATATATATATAGAGAAATAATGCTTTACTCGACAAATAAATATTAGAACATAAATCTAAAGAATTCTTAAGATAATATCAAGAAGAAGAATATGTTTTTCTGTTAAGTTGGGAAAGGAGATGTTCCTAATAGGGAACATTACAATTGGTTTCCTAATAGGGAACATTACAATTGGTTTGACACTTGCATTAAGAATTATGGATGTATGATAGATGAACAATTTATTTAATAATAGTTAATTGATTGAGCTGCCTAATATCACTGATTTGATGCATGTTAAGGTGGAATTGTCTCCTAATATATTTAGTTGAGTTATAAGTATATTGAAATAGATTAATTATGGCTAAAACATGCCTTAACCTAATAGGGGACATTACAAATTTGAACTTTAAATTTTTATAAAACTTATTTTGTTTCTGTTTTTAGGTCTCTTTATTGGCAAAATAAAGTAGATGCCATTGCTGTTTGTGGAGCAAGGTTCAAAGCCTCAAACAATGAGGAGATAAAGGATTCCATCTTCACTCAAAAGATGGCCAATGTGAAGGCCAAAATTGAGGAACAACATGAATTTTGAAGGAAAGAGGGTTGCACAATTATCACCCCAATGATTGGACAAATAGGAGAAAGGTGGGTATTGCTAAATTTCCTTATATCTTCTTCAGGTGGTTTTACATCCTGAAAACCATCGATTTAGCGATTAAGATTCCTCACTTCTTTAGTGATTAACATTAGAATTTCAAATTTCATTTCTTTTTCCTAAAGTGACATAGTTTTCCTCAAATCCATTGATGCATCAAGAAATACAAAAAATGTTGATTTCCTTTGTAAAGTTCAAGAAAGAGTTTTGGTTGAGGTGGATATGAATGATGTGCAAATAAGTTATCAATAATGCAGTAAATTATGTTACAGCAAATAAACTTCTCATGGATAGACATCCAACATTATATTCTAAATTTTTTTTGGCTACAGGTTGAGCATCCATGTGAAGATTTATTCTTTTATACAAGGTTTACAAGCTGTCCACGAAGGGGGGCAAATGATTTTGAAGGTGAAATTTGCCTCTTATTTTGGGAATCTATGGTGGTTTCTCACATCAGCTCTTCCATAAATTGGTGCCTTGAGCTACTATTGTTTGCAAGTTGGAAAAGTAACAATGTGTTGTTAGATTGAAGACGCAAAAGGAGTGATGGAAGTGAATATATTGTAATCTCATACATTAGATGATAATACATTCTTGGCTTCGCTACTCGGAGTTTTTTTTCCCACAAGGGTTTCTCCACATAAATCTTGCATTGTTAGATGTTATTCTTGTGTTGCGGATTTGTGCCATTCTTTGCTGCTACTATCTTATGGTGAACTATTGTTCATTTCATTGATATTTTATGCTCATATAAGATAGGTTTATTAAGAGTATTAAAGTGGTTGAATGGTTTTCTCGATTAAGGCAACTTAATTTTTCAGATTTGTAAAAATCACGGATTTCTATTGGGTGTACTTGTAGACTAAGCCCTGAATCTCATCAATACTTTTATTCGATTAGAGATGGAAAGTTTTCCAACAAACATGTAGATGTATATGATTTCTATATGTTTTTTGTGTGGGCATACCCAAACCTAAAAGAATTGCTGTACCAGCACAAACCAAAACCCTTATACCCAAACCAATAGTTTAGATAAAATCCAAATACAGTGAGGATATATATCCTTCCAAATTTATTAAGGGCATTCATAAGATCACAAACCCTCTTTTCTATTCTCCCATTTTAGCAAAGTCATGGTACTGTCCCTCACATCATGTGATTTGAGCTGCTTTGGGACTTCAAATCCATCAACCCATATATTCAAATTTAATCTTCCCTTTTCCCTATTCCTTTAGAAAAAAGGAAAGCAACAAAGTAGATCCTTCTAGAGCAATGAGATAAATGTTGATTCAGTTAACAAGAAATCAGAGTTTGTCCAGCACAAGTTAAACTTTCCATTTGCATTCCTCATTATCTTCTGGAAAATGTTTAGGGGGTTATTCTGCTTGTTAATAAAGTTGGACTATGTCTAGATGATGGCTTTGTGTGTGGTTTTAAGTTGGATCTCTTCTATACTTATCCCTGATCTGTGGCAGAGCCATTATGAATTCTGTGTATTACAGATAACCCTCAGAGTTAATTTTGAGTGTAAGCATTGCATCTGCTATGGTCTGTAACATGTTTGCTTTCATGGATGGATTGTGCACATAAGTAACAGGTAAGGGGACCGGACTAGGATTAGAGACAAAGCATGTCCTGTGCAAAGCAAACTGGAGTGGCTGATAAAGATTAAGAATGAAACAAGCTATTGAAGTGCAAATCTACTTGATGGCCTAAGATGTCTCTACTTCATGGTAAGAAAGACAAAACTTTACTGCTCCCTATATATTTTTTACTCTGCCCTTTTCAGCACCCAATTTTGAATCTGACAGAGAAAAAGGAGAAGCTTTCTGGTTCTGTAATTTTTACAAGTTCTGCTCTTCCAATTTTTAAATGATGGTAAAGGTATACAAATGATGTCCAAGCTGTATTGAGTTAAAGCCATACCTCTATCATCCCTATATATAAAAAATAAAAATAAAAGTAGCTCTAGTCCAGCACCTTGGCTGTATTTTGGGAATGAAGTGCTCAACCTGTGCAGATGTTCACATGCTTTCTTCTAAAGGGAGGGAGAAAAGGAATGAAAAAGGAAAAGAAATATGGAGAATTTTCTTACAACACAGTTACCAAATCCAGGCATGTGCCTGTTTCAAATCTGACCATATCTGGTCCGAATCCATCCAGAACCAGATTTTTTGGACTTGCTGGATTTGTCCAATAGGATCCATGCTTCTTAATTCCTGTGGAAGTTTTACTGTAATTATTTTGAGCTCCTGAACAAATTGAATTTTCCAAACCCTAAAACTATGCTATCAACCCAAAACTGCAGAAAAAGGAGATTAGTCAAGTTGAAAGAAGATGAAACAGAATTGGATATTACCTATTTTATTGATGGCATAACAAGGAACCCAGACTACGCTTTTGGTTTGATAGAATGTACAAATGTGGCCAGGACTAGGAGAAAACGGAAATGTGCAGTCTTAAGAAACACATCAGAAAAATAACATTGGATCCTGAGAAAAATGTTTGCAGAGGAATGTCTTTATGATTGCAACTTGCAAGCCTCTTGTAGCAAGTGTACATTCCCATTTCATAAGCAACATAACAAGCTAGGGGGCTTTACTATTCTGGAGTCCCTTATCTTCCCGTATACTAAGGAAAAAAGTAGAAATATCTTTGGAAGAATATGATTGCATACAAAATAAACAAATATTTATCTGCAAAGTTGGCAAGGACAATTCAGGCCCGTTAAGGTGATGAGCCAAGTAAAAAATTGAAAACACAGGAACGACATACCTTCAAATTAATGCAAAAGCACATTATAGAAATGAATTATAATTTAGAAGGGGTTTTTATTTTCTTCGCATATTACAACCACATTCAGATACAAGAATTACATATCCAGGACAATCATACTCAATGCAGTAACCTTAGTTTTTTCAATATAAAAATAAAAATTTATTAGACAGCAATATAAAAGTCCTCTTCAAATAGATTATTCAAGACATGCAGTATTAAAGACCATGGCTAAGTTTGCAAGTCTTCATATGTTTCATTTAATATTGCACCTGTAAGAACCTTAAAAGGTCCTCAACTGAGACAACTGATGTTTAACTGAACCTGTTGCGTTTCAAGTGTGTTCTTTGCCAATTTGTAGCAGCAAATATAATTTTTGACAAACTTAAGCACAAAAAGCAACTATAGGGAAACGCTAGAAATCAATTCTAAATCAGTAATAAACTGATCAAACCCTTATTACATGTATTCAACCTTTATTTACCCTCAATACATAAACAAACAATAAAAGATAGGAACTGAAAAATACCAAGAATTGTTGGAAACCCTTATTTCTTCCTTGCTGGTCATACACAGTCCATTATGACAACATGCTATAACTCACTCCAGACTGACCCAAACAACTTGCATGGTAGCTCAGTGGGTGACTCTAGGCTAGGCGCACCTTCTCCTTATTTTGTTTATTTTTTTGGATCTTTCCAACATGCAAATCGCAGCCCCTTAGGTGATTGGTGCTACTCCCCAGGCAGCCGTACAGCCATCAAAAATATCTCCTTTGGATATCTTTATTTCATTGTTTGCTGCAGCAACAAAATACTGATAAATAACGGTGCCTCTCTGACTAATAAGCACAACCTTGGTCCTTGAATGAAACCAACTGTAAGAGCAAGATCAACTGATATTTCACAGCCTCTGATGTTGTTGTACAAGAATCCCACGTTTTCCTGTACCAATACCTATGATCACTGCAGAAGAATCTTCTACTGAAACCCTTGGCCAAAAACTCCTCTCAGAGCTCCAAACAAAAATATCAAAACTTAGCATAATCAAAAGAAGACCTAAAATCTTCTTTAATCTTCTCCATTTAGGGTTGGCATGATTCCCAAGAAAGGTGTGATTTGGCCTTTAATGATGTTTTAACTTTTATTATTTATTTTTGACTATTGAAATGTCAAAAAATAAATCATCTTCCATTTAATATAAAAACTGGCCCCATCTGATGAGAAATAGACCCTCACTTAAGTTATAACTTAAAGTGACTTTTAAAACATTAAAACATTAAAGTTCGCCATTTAATATTTAATTAAAAATAATTAAATATTAATATCTCTCTAAGTATTCATCAGAAATGTCTGTCGTCTGAACTGGAGACTGCCAAACCATAATCTATCCTTGCCCAACCTACTGACTATAAATAGCAGGACTGCTAAAAATAGAAAGTATCTCAAACGAAGTCCTGGAGACCTCAAACGAAGACCAAACCTGGAGTGCTTGCTCTGAAGGTGGTGAATCAAACTCTGGAGGACCCTCTACCCAACCTCATCAGCCTACGAGGGTCAGTGATAGGCTAATCTACTCAGCTGACAGATGTCAACTAGAAGGGGACATCACAGCACCACTAAGAATCATTTCAACCAGCTTCACCTTGCACCATGATAAACAATATTAAAATTTAGAACTATTAACGAATGGCTCATGTCCTTGGGAATTGGGAATTGGTCTCTAATGGCTCATGTCCTTTCAAATGCCTGCGATGAGGATCGAATCCTTCAATTGAAGATTTTGACATTGCTTGGCTTTTATTGCATCTCAATGTGGCCTCCTTTGGGGTTTTGATAGGATTGACATTTATGAGTATACTCTAGCCAACTACTAGGGCTCATGTGAGGAGCTTGCAACATTTCTATAAATAAGGAATTAAGCATCTTCTTCCTTGCCCTATACTCTGTTTTGTCTTCTGCAACTATGAATTCCCCAATACGTTTGAGGTGGATAAAACGGCATGTCTTTCTTGGGATTTGTCTTGGATCATCAACTACAATCTATACGCAATGCTCCAATGGTGCTGACAATGGAAGCAATTAGGATGGTCCTGGGCAGGGAGTTTATCATCTTGGCTAACCAATAACAAGTAAACATGGAGAGCTTAAGGTGCAGACTCTTACCTCTTTTACGGCTAGTCTTGAAGGAAGAATTTCTGGGTGATGATGAAATATTGTGGCCATGGCAAAGTCGGGTGTAGGAATTTCATGGCTAAACAACATCCCAAAGCTTTTTAAGCCCGGGATTGAGGTTGCAGACAGCCATTTATCTTAAACCTGGACAAATGCAAGCTGAAACAACACAGAAGGTGGACCACGGTGGGTCGGGAGTTCCTCAAACAAGTTGTTGCTGGAATTAGGACAGAAGACGAGACTCCCTAACTGGCGAAATTTGAATGGGTTATGAGTACAAAGATCTTCTACAAGGAAGGCTAAGGACACAAGTTGATTGGAGCTGCTTCTTTTTTGGCAACCATAGAATGCTCTACTAAAATAATATTGTTAAATTGATATAATGGTCATCTTCGTCATTTAGTTAGTATTTAGAAACTTCTTTTTATGTCTTTCGTCTTTAGTTAATTTTAAAAAGTTCCCTTTCTATCTTTTATGTTTATAATCTCGATCATTTCCATTATGGAAAGATCCTCTTGTAATCTCTATTTAAAGAGCTTTCATCACCTTTTATAAATATCCAATAATCAATTAACATTTCTATTAGAATATTTAATTATATTTTAGTCACCTATATTTAATTCCTTGTTTAATGGTCATTTAGCTTTTTAGTTAATTAGCTTTTAAGCTTTATTTAGCATTTAGCTTTTTCTTTTTAGTTAATTAGCTTTTAAGCTTTATTTAGCGTTTAGCTTTTTGGTAGTTCACTTTAAACGACTTGTTCTTAATTTAGAACGTCGTCTTGTAATCTCTATATATACGCTTGTATATTGTTGAATACATTATCCAATTATTGAATCATTCATTCATTTAGTTAGTATTTAGAAACTTCTTTTTACATCTTTCGTCTTTAGTTAATTTTAAAAAGTTCCCTTTCTATCTTTTATGTTTATATTCTCGATCATTTCCATTATGGAAAGATCCTCTTGTAATCTCTATTTAAAGAGCTTTCATCACCTTTTATAAATATCCAATAATCAATTAACATTTCATGGTATCAAAGCAAGATAATTTTTTGGTGAATTTTTAAAATAAATATGGGGGTATTTACCTGGAATTTATTTCCATTAGTTTTTTACGATTTTTTATGAAAAATTGTGGAGGCGGTTGTTACCCAAAAGTTTTGACAATTTTTTAAAATAAAATTGTGGTTTTTTCTTGAATTTTTCGTGAGAAATTTTCAGAAGGGGATTTTGATTGAAGATTTTCCAATGTCTTTACTGAAGAGCTTGTGGCCACATTTTTGTTTGTAAGCTTTCCACTGTTAAGATTTCAGGCTCAGCACATGAAAAATTTCTGTTTTTTGTTGATTTTTTGAACAAAAATCCAAAAATCGTGGTGGGCTCTCTTTCTCTGTGATGGCTGCGATGGTGTTTTTCAGCATAAAAGGTTCTTTAAACCATGCAAAGGGCTCTTGGCCATGTCTCTGTTACTGCATGATGTTTGGTGCTTTGCCAGGCAATGTTGTTTTTGTAGGTTTTCTGATTTTTTTCAAAAAACAATCATGATGGGTTTTCTGATTTTTAAACAGCAGAAGCATTATGGGCCCATAACTTGATGGGTTTTTTGTTTTTTTGCACGATTGTTTCATATATAAATCATAGGTTTTCTCTATTTTGTGCCGATTTTTTCAAAAAATCATGTGTGATCTCAGCTTGCAATGAGGGTTTGACAATTTTCCACAAAAACATGGTACTGCCTTACAACTCTTTTAACAATTTTTGGATAAAATCATAGGTTTCTGTTTTTTGGTCAATTTTTTATCAACAAAAACCAAAGCTTTTTGTAAAAGTTGATCTAAATTTCTGTGTCTTTGAATAGGAGGAAGGATAGCTTTGTTACCAAACATCATGTTGGAAGGATTATGGTAAACTTGGTCATATCCAGAAGTTGTGCAGAAACTGCGAGTGTCTCAACAGTAGGCTCATGTCACAGAGTATTTTGAGGAGAAGGGGGCAGTCTTTTATGCATACATGGCCAAATGACTTGCAGATTATGTCACATCTTCTGTAGGGTAGGCAGTAGGATGACCATTAAGGGAGGGTATTAAAATAATATTGCAATATTGATATAATAGTCATCTTAGTCATTTAGTTAGTATTTAGAGAATTCCATTTATGTCTTTCATCTTTAGTTAGTTTTAGGAAGTTTACTTTCTATCTTTCGTGATTCTATTCTCAATCATTTCCGTTATGGAAAGATCCTCTTTTAATCTCTATTTACGGAGTTTTCATCTCCATTAGTAATTATCAAACAATCAATTATCATTTCACATGGAAAACTCACACAGTTGGGATTTTGTTTCATGGACAAACTGTCGAGGTCATCGATATGTTCAGGTGGGTGTTTCTTTTTTGCTGTTTGGTGGTTTATTTTGATTATACCACACAAAGCTTTGCTATGATTGGATTCTCTGTAAAAGCTTGGTCTGATTTTGGAGGGAATGCTGGCCAGTCTATGGGGAAAAGGTTTGTCCTTAAAGCTTGAGCTGGCCTGTCATTGTAATCAAATGTAAATATTTTATTTAAATTAATATATTCTCACTGCAGCCTTGGCTGCGCCTTACGAATCAAAAAAAAATACATAGTGAGAAAACTAAATAAAAAATTATTGCGATTCAATTAACACTGACATATTTCCTTTTTATAGAACCACATTCAAATTTAGCAGCAACTGAACATGAAAGATTTACATACTTTACTCGTATTTCTGCCACCTTCTCCAAGTATGAGCGAGCATCAGTAATACCTTCAGTAAAATCATTAATTGAATTCTTAACTTGATCTGCAACAGAATATAACCCTGCCCTGGAAACAAATTGGGTGTAGCCTTAATAAGTAGTTATTAACAAAAGATCACAATCACATATAGCACAAGCACTGAATTGCCAGATGCAACACTCCTATCAATAAACACTAAATGTCTGCTTACAGCCTATCTAAAATAGTATCATGAAACATGCTTAACATGGTAAAAAATTAATTACAAACCTAAGAATTAATAAAGAATATCAAAATAAAAAATAAATGTGGCTGTCTTGTATAGCAAAATGTGTTGGAGTTTTGAGCTTTGAATAGGAAGGCAAGAACCCAGCAGGATATTCGACTTTGTCTCATTGGATTATTACCATTTATTTCAATCTAGCAATTTGTAAATTCTATTGAGGCTATAATAACCCTCATAGACTTCAAGTCAAAGTGGATCCATCAAAAATGACTTTACTTGTTTACAGTGAATAAATACACAGCCAAAACCTTTAATAAGGTGCATTCTGAGGAAATAATTCATCTTCAAAATTCACTAGCTTATCCACCTAACTTTAGTCAATAAATACAATGAAATAAGAGCTGCTCCAATCTCCAAGGGACATAAATCTCTAGGAACCAGAACTTATCATTTTAAATGTTTACATATTACTCTGATAAATTAGGTGAAATGGCATGAGTGAGGGCCAGATGGGCAAATAATCAACATAAATAATATATTCAGGGTAAATTTTGTATAAGTGGCAAAAAAGAGCTTGTTTATCTATAATAGTAAATCTGTAAAAAAGATCATAGTGAGTTCAAAGCAAAAGGAGTAGGGATGTATAAAATGTACATCTCATATAGAAAGTAATGAAGATGCCCAAATAATGTGTATACAAATTATATCTAAAATTCATGACAAGAAGTTGTGAAGCATCTCCAATGGAAATTTGAATGCAATGAAGCACTGGCAAATTTAAAGGAACCTTGTAATGTCAAACTGCCTGTGTACTCAAGGACTACTACTTAAAGAAGTAATACACTAGTGATTCCATTGCAATGCTGATTTCTTCAATGATAGTTGTTATCAAATGGGCACATGATTTGGTAAGTGCCTGTAGATACATCTCCTAGGGCAATATAAATATTCCCAACAATTCAGACACTAAACTGTGGCACTATCTGTTCACTGTTGTGTTTCATATTTTTTATCGATTCCTCTTATTTTGCAATTCAGAAAACATTACATTTCCTTGTAAATTTGTGAATTCTGTTAACCTTCCCAGTCAACCATAAAATTGAGTTTATCCAGACTTATGGAGGGTTATTAGTCCCCTGAGCTGTACTGCAAACTCATGGATCAGCTGAATCTATAGCTTTGCAAGCTCTGACGACAGCATCTATTTATAGCGTCTCTAATGTATAAAACACAAATCATCTGGCATCTGATCTAGCAAGCAGGCTCCCCGTTCTATAGACCATCATAAAGAGAAAAGAACAGCCATACATTAGTATCCTACATTAGAAAATACCAGTACACTTGTCTGAGAACCATCTAGAGCAATAAGACAGAGGAGATTCAAAACATCCCACTTTCTAGTTCCTTTCAAGTTCCTCCATATCAGCTATGAATGGTGATTGCAAATCCTACCCCATGGCTGTCCAATATTCCCTTCCCTTCAAAGCTACCTCAAGCTCCTTCATACCAACTACAACCCATAATGATGGCTGCAAATCATATGCCTAAAAACCCTTCATATATTAATTAACCAAGGAGTAAAAAAGTGTGTGCCTTTGATGCTTGTGGACCAACCATCACAACATGATTCAAGGAAGACATGTTGATCTATAAGAGTCCTAATTCTCTCACCATCCACTTGCTGAAGAGGCTTTCTCTATCTATCTTAATGCATTCAAAAAATCAAAATCACTAAGACCAGGCAAACCAGATGGCCCAAGGCAACCAATATCAATTTAGTAGTGAAAGTTCACCCTGAACATCTTCAGGGGAAAACATAAGTGAACATACTGATGAGAGGTATGAGCTATAGCCACCAAGAGACATTGGATTCAGGTAACAGATCAGGAACAAGCAATTATTTTAAACCGTCATCATATTAATGAAGTATGCAGAGTCATGTCAGACTTAAATATAGGCACCAGGTGATTTGGCAACAACAATCATGGCATCCTGCATAACAGTAAAAAAAGAATGTTCAATCCATATCAAGGATTAGATATATCCACCAGGTGACTTGGGTATGGGAACCAACAGTAATCACAGCTGCCTGCACAATAATAAAAAAGAATGTTCAATCGATAGCGAGGATTTCAGGACACACTACCTATGTACACACTCACACCAGGGCACCCTACCTCTCTCACCAGAGGCACCATGCTCTTGCTAAGTCATTGTCCCAGTTGCAATCTCATAAGCCATGGATATTTAGAGAGTTTCAGAGAGTTTCGGGACAATGTTCTTTGTTTCTCCCACAATCCTCCAGCCAGGGCAGCCCAAGGCATTCTACAAGGGACATCATGGGACCATGTATCAGTGCCCTTATAGTTATCAGCGAGGCTGCTGGCTTCTAATCTACTGATACAAATTAGAAGTAGTTTGTCCAATATGGCATTCTAACATCCTTGGCTATTTTATTTGGCAATGAGTCCTCTCTCGTAGACATATTGACTATTCTAATCATCTCCACAGTCTCACGGTATCTTTTTCTTCTACAGGACTAGAGTTCCCTCACTCATGGTTGACCCCTCCTTTTTGACAGAATGCCTTTCAGTTTTTGTTTTTCTTTTAGTTATATTTAGTTTTGAGTTTGTTGACTTTCGTACCCTCTTTCTGTTTTTCTCTTGCAATTGTCTCATTGTATTTCAAAGTCCCATTGACCTATTCTGGTCTACACACCCTAGGGAAATGTTCAATACATTTTCAGACCCCATCCCCTATAGGCAACATTTCAAGGATGCAGAGACAAAACAGAAACATCCCCCAGTTGTCCCTAAATTGCAGAAATTTATGAAACATCCCCATGACATCTTTTTTCAGGAGATGCCTTCAAGACATCCCGGTTGTCCCCTATGGTGCAGTTAAAAATAAAAAGCATATTAAAAAAATAAAAAACACAATTGAAAAAAAAGACAAGTTGGCTGTGCTTTGAACCCATCATCTGAGGATGAAACAATAATGTCACCTCATCAGTCCAAACAATAGACAACACTTCCTTATGATCAAATTTATCGAAACTTTGCTATCAACATGTCCAATACGCAATTTTTAGCAACGACAAGCCTTACCAACAATTTCTACGTAAGGTTTTTTAAAACTAATGATTGTAAATCAGCCTGCCACAGTTCTCAATTCTTGTAAATCTTGGTTTCAATGAGAACAGTTGCTTCAACAAAAGAGTTATCAGAAATGGAATGGAAACTGCTATCACAGTGGACCAATGATTATCAAATCATTAGATGTGCACCTTGTAACTGGGAAATTTCAGTAATCTATTAAGATACAATCCATCTGGGAAATTTCAGTAATCTATAGAGAATTTAAGATACAATCCATGTGCTTGACATCTATTAATTGCTTATGATATCAGTTAAGTGAAACAAAGAAGCATAAATCTGGAAAAATCGGGTCAACAATTGTCAACGATTTTTACCACATTTTAATCACCAAAATCGGTTCAACGATTGTCAACGATTTTTACCACGTTTTAATCGTGAAAAAATCACATGTCTAATCGGTAAAAAATCGTGAGCATTTCAGGTATCCCTAAGCAGCCCGCAAAAACCCTAAAATGCCCACAAAAATGCACAAATAAACCATTAATCTGCTACTTACCGTGTTGTGCAGCAGGAGATAGACTATTGGAGTCATTATTAGAATATTTAATTTTATGTTAATCACCTATTTTTAGTTCCTTATTTAATGGTCATTCACTTTTTTTATGTAATTAGCTTTTAAGTTTAATTTAGCTTTTACGCTTAATTTAGCATTTAGCTCTTTAGTCTTTTACATTTTGTTCTATTTATAGAACATCGTCTTGTAGACTCTTTATATACGTGTGTATATCGTTCAATGTAATTATCCGATTATTGAATCATTCATTCAATTATTTTTTAGTCATTGCAGAGGAGAAAGAAGGCAAATTGAAGTGCAAGAATGAAAAACCGAAGTTTCTTTTTTTGTCGCCATGGGGTTTCCAGGATGATTCAATGTTGCCCCTTGTAAATTCTATTTTATAGTCTTCCAGCAATTGTTTTATTCTTTTTATTTATTTGACTGTTTTTTAACATTCGATTTAATTGTTTCAAATAGATTTATATTTAATAGTTTTAGGTTTTAAAATTTTCATTTGTTAATTAGAATATGTAATTTTAATTTATTAATTATGAAATTTTTAAAACCTAAAACTATTAATTATAATATATATAATTTAATTTATAATATTTAATAAATGTTTAAAATATTAAATATAGATTGTAATAGATTAATAGCTAAATACTTTATATTTTATAGTTGAAATTATAGTAAATATAAATGTTTAAAAATATATGATTATTATATATGTTTTGAATGGATTATATTTATATTATAATAACAAATTATTAATATTATATTGTTAATTCGAATTAAAATATATTAATATTATATAATATATAATATACAATATTATTTCTTATTATATACATAATTTTAATTTATTGATATAATACAGAATTTAATTTATGATGTTTAATAAATTTCTATGTTACCCCGAGATTCCGAGATGGAGACGACAGGGGATGACGGGACGGGTTTCCAGGATGGCAAATTTTTTTGCCAAATTTGGGGACGGCAAAGGGGACGGCTATATAAAATATAGGGAATTTAAAATATGTAGGGAAATTCCAAATGTTCATATGAAAACATGGATAAAGCATATGCATATAGACATTATATTCATATGAAAACATGGATATAGCATGTGTATGATACTATGAAAACATTTTAGAATGTAAATTCTGAACATATAACATTGTCACTACTCAATATGCAATTATGCATTCATAATTCAAAATTTCAATTCATTAACATTGTCAATATGCATATCATAATAGATATTAAAGAAATAACATACAAAATGTCAAAATGCCCAAAGGCTACACCGCTGCCATATACTTTCATTGTCAATTACGATATGAAAATCAAACTAGTACTTAGTAAAAAGTATAATGCTACCCCTAAACTACATCTCCTAACATTGCATCAAAATCAGAGTCCTCTGAGTCTTTGCCACTGTCATATGGTATAACTTATGAAGTTATGAATTAATATTTTATTACTTTCTATTTATAATTTGTAAATTATAATTTATTCTTTATTAATTTTATATGTTTGATATGAAACATAGATATTAAAATTTAAAAACGTTTAATATTTATTATTAATAATAACAATTTGAATTAATAATTTAAGTTTTAACATTAGCTTATATTTAATATTATCATATTAATGATTTGATATTCATATCAATAATTCATTATATAATATATTAACATTAACTTATATTATAATATCAATAAATTAATAATTTACTAACTTGAAATTGTTGCCTTTTAATTTTTTTATAATTGGAACGATTTAGGGGGCCCATGTTATAAAATTCAAAAAGAAAAGTGAAAATATGACTTTTTTATTTTTTAATATTTTTTAGTAGCCCTAGCTGTGGGGGACAGCTGCCGTCCCCGGGACGGATTGGGTACGTCCCAGCCGTCCCCAGCTGTCCTTGAGATGTACAGACGTCCCCTCCAAATTCTGGCAATTTGGGGACGAGGGAGGGGGGAAACGTCCCCTGGCCGTCCCCAAGTCCTCGAAACATCCCTGGGACTAGGACTAGGATGGAGGTGACTGGGACTAGGATGGAGGTTTTTAGGCCCAAAGACGCATCCCCAGGGTACGTAAATAAATTTTTAAAATATTAAATATACATTGTAATAGATTAATAGTTTAATATTTAATATTTTATAATTTAAATATTAAATAAACATAAATGGTTAATAATATATGATTATTATATATGTTCAAAATAGATTATATTTATAGTATAATAACTAATTATTGATATTATATTGTTAATTCAAATTGACATATTATTATATTATTAATTTATTAAATTATATTATAATTACACTTTTAATTCTTGTTGTTAGATTGTAAAAATGTATTTATTTATTATTTTTATATATTTTTTGTAGCCATTAATCCAAACTTAGTTTTATTTGTTTATAATATCTTTATACTATGGAAATGCCCTTAAATTAAAAAAATTTAAAAAAAAAATTTGATTATTTTTCTTCAATTTTTTTACATTTTTTGTAGATCCGACTTTTTCCTGATTTTTTCAAAAAATCTTATACTTTTGGTTTGCTGATTGATTCCCCAAACAATTAATGCTTCTTTGGTGTGAACATTTAAGAGCGCTGCAATACTTGAGGCATCAATAAAATATTATAAAGCTACTACCAAACATTTGACTATTTCAGGTGACAAGCAAGTTTAACTTTATAAATGTAAAAGAGTGATAAAAATTGACTTTTCCAAATGGTACAAACATTCAATTAATAATGTATAGATGCAAGTTATTTATTAGGGTTAATATGTATGCACATTAACAATGGAAATCATGAACTTTTGTTAATTTGCGTCCCAGCTCTTGTGAAATCTTAGATCAGCTCTAACTTATGTAGTAACATTCTATAATGTATATGATGAATTCCTCATCAATTTTAATATTCAAATTTCTGAAATTTTTAAAATCTTCCTACTTTTTAATAGCAATCCCCTGAGAAATGACCTCCCAAAAAGTTCATCCAGAAATATGCCCCACTCCCATTCCCTGCAGTCCCTGTCACAGAAAATTAGTGTAACGTAGATTCTGTTCAATTGTGAACACTGGACATTGAGATTTATTTCTTGCGTATTAAGCCTGCCTGCTGCTGCTCCTCTACAAGCTCCATTCCAACCACTTCTTACCATTAAATGTTGCCACAGACTCTTTTAACTGAACCACTAGAAATCAAATATATATGTTGTCTTTCTAATAAGTTTAGAATTGTGTTCTACCACAAAGGTAATAGAAAAGAGGATTGCATTATGGCTGATGCCTTGTGTATACTTGTCAGACTTCATCTCATTACCATCAATTGGACGAAGAAAAAAGCAACAACTATGTCACAGAGAAACCAAAACAAAATAAATACAACTCTTTAAGGAATAGGATGGTTGCCACAAAAAGAAACTAATGCTGCTAATGGTAAAGAAGTTTCTTCAGCCCTGGGTGACAACAACAAAACTACAACTAAACAATCTACCATGTCTAAGGAGTTGTCCAACTGAGTAGTCAGCTTCAAGTACAACCCGAAGAACAAACTGGTACAGATTATTGTCATTATTAGCTTGTTGGATATACCGAAGCTCACAGAAGAGTAGGTGACGTTCAACTAAATCTTTAACCAATAAGGATATCTCTCAAGAGTTACCAACATGGGAGGGCTCCTGAAAGAAAGAAGCCTTCATTCTACACCTTCATCATGAAAGGCCTGTGACAATGCCATCCCAAAGTAGGTGGAGGAAGTCAGTTTGACCTACACCTAAATTTATGAAATTTGTACCATGTAGAATTCAAGCACAATAAGATAGTGTTGACGTGTATTTTGTACACAATCAAACACAGAATAAAATACCCAAGGGTACCTTATCCTCTCTTGCATAAAGCCTCTGATTGCTGAAGATGTCGCAAAAAAGGATTAATCGGGATGACTCCAAGGTTCTTTGATGTAGGGTCTCTACGTGTGGATATGGTCGTTGTGAATGCTGTTTCATCAAAGGGCCTTACGTTTCCGTATTGTAGGAACAGGATTTCCTAAAACTAACAAGTTCTCAAAAAGATCAAAAGGTAGGGTTTGCAAGGGATGAATTCTAATCTAATCCTAAGAATGACTCAATGTAGGCTAGACTTGGTAAGATTCTACCAATTTCAATATTGCCAAAACATAACAACTCAACTGAAATTGATGCGATCTTCTAAGGTGACTAATGATTTTCCAATTCATCAAGGATCGTAGACACTACCATGAAAGTACATATCAATAGTTCAATGATGATTGAAGGTTTAAGTAATCCAAATATCTCCAGTTGACCACACAAGGCGTTCTTACAATCAGTAAGAAGCTAGTGGTTTGGAACGTGAATCTCACCAAAGATCAAGCCCAACACTTAGTCCTTCAAATTTAAATACTACTTCGACCAAGAATGATTCAAGAAAGTAAGCAACCATGAAAGTAGCCACAAGAATTGCAATAAAACACCATAACTTCAATATTTTATTGATCTCAAAGCCAAAATAGACAACAATTGCTTGAAATTCTCTCTTCAATGCTCAATCTTGCTACAAAATAACTTTCTTCTCTCCAAAAGCTCTGATCTTCTAATTTCTAACTTACCATCTTCTAATCTCTAATTCTAATAACAAAATGAAAATGAATGAGGATATATATAGCATCCTCAATTACAATGAACGGCCCAAATCAAAAGAAGATCAACGGCTGAGATTTTGACACCTAAACCCTAATTAGGGTTTATTACAAAAAGTTCCCCTTTTATTGAACAATATTAAATGCATAACCAAATATTTAATTGGCACAAAAATCTAGGAAACATAGACCAATGATAATTAAGGTGCCACATCATCTATAACAACTTCTCTTCTAGAACCTTGTTCCCTTTCCAATGCTCCTTCTTAGCATATGCAATAAATCTGGACACAATTCCTTCAATCTCAGCAATAGGAATCTCGGGAAGATTCTTCATTTGTTCCTCCAAGTGGATAACTTGATCGAAGGCCTTGAGAAGAGCTACATCCCATCCAAGTTCGAGTTCCTTGATTTTCTCAATCAGGAGCATAGTAGCGAACATTTGATCCCTTTGCTCATCTGTGATAATATTCTCATCTTTGCAAAAGATGCCTTTAACTTTCTCTTCCAACTCTTGAAGATTCACATTTGTCTCATCTTCAATCCTTCTGCCAAGAATAGAACATAGCACCTCAAACACCTTGTCCTGAATTGGATGGATGACCTCCTCAACTTGATTGCATTTGGTACTAATGTCTTCGAAAAGAACTTCCTTCATCTGGAGTAGAGTTGACCACTGGAGTAAATTATGAGCTCCTCCATCCATTATCTTTTCTTGTGCTAGGATCTTCCTTGGTGTTTGCCTGATTACTTGCAGAACAGGAATGATAACATCTCTAGTGTGGGCAAAGGCGGCTACTGTTATCATTAGGTTGTGAATGATCTCAAGGACCTGGATAGCTCGATGGGTGGTCTGCATCATTCTTGTTGCGAACTCAATAGCAACGGTATGGGATTTGTCAATCCAAGAGCTCATAAGCTGGACCAAGCTCTTAACTCTTTCTGCCTCACCAATTGATTCAAGGGGAAGTGCTTGCACAGGAGATATTGTTGGATCCTGACGTCCCAAAGGCTGATTGAGATGGCTAAAGTAGCCTCTCCAAGCACCAACCTCTCGCTCAAGCTTTCTATTGTTTTCCATTTCTTCTTTAAGCTTGTCTTTAAGTGCCTCAAATGAATCAGTTGCCTCATCCAGTGTCTGCTCGGCTGTGAGTGGACCAAGCTCAAATGTTTCTACATCATACTCTTCTGCAAGGATTTCACCTTCATACTTGTCCACTGCCGGTGTGGCTATCTGTAACTTCCTGGACCCTGTCTCATCTCTGATCATCTTGGACATCTTGGTGGCCTTCTTCCTTTCTGTTACTCCCTGAGAATTTCCTACAAGGCACTCTAAGTCAATTACATTATCTTCGTCTTCGATCACAATCACCCTTGTTAGCCTCTCCTTCAACCAATCTGGAATGGCGGATCTCGTCTCTCTAACTTGTATCTCTTTAGGCAATGGTTCTTCTTCTCGGAGAGGAGATGTCACTTCATCATTATTCTTGTCTTCATGTAGCTCATTATCTTGAGGAGATTGACTTGATGAACGTTGAGACGCCTGCCCTTCTTCGTGTGTATCATTTTGTACCATTGATTACATAGATTCCTCAACTTCAGGTACCCTCTTCTCTTGTCCTACATTCTGACTTGTCCTTTTTTCATGTCGAGAAGATGTACCGGATGAGCGATCTCGATTGGCCTCTTGCTTCTTCTTGGAGGGTTCTCTTTTCTCAGGTCTTTCTTTCCTCTTCGCACCTCTAGGATGAGGATTGCCTTCACTTACACTTGCTCCCCCTTCCCCTGGTCTTTCCTCCAAAGTAAAAGTCATAGGTATGTTCTGTTCTCTCAACTTTTGATGTTGCACATCAACCCATCTGCGAGTACAAGACAAAACTGGAGCCATCAAATCTTTTAAGTCAAAAACCTCAGGTTCATTCCAATCTATCTTCACTGCTTTGTCTTCTCGGTCATAAGATGATTGGAGATGTCTGCCACTGTCCTGAGCTTGATCAGCCACTCTGTAAACTTTGCATTTCCTGATGAGATCTAAAGGTAACCTGGAATGCATATTTCTTTTCACTTCTAAATCATCTGAGAGATTCATCAAAAAGTCCTCTATCTGAAATTCGTGCTTGTACTTTCTACCAACTGTTTCTTCTATATATACCCATAAGGATCAAAATTATCTCTCAAGGCAAAGAATGAAAATGAATATAAGGTCAACTCCTTCTCTGCGTCATCCATGGCTAGAGCATTAGGACATACCTCATCTGAATTCCCTAGTATGATAGGCACAGGAATTCCATTTCCATGCCTCTGTCTGAATGCCTTTGCATAAGCTGCCAACTGCCTAGTCACCTCAAGTAGCACTATCCTGTCTGTCGGATATCTTGGCAACATGACACCCATGAACTCTAATATATGTAAATTTTTGGAATTGGATGAACCAAGCACCATACCTCTTCACAAGCTCCTGTGCATCTTGAGATAACCGGTTGTGAATCCCGCCTTGCAATCTCCTGGTGATGTTCATCGCGAAGGTATCATTGACTAACTTGTAGTCACTTCCAGGTGGATGATGCAAATGGACATAAGAATCACAAACTCTGACCTCACCAGGCCCTCTTCCGATCACTCCTCTGTGAGGTAGTCCTGCATATTCAAAACTCCTGATCAAGGCATATATGATGTACGAGCTCATGTGGAAGGATTTGGTAGCCTTCAGTCTTCTTAACTGCACGTCCAAGCAATGGCTAATAATTCTAGCCCAATGAATTGTTCCTTTTCCTTGAACTATCACTTGGATGAAGTAGAACATCCACTTCTCAAAATAGAAGGCTTGAGGAGCCCCTGTAACTCGATTGAGTAAAGTTATCAAATCTCTGTACTCCTCCTGGAAGTCAATCCTATGTGGTGTGTTGGGAATCTTGCTCAGGCGAGGACGACTTTTGAGTAACCAATTCTTATTGATGATGCTCAAGCAAGTGTCTGGATCATCTTCATACATGGACTTGGCTCCTTCTAAGCTTTTGTAAATCATATCCCTATGTTCTGGAAGATGAAGAGCCTCACTTATAGCCTCCTCTGAAAGGTAAGCCAAAGTGTTTCCTTCCTTGGACACGATTGATCTTGATTGTGGGTTATATAATGGCGGGCGCACTCGATCATCAGCTCATGGCACTGGACTGCTGGAGGGAAACCGGCCGCCTTGATAATGTCACTTTCAATTATTCTCTTTGCGACAGGTGATGGCTTTCCAATGTAAGGGACCTCTCGAAACTTCTTCATACTGAAGTTTCCCAAGTTGGTATCTCCGATGTTGCTCCATTTTGACACGATCTTGGTCTCCAATTCTTCATTCCTTTGATCTTCCTTCATGAGAGTTGGACGACTAGTGGATGCTCCTGTCTTTGGGGTCGCCATCTTGACACCTACACAACATTTCATAATGAGTAATATATTTTGCAATTTAAACATTTAGGAAACTTCATGATAAATCTTTGAATTATCATTTCCTAAATTTAACTACGCAATTTGAAATTCAAAATTCAAAATTTCAACGTTGGAACTAGGAAAATCAAGTCATACCTCCACTTGAGAATTAATTCTAAGATATGATGCAAAATTAGGAAAATTTGCTAGGCAAAATGAAGATTGAAGACTCCCTTTAGCAAAGTGCGCCTCCTTCTAGTCTTCGCAAGCATCAATTTACCACCTTTATCCTCCAATACTTGAGGAAAATTCGCTCCAACTTAGACCAGATTTCGCACCTTCCTTGCTCTTCCAAATCGCATTTGAAATAATGAGTGAATGATGGATTAAAATCGCTCAACACACCTCTCTTATATAGGCGCTTCACCATTTCAATTTCCCATAGGCCGACTTGGAAAATAGGCCAAAAATAAATAAAAATTAATAAAAGAATAAGGCCGACTTGTCAAAATATTAAAATAATACCCCAAAGCGCTCCATTTTTAAATTTAATTTAATAAAAAATTAATTTTAAATGCCTTTATAATTGAAAATTTCGATTTTTTTTAAGGCTCAAAAATTAATTATTAAATGCTACGCGCTTTTATTAAATGTCAATTTAATTTTTTAAAATATTTTGGAGTTTTAGCGAAATTGGCCTTTAATGTGATTTGGAGGGGACATTCGCACGTAGGCATGGTAAAAAATATCAATTTGTTAATAACCTCGCTCTGGTCCCTAGAAGAGGGACAGGAGCGCCTTTTCATTTTTGGCCTTGTATTCCTTGCTTTCACGTTCAAAATCTCTTCCTGGACGTCCAAAATGGGATTTTCATTTGGAACTTCAAGTTTGATTTATTCGATCCTTGGAAGGAGCTTGCCTTAAAGCATTTTCGCCCTAGTCCCTTGGTGAGGGACAGGACCGATCTCACCCTTTGTCCTTGGTCTTTGTCTTTCAAATCGCCAATTCAAGTTTGGAGGTAAACAATGATCTTCATTCGTCCCTTCAGTGCATGCTCAACTCGCTTTCTCAAGGCAAAATAGACTATCCAAAGATTTTCGCCCTGGTCCTCCAGTGAAGGACAAGAGCGATTTTTACATTTGAGCCTAAGATTGTCGATTCTTGGGGGCAATTCCTTGTTCATCATCTTTCGAAAGATATTTCTCACCTTGTACAACCTTGTCTTGGCGTGATTCTGGGGGGGATTTGTTGATTTTATGAAAATCGCCTTGGTCCTTCAATGAAGGATAGGAGCGCTCTAGTTTATTGCACAAATTCTTGACCACATCAATCTCCAACTACCCTCAAGGCATAAAACATGATTCTCCATTCTATCTTGAGTCCTGGAAACAAGAAATAGTATTTCAAACGTTAAGTGTTTAGGCATACTTGAAGATTTCGCTCTGGTCCCTTGGAGAGGGACAGGAGCGCCCTAGCCCATTTTCATCGAATTTTGTGGTCCTTGCAACTCCATTCTTCCTTGAAGCATTTTTAAATATCACTCCAATCTTGTGCCTTGACCTGGATTCGTCCCAATTTGAGGAGGAAGGCTTGTTAATGTGTTTTTCGCCCTGGTCCCTTGGTGAGGGACAGGAGCGCCTTGGCAATTATGAGCTCACTTATGTTTTGCTAACTTTCAAAATTATCTTCAATGGACCAATTATGCCTCCCTTCATTCATCTCAAACATGAAACTCGCTTTACCTTTGCCAAAAATTTGTCTTGTGAGAAAATCGCTCTGGTCCCTTGGAGAGGGACAGGAGCATCCTTTGAAAATCGCTCTGGTTCCTTGAGGAGGGACAGGAGCGCCTTTTGTTACTTAGGTTGATTTTCTTCTTTGTGGCCCACTTAAGTTATATTCAACGGACAAAACACATTCCCCTTGACCTCTTCAAATCGTGAAATCACTTAAATCTTGCAAGGATAATGCAAATTTGGAATTCAAGCTCCGGTCCTTCAGTGAGGGACAGGAGCGCCTTTTAGTTTCAAGGCCAAATCTTTTCACTTTTCATCTCAAATTTCCTTTGCTAGGGAAGATATCATCTTTTTGCAATCCATGAACGAGAGCCCAAATCCAGAAAAGGTCCAAGAAGGTGTGTACAAAGAAAATCGCTCTGGTCCCTTGGTGAGGGACAGGAGCGAATTCATCTTGTTAGACAAAAGGTCCAACCTTTCATTGCTTTTAACTAAGTCTGGATACTCCATTATGCTCATTTCATCCTTCATTGTGTCCTTAATGCTTCAATTTGATCAACCAAGGCCAAAAATGACCAAAATAAATCATTTCGCCTTGGTCCTTCAATGGAGGACAGGAGCGAATTTATCTTACTCCTTCAAATTTCATCATTTTCAAACCTTCAAAATCCTCAAAATCTTCAATTCACGTCCAATCATCTCCCCTGGAGACCCTGCACAAAACAATTTAAAGGAAGTTAGAGACAAATATGCACTAAATAACATTTTCGCCTTGGTCCCTGGGAGAGGGACAGGAGCGATTTCACCTTTATAAGCCAAAATATCCATAATTTAAATCTTCAATCACTTCACCAGGCAGGGTTAGATCATCTTCAAGGCCAGGGACCAGTTAGCAAGCCTTCAAAAATTTGGTCAAAATTTATCCAGACAAAAAAAATCTACAATTCCATCATCAAAATGCTAACACTTAGACATAGCTTGAATTTGCCTCAAAATCCTGATTAGACCTAACCTGAGACATACTTGACTTTCTGACAAGCTCATCCTATTTCAAAAATTGCAATCTTCAGGAGGATGCTTAATAATCTTCAAAATTTGACTGGACTCGGCTTGAAAATATCCAAAAGAAACCCCTAAGGCTTAACCCTAGTCCAAACAACTCACTCACTTACTCAAAACCCTAAAAGCAGAGAGAAGAACAGGCAAAACAGAAGCAAAAAAAAGAGGGGGTCCCCATTTTAATGGGGCGATGTGTGAAATGGTCACAACAGATAGTTAAAACAATAGAGTATCTAGCAAATAAATTGGTTATAGCTCTTTGAACACATATCCTAATGGCAATAGTACAAATTATTACTAGCTCAAGAATGATATCCAAGATTAGTCTCAGCAAGATACCCAATGCAAAGATCAAATGATTTCACGCAATCAGAAACCACAACATAACTACCAGATGTCAATCAAATGTGTTTAGAAGAGGTACAAGGTGTCGTACAGATCTTAAATGAGAGAGACCAAGCTACATTAGCAAACAGTGTTGAGGCTCCAACTGAGAGGCATGCAGCTGTTGAAACGAAGGGTTTTGACAGAAGTGAGGAGCCTCCTTGCAGTGGTGAGGGGCCTATTGGATACCATGATTGACCTGATGCCAGTATTTCCAACTACTGAAATGATGGTTGACTTCAGCATATTTAATAAGAGATATCTCATGTGATTCCAAAAAGAAAGGAATCTGTAAACTGTGAAACAGCTCCTTTAGTATTCTTTATGATCATTTCCTTGTGTTGACTCAATACCCTGCCATATAGCTTTCTTGGGGAACGGCTACTATGGTATTTCTTATACAATTTGCTACTGGGTGGTCCTTAGCTAGTCTGCTCTTTGAGGTTTCGTGTCAATTTTTATAAGTCTTTTTAAATGCTTGATTTGAGCCACATAATTTGTTGACAATCTTCTGCAATATTTAAAAATGTGCTTTGAAGATGCTGAAATCAAGACCTTAAATTGCAGTCGCAATATACTGCCCAACTCAGTTCAAAATCCAGTACAAAGTTTGAAATTATATTTCAAACACCAAAGAACAAATCCAAGGCAGAAGCCAATGTAACTCTTAAAGAACCTTGAATATAGGTTAACAGACTCAAATATGGTACTGGATATAGATAAAAACTAGTTTTGAAAACCACATACCATTGATATCAATGGGTACGGCATTTATGAAAAACTAATATAAAAATAATTATGAATTATCAGTCATCAAAAAGCTTGTACCTTGTGGCTTGGTACTTGTCTCCAGTACTGAAATGATAATATGATAATAATTTCGAATTAATTACAATATAATATTATAGTAATTTTTTAATGGATTAGTGAACAAATATGGTATCCTTCAGCATACTTTACCTATATTCTTCTAAAGATAGGTATGCTAATTTTTTTTTATTTACATTAGGAATAAGTTTATGAAACCATGTTTTGTATAAGAGATGCAAATGACAGTAGTTTTAACAGAATGCGTTTTTTCAATTTGAAATTCATGTATGTGTAGAAGTGCACACATCTACATGCACATACGCAGTCATATACATAATGTCTTCTATCCTAGGGTTTCCAAAAAACTGTCATAACCTAAGTCACAAGGTTTGCCGAATTTCATGCTTGAAGTTCAAAATTCAGCAAACAGTAAAAAAATTAGGAAATTCGTTAAGATTCACCTCTATGTTCGTACAGAAGAAGCAAACAGGTTGCAGTCAAGGGTTGAAGTGAGCGAAGAATATTTATTATTAGGGCACAACTCAGTTCTTTTGCTGACAATGATTTACCCATTTCTTTAATTATGGGATTCCAAGATGCGAGCAAGGAGGAGCATCAGCGGGTAAGTATTTTTTCCTTTAACTTTGGGTCTCCTGCCTGTTGTAACGTTTTCACACATCACCCCATTGCAAATGGGGACCCCCACTTCTTTCTGCTTTCCACGTTAGTTTTTAAGTCTTTTTGCTATTTGCCTTTCACTTGAAGAAGTATAGTCGGTCAAGAACTTATCAAGTCAAGTTACCTTTGATGTGATAAATTTGGCTAAGGCATGAAAGTGAGTTAAGTTGTTCTAGGCTAGAATACCCTGTCCTAGACTTGATCTAAGCTAGGAAGCTACTCGTTCTAGACTAGAACACCCTATTCTAGACTAGACCACCTTGTCTTTGACCAAAACACCTCATCTTTGACTATGATCTACAAATGGAGCAGTCTTCCTTAGCAAGTCGAGTTCGAATGGGATGGAGGGAGAGCCACGCTTTGAACTCCAAACAATGCAAGTCATTCAATGGATGCGATGAATGAAGAACGATGATAACTCTAGTGCATACTAACTATGAACATTTGACAATGCCACCTCAGAGCTTCCACGCTACATTCAGGATGAATTTTAAGTTCGAGGAAAAGATTTAAACAATGGATGAAGGGCATTTGATAAACGGGGGATCGCACGAATGGAAGCATTTAAAATCGATACCCATAACGTTGTAAAATTGATATGGATCATTAAATTTGATGTAGCCAGCTGAAATATAATCGAAGATCAGATTTTATAAAGTTCTAAGCACAGCTATGAATGACAATTGCGAATTGAGATGCAAAACTCGAGAATGCTTTGGCAACAACAATTGAGCCATATTTAATGAATGAGGTGTGCTCTATGAATGGATGACAATGCATTTGAAATCTATAATTCTGAATTAATTCGATCAATGCAAGATATTGCATTCAATGACGTATAGGTAATTACACCAAGTGACTCAAGTTGCAAAACATGAGGTCCTTCATAAGCATAGATTGCAATCTGCATTAATGGATGTATCCCATGCATTTGATCTAGGTGGTAATTTGCATTAAAGTCACAATTTTATAATATGGTGTTCTCATTCAGCTGCATTAAATAATCTTGATCGGATCACCATATTGTTTTAATGGCAAGAACATTAATAAAAGTTGCCAACAATTTGTGATGAGGTATTGACCTCTCTAAGCAATTATAAGCTTCAATTGATCATTTCATTTAATCAGTTCAAAATCAACATTACCTTTACATTAGCGATTCAACTCTCTGTCTGATTAGCGAATTGGTTAGTGAGAGACAGCAATGCGTTTTTGATGAATTCATGAAAAGCGATTCTCACTTTAGACCAGCGCTGTGGTTTGACAATGAATTAGCACACAGAGTTCACATTTTACATGAGCAAGCCGATCAGCGATCCTACCATCGGCATGTGATCCAGGTTATAGCAAACTCATCTCATTTTTTGTCAGCTCAAGATTCGATATTGCTAAAAGGGTGTTGTTTTGTTCCAGTGATTCTCAGTCAAGGCGAATACATTCCCTTAACATTGACTAAAAAAGTGAACAAGGGCGATTTATGAAGAAGGTGATTGTGATCTTGACACACAGCGATCTCAATTAAAGTCAGTGAATTCATCTTCACATACAGCAACTTCATTTAGAGACAGTGAATTTGTGGACTGAGGACATCATCATTGGCAACGATTCCTTAAGTTGGAGAGCGATTACATCGTGCACAAGCAAGTTGTATGTATCCTTCATCAAATTCGAGTGATTCATATTTGTGATCAGGTACTTCAAACATTACCTTAGCAGCGATTCAAACCAAAACAGCGATCCTAATTTGATGAATGATCTACACAGCACACAAGATCACAGCGAATCCACTAAACAAGGAAGCAACAGCATACCTCTATGCATTCAATCATCTCGCCATTTGTTCAAAGGTGAATCCATTTGGAAACAGAAAACTTCATCAAAGGAGCAATCAATTGGCATATCAGTTTGTTTTGAAACACGTGGCAGATCTGAGATAAGGCGTATTTCATCATTTTTGTACCAAATCAGACCTTATCTATGACCGATTTAGCCTTTATTCATTGTCTTCAAAAGGCTTTTGTTTTAAGAACGGTTTAATTTAACGCATTTCAAATCATCTTTTGAGCATTTTAGAGAGTTATTACTAGCTTGGGTGATCATATTTAGCTAAGGGTGTCATATCCCCTCCTTGATCATTATATATATACATATATCCTAAATGAAACAATTATTGTAATTATCAAAGCAATGATTATTTGAAATTTATTTATTTATATTATCATTTAATTAATAATTATGACTGATAATATTCCAAATAATTGTGTAAGCCTCAACAATGGTAACCCATGTGAAATCCACATACACTCAACAAATCTATCGCAAGCATCATATCCAAATATCTTCAATATCGTTGGCATAGAGGGGAATAATACGACATATTGATTGTGTGAAAGATATGGATTTGAGATAAACTTATAGTGGACGACCATGCAAGTCCTCAAGGGAGTATGGAGACATCGATACTCCAAAAACATAATCAAATATGATTCCTTACCAAATCGACAACATTCTGAATACCAATTTTGCAGCTAGCCAGCAGCTATGACGGTGATCAATATCAATCAGTAAGAAGGCTAATGGACAGCAATTAACAATATTGTCAGTAATATAAATCGATAATGACATAATGTTATGATCAGCGGTTAAGGTATACAAGTACAATTTGAATAGTGATTAAACACGGAGGTAGCGATTGGAATAAATAACAAATAATATTAAGGTGCGATTTGGGGATAGCAAGTCTGATCTGTTTAAGTTATGAAGAGATACGATTATGGTAGAGATATGCCCCTTAACATATAATGAATGCAACCCATCAATCATGCAAGATATATAAGGGGAATCAATCCCACTCTCAAGAACATCAGGGGATTTGGTCTTCATTTAATATTTGCATCCAGTATAGGATCTGCTTGATTGAGCATAGCCTTTTGGCATCAAAACGGGCTGCATACATTAAAAGTGACATTAAGAACAGCACCAACATTTGTATACTTTCCAAAGGTTAGATCAGAAACTGGTAACCTTCCCTAATTATCCATTCCTGATTTCAAGCGCTCAATAGAAAGGCTAAACATCCCAAGAGTATGCAAGTATTATTCAGCGAAGATGATCAGACAGAGGCAATTATCTCTTACATATATGGCTGCATAATCATAAAGATATAACTCTGAAATTGCGATTACCTATACAGCAAACCCACTAATTCCTCAGTCCACCTGTATGCACGATAGCACTCCAAGCCATCACAGATAAGAGTGAAGGTAATTCAGGTTCTGAAATAGAACGCACAGGTAAGTTACGCTAAACTCTAAGCAAATGAAATATTAATGGCAGGATGATATGGAATCAAACATAAGAAATAATAATCAGTTATATTATATCAAGAACATATATATATATTTTTCACCAGACTGGTGACGGGTATTGATCTGTGAATAACTTCAGAAATACATAGCATATATTAATGTGCCATACTATAAATCAACATATAATAGTAATGCATAGGGATATGCTTAATACGTATGCTTAGTGAAGTCTGATAATGTTCTTATGCAGAACTTAATAATAATATAATGATTATAATTACTATAATATTTTATAAGAATTACTCTGCAGTAAAACATATAGTATAGTAATTTGAATGAAGGAATAAATCTGAGACTATAGATCAGATTGTATTATCAATTCAATTTCAGGGGGAAGATTATCATAGCACTGACTTTATTCATGTTAAGATAGATTTGTCTCCTACTCAAGTTTATTTTAATTCACAATGTATAGAAATAGATTATTTATGCTTAAAACAGGTCTAAACCTATTAGGGGACATTACAAAGGGTTGGAGATGCAAACCAGTGTTTTAGGTGATATTAAGAAATTTTGAAAGAATGTCATTCTAGGGTTAGGATTCTTAGCCTAGGTAATCAATTCCTATTTGCAAGCAAATGTCATCTCATATAATTAACTTAGACAACTCTTACAGGTAAAAAAAAGGCTAGAGCATGACAAACTCCCATCAAGGAAGACATTGCACTTCAGGTCCATCCAAGGCAATGACACCAGACGTCCTAGACAAGAATGAGGTCCATCCAAGGCAATGACACAAGGCATCCTAGACAAGAATGAGGTTCATCCAAGGCAATGACAAGGTCTGATGCAAGCAATCATCATGGGGATTAACAGAAAATGAACATTAAGGTAAAGGATAACATCAACATCAAGCATTCAAGGATGGAATTTTTTCACAATCTTGAATTTCCTTCGAAAATCCAAGAATCATTGTCAGTATAGCCAGATGAAAGCTCGTAAACGCTAGTGATTGAGACGAGATAGTTTCAGAAGAGTTAATCAAAGTTGGAAGATCAACATAAGTAAAGTCATCATCACATCAAGAGCTTGGACATGTTGAGTATCAAGAGATATGCCTCATTCATCTACAACTTGAGATGAGTTTCAAAGAACAAGCCGAGGTAGTGCCCAATCATCATATCATTTTAAGATAAGGTGTCAAGATTCAATGTACGTAACTAATTTGTCAAAGAAGATAACTACCACATGTGGGCACAAAGTTTGATGTACTTACCGTCACCATCAATTGATCAAATTTTCAAGGAAGGACATGTGTCCCATCAAATGTAATTGTATCATTGGTCAAGCATTAAATGCTTTGCAATGGGTGTAACAAACCCTAATTAAGGTTTCTATCTTTCAATCTTGGCCATTGATTGTGAATCGATCTAAGCCACTGAATTGTAATGGAATTGGAAACAGTATATAAGGCTCCACTTCTTCATTTGTAAAGTTAATAGACAAGAGTTCCATAGAGAGTAAATAGTTAGTAGCTCGATAGCAGTTAGTAATTAGAGTAGAGTAGGAAAAGAAGGCAAAGATTGTTGTCAAGACATTGTTGCAAAAGGCATGGAAACTTCATTGAAGATATGCTGAAATTGATATGTTGATTCAACAATTTGCATGGTCTCTACTTCTCATTTGATTTTCATGTTGTTTAGATGAATGGAAGAACTATGTGTATGATCAATGGTGAAATTTGTATGTCCATACTACAAACAACTTGTCGATGGTTAAGTGCCCTGCATAGTCAAATGGATCTATTTAACCAAGCTTAACTTCAATTATCATTCCTTCATTGATATGCATCAACTCGATGGTGTCTATGCTTGTGGTGGTGATTTGAAAATCATAAAGCTATCATTAGAAGATCACACTAGCCTTGTGGAGATGTTCGCTGCATGTCGAAGGAAGACTTTGTTGAATTTCATCAAAGATTGTCCATTGCTCTTACATTCTTTGGCATAGATTAGATCTTCCTAAACCCTATCCTTTTTTCTTTTTTTTTCAAATCAAGTGAAATTCTACGTTCCAGCGTCATTCGAGCATTCAAGCATTCAATTTAAGTCCAACTTGTGATCCTAGCAATATCACATCATATACAAATGAGTCTATCCAAGAGCACATCAAGACCTGACATTCGAGAACCTTAGAGTCGTCCCACTTGATCGCATAGCTTAGCATTTGGGAGTCTTTGTTCAAGAGAGGATAGAATACTTAGTATTTTATTTTGTGTTGTATAGTGCGTAAAAACACAATCAACACTGCCAAGCGATGACTCACACAAACTAAGCTACTCCCATCGAGTGACTTTCAAATACCGTGCAAACTCATGACAACTGAGCAACTCCCATCAAAATAGTTAGACTGCTCATACATATTATTTTTATGTTTATTTTTTAGGTTTCTTTATTTAGACTTTTTTCTTTTTTAAAATTAAAATTCAACCCTTTTTTAATAATTAATATCTTCAAAGATATTATATTTAATATGTTTCAATTTAATAAGTTCTTTTTATTTTATACACATTATATATTATATGTTTAAATTTGATAATATTTTATATTTTAATATTAACATTTAGTAAAGTAGAATTTAATATCTTAAATGTAATTTTGTTTTTAAACTGTTAATATATAGTATTTAACAAATTTAACTTTAAATATTTAAGTTAAATTATTTAAATATAGTACTGTTTTATTTTATAATTAACAAATTAAATTATTTTAATGACTACTGAATATATTACTAATATTATTTTTAAAATGAATCTATAGAAGGCAAACTTATCACGATTTTTTTCCAAATTTTCTCTCTTCGTCGAACTTATTCGAATTTCATTAATGTCGAACACAAACTCAAACTTGAGCCTTGTGACATATATCATAACTATATCCTGTTATTTTAGCAGAAAATAAATGTTGTTTATAACTAGGTAGGACTGGGTCCTATCCTAAAAGGGTAACGTGCCCCCAAGACAAGACCGGCCCCATATCTCCACGCCACACTAAACATGCACCACGCCACAATATATAAATTGGCGCCAAAATGATTAAGGCCAACTTGGAGTATATGAGTTAAAAGCTCATATAAAACTCAATTCATTTCAATTTATCTCTCATGCAATCAGCGAAATAGCTCTGCAATTAAAGGTGCAAAATATAGAAGAGGATTGTGCGAACTTGAGAAGAGGATTGTGCGAACTTGTTCAAGAAGATAGAAGGCATTTGGTATTCCTTGATGCAGACTTGGTGTATTTAGAAGGGCAAATCTGATATGATAAAAGGGATCAGATCTGAAGAGTCAAGCTAAGTATTGTATTGATGCAATTAAGTTTGAATACATAATCTGACCTGTGGGTCTTTAGTGCTGGGTTTTTCCTCCTTGGAGGTTTTCCCAAGGTATTTGTGTTAGTCTCTTGCTCCCTTGTCTTCATTCTTGCATCTACTTGATTATGGTTTACTTAATATTAGCAAATAATTAAATGTTAGAAATCTGATTACTGAACTAGGTTACAAATTTAACAATAAATATATCACATTGCAGAATGGTGCCCTTCATCTAAATTCACGAATTGTATGCGGAACTTTTGTCTCTAAAACATTAAAGACAAAAGAAACCATGGCAAAAAAAAAAATTATTTCCATCTTAAATTCAAACCATAAACCATGCACTACTTATCTATAAAATCTTTCGCAATAACTAAAGCTAAACTAAGAATTATAGCAAGACATTTGAGGAATCACTAGTTGAAAATGAAAACAAATAATAAACAAAAAATAAAAGTGACAAAAATAAAATCATTAGGTTCAAACAGTAATTAACAACAGATAAAACTCTGAAATTCCAACACACCAATTAGTAAAATAGATGCTACGCATATCTAAAGACGAAACCAAAAGACTGATGGTCTTGCCACATTTCCAACATGTATACATAGCACAAAGCACCTAGACATTTGCAATCAACACAGTTTTTATTACAATTCAGAACCAAAAAGAGAAGAATGTGTAGATATACTTTTCTCTCATGGTCTTCATGACTTGCATATAGCGTGATACTGCATTGGAATCATCTGGATCAATAATGATCTTCTCCTTTCGTAAGATTTCATGAGCTATTTTAAACTTGCGCGTGACATCATCAAGTGTATTCATTAACAATGCTTCACGTGATAAACAAAACAAATATCATGTTAGAATGTAAGAACTTTGATCAAATCATATAAAAGCATGACAACAACCAACAGTATAAATCATTATACTTTACCTAAACAAAAGCATTGAAAATGTTTAAAAAGAATTTTATAGTTCTTCTTGCTAATTACTCAAACTAGAGATAACAAAAAAATTTATGATCCAAATGAATTGCAAAAAAAATCAAGAAGAATAAGCGTGTAGCTTAGTCAAACCAAATAACAAATATAAAACTATGTTTGCCAGCCATGTCAAAGTTACAGTTGTTCTTTGCATATTCAATTCTAATAATTGTCCTAAAAGATCTAACTCCACTCTAATTAAAGCCATGTGAAAAAACTAGCATTCATTATATGGATTTCCATCATGAATCTTGAAAAGGAGAACAATAACAAAGCTTACTTACAAGAAGCTATCAGGTTAAGTCGTCTTGAACAAGGATATGGAGAAAGGATACCAAACACAATCCCAAAAATTAAAAATCAAGGCAATGGAACTTAAATCAGTCACAGAGAAGAAAAATGCACATCAAAAGTTGAAAACTTTTCAGCAAACAAAAATATTAGTAAAGTTTTTCATTCAGATGCTTCCTGTATTAAATGGAAAAGTGTGATGTCTCTCTGTTTTTCGTTAATTGACAAGGGATCTAGTAGAAAACCCCTAACCCTTACTATTCTTGAGATAATGATTGCTATGTACATTATTCTTGAATTCTACAATATTGCAAGCACTAGAGAAATAATATTTAATAGCAAAACAGTTTTAATATACTATCAATAGCATGACACGAGAAGAGGAATGATTAGGTAGGGAATTGCAGTTGACGAACTAAAAAAATTTCAAATCATGTTAATGTACAAAAAGAAAATGGAATGAGTAAAACAATAAAAATAAAATATGCATCTTTATCACTTCTATTTTAGTGTCAAAATCACACATGTTTAACTGAAAAAAAGTAAAGATAATTGCTGGCACATATATTATTTTACATGGTGATAATGGCAAGAACAATATTTTGCCATTGACAGAAAATATGATACAAAGAGCAAAGAGAATGTGTAAGTTTCCAAAAGGCAAAAGGCAAGTATTTGAACATGTTGTTTAGAAAATAACAAAAGTAGCATTTGATATATTAGGAGATGCTAGACATGAGGGTTGACCGTTGGTTGATCAAAAAGGTCACCAAAGCAACTAGACATTAACATGGGTTTTTGTATACAAAAAGTAAACAGATATTAATCTATCAAAAACTTTAACACAATCGATACAACCCCCAATACAAGAATGCTCAAGCAATAGGAACCTTAACAATTTAGACATCTATAGTATGGAGGGGGTTATGTCATAGGTTTTGTCACCTTTCAACCAAAAAGCTAATATCCAGAAAGCTTCAAAACAACCAACAAAAGCATTTAAAATTGTCAATAAGTTTGTTTGTATGTAATTGTTCAGTTTGCAACAGAAAAAATTAGGATTTACAGCAGCCATCAAAAAAATTTCAAGTGGTTGTGTCAATGGAGGTTTTCAATTTTCAAGATTGAAAGTTAAAGTGGCATGAGCGCACGGTTTTCGGGTCATTTGAAAATTGTCTGTCCACAACTCATGTAATTTCCCCCTTTTAGCCTGCCATGATCTGTCGTTAGCTCATCTTGCCATGGTTTCGAGGACTAGCCAGGATTTTACAGGGATCAGTGAAGGATTTGGCCTAGGCGATTTCAGTTTCAGGCCAATTGAAGGTGTTTTGACAGGGTTTCCAGATACTTACTATTTATAGTAAGTTAGATGAAGCTCAGTGTCTAGAAATATTTGAAGCAATTTTAGATGTCAGCATTTTGGTGAACTTAATTCTTCATCAGGTTGGCCAAATAAATAAGGCATTAATTATTTGGGCATTTAAATTAAAATTTCATAAAGTTAAATTTAAATATTTAACTTTAGTGATTAATTAATGCTGGGACCAATGTTTAAAAGCTAGGTTACCGGGTTCGCCTCTGGGCCCCCCTGGTACGGGTCCGGGTTCGACCGGGTTCGTGGTACGGGTCCGGTTCAACCTGGGTTCGACCAGGGTTCGAAAAACCCAGAGTGGGTTCGACCCTGGTCGAACCCAGTCGAACCCGGGCGGCTGGGCGGCCCGTAAAATCAAAAAACAATGCAAATTTAATTTTTTTTTCAATTCCGCCTTGTAAAAAGTGAAAGTTATAACCTTAAAAAGCAGAAAATTAGACGTCTTAAAAAAACAGAAAACTGATGCACGCCATGGAGTTCCGTGTGGGTTTGAAGGTTGTGATTTGGTGTTGGCAGCGGGGGCTCTGCCCCTTGACCCCGCTGGGGGCGCTACCCTCAGACCCCCGCAAGGGGCGCTGCCCCTTGACCCCGTTGGGGGCGCTACCCCCAGACCCCCGCAAGGGGCGCTGCCCCTTGATCCCGTTGGGGGCGTTGCCGGCAAAATCCAGGTCCTCAGTTTGAAAAATTAAACTTGGATGTTCTTAGTTTGAATCCATTTAATGATCAAACTTTAAATTGTTGAAAGTTGAAACAATGATACTTGAATATTTTATCATTTTGATATTAGACTTGATGTATATGATGCTGTTATGGTATGATCATGATGCTACGATTACAAGTTTATGTTGGTTTTGTTGTTTATATGATGCTATGTGACATGCTAATCTTAATTCATGCTTATAGGTTGCATATATATATAATTTACATGTTTTTGTAATAACGAACCCAAACCCCTTTTCAAAATTTTGCCGTACCGACGTACCGGGTTCTTCGAACCCAAACCGGTAACTTAGTTTAAAAGGAAAAATTAAAAGCACCCTTTCATTTTGGAGACATAAGGTATATTAATATTTTATTGTATCATTCTTTTATCCCACATTTATGGTGCATTGGTGATTGTGCCCAAATGGAGTTATAAGTAAGAGCTTTCAATGCAGATTGGGTATATCGGAAATTGTTATTCTTGGACTTTGTGATTTCTGGAGATTATCTCTGGAGTTATTTCAGGCAATCAAGGACGTATCCCTTCTTTTGCAACATTTTCCATGCTTGTGAAAGACCAGGTCTGGGAAATCTAAAAAATAAATAGGCATTGGATGAATCAGTAGCATTGATATTTCAGACTATCTTGTGTAGCTCAACCGGGAGTATTTGCAACACTTAGTCAATCATTCTTACAAGCTTCAGCATTAAATCAGTATTGCTGAACACCTAGCATTTTTGAAGGAGGTTTTGTGTAATAACTGTGAAGGCGTTGCAATCATATTAACTTGGGACGGCAGCATACCTCTGCTGGGTGTGATTTTGGTGTGAGAATGCAGTTGCAGGTGTTGTTGGGCATGATTCTTACCCCTGGGAGCCACTATTGACTACTGGGCACATTCATTTTGCAAGGTGCGATTCATTTTTTGGGGTCCATTCTTAGTGCTGGGTGCGGACTGCTGCTGTCACGAATATTGTATGCTGGGTGTGTTCCCATTGAAGATGTTGCAGATTTACCAGCTGGTGTGGACAATGTTGGGGCTGAGACAGTACATGGGACGCAATACAAGCTGGTCCAATTCGAATGAACTCATGTTCTTTCAGTACACTGCTCGAGAATTGTACTAATGATGCCTTGAAGTTCGAACCAGTCACAAGATCATTACCAGGTTTTATCGATCTTGGTGATTATAATTTTGTGCATTGATTCTAAATCAAGTTGTGATTACCTTGTTTGCCATTGAATACTATGATGTTAGTAGTAATGAAATACAGAGATGTTGCCGCAGTAAATGTAAAGAATTTCAGTTGATGCATTATTTTACTTGTTCGCTTTGAATGTGTGTAATGCTTAAAATTAAAAGCTCTTTCAAACACTTAGACGCACCAGGAATCAACTAAACCAGTCATATTACAAGAAGGAAAAAATCAGTCCTTTAATGAAAGCTTGCCAACTGTTTGATAAAATACCAACAGCAAGATTGACAAGGAAAATTCTAGCAATTAGAGCAGCCTATTACAACTCACTATTCTCTTGACTGTCTTTGACAGTCATGCTTTGTTTAACTTTGGACATCCCAAGTCAAAATTCATCCAATCGTGGTAAATTGAGTGTTGATGGCTTGTTGGGAAGAAGCAACCTAGCTTGGAGCTTTCCCAGACCATTAGATTTAATACCACTCTAGGGGCTCCATAAAGCTCATTCCAAGAAGGAAAATTTCAGCAAGGCAGAAGTGTTGTTTAGTGAAATGCCCAAATACATAACTCAAATTTTATATGAGAAGCATTTTTAGTTTTTTCACCTATTGGAGATCACAGATCAACCCAAGCCCAAAATTTACTTTAAAAATTTGTTATTTTATCAGATGACAAGCTTGTTCTGAGTTATTTCCATGTTGAACTCAAACACAAACACAAAACTTGTGACTTAGCATGCAAGTATAGACTGTTTTTGCTGGTACCAAGAAGAAAGGCCCAGTAAATATTAGATAGGGGCTTCTCCATGAACCAAGTTTGTACCCCAAAAATGAGAGTTTCTTGTGTGAACTGGGGTGTAGTAATGAAATAAGTTGGGGTCAATGGGGAGCAATTGGTGTGATGGGAGATTATTAAGTTGATAAGGCATTATATACAGTCAACAAGAGTATTAACTCTTTATGGATAGGCCTTGGAATTCAGAGCAGCTTGGAGTGAGTACGAATTGTGAGCCTCTATATTGCACAAGGGGAGAACATACATAATTAGGACTGATTCCTTGGCATTGCAAAGATTGAGAGATTCCAAATCTGCTATCACCAGGATGTCATCATCATCACCTCTTTTGATGGGTCCTTACCACTAGATATGTACAACAAATTTAATAAACCTGGACTGAGGTGAGTGCTGAAAGGTTTGCAATCACTGTCATATTTATCCTTTATTTTCTTCTGATAGACATTTAAGTCACTGTTGCTTTCAAGCTTCTTGTAACATTTACAGGCCCTTGACCCCTCTTTATAGCCCAGCCATGAGCTAAGGTCTTTACTTTATCATTCGATCTGTCTTATTAATGCCATGTCACTTTAATTAGGGGTCAGGTGTGATTAACACAACACCACAATATCTAAAATGAGTGATGAGTTAGTCACAATTGCAATTAACTTCATCAATTCATTGTCAATTTTTTCTTGCATGATTAATAAATGTGAGGATGTGGTTGGTTAAGGGTTTACAATTGCTATTAACTTCCTTAATTTGTGATCAATTTTTTCTTACTTGATACTTTGATACAAGGATACAGTTTTTAAAGGGGTTACAACCATTTATCTTATCCCTCCATCAAGAACCTTTTGCAAATCTCATGCTGATTCTTCATCATAGTACATATCTTTCTGTGAGTTCATGTTATTTCTCATCATTGCCAACAGTTGTTGAGAGGCAAAAAAAAATGTTGTGTAGTGGATACTGTTGATGATGTTTTCACGCATTATCGAACACATAATAAAGTATTGAATAGTCTATCCTCTCTTGAACAAAGACTTCTCAAATGCTGAAGATGGTGAAGGATCATTTGTGACGACTCCAAGGTTTACAATGTCAGGTATTGACGTGTTGGATAGTTTCAATGGTGTGATATGTTTGTTGTACCTTCAAGGGGACTTACACAGTTGTTCTTCATCAATTTCAAGCTCAATGGAATGCTCTTCTTCAGAAAATGTTGCAATATTGCTCTTTCCTATTACTACTAATAATCTTTGATAAAGAAATGAAAAAAGGAGTAAGGTTTAGAAATGCTACGCTAATGCTAATACTACGAATGCAAGACAATGGACAATCTCAAGTGAGCTTAACTAAGCTTTGCTTTGACATGCTATGATCATCTCCACAATGCTAGTGCAATCTTTTAAGAATTGCTTGATGATTTTCAAGTCACCATCACAAGCATAGATACCTTCAAGATGAAGCATCTCAATGATGGGATAGTAATTGAAGTTAAATTTTAGCTAAGGTAGGTTTAGTCAACTACGCAAGATACTGCACCATCAATTGACTACTAGTAGTATGAACAATGAGAGCTTCATTATCAAGCATGCACATGCATCTATCATTCATCTAAAATACTTGAAGCAAATTCTATTCTAATTTTTTTTGTCTTCTCAAATATTAAGTTCTCTCGTAAAAAGATGGAGAAACAAGCAAATTCTCCAAAACTCAATAAGTCACCCCAACACTTAGATGATTTTATTAATTATGCTGCATAAAGCAACAATTCTTCAAACCTATTCTAATCGATCCTTTACAAATGAAATGAGTGGGGCTTATACATAACTCCCAAATACGTGAACGGCCGAGATTAAATCAGAATCAAGGGCCAAGATTTTGCCACCTAAACCCTAATAAAGGTTTGTTACACTTACAACAAAAACCAAATCTTATTGCAAATTCATTAATAATCAGCCAATTGGAATGTGACATTCATTTGGCACAAAATACGAGGAAAAATGTTCCAATGAGAAAAATGACGCTACATGGGATCACAACAAATTACAAATTACCTTCTAGAATCGTATTCCCCTTATCTTTTCTTTTGTTGCAAATTCAACAAATCTAGATGTCATGAAATCAATCTTAGTTATCAAAGCAGCAAGCAAGTTCTTCAGTTGTTCTTCCAAGTATAGCTAACTTCGTCCAAAGCAAAGGCAAAGGTTGTTTCCCATCCTGGCCCATAATCTCTAACCTTGCTGGTGAGTACCATGAATGCGTGTATGTCATCCAGTTGTTTCTTAGAAGGTGATCCGTCTACTCCAAAAAAATATGATCTTCACTCTTTCAGCTAGCTGATCAGTATCTATGTGAATTCCTTCATTCATCCCTTCTCAAGTATGGTCTTCGCTACCTTCACAATTTTGTCATGTATCAAGTTTATTGCTCCATCTACTTGGGTGCATCCATTGATGATGTCCTCGCAAATGACCTTCCTTATTCAAATCAAGTTATACCACTGCTGAAAATCAGGCCACTGCTCATCTCTCAATACTCCACCATTCACCAAGGTTTGCTTAGGTATATTCTTCATTGCTTGCAAGCTTGGCATGGTATAGTATGTGGTGAAAATGAAAGTAAATAAGCTGCCATGAGGACTTGAGTTCTTTCAAGAACACTTATGGCCCTATCAAATATCTTCACCAATTTCTTCACAAATGCATTCACCTTCATGAAAGTCTTGTATACCCAAGTATCCATCAGGTGTGTTGAAATTCTCATCTTTTCCAAATTGTCAACTAAGTCTGGAGGAAGCAATGATGGTGGCGAAGCTGAAGGGTCATGTTGCCTTAACAATTGCTTGAATTGTTGGAAATAGTTTCTCAATACACTTCTCTTTCCAATTTCTTGATCTTTTCTACTTCCAACTTCAACATATCATGGACCATCTTCATTGTGTCACATTGTCATTGACATCTTCCAATGCTTGCTTCGTGGTCGAAGGACCTAAATCAATAGTCTCCAAGTCATATTCTTGCACTGTGATCTCACCTTCAGGCTTACATACTCTTGGAGTGGCAATTTGTATCATTCGAGATCTTGCACCATCTCTTGTCATCTTCGACACCTTCGTTGCTTTCTTCTTTTCAATGGGCTCTTAAGTTTTGTTGAAGAAACTATCCAAATCATTAGTAGGATCTTTCTTTGCTGCTATCACTTCTTTTGCTAACTGTTGACAGTTTTCTATCAACTAAGTTGCTGATATAATCAAAGAAATCCAAAGTTTTTCCTGCATAACCTTCATGTTATGCGCATTCTTTGTTGGCAACATGCAAAGGAGCCTTTTCTTTTTGGGCCCCAATTCTATTTTTTGGTTGACCGGGCCAACCGATCAACTCACTTATTTTCCACCGGCCGAAGCGTTCCCTATCATTGGCGGGTCGGTTTCCCTTTATTTCCTCTTACCAGCCGTGGGCAGTTTCCTCTCAGGCTTTGGGCCCCACTACCCCGCAAGTTTTTCTAAGGCCAAAAAATGGTGCCGCAAAATAGCAAGATGGTGATCCCGGCCTATGATATCATTCTCCGCGCACACGCAAAACAGAAAGGCGAAGTTGTGTGCGGGATAAGAGCAACGAAGAGGAAGTCTCTTCCCCGCTACCCTGCGAGGAAGGATAGGGCACATGAAGGACCCTGCGGGGTAAACAAAGCTAAGGACGGGTAGTGTTCCCACCATCCCACATGCCTTTCCAAGTAGTCACTAATTACTTTGCAGGCTAAAACGAAGTAAACGGATTGTTTCCCACCATCCCGCAAGCATTCCAAGGTGTCGAGGGGCGATTCGCGTGATAGAAACAGAAAGGGTGGGTAGCTTTCCCAACATCCTGCATGGTAAATCAATGCCCAAATAATGCCCTGGGAGGTAAGAAAACAAGGGTGTCAGTATTGTTCCCGCCACACCGCAAGGCAAAAGCGACAATTCACAGGGCCTTGCAGGGTAAAATACAAGAAGACAAAGGTGCTTCTCGCCATCCCGCAGTGAATTTTCATGGTCCCCAGGGAGCTTGTGGGGAAACGATGGCAATAGATGTGGACCCAACCCACCACGTCAGACAAAGACTTGGATGCCACGTCGAATCGTATCAGTTTTGTGGGGCCAGTGGACTCGGCTCTCGAACGAAGGGGCCTTTATGGCCAAGCTTTCTATGTTGTTGGAGGTGTCATTTTGTCTTGTCGAAGGGCTATGTCTTGCCGAACTCTGATCTGATGGGTGGCGCATCCTCGGCTGTTGGATTTTTATAAAGATTTCTCCTTATTTTTAGGAGATGATTGTGGGGTTGCTTCATCTATGGAGTAGTTTTGTTTCCTCCTAGACAATTGGACACTCGCAGTGGAGATTTTGCATGCTACAGATCAGATCAATCGATCGGATTTTCTTCTCCCCTCTGCCTTTTTGTAACCTAACCCTGGTTAGGGTTAGGGTTTCTATCTTGAGCTCGATCTAAGTTATGCCTAAACTATAAAGGCAATTTCTATGATATTTTCTAGAGGATCTTCTTTCTTTTTCTCTTGCGGAATACATGTTTGTTCCTTTGCAACTATAAATTATTGATTTGGCTTCATATGGAAGAATTTACTGTTTTGCCAAATGCCATCCCATGCAGATTTCTCAGACGCCATCCCATCAGATTTTCTTAGACGCTACAAATCAGATCAATTGATTGGATTTTCTTCTCCCCTCTGCCTTTTTGTAACCTAACCCTGGTTAGGATTAGGGTTTCTATCTTGAGCTCGATCTGAGTTATGCTTGAACTATAAAGGCAATTTCTGTGATATTTTTTGGAGGATCTTTCTTTTTCTCTTGCAAAAAACATGTTTGTTCCTTTGCAACTATAAATTATTGCTTTGCCTTCATATGAATAGAATTTACTTATTTTGCCAGACACCATCCCATGCAGATTTCTCAGAGATTTATCAGACGCCATCCCATGCTAATTTATCTTGATTTTTAGGAGATGATTGTCCCTCCCACGCCTCTGCAGCCGATTCAGATGAAATCCATGCTCATTCATTGCGGATCAAAGACTTTTTTGCCTGGGAGTGTACTCAACCATGCTTTTGTTTCCTCCCAAACGATTGGACACTCGTAGTGGAGATTTGTGAAAAATAAATTGAATGAATGATTCAATAATCGGATGATTACATTGAACAATATACACACGTATATATAGAGGTTACAAGACGATGTTCTATAATTAGAACATAACATTAAAGTAAAAGATTAAAGAGCTAAAAGCTAAATTAAGCTTAAAAGCTAATTAACTAAAAAGAAAAAGCTAAATGCTAAATAAAGCTAATTAATTAAAAAGAAAAAGCTAAATGCTAAATAAAGCTTAAAAGCTAATTAACTAAAAAGCTAAATGACCATTAAACAAGGAACTAAATATAGGTGACTAAAATATAATTAAATATTCTAACACCCTCCCTTAATGGTCATGCTATCTATCACACCAAGCTGCCCTCTAAATTTGAGAAACTTTGCTGGGCTCGACATGGTGAGGATATCTGCAATCTGATCTTTTGTAGAAATGTACTGCAATATCACTAATCCATCTTCAACATGCTGGCGGATGAAATGACAATGAAGCTCCACATGCTTTGTCTGCTCATGGAAGACTGGATTTTTGGCTAATTTTAGAACCCCTTGATAATGAAGCTCCACATGCTTTGCCTGCTCATGGAAGACTGGATTTTTGGCTAATTTTAGAACCCCTTGATTATCACAAAACAAGGGAGTAGGTCTTGGTTGAGACATTTGCATGTCTGCAAGCATCCTACGTAGCCAAATTGCCTCACATGCTGCCTTAACAGTTCCCCGATACTCTGCTTGGTCGAGGAAAGAGCTAAAACCCGTTGCTTCTTGCTGGGCCATGTGACTGCACCTGTACCCAAGCTGAAAACATACCCAGAAGTTGACTTTCTATCATCAACACAACCTGCCCAATCTGAGTCTATAAAACCAACCAGCCTAGGATCTTTGCTTCTGTTGTACAGAATGCCAAAATCAGGAGTGCCCTTCACATATCTAAAGCACGCGCTTTGCTGCAACCCAATGTTCAACTTTTGGGGCTGACATGAAGCGATAAATATAGCTCACAGCATAACTAATGTCAGGTCTAGTGGCGGTGAGATAGATGAGGCTGCCCACTAGTTGCCTGAATGAAGACTCATCCACTACAAGTGAATCTAATTTGGCTAATAATTTGAGCCCTATCTCCATAGGTGTAGATGCAAGTTTACAATCTTGCATTCGAAACTTATCTAGTAGGCTCTTGGCATACTTTGACTAAGAAATGAATATGTGGCTATCAGTCTGCCAAACTTCTACACCGAGACAATAATGGAGAAGTCCCAAATTTGTCATATCAAAATGCTGACACAAATTTTGTTTGACCTACATGATCAAATGTGCTACATTGCCAGTAATGATGAGATCATCAACATAGACTACTAGAAATAGAATATCATCACTAGTATGTTTGACATACAAATTGGGATCTGAAGGACTCCTCTGAAAGCCTTGATCAATCAAGTACTTATCAATTTTGATGTACCATGCACGAGGAGCCTGTTTGAGGCCATAGAGTGCTTTGACTAGTCTACATACCTGGTGTTCCTTATCGGCAACCTTGAAACTTGGAGGCTATGTCATGTAGACTTCTTCCTACAAATCACCATTGAGAAAGGCACTCTTGATGTCCATTTGATGGACTTTCCATCCAAATTGAGCAGAGAGAGCGAGGACAAGCCTAATGGTACTCATCTTGTTGTGGAAGCCTCCTCATAGTCGATGCCCTCCTTCTGTGAAAACCCTTTTGCCACCAATCGAGCTTTGTACTTATCAAGGCTCCCATCAGCTTTATACTTGACTTTAAACACCCATTTGCAGCCAATGGCCTTCTTTCCTGAAGGAAGATCGGACAATACCCAAGTGTTGTTTTTCAGAAGACTATGTTGCTCCCCTGCCATAGCCTTTTCCCATTCAGGTACACCTTTAGCCTCTGTATATGTTTGAGGCTCATAAATACTGTGAATGTTGGCCATAAGAGCAAAATTAACTGTGTTGTTGGCTCTTACCTCTAACGGATCTACCCTTAATGAGCTCATCATCATGAAGATCACCAATGGTCTTGGCCCACCACCTAGGCCGGAGAGTAGAAGTACCAACATCTGCTGCAAGATGAAGAGTGCCTGGAATATCTGGAGCAAGCTCCTCTAGATGTGGATCGAGAAGATCTTGAGGAAAGTCAGGGGGTACAATGTCATGCCTGGGAGACCCCACAACTTCAAAGTCAACTAAATCCCTCCCATCAAGTGGAGCTAAGGGAAGACGAACACCCATACTTACAGCCTTTGGAGGGTGATCCTCAATGCTCAAATCAGGAGAGGAAGGCTGAAAAGGCCCTCTTTCTTCATCAAATACTACATCTCGACTGAATATGAGGTGATTGGTGTCTATATCAACCAACCGATATGCCTTGTGGTTGTCACTGTAGCCGATGAACATCAATTTCTAACTCTTTGGATCTAGTTTGGTGCGTGTGGCATCTAGAATCCAAACATAAGCTGTAGAGCCAAAAACTTTCAAATGACTGATTTTGGGCTTCCTGCCAGACCAAGCTTCCTCTGGAGTCATCTTCTTAACAGCCTTTGTGGGAGACCGGTTCAAAAGGTAGACTGCAGTGAAGACCGCTTCCGCCCAAAAGTGTTTTGGAACATTTCTATGCTCCAACATAGACCGAGCCATCTCAGTGACTGTATGGTTCCTGCGCTCAACAACACCATTCTGCTGTGGGGTGTAAGGTGTGGTAAGTTGATGCTTAATGCCATGTGATGCACAAAAGTTGGTGAACTCTATAGAACAAAATTCCCCTCCATTGTTGGACCGAAGAGTGACTATCTAACAGCTAGACTCTTTTTCCACTAAGGCCTTAAACGTTTGAAACATGGTGAACACCTCTGATTTTTGCTTAAGAGAATAAACCCACATGCGTCTGCTGAAATCATCAACAAATAATAGAAAATACCTACATCCAGTGATTGATGGAGTGTTCATGGGACCACAAATGTCTGCATGAACAAGTTGCAAGACCTTGGATGCTCTCCAAGTGTCTCCATCTGAAAACGGAGTCCTATGCTGCTTTCCAGCTTGACACGCTCCGCAAACTCCATGATTCTGAGTTTGAATCTCAGGTAATCCTACGACTAGATCCTCTCGAACCAACTGAGAGAGATAGTGGACATTGAGATGCCCATATCGTTGATGCCAAAGAGTGCTGATGGAAGTACTCCTAGCTGCCATGGCGAGCTCCTGAGAACCAATAGAATCAACAAGTCTATAAAGACCATGATCCTCAATACCAACTACAACTGTAGTGCGAGTCTCCCTATCAACAATGTTGCATTTGTGCAACCCGAAGACGACATCCAGCTGTGGTGAATGCTACATAATCTGACTGACTGACAGTAGATTGAGCTTCATACCAAGTACAAAGTATACATTGAGGAATATTAAATCCCTCCCACCAGATGAAATCTGAACGTTGCCCTTGCCGACAACAATATACTCTTCGCCTCCACCAAAGATCACTGAATCAGTGAAAGGCATGTACTCTGTAAACCAATCCCGACGATGTGTGAAATGTTGAGAGGCTCCAAAGTCAATGTACCAGGTTGATGATTGAACATCATCAGAGGAGGTTTGGGCCATGAACGCATAGAAGGCAAATTTCCTTCTGATCAGGATGTGTGGCAGAATTGGCTTTCTGCTTGGACCCTCCCTGTTTGGATTGTTGGGATGCTATCAATTTCCGGCAATCTTTCACCAAATGGCCATATATATGACAGTAGGAACACTGTAAGCTCTTCTTTTTGAAAGACTGTTGAGGTTGACCTTGACCTTGTCCTTTCTGCTGGAAGGACGGAGCTTTACCCTTGTACTTATGCAAAGCTGAGGCTGTGAAAGCCTGTTCAGTGGATGAACTAGTGTTGCTTCCAAACTGCTGCTTCCATCGATCCTGTTGGAGCAGCTTGTTGTAAAGATCAGGAAACTTCAAATCAACACTAGTGGAGGAGATATTAAGCGTATCAATGAAATGCTCGTAGGATCTGGGAAGGCTTTTCAGCGTGATCACTACCATATCCTCTTCCACCATGGTTCGGCCTATAGCTTCTAACTGATCACGGATGTCCTTGATCTTCGTAAGATGTGCCTAGATAGATGACTTCTCATCCATCATGATAGAAAACAACATATTCTTCAGAAAGAAAGCTCGGCTCTTGTCGGACGTTTCATGAAGATCCTTCAAAAGATCCCAGATCTCTTTTGCTGTTTTACCTGAACGCACCTGTGGGAGTTGATCATCTGTGACAGAGAGTTTGATAAGCATGACAGCCTCTCGATTCTTCACATCATGTTTGTCTTGATCTTCACCTGCTGTTGTAGGACGAGATTCCTTGCCCAAAACAAGTTGATCAAGGCAACGATACTCAAAGATGGTAAGCATACGTTGTTTCCAAGTGTTGTAGTTGCGGTCGTTGAACTTCTGACTGTGTTCCAACATGATGTTGGTTAATGATGCCATCACGGAAATCGAGGTTGATCAAGGTCAACTGAGTGAAAGTAAGAGACAAAAGAATCTAATTTTAAAAAAAATCATAATAGAAGCAGCTGCTGAAAAAACTGAAACCCTATAGGAGAATTCTAGCACAAATTCCAAGGTTTGGAAGAAACCCAAAAAAAATTTTAAAAAAATTTGCACACTTAAAACAGCATAAATGGTGCCCAAAAAAAACAGCAAAAATCCCAACGTCCACAGAAATAGTAGAAATTGTGAACTTGTTTTTAAATTCCAAGGCAAATTTGTTGGCACAAAAATCGAGGCATGGAAAACGAGGCACCCAAAAAAATCTGAGACCAACCTAGAAAAGCTCTCGAAAAACCCACCAAGAATTTGAAAACAAAATGCAAATCCGACGGCTCAAAAATTGAGGCACAGAAAACGATGCACCAAAAAAAATCTGAGGACGACCCAGTTGAGGTCACAAAAAACCCACCAAGGATATGCAACCAAAATAAAATTTCGAATTGAACTGAAGGGTCAAAACCATAGTCGAAAATTGCAGAAAACCTAGGAAAATTTTCAACCTTCAAAAAAAAACTACCTAGGAAGAGAAAAAAATCTGCATTTTATAAAAAAAAAAACAGTTTTTAAAAAAAAATCTCTTCAACAAAAACTTCGAAAAATTTTAATAACAAAAATTTTCGAAATTTTTAATTTCCATGCTCTGATACCATGAAAAATAAATTGAATGAATGATTCAATAATCGGATGATTACATTGAACGATATACACACGTATATATAGAGGTTACAAGACGATGTTCTATAATTAGAGCATAACGTTAAGTAAAAGATTAAAGAGCTAAAAGTTAAATTAAGCTTAAAAGCTAATTAACTAAAAAGAAAAAGCTAAATGCTAAATAAAGCTTAAAAGCTAATTAATTAAAGAGAAAAAGCTAAATGCTAAATAAAGCTTAAAAGCTAATTAATTAAAGAGCTAAATGACCATTAAACAAGGAACTAAATATAGGTGACTAAAATATAATTAAATATTGTAATAATTTTGCACGCTACAGATCAAATCAATCAATCGGATTTTCTTCTCCCCTCTACCTTTTTGTAACCTAACCCTGAACTATAAAGGCAATTTCTGTGATATTTTCTGGAGGATCTTCTTTCTTTTTCTCTTGCGGAATACATGTTTGTTCCTTTGCAACTATAAATTATTGCTTTGCCTTCATATGAATAGAATTTACTTATTTTGCCTCTATTCAGTTTTTTACCTTGTTATTTGAATGCATCCTTCTTCAGTTCTCCTTAGCATAGTGATTGTGTTGACCCTTCTTTAGGTGTTATCTGTGAGCTATTTTCAGTCCCTCTTGTCATCTTCAAGATTTCCAACCTTTACTCTTCTTAGGAAGCTAAGTAAGATAGGATCCTATGCATGTCTTGGGTAAGTTTTTATTCATGTTTTGTGCAGTTATATGCAAGAAAGATCATGATATTACAAGGGAGAAAATTGGCAGACTTTGATATTACAAGGCCAAGATTTAGGGCAATCCCAAAAGGGGACATTACGATTGGTATCAAAGCAAATTTATGACACATCAATAAGCATAGACAAATATCTGATTTCAGAAGTAATAAGGGAGAAAATCAGCAGACTTTGATATTTACAAGGACAGGATTTAGGGCAATCCCAAAAGGGGACATTACTATTAATATCGAAGCAGATTTATGAGACATTAATAAGCACAGAGAAATATCTGATTTCAGAATTAATAAGGGAGAAAATCAGCAGACTTTGATCCTGCCGGTCTATAGGGTAAAAACAAATCAATGGATAAATTATAGTCAATAAGAGAGGATTTAACAATATGTGCATTTGTGTGTATGATCCGTGTCTGCATATATTCATGTGTATTCTGCATGTTTTTATGTGTATGCTCCGCATTTGGTTCATACCTGATGTGTTTTCAATAAGACAGGATTTAACAATATGTGCATTTGTGTGTATGATCCGTGTCTGCATATATTCATGTGTATTCTGCATGTTTTTATGTGTATGCTCCGCATTTGGTTCATACCTGATGTTTACTCCATGTGTGTTTTATATGTGTACCTTTCTCAAGTATGCTTTGTGTCTTGTATGTATGTATGCTTCATATCCTACATGTTTGCTCCATGTCTGTTGTGTCTTCAATGTGATTACTTCATGGATGTATGTGCCTTCCTAATGCATACCTTATGTCTTGAACATGCTTCACATCATGTTTGATGTGTTTTCAGCAAGTCTATTTCATGTGTCTTTCCAAAGCCATTTCATATTGGGAATCATCTTGAACACTCCACGATCATTGCTTGAGGACAAGCAATCTTGGGCGGGGCTAAATGTAATGTCCCTACCCTTCAGAACAGGATTTAATAATAAATACTAATAATAAAATTAAGATATAAATAAACAAAAAAATTAAATTAAAATTAATGCATAAAAGAATTAAATTAAAATAATTAAAATTTAGTTAAGTTTAATGAATGGTCAAAAGCCATGAAATGAAAATTTGTGACTCCCTCAAACATGAGATACAAAAGGGAGAAGAGAATTTAATTTGAAATGGGATTATTAATCTAAAATCAGAAATACAGATCTGATTTGAATTATAAGACAGCAATGAGGAGACATGACCCTTTAAATGGATGTCTCTTTGAAGTATAAAGGATATGGAATGGAGGGAGGAAAAAAAGGGGGGAAGAGAGGAATAAGGAAGGATTAATGGAATAAGAAAGGGATGAGAAGAAAATAAAGAGGTGACTCTTCCAAAAGGCAGAAGTAATGAAGGGCTGTGACTCTTTCAAAAGGTGGCAATTGTGAAATGGTGTGGCCATTGCATAGGGCAGACAGGGTGAAAAGGTGCGACTCTGCCTCACGTTGGAGGATATAAAAAGGAGGTCTCATTTGGGGAGGACATCCAAGGGAGATCAATTTGGAGAATAATTTATTATTCTCAAAGGGCAACAATGAAAATTGATGACTCGTTTTTTATAAAGAGGTGTCGAGGGAGAAATATCTGATTTCAGAATTAATAAGGGAGAAAATCAGCAGACTTTGATATTTACAATGGCAAGATTTAGGGCAATCCCAAAAGGGGGCATTACAATACCATATGATTAAAGACTGTTAAGAATATGAATGCATCCATGAATATGATAGTGCAATTATTGTAGTAGCAAAATAAACTAAATTACACATTCCACTGCTAATGAAGTAAACAGATCTAAGCCTAATACTTACACCTTTGCAATACCATAAAGTGTTGAAGCACCCGATAATGAAGTTGAAAGTGCTAGTTGATCTGTGTATTAATGAGTAATATTTTGGTCACTACATAAGATCATATATCTGTAATCTGTAAAGCAGAGACAGCATGTGAACTGCTAGTTATAGTTGTTGATTTTGATGCAATTCAAAGTGCTCAATTTGTCTTTGGCCCTGACTGTTAGTTCCTTTTTTGTGATATTCTATTAGAGATGTTATTAAATGATTGTGTTTGAGACTCAATAGCTTATTGTAGCCTAATTAGTAAATAATTTTGAAATATTTTTTTAAAAAAAATATTCTATTATATGTACAGCTTAATGTTTTCTACCTAAGCCCCCATTAGTGTATATATCATAAGTAAAAGCCTCATTAGTATCCAAAATTCTAACTCTAATATAAACCTATCCAAAGTAAAACTTAAAAAGAAAATTTAAATGCCCCAGCATTACCCAAAACCAAAACATTTCCAGTCTTCCCATCTTCTTATTTTTTAGCTCTAATCATACAAATGAAACAAAAAAGTATGAGAGTAAATTTTTCAAAATCACAAACACTTTTTGAAAATCTTGGAAATAACTCAAAAAACAACATGTGGGTCACAATTACCAGGAATTAATCACAAGATTTTTTAGTGTAATGTCACTATGGAATGAGGTTACTAAATCCTAGTGAAACTAAAGTTAAGCTCTAAAATATTTCCATGTCCAACTATACATGAAGGCTTAGAAATTTAGAATGTAAAGATATTTCTTCAGTGCATGACAATAGTGTGTTCCTTACCATCTGTTTTACTTGGTGGCATAGGAGCTTCAGAACCTCCTTTACTTGGTGGCGTAGGAGCTTCAGATGAAAAATGAACAAGTATTGCTGATCTGTCTTGACATACTGCCTGCCCACTTATTACCTGGATAGCTCCAAAATAAAGCATCAGAAAGAGAAGAATAAGAAAATTAACAAGATGATCGATGCATATAATCTCTAATATTTGAAGATGCGATCCACCTATGTGGAACAATAACTTCATGGTTTCAATGTAAAATATGAACTGAGTTATTTAGACAATACTCCAATTAGGACCTGCAAAAACTCTAAGACAAACATCATTCAATAGCTACATTTCTGACAATCGATTTTCTCCACTTAGTACTAACATGACAAAAAACTGTTTGAATAGATTCCTAACCCCTTGTAGTAAAAATATTGCCCATTCTGTAAAAATTAGATACGCCTCCTTATAATATCTCTGCCAAAAATTTACATCAAAGAAAACGTTTCTGAACCACAAAACTGTTCCTCTCTTTCTAATGAGGGAGCATACCTTAGAAGCTAAAATATGTCCATAAATATAAATTAACCCATTCTTCTTGCTACCCACACCTTTTCTCTATCTGTCAAAAGGTGATTCTGTTAGTGTCATTGTATCTTTAGCAGGACTTAGTTGGCATCAAATTAGTGTGACTCTACAAGTACGGCCCAAAACTCACTACTGCAAAATCTGAATAAGTTATAACAAGCCAAATGACTTTTTACTATTGACAAAGCCATGAAGACACTGCTTCAGCCAGCTCAGAAAGCAACTAATGTAACTTTAAACTTGAAACAATTATTTATCATTTGGCATTTGCAAGAGATGGGAGAAGTGAACAAACACAATCATCAAACAAAAATGATTTTCTGGCATCATTGGATTACTTGAATATTGATTTTTTATACTTTACAGCTGTATATTCATCTTGAAACTATATTACTTCGGTTTCAGTGGTTGGCAAGGGTGAGGCTCCACTTTTCACCAACACTACCCATTAAATCATTGTGAATGAGAATCAAATTCTTCTCGTATGGAAGGATAACAATTTTAATTTTTTGTTCAATGTCCTGTGTCAAGTTTTCGTCAAGTCAAAGTAATCTTACTGTCTTACCAAGTCCAAACCTTTCAACTGTGGTATGAGTTGCCTAGGGTATGTTTAGGATTGAAAAGCGTGTAAACATCTTCACTGCAGGTAACACCACTAACAGCACTAGAGAGGGCAATTTATAGAATTTCCAGTGCTTTTCCATATTTGTCAACTGCAATGTGACTGCCATTGCATAAAACACATTTTCCACTTCGAGTCAATCAACTATGTGAAAGTATTAAATACATGTTCAACCAGTATTTTATCACCACGTTTGGTAAGCAAAAGATTGCATTTTCCATTTGAACTTCATCTCCCAGATTACCCAAAAGGAAGTAAGTGCATTGAACTGTGCCCTACTGAAAAGTGGGGGCACTTAACACCAACAGATCCCAGGTTCAAATACGGTCATGCTGCTGCGTACCACACCATAAACGTATAGCATGTGTACTTGAGTTACGCGCCCTTTACCGTGATCAAAAGTCAGTGTGCAAATCAGGATGCAAAGATTTCGGAAATATGAAAATGTACGGGTGTTTTCAGTTATATGAATCAAAAAGTTAATCCTAACCCTAATCCAATACCGCAAGACTCCTACATCCCGTTTCATCCAACCCTATAGTAATAAAAACGACAACAAGTCCTTCCGGTTTAGACGTGCCTCGGAATGCCACGACCAGCGTTCAAGACCCGGTAGGCTTAGAGCTCTATGGGTGTGCTACGGCGTGGGTTTGGCATGAAATTCATTGGTTCATTAAAAAAAAGGCACCGGTTCATTGGCATAAAACTCTTGCAACTGTTCATTTCATTGAATCTTTGACCCAAAAACAAAATCTCGGTTGTTTGGTCGCCATTGAAATCAATGTAATTTCTCCCGATATATATTAACAGAGCCTAAATCGTAGATCGTAGTAAGGATGTCGCAATGAATATTGAAATGTCTCCCACAATATTGTATGGTAATGTAGAGTTAGATGACTGAAAAATTGATCGATACCGCTGGAACTGATGTTAAGATGAAGTGGCCCTAGAATCTAAATTATCAGAGAATGCAAAGAACACACCAAAAAAATAAAATAAAAACCCTAGATTTTTAGAATGTACATTATCTGTGCCTGTATTAGCATGTACGAAAATTAACATCAACCTACGGTTAAATGCATAATGTGGGTTTTGAAATAATGTACCGAGACTGGGCGACGCAGAACCCGAGCAATGGAGGATGCCATGTTTCAAGGCAAATCGCCTGCGTTTTTCGTTTTGATCAATTGCCTTGTTTGCAATTATATAGTACTCCGCTATTAATCGCCCTTAGAGTTGCCTCCAATCTTCTAACGGAAATCACTTTGCTCGTCAAGGGGAACAACAACTTTGTTTTTGGGTGGTTCTTTTGCATATCACGGTTAAATTTTGTAATTTTTAAATAAATTTTTATTTATTCATATATGATTTATATTACATTTTTTTGTATTTAGATTGATACTTATATAGTGAAGTATTCAGATTTTATTATGAGAACATAAATTTGATCACGAAGTATTAGATTATAAGATTGGAGATATTAGTTATACAAAAATTTATTTTGGTTAAAATTCAAGAATCATGGGTATCCATTTTATCAAATTTACTAGGATACATCATTTCTTATTTATTTCACTTCTATAAATTTTGAATCTTAGTGGATGGTGTAATCAAATAGCATACCACCACCCTCGCTAATAATGCTCAACCAATTAAACTACAATTCTCTAGTCAAAAGTAAAGATTATAACGTAATAATTTGGTATGAAAGAAAGTAGCAATAGCACACGCAAGCATTGATTTATGTTTAAAGATATATGTTATTGTTCTTAAAAATTAAAATATAGATAGAAACTAAAGCACCCCTATAGTTAATTTAATTATATAATTGAATGATTAAGCAATAAATATACAAATAGATTTAAAATAAAATATGTAAATAATAAATTATAAGAAAGTATATAATAAGAGAGCACTTGTAGAATTAATTTAATTATTAAATGAATGATTAAGCAGTAAAGTAATGACTTCAAATAAATATAAAAATGATAAATTGTAAGAGGTTAGAAGATGTTTAGTTATTTTAATGTAATTGTCAAATAAACTCTTTGATTGTAGATATGCAATCACTAACGTGAGAGGATTTATATATAATATTGAAATGGTGCTCAAACATTTTTATTTTATTTTATTTTTAAAAAGAAAAAGAAAAAGATAGAACTTTTTGCACCTTGGAATAATCTACGCATACATTACGGTCCTCCTTCACACTTTTTATCCCTTCTAACTCATTTTGTCCCCTCTAGCATGATTATTTCCTTATTGGCTCAATTTTGTCTTTCCTAACATAGTTTTGTCAAGTTATCACTTGCAACATATGGATTTTGGCTTGCCTACACCTATACATGTGTCTAAAATTAGGTTGGTATTTAAAAGCATCATGCAAATTTGTGATGTGCAAAGGAAAGGTTTATGAGTTCTTATGTAACCTATCAAACTCTTTGTTAATGGATGAAGATTGAAGACACCAAACAAGAAATGAAAGTACTTACAATGTGATGCAATGATGTAATGCTAATATCAATTTTATATGATAATGTTTTTGGATTAATTTTTCTCATGAGTACTAATGATTTAAGACTATCTCCTTCAGGCTGCCTATCTCCTTCAGTCATCTTCAATATTGTCCTATCTCCTGAGTACTAATGATTTAAGAGTTTTTCAGGCTGCCTATCTCCTTCAATCATCTTCAATATTGTCCTAAATCTCATAGCATTAAACTGAGTCAAAACTTTAGCATCTGTCGCTTTCTCCAAAGACATAAAATGAGAATCTACTGCACTAAGCAGGCTTCTAAGCTTACTGAATGGAGTATCATCTGAATCATGTTTAAAAGATGGCAAAATTTTCTCCATACATCTACGGCCAAAGTTATCAACTCTTTGTCTATGTTGTGAGACTTAAGTCTTCACTGGCTTTTGCTTGTGCAAGAGTTGCTAGCTTCAATGCTTGGATGGGAGATAATGAGCTCAGATCTATTGGCCCTTGAGAAAAATCATCCAAGTCAGTGACAATCTGTTTTCCCTTATCTAATACAATGTCTCTTGCCACTGTCATCAGAGCCTGATCATCCTTCTCTTCTCCTTTCTCCTTCTCTCTAGTCCCTTTCCATCATCAACTTTTCCAATCTCCTTAGCTGCCTTTTCTAAATCAATCTCTATCACTGGAGGATTTTGTTCAGCTTCACAGGAGTCATCAACCTTAGCACTATCAGTATCATCTGCAACTTTGTCTTGCTTATTTATCTATTCTACTGGAATGGCTCGCTCAGATGGCTGATCTTTCTGCTCATCAGAAAATTCTATTTGCACTTCTGGAATGGATGTATCATGTGATTTCTCTTCTAGTTGGGTGTCTTTCATCAGATTTACTTCATATCTGTGCTCTTGCAAGAATTGTTTCAAAATTGTTTCGGTCTCTTTAACAACTTTATCTATCTTCTCGAGCATAATCTTGTTAACTCTCTTTTTACTTCAGAATCTGTTCTTCACAATCTTTAGCAATCTATCAAATTCATCTTTAGAAATGACATAACAAAAATTAACTAATACATATTCTTTTATTCTTTCATCCTCTAAGCTGGCTATATGCCTTCTAACATCCAAAATATCATACAATCCCTTTTGAATCATGGATGACAACTCTATCAAGGCTTTTCTATAAACATCCATATACCATACAACAACTTCCTCTAATGCTCTCTGGTCATTATCATCACAATTCTCATAATATACAGGTACATTCTTCAAATTACCTTCCTTTAGCACTTCATCAATTATTTTACTTAATGACATTGGGGGCACAATAGTATAAGTACCTTCAATCTTTCTATATTTTAGAGCTTTAGGAAGCTCAAACTTTGACTTTCTAATGGATCTAGGTCTTCCAAATGGCTCATCTTGTGTCCTTGGCTTCTTGGTCGGCTGGGAGGCTTCTTCATCATCCTAGTAGAGGTAGTAGTCTTTTTCACCTCTCTTATTGCTTCATCAGACTCTATTTCTACATCTTCAATAGTGGTTGCAACATATTCCCTTTTAGGCTTCTCCTTCTTCCTCTTCTCGGCTCCACCAGTTGACTTGGCTTGTGCCTTGGGTGGAGGGATAGGCTTTTGAGCACCGAAGGTAGGTGCTGACTTGGTTTGCCTGGGCTTGGTCTGCTTGGGAGGAATGGAAACCAGTTTTGTCTTCTTAGCCTTTACCATGTCCTCCTCTTTAAGAATGTTCTATTCCCTATCCCTTTGAAAAACTTCCTTTGTTATTCCCATTTGTTTTGCAAGCTCTTCAACTACTTTTTTGACCTTCCTCTTCCTTTTAGGCTCAATGAATTTCTTGTGTAGGTCTATATTTTTCTCTTTATATGTGCCAAACCTTTATTCTTTCTCATCAACCAACTTACTTATAAGATGTTGTGCATAAGCATCAAGAGTGTTTCCATCTACTTCATATCCCATGGGCATGATCCAAACTATTCTTGGTTCTGCTGCCTCCATATGGAATTGATCTTTGTCTACCATAAAGCAGATGGTATCCTCATTTTTTTCAATAATGTCCTTTGGAATCCTCTCTTTGCTTTGCATCATAGCCTGAAATGATTTGAAATAACCCCACAGAAGCAGATTTATGTGTTACTACATCACCCAATCATTGCAAACCTTCTTTAATTTGACTTGCCACCGGTTTATCATAAGTCGACTGTACTTTTCCTATATCGAGGATTTCATTCAAAAATTAAAGTGCCAAATAAATAATCAAAGAACCAAACTTGAAAACATGCTTCTTATCTTTCTTAATCTTCTTCAGGTTGCTCATTAATTCACTAAGAAGCACTCCACACAAATCATATCTCTTGTCCTCCTTGAGTATCTAATAGGCTGCATATATTGTAGTACCAGATATTGAATTTTGTCTGCTGGACTGGTACACCTTATATCTTGTCACCATTGAAGCAAATATCACATCATGTTTGACTATATCACTTATTGTCATTGACCGATTATCATACTGGGATCCAGTTACCTCTGTTACTGTTGTGCTATTGACATGTCTCAGATTGGCAATCTCACCGGTTCCATTTAAATAGGTTACCGCTTGAATGGATTACTTTGTGATCTTATGAGGTCTATCTAGCCATATAAAGTCATCATGGATTCGACTCAAGACATGATCCATTCGGGTTCATAAAAAATCAGAAAATGAACAAACTGGATAAAACCCTTGTCTTGCAATGATTTGAATTTGGGCTTCAGATTCCCCATCTCATCCATCATATGCTTGGTGTATAATGATAACATGCCTGCATTCTCAAGCTCTTCGATATCATAGGGAATATATGCCCTAATATCCTCGTTATGCAATACTCCATATGACATAGAGGAAAATGCTCCTTCCATATCGTCTTCTACTAATTTGAATGGATGTCTCTTGAATACTGACCTTGTCCTTTTAGTGATCACAACTACCAACAAAATTGCTCCACTAGATGATGATGCTATTTTGAAAATAGGATATGAAAACAACTTGAACAAGGATAAATACCTTTTCAATTTCAACTGGATGCTAGGAATCACTCTCGAATCGCTTCAAGCTCCATTTTCATTGCTTACTCTCGTATGCCTTGCTTTGTTTCTCTTTCTCTCTGTTCACAATGTGAAGAATGAATGATAGAATGCCTTTTTATCCACTAAAAAACCTAAATTTAAGTTTTAATAAATGTGCAACCCTAAAGGCTTTCTGGATACCCTGTTTCCCAAGAATTCATCCTTGGATTCTCAGATAGGCATGTAATCTTCCAGATATCAATTGCACAACTAATCTCAATCATCTGTAACCTTCTGCAACTAGTTACAGATCTCCAAAGGGGGGTTTTAAAGATCTGCATGAAAAGCTTCCCCCTAAGGCCAAATTTGTCTTAGTTACCAAATGAGGTTCCAACATCGGAATTAGGTGTGGAGCCATTATGTGTATTTGAATTTTTCTTCTAAACCACATCTTCTTATGTTTCTCTCTAGCTTCTTCAACCTTCGCTTTACCCTTTTCATCTGATTTTTTTGGTCTATCGGAGCATTCTTGCTCACATTCTTGCTTATGCAATATTTTGCAAAGTGACCAGATTTGTTGCATGCATAGCAAACAATATTTCCTTGCATAGGCTTGGAGTTCATATGATTTGGTCTCAGCTTGCATTGGTTAGAAATGTGTCCAAACATTCCACAAGCATAACATATCTTATTTTGGAAATTGTTCATAGTTGCTCTACACATGTTTGACTTATGACCAAAATTATTGCATTTGAAACATTGACCGGTAAAGGTAGGACCATTATTCATCACCCTATTTTTATATTTTTTTGCCATATGACTGAATTTATTGCAAACAAAACAATTACCATTGAATTTATAAGCATTAGGCTATCTTACTAGAGGTCTCTTGTTCTTCTGATGATTTCTTTGTCTAGAACCAGAGGAATCTCCCTTCTCATATCAAAGTCCTCACATGTATTTCCCACTTCTCTGACTTTCCAGCATCTCATCTAACTGGGCTGAGCTAGCTTTGAATTTTTCTTTGCACTCATTAGCAGTGGAAAGTTCATCTCTCAAAATTATGATCTTCCTTTCAAGTTCTTGCCCATCATTCTTAGATTGCACCAATTCAAGTTTCAATTGATCATTCTCATAGTTCAATCTACAACATTCATCAAATCTATCCTTCAATGATTGAGTCATATTTTTCCCATTCTTCTTCCTATCTTCAATTTCCTTTGTCAGCTTCATCACAATGTATTGCATCTAATTCTTCAGGGCTGCATTTTCTCTATCAAGCTTCTTACATTCATTTCTCTTGTCTCGTAGAGCTTGTTGTCAATGCTTTGTTCTTTTTTCTCCTTGAGTTTATCCATCAGTTCCTTTCTCTTCTCTCTGGATGTGTTCACTTGTTCTTTTAGACATTCAATGAAATTCTCATCAACATCCAGACTTCTCCTCAGGTTACTCTTTTTTTTCATCGCTACATCAATATCTTCAAGCACCACAATAAATTGTTTCTACAAACCAGAGTCCATCGATTCAATCTTTTAGATCTTCCTCAAGTTGTGAGGCTCCTTCAAGGAATGAATCTCTAATACCAATTTTGGAATCATTGAACACTGAGAGGGGGGGGGGGTGAATCAGTGTTTTGCAATTCATAAATTTATTAAACTGATTCTTAAACCATCAGATGCATAAGGATTAAAGTAAAGTGTAGAAACTTAAACCAATCAACCACAAAACCATAACACCAGAATTTTATGTGGAAACTTGGAAAGGGAAAAACCACGGTGAGATTTGAACCCACAATATTATTATACTTTGATCAGGAGTATGATAATATTAAAAAGAGGGGAATGCACTTGCATTCAGGCACACTGCCTAGAGCTCATTGCTCAATTACAAGAGAGGGCAACAACCCAAAGGAAGGCTTACTGCCTTACAAAGATTATAAGTGATTACAATAACGAATGAACTAAAGAATAAAATCTACATATGCCAAAAAATAGTTTTGGTTTAAGCATAATTTGTCTTTTGCAACTATTTTGTCTCTTTGCTCTGCACTGTCATATACTGGAGCACCAAATTTGCCTACTGATGCTCATTCGATCATCACATATCAACATGATGATAGAAATGTTCTTGAGCCTATTTATGAGGCTAAGAAAATTGATTGTGCTCCCCTTCCTTTAATTTAATCGTTACAAAAGGAAGTTGTTTCTTTAAAAACCTAGTTCCAAAATATTCTTGCAAACACTAATGTGCGGCTCGCATCAAAAGGCATTTAGCTTGAAGAATTCACTACAGGTTCATAAGAAGATATTGTAGGACCTGTTGGGAAGAAATTAGAGTTGAGAACAAAGGATATACAAGATCCTAATGCCTCAATTGCTACTCCTAGATTTAAATTTATAGTAGGAAAAGGTAAAGAAAAGGAGCAATCCAAATCATCTACTCCAAGTATTTAGGAGGAAAAGGAACTTTAAATATTGGGGGAATGCTTGGATTATGAACCACTTGATTTGGACAATGAACCAGTAGATGATGAAGGTCAATATGAGGATCAAAATGTAGAAGAAGAACGTGATGGATAGAAAGAGGAAGAATTTGATGAGGAAATCTTATCAGAAACCTCAAAGGATGGAGAACCAAAGAGATTCAAGAGTAAGTTTCTCAAGAACGAAATATGTTGACAATCATTTCATCTTCATAAGTTTCTATTCCTACTTTTGTGCCATTTGGATCTATAGTTTCATATGTACCAACAACTTCTACTATTGATTCATTACCATTTGGAACTACTATTCTTGATGTTACTCCTAGTAATGTTACTCATGTGCTTGTTAATGAGTCTACATTAGAAACCCCTCAAGATAACATTGTTAATGTTTTTTCCTCTCTACCAGAAGTCACCTCCGTCATGTTGGATGATTTTGACATGTTCTTGGTAGAAATTGGTTATAAGCCTAATGAGCCATCCATTGAAAATCCTCTAGCTATTGTTATTACAACTTCAACTACATCTATAGTGGCCACTTTTGCACAAAATCTAGGGATTGCTTCTCAACCACTGGTTTCTGGTTGTGAAAATGTTCCACACTTCCACCATGGTTAGTTTGAAATACTCCCCCAAAAAAGAAACATGCAATTTCTCTTGATGATTTTGATTTTGATCAATTAGTTCCTGTCAATCCAAAAACTACCAAGAAAGCCGAAACTATCTCCGAGATAAAAATTGATCATGGCAAAAATAAGTATATTGAAGTTGTAGAACCTCCTTTGGATAAAAATGTAGATGAAGTTCGAGCAGAGGATTGTACTATAAAAATAATAGATATTGGTAAACATACCTATGATGGTACCAAGCAAGATGCTCAAGAGGCTTTCCAATCTCTCATTGTCAGATATGATGAGGAGAAAGTTAAGAAATATAAGCTCAAGGCTCAAGTAGAATTGCTAACAAATGTTTTAATCAAAATCACTAAGTCTATTGAGATAGTTGAGCTAGTAACTTCATATATTGATAAAGGAGCCATCAAACAAGCTGAGAGGCTCACCTCAAGGGGCACAATAGTAGGAGAGTGGATGGACAAAATGTAAAGTCAAGGAACACATCTCCTAACCTCAAGAATAAGGTTTATTGACAATATTAAAAGTGTTGAATCTAAATTTGATACAATACTTGAAGCATTAACATAGGGGATTGAGACACATGAAAAGAACTTTGAAGCCTGACTTGAATTATGAGATTTCTCTTTGCATGTTCTGGTTGACAATATTATTGTTCCTTCAAGGAAATTCTATGTGAAACATAAAGAAATTATAAAACATAGAATAGAGGTTTCGGATGAATTAGTTGAAGACATTAAAAAGGCCAGGAAAACAAGTGAAAATACTATCAAATAAATTTTGGCCAAGATCACAAAATTTCCCTGCAAAATGTTCGATGAAAAACATAATCTTTTACCCCTGTATTCAGTCATTCAGGTATTCAGTTTGTTCATCCAGGATGAAGTAGAGTGAGGAGATTTCTCAATTTCATCACTTGATAAGTTGATATCAATTCAATCCATTTTGGATGATTTGGAATCTCTCTTGAATAAATCCAAGAAAGAATGTACTGTATTGGAAAGTTTTGTTACCGAAATACAAGTTAGGTCTGGCTATGAAGATGAACCTAATGATGTAGAGATCCAAACTTCTCTCTAGAAGTATGATGATTTTTTAAAGAAAGATGGAGATGACGAGACACAAGATAAAGCTCCAAAAACTTAGTCATTTTTATGCATTCTTAGTCTAGTGTCATTTTGTAATTTTGATCGACACTTCAAGTGTCATTTTACATATATAGTTTTGCATTTAGGAGTGCATAAGTTCTAAGTCAAATCGAACTCTTTCTTTGACTTGGTCTTAGATTAGTTTCAAATTTCCTATTTTTTCTCATTTCATCTCACCTATATATATGAGGGTGCTTTTTGTAATTCGTATCTTTATTGTATGCAACAAAACTCTGCCAAAGTGAAAAACAAAGTGAGACTCTGTGTTCAAATTGTGATTTTGCAAGCTTAATCAAAATAAGAAGAAGACATTTTTTTTTCTCAAAATTTGTGTTGGAATTTTGTTTTGTTTATGATATAGATGATCTTATGTCATTTATGCATATGTTCTTGAGAGTTTGATTTGAGCAGTGTGAGTTGTGTGACATGTTGAAGAGTAATTTGAATTTTCTAGGTAGACTTTGTGTTACTTTGGGAATTTGGAAGTAGAATTGTGTGTGGATAATAAGTTAGAGACTTTGAGCTTTACTTTATTATGTCTTCAAAAAGTTTATTAATTGTATTCAAGTAGCAACATAAAGACTTTGTGCTTCATTTGTTATTTGGAAAAAATACTGGTTAAAAGAGTTATTTGTAAAGAGGTCGATATGATAGTATTAAGGTGAAGACTTTGAGCTTCATTGCTATTTTATGATCCCATAAGTCATTTTTAGAAAAGGAATCAATGAGAGGCTTTGTAATCTTATGGACACTTTGCTTCTAATCATTATAGATTTTTGAATTACTGCAAATGAGAACTGTTTTAGATATCAAGAAAGGAAATCCATTCTAGATATGGAATTGGGAAAATACTTACTCTAAAAATAGTGAGAAAAGTGTTTGTATGATCCTAGATTAGTGTAAATCTAGTAGGTAGAGAAATATTAGATATAGATTGTAGTGGAAAGGGAGAGCTTTCCCTTATAAATAGGAGAGACTGTATCTTGCCTTCTAGGAGATATTTTCTTGCATACTGTGGTGAAAATCACGTGAAAATCCACATTTTGTAAACATCCTCGAGTTTACAAAATTTCACCCAACTATTTTTGGTGACTTTGTTGGGGAGACAGACACATAACCAAGCACTTGACATTATAATTGCAGTTTCCTTTGTGTTTTACCATTGGTGCATATTATTGCTGATTTGTACTTATACTTTAAGTTCTTACTCTGGCAAATTGAAGTTACATGTGTGAGAAAAGAAATCAAGGTGTATCTATCGGGTGAATTTTGTAAACTGGTGAAGGATCACAAAGTGTGTATTTCAAGACAACACTCAAGATGACATCTCTTAGAAGGCAAGATATAATCTCTCCTAATTGTAAGGGAAGGATCCCCCTTTCTACTACAATTAATTTCTATTCTATCTACCTACTAACTTTACACTATTCTAGGATGAAACTACATTAACTTAGTTCTCTTTTTTTAGATTAAGTTATATCTAATTCTCTTTTCAGAACAACTTCCTTAACTAAAACAACTCTAATTTTGCAACAATATTAAAACTAATCTAACTAGGAAGTAAAGTGTCCATGAAAGAACAAAGTCTTTCGTTACTTCCTTTTTTCTAAAGAATGACCTGGGGATGAGAATTATGCACACTAAGAACTCAAAGATTCTTTTGAATACTTAACTCCTATCAACCACTATAACCCAAATATATTGGTAGCTCAAAGACTTACAAATATATTAAAAGATCTTTTACTCCAACTAGATAATCCGTACAACACAAAGACTTTACTTTTTATCTTATCCCATACAAATTCTAGAGATAATTTGCAAAAGCTCAAAGACTTAAAACAGCCCTCTCTTAACCAATTTCTAATTCTTGAATTTTCAAAATAACACAAAGATTACTTTAAAGACTCAAAATATTTTCAATATTTAGCACCAAGAACTATATCCAACTTTAATCATTCAAGAAAACATGTTACCAATCACATAATAACATTCATACCATACATAAGTTTATTCTCAAAATAAAATTTGAATGCCAAGCTTATCTCCTTTTTTATTAAATTGCAAATTTAACAAAATGAACACCGAGCCTCAATTTTATCTTCACTTTGGTAGAGTTTTGTTGCATAAACAATGATGGAAAAAATATCCTTATTACAATAATAACCCTCGCATATATAGAAGAGGTGTGCAACATGAAAATAAGAAATTATAACTAATTCTAAGACTAAGTCAAAAGAAGAGTACGATTTGACTTAGGACTTGTGCACTGAACGCGTGGGCTTGAGCATATACAAAATGACACATGAGGTGTAATTTGATCTAACCAAATATCATTAGAAAACATGGAAATTACTGTGTCATTTTCCTCAAGTTGACTCCCGCTTCTGGAATTCCCAAAACTTCTACAAGGCATTCTTCAATTGAACTCCATCAGGTCCCTGGGTATGGCTAGTGATGATCTTGACCCTGGTGATGGAATCCTCTAAGTCAGTGCAACACTTCTTGTGTTTCTTCAGAAGTGAATCTAGAAAATCCAAGATAAATTGGAGGTCAACAAATCTATCAATTGAGGACAAAGAGAAGTCCTCTCTATCAATTTCAACAGACACAAGCAAGATAATTTCCCTAATGATTTCATCCACATCAATCACTTTTTCATTCTCATCAAGGAAAGCACATGGCATTTCAGAGATTTTAGCAACAATCTCTTTCTTCTTGTCTCCACATTCTTTTTGGGATTTCCTCATGTCCTTGATTAGGTGCTCTACAATATTCATTTAAAGTTCTCACACCTCTCATTTCTCAATGTACATGTACCATGAACGAATGACACCATTTTGAATGAGATCATCTGGATCATAATCCTCAAATTTCAACTAGGCTTCAAAGTCCTTTTCTCGTGTTTCAAGTTCCTGGGAGAAGGCTTCTATGGTGTTTTCCACCTCTATTCTCACAACATCAAGATTATTTACAATGGTGCAAGTTGAGCTTAGGAGCCATGTACTTTGACTCAACATTCTGTCCAACCATTCCCTTGCAACTCTGCTTCATGATGTTGCTTTCTTAGCTCTTTTGACAACCTGTTCGTTTAAAGACGAGGCTATCGGTTCAATAAATTCCAAGGAATTAGCTACTTTGATAAGAATTGAGGCAAGTTTCTCAATTTGTGCCTTTAATTGATCCTTTTTTTCTTTATATTCATCATATCTAGATACTAGGGCCACTAAACCTAGCTGAGCATCCTGTGCTATGGAATCATGATTCTGCTTCCCTATTTCAATCCTATGGATCGCATAGTTTGACTCCTAAATCTTATCAATATCTATGTCTGGGGGAGGAATAGTAATTTCAGCATACTTGTTCCTTTCTTTGTGAACCTTTACTCTTGACAGAGTTTTAGCCTTCTTGGTAGTCCTTGGTTTGATAGGAAAAAGGTGACTAAAATCAAAATCTTCAGGAGAAACTGCTTGCTTCTTCCTCTTTGGTGCATTGGAAAATAACCATGGTGGAAAAATTGAATCATCATCTTCACCTGCCACTACATCTTGAGAAGGATTGACCAAATCTTGAATAGTGGTAGTTACTATTATCTCTCAAAATTGTACCCTTGCTAAGTTGTAGAACTTAGCACTTCGGAGAAACATGGGATCCTTCCAGGTTTGTGGGTCACCTATATTGGAAATAACCTTTGGAGAAGGTCGGATTCCTAATTTGCACTTGCCTAAACTAAACTACACTATTGACTTTCAAAGGAAAAGGGATAGAAAGAAGAAAAAAAACTAAAACTAGAAAAACTTGATAAAGGTGATGCACCAAAACACTAACTAGGACCTATATAACAACCTATACACATACTTAAATCAATGATTAAGATGAAAAAAACAACCCAATTTTATATGTTTCTTGTATAAATATTTCATAAGAAGGCTTTGATGCTAATATTCCTAGAGGGAAAGATACTTCTCACAACTAGATAATATTTGAATATCAACACAACCTACAACTTGCAACATACATATTATTTTGCAAAAGGTTCTACAATGAGACATAACCACAAGGATTTAGATAATTTCACAAGTAGTTGCATTAATCAAATAAGTGCACACAATTAGACAGAAAATTGAGAAGGTAAAATGCTTATCTTGTTACAAGTGCGGTTGTCGTTGCACCAAAAGATCGACCTGTTAATGCCCGATACAACCACTAGACTTATAGAATCCATAGAAGGTGGTTAAGGCATGTCACAAACCTGAGCGTTGCATTGCAAAACACAAGGAGACTAAGGGCGCACACCTTGCAACAATCCCCCATAGTGTAAGCGAAGTGTTTGAACCTGTGACCAAGCTTTGATACCACTTGTTACAAGTGTGGTTGCCATTGCACCAAAAGATTGTCCTGTTAATGTCCGAGACAACCACTACACTTATAGAATCCACAGGAGGCGGTTAAGCCATGACACAAACCTGAGTGCTGCATTGCACAACAAAAGGAGACCAATGTTGCAACATATCTTCATCAATCTCCAAGGCATAAACTGGTATACATGTGAATATGAGCTACAAAATATGCAGTCTTCTTCTCTCAAGGACTGCAAAAGTCACAAGATGGATAAAACAACATAAAAAGAACTCCCTCAAACTAAATTTTGAAGCATACTTATGCTTCTTCCAAGTAGTTACATGAAAATAGCAACAAGAAACTACTTTTCGCCAGATGCCTCCAAAAAGTCCCCAAAATAGCAACTAAAACTTCTCTAAAAGAGCTCCAATTTATAAAAAAAGTTAAATTTGATCTTGTCAAACATAATGACCCCTTAAAAATGAATTAATCTTCTCAAACCGACTCATAAAAGTTCCTAGATACCCTCTACTTGTTTCCATTTGCTCCTAACTTCCCTATATACCCTCACTCTCATAAACTTTTTAACAATAACCTCCCTTTGACCATTCCCACCACATGTGCCATTATTTTGTATTAATACAACACTTAATAAAGTGATTTATATGATATAACTTATTAGACTTTTTAGAGAAGGGTTTGATGCAAAGTAAAACAAGTGTTTTACCCTAATACCCACGGGGGTAGTAATAAAAAGAATTTCAAAAAGAAAGGCAATAAAAATACCTATTCTTATCGAGCATATTAGGGTAAGATAAAACCTAAACACAAAAGCGTTTCATTTTTTGGCATTTGATCTACTATTCTGTGGTGCCATGAGGATTACTATGGAGCTCTCTTGAATGATTTTTTGCAGGCTACATGCACAATTCAATCGAATATGGTGAGTTTTCTATTATATTTATAAACTATCATAAGTGACTGCTCTTTTGATGTACTTTTGCACAAATTCACTATAAATGGTGGTGAATGATCATCTTTTTGCTACAAATCTTTCATGAACTTATTAATCCTTACTTCATAACTGCTTTATACACTGTTTTGACTACACTATGTCTTTTCAAGGTGTTTTGCTCATTGGAAGCTTACTATCTTTATTAACTGCTAAATCTACCTCTCATTCTGTGTTGCATTAAGAAGCTATCCCGAGTCTTCTCTTCACTGTATTCAATTGCTTCTAAGATAGATTTGTATCTTTGTATGGATACCATGAAGATGTCATGAAGCCCTATGACTGTTATAATGTTGAGTTCACCATTTTTAATAATCTTCACAATGGCTACTCTAACTGTCATTTGACATTGATCTCAAAGAAGAATCAAGTGATTGGTTCCTAAACTGGAATCAACCCTCTCTTTATTGAATCGTATATGCATCTTCTACTTTAAACCTTAGACCTTTCTTGATGATGCCCTACTCTAGTTTGATGATGAGTGCTAAAGGTCTGCCTTAACCTTTTGATTATATTTTGATTGTATTGCCAATAACTATCTTCTTTGCATTACCAAGGTCCCTACCTTGTCTTGGAGCTGCATTCTTTGAAAATGGTTATATAGTCCATGTAACCTCTATTTTAGCTGCAAGATAATATGATTGTCATTATTACACAGGCGAATGTACCAAAACACTTGAGCCATGCCTTTTCAATCCAATATTTATAGCTATGCAAACACCTTCAGTATGCTTCTATTATCTCTTAAATCTAATCTTTATTTGCTATGGCAGTGGATTAGCATCTTGCAAGTGAAACAAAATCATAAGTCCCTTGTGAATGGTTCAAGAATAATGACCCTTGAGCTGTAACCATAATATTCTCTCAAGCATAGATTGATTTATTACATTGTATTTGTATTCTACAATAAAAACTTAGGGCTTTCAACCTTTTGAATCAGATCCATCTTTATACATTTGAAGCTCTGCTCATGATTGGGACCTTTATCTATGTCTTTTGAAGACCTTAAGTTACTTATGATAATCTCTTTATAGTTCATTATCTTCTAAGTAAATTGTCATTTCTATATTTCTATTACAATGAATGATCTTTCTTCCATTATACCCCACAAGGCTATTGTTATTTCTTAATACCTCTATCTTTTTGTGATTGAGATTCTGTGGCTGAAGAGTTAGAAAGAATTGTCTTGGGGTGACTCATATGGTGAACCATGTTCATCCCTTATTCTACCCCTTTAAAGCATCGAATCCGAGGCCTTTACCACTATCCTTTGTCCTGATCATTGTGACTCTTTAAGTACCTGGTTTGCACACAAAGATAAACATAAGTATACATGCAAACAAAACAAACATACACGAATTCATGCTTGATATAAAAAGACATAAAATGACCCAACTATAATTTATATTTTGAATATTCCTAGCCTCATCCTCTTGTAATATTTTTTTATGAATTGAAATATAGAAAACCCACTCCATTGCATCTATTTTGGAGCTCTCCACTTGAGTATGTACATCTCTGTGAAAGAGGCAGGAACAAAAAAGTGGTCTCTAATAATTCACAGTACCAAGTTGCAAATGAAAGGATCTCCCTATATGAAAAATATAAAATACAATGAAATACTAGACAAAAAGTAGGTGGAAGGATCTCTAAATGCAACATGAGGGAAAAAAATGAAAGTATATGACTCTGATAGGGAATACCTGATCTGAAATTTTAAGAATTGATCTCAATGTTTGTTGCAAGCCTACCAGTCTTCTCTACCACCACCTACTTCATTTTCTCTACTAGTCCTCTTGAGCTCTAAGAATGCATGTTTGCATAGGAGGTGAATTATAGGGATGTGGGTAAGAAGTGCCACCACCTGGATAAAATACAACTCGCTCTATTTTAAATTTTTGAAATAATTACATTTAGTGATCATTAATACGATATTTTTTTTGAATTTTGAAGTGGTACAAAATGAATGTGGCTCACCTTAAAGATATTTTGAGAGATTTATATCTATAATGAGAGATTTAAATCTAATTTTTTAAAAATGATAATATGTATGATTTGACCCTAAAACCTCACTTAAAGTAAGTTTTTCTTCTTTAGAGTCTTTAATTTTTTCCTCTTCAGGTACTTTTGATCCTATGTTGTAGAGGCTTGCAAATGAAGTGCTTGCATTAAAGAAACAAATTTCACAAACATCCTTCCCTACTTCATATAAGGATGTTCCAAAAAGAACCCACCCCAACAATTCTTCTAGTTATGCAGCTAGAAATCAAAACAAGTTACCTCCACCTCCAGGAAGACTTGCTTTAGAAGTACCTCCTATCAATGCCTCCATAGGATACTATGAGATAGAATAAGGCGATGATACTATGGATGAACTTCCCTTAGAAGATATTGTTAACTCCTTTCAAAAAGAGGAAGGAGAGTTAGTTGACAGCTCTAGCATTTGGTTTGTACAATACGAGGAGACTAAAGAAGTAAATCATAGTGATGCCTTTGCAACATTCACTTGTTCTCATACATTGAATCAATTTGACTAGCAATCAAGTGACAAGTTGAAGGCAAAGGATACTCCACAATTTCCAACAACTCTTGCAAAAAGAGGAACTCCTTCGCCCACCTTGCCTAAGGACCCTATAGCAAGTAAACAAGTAAGTACTTTCGACATTCCTATTTTGAATGTGTCAAAGACTTTAATACAAGCCATTTCTAAGTCAACAAGTGATGTTACACCATCCTCTTCGGCATTGCCATATCAACCTTTTGAAATCATAGACCATTCCAAGAAAATCAAGATCCAAATGTCAGAAGTATCAAATATTTGCAAGATAATTATAATTAGTTCGATAGACTGGCTAAATTTGTCAAGGAAAAGGAAATACCCCAAGTTCTCGTGTCTTCCCAAAATAACTTCTAGTTGCAGTTCCATCCTCAGTGTTAGGTAGGATAGAATCATTTTATATCTCTCTCTTGATTAACGGATATAAACTAAGCAATCGTGTTATTGACTATGGAGCTTCTAAAAATATGATTCCAACTAAGATAGCTAATGCCTTGGGTCTTACCCTTACCAAAACATTTGGTAAAGTTTTTTTTAATGGAAAACAAACAAGTTCCTTTAATTGGTCAAATTAAAGATGTTGAGTTTACTTTTGATATTTTTGTGGACAAAAGAGTCAAAATGACCAGTTTAGTGGTTGATGTTCTAGCTTACTATGAAATGCTTCCAAGAAGGAATTTTTGCAAAGATGTTGGTGGTAAAATCAACATGGATAGGTCAAAACCCAGGATACCTGTAAAGGGTGAGATGGAAAAGTTACTTCTAGAAAAGAAAGTGAAGTAATAAGTGGTCAAAATAGATGATCTTAAAGCTCAAATTATTTTGAGTCATTTGGCTTTGGTACTTATTTCTTACAAACAAAGGAGGTTTCATGTTCTTCAAATGACTCAGATAATGATAGTCTATCAATTGATGATTTTGAATCAGTTTTTTCAAGTGACGAGGTTTAAAGCTCACAAGCTACCATTTCAAATCATTCAAATCAAGTATGCATCCTAGGATTTGATGGTAGTTGTACTTCAAATAGCTCTGGTGCAGGAATGGTTCTAATTTCTCCACAAGGTGAAGTTTTCCCATACTCTTTTAAGCTACAATTCTCAAACACTAACAACATGGATGAATATGAGTCATTATTATTGGGAACTTATGTTGCACGCAAGTGGGGTATCAATAACCTTCATGCATAGGGAGATACTAAGTTGGTGACGTGCCAAATCAAGAATATTTATCAAACCAGAAATGATAGGCTGAAGCACTACCAAAATTTGATATGGGATAAGATCGAATATTTTGATGCCTTCAATATTTTGATGGTCTCTAGAGAATTCAATGATAGGATAGATTCTCTTGTGTGCAATCTACTACCCTTTTAATTCCTCATAATTTTTTTTGTCAAGACAAGTATACTATAGAGCTAATTTACAGACCAAGTGTTGCAGACAATTGGGATCATTGGTAGATTTTCAATGATGACAAAGAAATCATCCTTTTTTTGGAAACTAGTGATAACTTTAATAATTTGTACTTTAAAAGGCAGTAACTATTCCGATTCAATATCAGAAAAAGATTCTTCACAAGATGGGGAATTCCTTCAATTGGAAGGTAACAAAATTTCTAAAGGTCTGGTATCACTTGAGAAATTGTTCGACAAGCATGACTGCTACATGAAAAAGCGACAATAGGTAACTTCAGATTCAACAATGGGGTATGAGAAGTATAAACTTGGACATGATGATGATCCAAAATATGTTAATATTGAAAATATTTGTACTTCGAAGGAGAGAGGTCGAGGTTTATTATTTTGTTACGTTGATGCAGTGATGTATTGGCATATTCATATGATGACTTGAGGTCATTTCAGCTAAAGGAGATACAACATGATATTCTTCTCAAGTCAAGAGAAATGTCTTTCAAATAGAAGCATAGGCAAAATAATCACAAAATATCAGGTACTATCCTCTCTGAGATCCAAAAGATGTTGAATGCAAGAATTATCTTTCCAATCTATCATTCTACTTGGATTGCTAATATCGTGTCTGTGCGGAACAAGAATGGTGAAATTCACATGTGTGGATTTCCATAACTTGAATTAGGCATCTTTGAAAGATAACTATCCTCTTCTAGTTATGGATCAAGTTTTGCAAACAATAACAGGATCTCAAAAGTTTTCTATGTGTGATGGTTTCTCAAGCTATAATCAGATTGAGGTTAGTGAGGAAGATCAACATAAAACTGCTTTTACAACTCCTTGGAACTATTTTTTTAATCGAAGGATGCCATTTGGGTTGATAAATGCTAGTGAAACATTTCAAAGGGATATGGACATAACTTTCTGAGGTATCATTGGTAGGTATCTTATTGTGTACCTAGATGATTTAACTGTCTTCTTGAAGGATTGGAAAAATCATCTCTTTCATCTTGAAGATGTGTTACAAAGATGTTGTAAGCATGAAATTTCCTTGAATCCCTTGAAGAAATCTATTTTTGAGTTAACAAAAGGAAAACTTCTTGGGCATATAGTGTCTAAGGAAGTTATTAAAATTGACCCTGATAGAGTCAAAGCAATTCAAAGTTTAACTCTACCTACAAGCAAGACTATTGTACACTCCTTTTTTGGTAAATTTAACTTATTGAGAAGGTTTGTCCCAAATTTTGCTAAGAAGACTCATCATATTTTGAATATGATGAAAGGAAAGACTATTTTTTGCTGGATTCCAAACGGTAAAGCAACTTTTGGAGAAACCAAAGAAGCAATAGCTCATGCTCTAGTATTGGTATGCCCTAATTATACCAAAGATTTTATAATGTATAGTTATGCTTATGATCATACACTCTATACAATTCTAGTTCAAAAGAATTAAGAAGGAATAGAATCACCAATAGCTTTCATGAGTTGTCCCCTCAAATATCATGAACTCAAATATTATCAAATGGACAAACATGCTTTTGATATCATCAAGGAAATGCAACATTTTTGTTTCTACATTTTGAACTCTCATGTCATATGCTTAGTTCTAGACACTGCAGTTAAATCAATTTTGACATAATAATATTTTGGAACAAAGAGGGGAAACTAGATAGCAAAAATCCAAGAATATGACATAAAACTATGGCCCACAAAATTGGTTTAGGGAAAAGGTTTGTGTCATTTTATAGCAGATAACAAGCCTAAAGAAGCAGTTCCTCTTGAAAAGGAATCCCAAGAAGATGTTCCCATGATATTATTTGTCAACACTACAAATGAGTGATATGCAAATATTGTAAATACTTTCTCACATATGGAGAATATTCCAATCATCTCACACACAAGGAAAAGAGGACCTTAAAGATGAAATCTGCAAATTATGTTCTTTGGAATAATGACAAGTATACAAGCAAAGCATAGATGAGACTTTATTGAGATGCGTAAATAAAGCTCAACAAGTTAAGTTGTTGGCTCGTCATTTCAAAATTTAGCACATAGTGGACATTTATCACCCCTATGATTGCTCACAAAATTCTACTAGCATTGAAGTATTATTGGCCTACCCTCTTTTAGGATGCATACGATTGGGTTTGAAAATATGAATTATGTCAGTAGTTTGTTGGTAACCCCAAACTTGCAACATTTCCTCTAAAGCCAATATTGATTGAAGATCCTTTCCAAAAGTGGGACATTGAATTCATTGGTCCAGTTAATCCTCCTTCTAGTGTTGGTCATCACTATCTTCTTATAGCAACATATTATTTCACCAAGTGGGTGGAAGCAATACCAGTTAAGCAGACTACACCTGAGGTAGTATGTGATTTTATCAAAGAGAACATTGTGTGCAGGTTTGGCGTACTTAATAAGATAGTACTTGATAATGCTACTTATTTTTCATCATATGAGATAACTCAATTTTGTTTTGAGTATCATATTATTCTTGCCCATTTGTTAGGATACTACCCATAGGGGAATGGTCAAGAAGAATCTAGCAACAAGAAGCTGGTAACCATTATGAAAAAGTTAGTTGATGAAAATTAGTGCCTATGGCATAAGGCATTGTTTGATACTTTGTGGGAAAATCGAATTACCTTTAAGAGAGATATTGGGATGTCTCCATTTCAGCTTCTTTATGGTGTTAATGTAGAGATTCCAATTACCTTGGAGCTATCTACTTTTAAATTAGCTAAAGTGGTAGAAGATGAAACATATGAGAACTCCTTGGAAAAACACATCATGTTCCTTTTAAAACTTACAACGAAGCATGTACTATTGGTGTATACACCTAAAAATGGTCTGAAGATAGTTAATTAAATGTGCAGTTATTTGATTAATTCCCCTTCCCATTTAATTGAATTCACAAGCAATTTAATTAATTTCTCTATTCATCTACTAGTAAATAAATCTAAATGATTTATTTATATAGTTCATCTCATATCCCCCTTTGATTAATTAATTCTAAATTAATTAATGTCTCCCCATATTAATCAATTCTTCTAATCCCTAATTAAGATTAACAAACTCAAGTTTGTTGAGATTAATTACCATTTTCCAATTATTTGAATTTCTAAATTCAAATGAGCACATGGCTCCTAACTTTAACCACCCAACCTAACCATCCCCTAACTTAACCCATTCAATCTAATCTTGGGTCTAACTAACCCTATCCTATCTTGCACATCCTAACCTCCTTATCCTAACCTCCCATGGTGTGGATATTCTCTCCTTGAGACACATGGCACTTTTGCCACATGTCTCCTCCCTTGGACACTTGCCCTCTCATGAGCAAGGCTCCTTGACACTTGTCACCACAGGGATGACAAGTGTCTCTTCCTCCATCCTCTTCTCCAACTTCCTCAATCTTGGCCCTTGATATCTTCAGATCAAATCTGGACCGTCGATTCCTGCCACCTCAGCTTTGGCCTTGGAATTCTTATAAATATCCCCCATTTTGGAGCAACATGGATCCCATCTCATATCAATTTAGGCATCATTACTATAGGCAATTTGCATTTCAATTAGCTAGCATTTAGCTTTTAGATTTATCATAGCATGTTAATCTAGTTTCTTAAATCATGCATTTCATATCATCTCCATAGTCAATCATGATCAAATAACTACTCAACTCGAGTTGTCACTTTGGAGGTCATTGCTTCACTGAGAGCCATCAATCCAACACCTTCAAGGTCCTCAAGAATAGAGGAAAATGGGACATTTCAAGGAAGGCTTATGGTTTGCATATTTGATTTAGTTTTGAAATTAATCTTTTCAATTATATTATATTGTCTCATTATATGTGTATGCCTCTTATACTAACAACATTTTTAGCATCACATTAATTGGTGCCCATCGTGGGGCCTAGCCCCTTTGATCTTTAACAAGTTTGCTTGCAGGAAATTTCATTGACAGGTTGATTAGCTCTTTTAGAGTGCAGATTAGCTCTCTTGGGCTCTTGAATTGTGTTCTTGGTCTCTATTGTGGCGTTCCGACACCTCAAATGGCATTTTTGGGAGACTTCTCAACTCTGTTTTCATGTTTTTCTGTACTATAGCATTTTTGGTATGCATTGTAGCATTTTTAGTACATTTGTTAGCATTTTCAGTATATTTGACAGCATTTCTGGTTTTCAGAGCAGCGTTTCTGGTGTGCAAATCAGTGTTTCTGGTGTGCAGATCAGCATTCTTGACACATATGATGGCATTCTTGGTCAATTTGATGGTGTTTTTCAGTTTTTTTAATTAATTTTGCAAATATTGTATGTTGCATTCCTCATTTATGCTTCTGGACTATCATTTTCCTGAACCTAATTTGCAGATTGTTGGTTTTGCAGGTACTTATTTCACTGTGAAAGATCGGAGTCACAAACTATTTTGCTGCCAAAGAATGCAACATAAACTACTAACTTTGTTTGCAGCCACGAGATTTTGCACTTATATTTGTTAAATTAGGCACATAGACTAATTACAATGGAAATGAACAAACATGTCTTATGTGTTTTGATGATAGGCGAGTATGCTCTCACCTTTCTTAGGTGACCAAAAAACCAGACTCATCCTTTGCTTTCAATAGTGCATTTCTTTAGCAGGCCTCCCCTCTCGAGGAGTTATTAACTCTTGGCCCTTAAGGCCGGTGAGAGGGGAACGACCTAAGTGGGAACGGCTACGCCAAGTACTCCAACCCACTATAAAATAAATGTGTTTTTGATGAAAATCAAAGCAACGATAGTGCTCAGGAATAGCTCTCCTTCGTACCTTCGGGTATATCAAACCTTGTTTTTCAAGGCTGGGAGACCTCTTAATTGATTTTATACCCCGACGTGCTAAACGGATCCTTTACTAGTTCCAAGTAAATTAGAAGCTACCCGATTCACCTCCGAAAGGGTGATAATATTTGTCCAAGAGAGATAGTAACTCTCCCAAGACACTTGCCATATCGTGCCCCCATTAGCGTTTGGAGTCGGATAATACAACATTGAGAATCTATTGCATGAGACTCAGCGACCGTATTCTGATTAGCTATTGGGTGTGTACCTAAGTCAGCAAGCAAAGGTTTTCATTCTCAGCCAATCTCCTTAGGATAGATTGATTGATGTGTTTTCAAATTGTTCAAAACATGTGAAAACTTGGGCTTTCTTTAAAGCTTCTTGAACATAAACTTTATGTGTCCTTTGGGACAAAAATACAATCTGAATTCTGTGTTTGTAAGTCAAGTCAAGATATCATCCATTGAAATACAACAAACATTGAAAACTCAAACTTCAAACTGTCAAATTCACAAGTTTCACAACAGGTTAGCTCTTTCAGTCAAAACAATCGTATCCACGGTCCAAACAGTCACATTCACAGTCCAAACATTAGCTTTATCAGTCCAAACACTCGTATTCATAGTCCAAACATTAGCACTTTTGGTCGAAACAGTCGCATCCAAAGTTCAAACAGTCGCATCTGCAGTTCAAACTGTCGCACCTATGGTCCAAACACTCACATTTCCAGTTCGAACATCAAATCTTTTGGTGTGAATGTCAAATTTCTCATATTTTAACATTAACTCTCCAAGGTTGAACACATTAGAGTTTCTGGTCTAAACATCAGAGTTTCTGGTCTAAAAATTTGAGTTTTTGGTCAGTTTAACAACATTTCTGGTCAGTTTGTCAGCGTTTCTGGTAATTTTGCCAGCGTTTCTGGTAATTTTGTTAGTGTTTTTGGTCCATTTGGTAGCGTTTTTGGTCAGTATAGCAGAGTTCCTAGTCTAAACAGTAGCTCTCTTGGTCCAAAGGTCAGATCCCTTCATCTAATCAACAACTCTTGTGAGTTACATATCAAATTGCTCATGTTGCAGCATCAAATCTCCTAGTTTGTGCTTGCTAGGTCTACATATCCATTTTCTGAGTCTGAAAATCACAAAATTGGGTCAAAACAACAATCTCCTAAGTTCAAACACCTAATTTCCTAAGTATACACATCATTATTTGACCTTTAGAGTCACTGTATTGCAGAGCAGAGTTTCTGGTCTGTTTGTCAGCATTTCTGGTTTGCTTGTCAACGTTTTTGGGGTGCAGAACAATATTTCTGGTCTGTCTCTCAGCATTTCTGGTCAGTATAGCAGAGTTCCTGGTCACTTTGTCAGCATTTCTGGTAAACTGCATCAAAATCAGAAAACAAAAACAACCCATTTCTCAAACAGTCAAACATAGAGAGTAGGTCATCTTGTTGAGTCATTCAATCAGGTTATCTTCTGTCAAAACAGATTCAAGAACAAGACACAGAAGAGTCTCAAGTATTCACCTCAAACAAGTTTAAAGATCTAACACCTTAAAGTGTAACATAACATTTTCTTAGATAAACTGATCACTCAAACATAGTTTCTCATCAGGATCTATCATCCTTTAATCATGAAACTACAATGATTGATTAAAATAACCTCGTTCTCTATCATAGGATATATCGTTCCTATTGGACTTGGTTCTTATCAAATCATCACCATTGCACTCGAAAAGTGAAGATCGAAAAACTTGCAAACTTTTAAAACACTTAAACCATCTTGTCATGTCATATCGCGCTATCACATTTACATTTACAGTTGATCCCTTATCAAAAAAGACTTTTAGACAATCAAACCTTTGAAACAGAAACAAAAACATTTGCAATAGCTGAAAATCATATCAACATGACATACCAAAACAAAACACAAGAAGAAAACATAACAAACCAACATTTCAGAACAATCAAACAAGTCCAGAATCAAAATCTAACCATGTTAAAACCTCACAAGGATTCAAATACATCTCAAAAGAAAGGTGGTTCTTTTATGCAACTCTTAAAGATATCCTTAAAGGATTTGGCTGAGAAAGATCAAAATTGTGCACCTATGTCTAGCAATGACTCATCCCTCCATAAGCAAATTAACTCTCCAAAGGCATCTATTCCTACACCTCTTGAAAGCTTGCAAGAACCTTCCATAGCATCCTTACCAAACAATATACCCATCAAGCCTATTTCGGAGGATCCTATCAAATCTCATCTCCTTCACATCCAAGCATTGATTCCTTGCAAATTGAAGTCCTCATTCATAGAACGCTTGTTAAACGTGTCCGGATAGATGGAGGTGTTGGCTTAAACATTTGCTCTTTGAGTCTTGTCCTTGCTTTGGGTTATTCAAAAGATGCAGTTGATTCCCTGAAAAAGATCAAAATTAAAGCATATGGTGAAGAAGAATATTACTCTAAAGGAATTTTGATGTTACCCATCAGTGTTGGACCTTTGCAAAAAGAGACAACATGCCAAGTTCTAGACTTGGACCTGCCATACAACATACTCTTGGGGAGACCATGGATACAAAACATGCAAGCTATTCCATCAACATGCCATCAGTGCTTAAAATTTCCCTACAATGGGCAGGAAATCACAATATTAGCAGACTCAAATCCATTGCAGTGTTGTAATAATTTGAAATCAGCTCAAGAGGTCATTGTTTCATATGACAAAGAGGCAACATATTCCAGCACACAATCCAAAGAACAATCATTTGCATCAATTTTGTCAAACATGGAAAAAGAAATACAACTAGGAGATCGAGGAAACGAAGAATATTCATTATCATGGAACAACAAACAAGAGCAACTTGAAGTTGAAAGCAAAGAAGAAGATGTAGAAGTCGATATAGTTCACATGTATGTAGGACAAATGTTAGGACAACCAAGGACAATCAGGAGCTACTTGCGCGAGGTCATTCTGATGAGAGTATTGTTCTAGACATGGAAATACATACTGAAATCCTTGACATCTCTATCATGACCCCTAATATCTTTGACATAATCCAACATGAGGATCCTTTATCCTTAATTCATCCTGAACCTATGGACTGGGAAAATGAAGGACATACCACCATGGATACCTTTCCTAATGACCATGCCATATCTTTATATCTTAATGAAATCGAACCTACAACAACTCTCACCAAAATTTTCAGAAACATATCTTCAAGTCAAATGGGTGTCAAATCTCCTAGTCACAAAAGTGAAAATAAAGAAAACAATATCAAGTCTAATGTTGAAAACCATTTCTTGGCAACATTAGACCGAAAAAGAGTAAAAATAAAGGACGTATCTAATGGTGAAAACCTCCTCGAGGCACCGGAAGATGGGAGATTTGACACCTTATCTAAATTTTATCAAGAGAAGTCATATATCTTGATGGAACCAGCATAGGCAATTATCATTGACACAACTGATCTACATCCAACAACTTCTCTATCAGAACTAGAAAGGAAAAAATACTTGGAACTCTTCAAAAGGAGGCAAATCAAAAGATGGTAATATGCAGACATTCCAAGGTTGGATCCAGATCTTATAATACATCACTTGAATATCAGTCTAGGAGAAAGAATCAATAATGGAACATAACATGGATCAGGAGAAGGTATTCTATTCATCACACCACAAGGCCATACAATTCCGAAAGCATACAAATTAAGCTTCCCATACACTAACAACACTGCAGAGTATGAGGCTTTGGTTATAGGTACCAAAATGGCTGTAGAATGGAACATTACACAACTTCAGGTCTTTGGAGACTCTCAGCTCATCATCAATCAAATCAATGATGACTATCAAACAAAAGATGACAAACTCATGCCTTACAAAAATATGGTGGATAACTTCAAGAAATATTTTGTTGAAATCACTTTTGAACAAATTCCAAGAAATGATAACAAAGCAGCAGATGCCATGGCAACACTTGCTTCTCTATTACAAACACAGGAAAATCAAGAGCGTTATGAATTCCTGGTTGAAGAGTTGTTTCATCCCACCTTTAATTGTCCTGATTCCCAAACCATCTATCAAATTATAGGACATGATTCCTCCCGCTATGGCCAAAATTACACATACCTAAAAGATAACATCTTACCTCCTGACTTATCGAAAAATCAAAAGAGAAACTTTATTCGTCAATCCTCCCATTATACTCTTGTCGCAAATACCCTATTTAAACAAGGTCTAGACGGTACTCTTTTAAGATGTCTCGAACAAGAAGAATCTGAGAAGGCCTTAAAGGAAGTTCGTAATGACATTTGTGGCACTCATTCAAGTGGTCTTACCCTTTCGAAAAAACTCATACACTTGGGCTATTATTGGCCAACTATGGAACGAGATTCTTTTCAGATAGCTAGAACATGCAAACAATGTTAGATCCATGGGAACTTGATTCATGCACCAACACAAGAACTTCATGCTTTGGCAACATCTTGGCCTTTCTGCCAATGGGGTCTTGATCTAGTAGGAAAAATAAATCCTTCTTCATCTAATGGTCACAAATTCATCCTTGTAGCTACAAAATATTTTACAAAATGGATCGAGATTGTACCTCTCACAAATATCATAGGAAAACAAATTGCTGCATTTATCTTGAATTACATCATCTATCGTTATGGAATACCAATGACCATTATCACTTATAATGGGCGACCATTCAAGAATCAAGATGTACAAGAGCTATGTGAGAATTTTAAGATCCAGCATAGATTCTCCACACCCTATTATCCACAGAGGAATGGGAAAGCAAAAGCATCTAATAAAACTATTCTAAAAATCCTCAAAAAGACAGTGAACGATGCTGGGAAAGATTGGCATATTCAACTAAACCCTGATCTCTGGGCCTACCGCACCAGTATCTGCACACCAATAGGTGCCACACCTTTCTCTCTTGTATATGGATCGGAAGCTATATTGCTAATCGAAGTAGAGATACCCTCTCTACGTGTATCACTAAAAGGACTTATCCCAGATGAAGAACAATGAGTATCTAGACTGCAAGAGTTAGAATTGATCCATGAAAGAAGACAAAATGTCTTTGATCATCTAAAGGTATATTAGTAAAGAATGTGCCAAAGTTATGATCACAAGGTCCAACTACAATATTTCAAGTGGGAGAACTAGTACTAAAGGAAAATCCATGAAATTAGTTAGATCGAGAAAAGAAGGGAAAATTTGAACCAAGTTGGTTAGGTCCATTTGTGGTCACAACAGTATTTGGGTCAGGGACATATCAGCTATCAACACAAGATGGAGATCAGCTCGAGGAACCCATCAATAGCATGCATCTGAAGAAGTTTTATGTCTAAAAAATCCAAAAACAGTGAAAAAGCAAAAAAATCCAAAAACAGTGAAAAAACAGAAAAATCCAAAAACAATGAAAAAGTAGAAAAATCCAAAAAACAGCGGAAAAAGCAAAAAATCCCAAAACAGTAAAAAAGCAGAAAATAATAATAAAAATAAAATATGAGAAAAAGTGCAATAAACATAGATGGTGAAAACCTAGCAAACAGGCGCTATCTGTCGGTTAGCTCTGCCATCTATTGGTTCACACTTTCTTCCGCTTGCATTCTTTTCCATCAGCGCTGTTCATATTCATCATAAAGTCTTTGTACATACGTAGGCATCCCAGGTGATTTCTTGTCATGGTTTGGATCATTGACTATATCATAATAAGGCTTGTTTCTAAGCTGGGGGCAAAATCTTGAACCTGGTTGGGGGCAAAAAGTTTTGATCATTTTAAGCTTAATCAAGCAGGTAGAACAATAGTCAGACAATGCTTGTCAAGCAAAAAACTAAGATACATCCAACATTGAACATAAGATCACATTCTCAACCATTAACTATTACATATCAATCTAAACATGACAAAACACATATCAATGGATGATATATCTTGACTCATGATTTTAACACTCTGGCAATAATGGTTCAGCTATTTTATTTTGATTTTCGCTATCATGATTTCTGAGTAACTCCAGGATTTCTTTGACTAGAGGAACAAGGAAGGAACATGATATTTTTCTTGTCTACTGCCTATAAATTAATCATTAATATGTGCAAAGTTGTCTAAGGAAATGATCATCAGAGTATCATCAAAGACATTTCAGACTTGCATATAGAAATGGTTAATACTGCCTGTTTTATGCAAGCAACACTGGTCATCTTGGTTCAATTATACCTCGATGCTTGTGCTAACTTGCAATATCAAAACCCAGGAAAGTAGTGCTCGGGTCATCATGGTTCAATTATACCATTGATGTTTGCACTCACTTCCCACATTTTAAAGGCTCAATGATGAAACAAAGCAATGACTCCATGACCGGTTCGATCACTGCATTGCATTGCATTTTAAGATAGATTTGCATTTCATTCTACATGGGATCACAATACTCATCTTTTCCAAGGCCAAAGCTAACATGGTGTTATCTCTCTTATTACGTGATTGAGTACATTGGACAATAACAAAAATAATCAATTCATTCATCCTGCATGATAAGTTAGTTCATCTCATGTAACCATTGCATACCAAGACATCATTCATATAAAGCATAAAGTCATTCATTCATTTAGTAAGATCATTGCCTGGCATTCATCTAATCTCAAATCATATAAGGTATCACCATTGCATTGCATTGCATCCATCTCATATTAACATGCATGAAAAAATCATAAAAATATCATAAACATAGAAAGCATTGCATCACACAAACATCACATAGAAATTATAAGCATCACCATACATATTTGCATTTGTATACATCATGTAAATACTGCATCATCATATATTTATCATCTAGAATTCATAAGCATATAAAAATTAAAGCATACGTCAAGCATACATCATGAAAGTAAACTGCACATAGAATGCATCCATCATTTCATAGGTCATGTAGAGCGAATATAATCAACTGCATATCATATCATCAAAACAAGATCAATGTCCAAGGTACAATGATATCACAAAAGATATGATATGCATCACAAATATACATCGCAAGAATCATCAATATCTCATCACAAAAAGGTGTGTACATAAATAGATCAATGTCCCATATCAGTGTGACCACTCAGACGTGGAGCAGAACTCTGTCCTGATGCGACAGGTAGAGTAGCACCAGCTAGTACCCCTGTACTTGAGTCCCCACCTGGGGGAGCTCTCTGAAGTGGCCCTGTCACTCCTCGACTCTCAGTCTGGCTCTGTCCCGATCTCCTGCTCAGCTATGAAAATCCTAGAGCCCTCTGATCAGGAGGAACAATAGTAAAGTATAATGTCCTATAATACTCAGCCTCTCAAATCCCCTGACACATCATCTTCAGGGTGGTCTTCCCTGAAGTAGACCCTCCTAACAACTGTACCTGTGTCTCGGCTTGCCGACACCTATCCATAGCTGCGTCTCTCTTGACTAGGAGAGACGCCATCTGAGTCTCTAGCTGGGCCATCTGAGAGTCCCTATCTGCTAGTCGACTCTCTAGCTACTGAACTTGAGCCTGTAAGTTGTAATCTGAGCCTCTTGCTGATGCGATGACATCCTAATGAGGATCCGTCGAGGTGCCTCTGCCTGTGGCTGCTCAGCCCGTGATACTGTCATATGTACTTGCTCAACTGGGGGTCCCTCCTGCTCTGAAACCTGATGTCCCTAATCCCCTTGACTTGATCTCCTGTGTCTGACCACCTGGGCCATCCAATTTGTATATACATCTCTGGCAGATCTAGAACTGCTGGCTCCTGGTGTGTCTCTCACTACCGCTGCCATTGCTCGACCATCTCCCCCGTCATCATCCCCCCCATCATCATCTCTTCCATCATCATCTCTGGCACCATGATCTCCTACATCTCCTCCATATCCATCCCCATCTCTACTATCATCTCTCCCCTCACCATCCCTCCATCGTCTAGGAGCTCTGTGTCATAGCCTCTCATCATCCTCATCAAAAACTGGCTCTGGCTCATCCAGACGTGTCAGCCTCAGAAACCTGTGTACAATACAATGCATGACATACTCATGTGTCATCCCGCTATCCATCATGCCTAGAAGATAATCCCAATTAACTAGCTCTAATGATCGATACTCTGCGCAGGCCTGGTCATATGAAATAGAAGGCCCCCAAGTAGCCACATCTAATCTCCGACGAGCATAATGAGTTGTACCCTGTGGCATCTCTTGTATCCTGCCATACTATCTCAACACCCTCATACAAAGGAATCGCTTGATGACATAGGGTGTCACCCCAATCAGATATCGCATCATGAATACATACGGCATCTCCATTGCATCCTCAGGCCAAATTTCACAATCCCTGTATGGTCTCCATATCACAGTATCCAGATCATCCAAGGTCCGTCGCCAATACTCTAATTTGTGCAGCTTTCGCTAGATAATAATACCTGGATACCCCTCAGCATAAGGCCTGCCTACAGGTCTATCTCTATCATCCAATGGTCATGTGATAGGTAGATGCTCCCAAGCCCATATCTGAAGCACGGTCACCCCTGCTGATAACGCAGCTGATCCCTGATACACAACTCGGTGCAAGTCATGATACAAATGTGCCAACATACATGACCCCCACGCAAAGTGGGTCCCCTCTGTCACCATCTGCTCAAGCATATGACCCCATCCAATAGATAATCCCTTTGACCTATGATCAGGACAAAGGAAGCCTCCAATAAATCCGGCAAGCACAGTCGGTAATGTAGCATATCCTAACTCTAGCATCTCTTGCCATGCAATATCATACCCACCTATCTCATCATCCTCAAACACACGACAAAGTGCCTCTGTCCCACCCTGCTCACTGAGATCATAATATACTAGATCACCCATCACAGGGATGCGTAGAATCTGATAGACATCCTCAGGTGTCACCGTAATCTCTCCCGTTGGCAAATGAAACGTGTTATGCTCACTATGCCAACACTCTGCTAAAGCTATCAGTAATCCTCAGTTTATCAACGGTCGAGGCATGTCAAGAAGGGAAGACAAACCACAACTGCCAGTATGGTCTCGCTTCGCCTGACTAAGGCGGGGTATTAGCATCCATGTCTTTGGGAAACGCTCTCGAGACTGAAGAACGGTAAAGTGCTCCTGCAATCAAATCATCTCATCATATCAGTTTCTTGATTTATCTATCTATCAAATCAATCTATCTATCAATTTATTTTGCTCAATTGAGGTTTTTATCAAATCTTGTTGGGCCCCTATCAATGACGCTCATCTATCATGAGGTCATTATCAAACTTATCTCACCTCACGCGTGCATCGAGATAATCAGAACTGATCATCAAATTTATCAATCAAGAGCGTCTAATTTTATTAATTAGATAGCTAATCAAATCTTACCCATCAAAAATCAAAATCAAATTGATAGCAAAGTCAACCAATCAAAATCATCAAAATCGAAAAATCGAAAAAATCATCAAAATCAAAAAATCAAAAAATCGAAAAAATCATAAAAATTGAAAAATTGTCAAAAATAAAAAATAAAAAAAATCACCCTCCCCCCTACGGCCCCCGTGGTGCCCGCGGCACCTCCCGCCGCGCTGACGATAGCTACAGTGGCACCCGCGGCACCTCCCACAGCGCCGGTTGCGACTGTGGTGGCGCTCGCAGCGTCGACGATGGCTATGGTGGCACTCGCAGCACCTCCAGCAGTGTCGACGGTGCCAGTGGTGGCTCCGGTGGCGGCCACCGTCGGGCCTCCACCACCACCTTCCCTCTTCCCGCCAAAATTTCAAAAAAAAATAAAAAATAAAAATGCATGTATACATTTTTTTTGGGATGCACAATTGGAAATTTTTTGAAAATCTGGAAAACCCATTTCACGAATCGAAAAACCCATTTCAAATATGCAATTTTCTTCCCAACCTATCTGGCAAAAATGCTAAAAAATGATTTTTATGCAAATAGCTAAAATTTTCAAAAATTAACTAAAAATTAACAAAGCTGGATTTTCTCGAAGTACGTACCGATGGACCATATGCTAGAGGACGCTCATATTGCCGAACTCGCTCGAACCTATGTTGGTGGTACAGGATCGCTATTTCCTTTGTCCAGAGCAAATTTTCTCCAAAAACTGCAGTGCACAAATGAGGAGTGGTAAAAAGGAATTCACCTTTTTAAACTCATAATGGGGCATTTAAGTGAGATTTTTATTCCACTTATTTTTAATCATCCAATCAACTAATCAGCCTGGTAGGGCAACATTTTCAAATTTCTTATCAAGAAATGAATCGGATTGACTCTAAAAATCTCTAAACATCAGAAAATCATTAAAAATCTAAAAACCGAAAGAATTTCAAAAAAAAATTATAAAAAAAAAAAAAAAATCGCGAAAAATTCAAAAACATTAGAAAATTATCCGATTCATCTCCCGAGGGGGCATCTTCGCATCAATATCTATCAATCAACGTCTGGGGCATCGTATCAAGATTTGTCATCTCCAAGATCGAAACTGCATCATATCGAGATTTATCATCTCCAAAAATTGAATCAACATCATATCAAGATTTATCATCTCCAAAATCGAATCGACATCATATCGAGATTTATCATCTCCAAAATTGAATCGACATCATATCAAGATTTATCATCTCCAAATCAAATCAGTATCATATCGAAACCAAATCCGCATCAAATCAAGATCGAATCTACATCCTATCAAAATCAATATTAGCAACATCATTAATCCAGTTTTCTTTGAACCAACGCGTCGTTACACATCGCTTCAAAGATGGGCAAAATGTATACATCTAAAAATGGTCTAAAGATAATTAATTAAATATGCAGTTATTTGATTAATTCCCCTTCCCATTTAATTGAATTCACAAGCAATTTAATTAATTTCTCTATTCATCTACTAGTAAATAAATCTAAATGATTTATTTATATAGTTCATCTCATATCCCCCTTTGATTAATTAATTCTAATTAATGTCTCCCCATATTAATCAATTCTTCTAATCCCTAATTAAGATTAACAAACTCAAGTTTGTTGAGATTAATTACCATTTTTTCCAATTATTTGAATTTCTAAATTCAAATGAGCACATGGCTCCTAACTTTAACCACCCAACCTAACCATCCCCTAACTTAACCCATTCAATCTAATCTTGGGTCTAACTAACCCTATCCTATCTTGCACATCCTAACCTCCTTATCCTAACCTCCCATGGTGTGGATATTCTCTCCTTGAGACACATGACACTTTTGCCACATGTCTCCTCCCTTGGACAATTGCCCTCTCATGAGTAAGGCTCCTTGACACTTGTCACCACAGAGATGACAAGTGTCTCTTCCTCCATCCTTTTCTCCAACTTCCTCAATCTTGGCCCTTGATATGTTCAGATCAAATCTGGACCGTCGATTCCTGCCACCTCAGCTTTGGCCTTGGAATTCTTATAAATATCCCCCATTTTGGAGCAACATGGATCCCATCTCATATAAATTTAGGCATCATTACTATAGGCAATTTGCATTTCAATTATCTAGCATTTAGCTTTTAGATTTATCATAGCATGTTAATCACGTTTCTTAAATCATGCATTTCATATCATCTCCATAGTCAATCATGATCAAATAGCTACTCAACTCTTGAGTTGTCACTTTGGAGGTCATTTCTCCATTGAGAGCCCATCAATCCAACACCTTCAAGGTCCTCAAGAATAGAGGAAAATTGGACATTTCAAGGAAGGCTTATGGTTTGCATATTTGATTTAGTTTTGAAATTAAGCTTTTCAATTATATTATATTGTCTCATTATATGTGCATGCCTCTTATACTAACAACATTTTTAGCATCACAGTTGGCATTTTGATGATGTTTTGATTATCATTGATGGACACACACTTTTTTTGATGTATGAGTTATGACTCAACCGGTAATTGTTCCAATCGGTATTGTGTATTAGTGAATGTATAGTCTTTAGACTATCGGTGTTTTGCAGAATATGTTTACTGGTCATAGATTGATTGAAGAGCTCAAGCAATATGGAGACCCCAAGAGGTTCGAGAAGCTCAAGCGGTATGGAGACCCCAAGAGGTTCGAGAAGCTCAAGCGGTATGGAGACCCCAAGTGGTTCGAGAAGCACAAGCGGTATGAAGGAACCAAGCAGTAGTTAACTTTTGATTGGAACACTGGGATCTACCAGTCTTCATTTTGTCAAACCGGTAATCGGTATATTGTATTAACTGGTATTACTTTGTGATGAGTTACCAACCGGTATTTCTGTAATGTGTGATGAGTTATCATCCACTAACACTTTGGCAGTGATTTTGTGCCGTGTTACTAAATGTGTCCAAATGCACTGAACCTTGGAACTTGTAATCTAATCCTATTGGATCGACATGAAATCAGATTCCTTTATAAGGACATCATGTCTAGGGTTTGCAAGAATGATGTATGAGAGATGTGTGATAGAAGAGGTTATGTGCGATCATTGTAGAGAAGATTAGGCCTATGTGAAGAGATAGAGTGTGGAGATATTGAAGATTGAATTAATGTTGAAATGCATTAACAATGAGCTATGAAGGATCTAATTAAGTAGACTGTGCTATTAGCTAGATCACTCACTTGTTGATTACTCACATCTTCAACAAGTCTGAAACCCTTAACCGGGTAGGCCCAACAAAGACTTTGTAAATCCTCTAACAAGGTGATTCACATATGTGGATTTGAAATCCTTTAACAAGGTAGTCTTTAACAGGACTTATCTTCTAACAAAGATCTAGATTCCTAATAGGATCTGTTCTGGTGAAGAATATTGTATGACCTTAACCGGTTTGACCTTAACCGGTTTGGTTTCTATTCTGCAGATAGTTACTTGTGAGTTTCTGCTCACCGTGGTTTTTTCCCATTTGGGTTTCCATGTCAAAATATCTTGTGTTATGGTGATTGTGCTCTTGTGGATTAATGCTTTGTTTTCTATTTGGCTTGCATTTATCTTAACCGGTGTATTAGCGAATCTGCTATACTAGTTATTTGCTAAACTGTTTAAAAGTTTGTTTATAGTATTTTTTGGTATTCCAATTCACCCACCCCTCTTAGTATTCATCATGTACATGTGGTGGATCACACTTCAGAGCATCAAAGCCAGGTCAAGGCTCTTTTTGACAAAAGGGCAAAGTAGTGAAAATTCAAAGTTGGAGATCTTGTCCTACTTTGGGATAAGGCAGGGATAAGAAACATGAACCCAAGAGAATGCATGGTAAATTAAATTCCATATGGATAGGGCCATTCACCATCCATCAAATTTGTGGAGAAGGAAGCTATTTGCTCACATACTTTCTTGTGGGTTTGTAATAGGGTTGTTTGTTATGTGCTTTTGGATGTGTGTTGTTAGTTGTTGGTTTGTGCTAGTTGCTCTAATGTGTTGTTTGATGTCTTAATTATGTGAGGGATCATGACCCTCTTCCTTGCTTAATTAATCAAAAACATATATTTGTAAAATATATTTTTGAAGGATAAAAATTTCAAATTTGATTTGATGATACCAAATCAAAACACTGATATTCTACAAAGATATATTACTATTTTGTAAATAATTTCAAAGAATTAGAAAGCTTAGAGTATTCCAATTCCAAGACCTTTTAAGTTAATCTGTAGTTTCATGCATTCCCAACAAATATGCAATATGTGACAACATTTTTTGATGATAAAATTTCTCCATATCAAATATCAATCAACAGTATGTGACAATATTGTTTCATGATAAAATTTTCAAAAATTACAAAAGTGTTGATGTCTCTCGAATGATTATTGTTTTTTTCTCTTTAATTTGTTAGATTTGTTTATTATGATTAGCCAATTTTTGATATCTTCATAACATGCTTTAAATCCAACTTAATATGTCTACAAGCATTCTTTCTACATCCAATTTTGAATTTTTTTTATTAACAATCTATATCTCTAATTTATATTTTAACAACCATAAAAATATATTTCTAATGTTCACAAAATTTTGTGAACATCCCATGAAAAATGATAAATATATACCTGTAAAATTTTGTAAATCTATAGTTGATATCAGTTTTTACTTGATCAAATATTTTATAATTAAATTGTTTCAAGTTTAAAAGACTTAAATTTGGCATTTCATTTAAATTTTCGGGCTTCTCAGGGATTTAATCGTGGGTAACAATGGGGCAATGGTTTTCCATAGCTTTCACATCTCCAATTTGTGGATGATACTACTTTTATGGGATTGGCTCATGTTCAGGAAGATGAATCTTTTCGGCAAGCCTTGGATATTTACCTTGTTGCTTCAGGTCAGAAAGTCAATGAGTATCAATCCTCCATTTTCTTCTTTAATACACCTCAGGCCATTTAGAGGTGTATTGCTGATATTCTGCGGTATCAGATTAGGTCTCTACCCTTTGTTTATTTGGGCATTCCTCTTACTGTTGGTAGACATCGTAGGTCCTCTTAACAGATTCTACTTGACATGTGTTAAAAGGTTAATCATTAGACTCACCGTTGGTTATCTATTGTTGTCCGATTGACTCTTTTAAAATCTGTTATTCAAGCTCTTCCTATCCACAGGTGTTTTGTTCAAGCTGCTCCTGTGTATTTTCTTCAAGAATTTGGTGCCCTCTCTCAATAATTTCTTTGGAGTGATAATTTTTCATATACTAAATGGAGCCTTGTGAAGTGGGAAACTGTGTGCATACCTAAGAATGAGGGTGGTTTTGGCTTACAATCTACTATTTTGAATGGGCAAGTTCTTGATGCTAAGTTATATTGGCACTGGTGTACTAGCCAGGATCAGTTATGGGCTCGTATTCTCACCCATATCTTAAAGATGTTAATGTATTTGGTGTTCCCCACTTTCCTTTGGTGGAACCAGGTTCTATGATCTAGAATACTTTGAAATTGGGAGCTCAGTTAGTAAAGAATGGTCTCTTTTGGATCTATCATACGAGTTCACAAGCTCTTTTTTGGCTAAATTCTTGGGATGGTCATCCTTCTATCATTTCTACTCATCCTCACCTTCAACCCCTTTGTGATACTTTTACTGCTACTAGCTGGGACACTGTTGACCATTATAAGATTGCTCATAATTGTGGGTTGGTGGCTCATTTTTGGTGGAAACATCCTTCTGAATGATCACTAGGAGGATGTGAGGAAGATAGAAAAGAGTTGGCATGAATTATAGAGTCTCACGAGTGCACCTCTTTGGCTAGGCCTGATATTTTGGCTTGGGCAAGTAGTGATTTGTCTGGAAAGTTTTCTGTTTTTGTAGGTTATGTTGAGCTAGTGCGGCAATTTTTTGGGGACATGTAGATTCCTTGGTGGAAGCAAGTTTGGTACAAGTTATCATGGCCTAAGTGCAATTTTTTTATGTGGTTGGTGGTCCACAACCAGTTTCTTACTCAGGATAATTTATGCAAGCGTAGTTTTCAGGGCCCCTTTATATGTGTGCTATATTGTAGTAGTTGATAAGTTTATACTTTGACATGTTTTTTTATCAAAACTCTTAGGTTATTGGCATCTTTTGGGTTGCATTTTGATAGTAAAGGATTGTGAATTGACTATATGTAATCCATGTGTTAAACCTGAACTTATGAAATCATGTTTGAACTTTGTCGGTTAATTCCTGTAGCCATACCAATTTATTCCTGCAGCCAAGTGATTTGTCCCTATTGATATGCAGATTATTTAGGATAATGTCATATGTGAGTTAATGAATGTATTAATTGAGTAAGATACATATGCATGTCCTTGTACATTGTTTTTGTTTTTGTGCAGATAATAAATGATGCTGTAGTGGATGATTTCCTTTCGCGCCCAAAGACTGAAGAATCACGTACAGATAACTAGAGATCAAACTGAAGGGGATCCGAGCAAGCGCAATGTATGGCATATTCAGAGCAGTCATACTTCACTATAGAAGTTTAACTCTAGTATTAAATTCGCAAAATATCGCTATGGCGTGCAAAGACTGTGGTTTGGTTTAGATCCACGGTTCCTGCAACCAAGCTCTAGTTATCTCCTTCATCTGACAATCATCCGCCTCTTCTTTTGGGCGTGATTTGAGTTGTCCATTGTAGTTCATCTTTTATTTATAATACGCTCTTCCTTTTTTCTTAGAGGTTAGACAAGATAGAAAGGAATTGAGCAAAGAGTTTTTGAAAGCATTCTAGAGTTTTCTTTTAGAACATGTAATCGATTTCAGAAAGAAATAAAGCAAAGATATGTTGTTCTGATCTGTTAAGAGTATTTTGCTAGAAGTTTGATATCACTCATCCAAGGGGGCCCACTTGGTGAGTGATCCTGTGTTTATGTTCATTGAAGTTAGTTTTTACCTAGTTGCAGTAGAAGTTCATGACTGGATTGTTCCTGCACCCACTGGAAATAGATCCACTGACTGCTCCTACAGCCAAGACATAACTGTGTGATTTTTGTTATTTACATTAGATCATTCCAACATTGTTTTATAAATCTTTCATGAAGCCTTTTATGATTTCCATTCTTTCCTTTCCTTTCTGCTTAATGTTAGTTACTACAACAATGCAGAATAACCATTTAAGGAGCTTAGTGCATATATATTGCATACCCATTTCAAGTTTTACGTTCCTAGATTGATAACTAAATGAACACCAGCCATGAAAATAGTAAACTCTACCAGATGAATGTCCAAACTTCAGAATGAGATTTCAATTAGAGTAATTATTATCATTATAGTTGGGGTAGACATTTTTGGCGCTGTTGTTGGGGATGCTGTCAAACTGAGAACCTTTTATGGCTATTTTAGTTTCTAGTTAATTGTTTGAAATTTCATGAATCTGCATGCATAGCAGAAGAAGAGATGCCAGAGGTAGATTTCTGCCCACTTATCCTAATCATGCAGAAGATAATTTCCCAGATATAAATCCTTTTGCTGAACTTTATCAAGCCCCACAAAATTTGAATCACCGTGAATCTGAATTTCCAGAAGGTAGTCTTCAGTTCCTTTTTGCTCCACAAGAAGAAGAATTTCCTATAGTAACAACCCCCACAAGTCCAATGCAAGGGAACCCTCCTCCTATTGGGAATAATCCACCACCACCACCATGTCCAACGTTTGAGTTTCCCATCTCTGACCAACATGATAATGCTAACCTCAAGAACATTCCAGCATCTTCACTTCCTAAATTCTATGGATTGGTGACAGAGGATCCTGATACATTTTTGTTTGAGTTTGATGTTCTCTGTAGAAGTTTTGACTATACTACAAATGCCCATAGACTCAAACTTTTTCCCGTCAATTTAAAAGAGTCATCCTTGAAATGGTTTATGAGTTTGGGTAGTAGCACAATCAACACATGGGATGAGATGAAACATTTGTTTATTGCAAAATACAAAGACTATTGTAGAGGCATTGATCGTCATGGGGATGATATCTTTAGAATGACACAAACTGAAGATAAGAGTCTTGAGAATTATCTGGAAGGGTTTTTGTTTAGTGTCAAGAAGTCCAAGCATAGTACTATGAATGAAGATTCCTTCAAATTGATATTTTTGAGGGTTATCAGTGATGAATGCACCAATTCCTTAGATCTCATGGGAGGAGGTGACATTACACAATCTACTTGGGCTAAAATAGGGCAAATTTGCAAAAAGTATTCCAGATCTACATCTAAGAAGAACAAGAGATTTAAGCCAGGGGCACCATTATCAGCATTTGGAACTGGAGTTTCTAGATTGGAACTTAGTCATCTGTTAAAATACTACAAGGAGGACATAATAAACAATATGGCTACCCAGTTGGATACATTGGTAGCTAAGAAGAAGCATGAGGAAGCTGATGCATTCCTTGCAGAATTCTGTCCTCATTGTAAACAACAGAAGAAAGATTGTAGATGTAAGATGGTTGCAAACATGGAAGTACCTGACTTCAAACCAGTTCAAGGTGAGGATGAGCAAGTCTTCTATGTTTCTCAAAGAAGACCAAATTTTCAAAGACAAGGTATGCCACCCGATCCACTTTCTTTTTTTGGTTATAGTGGTAATTCTTATGCACCAAACAACCAATGGCAACCTCAGTATTCTCAAAATTTTGGTAACTATCCACATTGGTATGGGTCACAAGGCCAAGGGCAGCAATTTGTTAATCAAGTTCCATAGTGGCAGCAGCCACATGGGAACTGGTATCTATCTCAGGGTCAAGGGAACCAGTTTCAAGGGAAATGACAACTTACCTCTCAATGGAGGGGGAACCAATCATGGCCAACCCAATCTTCTGGATATCAGCCTCCTGTTCAGTAGCCACAACCTCTTGCTTTAATGCCTCCTCCTGCAGCTACGGTTGCATCGCCTAAGACAACGCAATTGCCTACTCAACTGGTGCCTAATCCAAATATCAAATCTCAACAACAACAACAAGCTTATTCAGCTGATGTTAATCAATACCCAGCCTATTCTTTATCACTAGATGATATTCACCTCCAATCTGGGACAACTCTACCTAATCCCTCTCATCCAGTTATTACTGAGGTACAGGAAGAGCAGCCAATCTCTGACCTGAAAGATACAATACCTCAGAATCAAATATTACCACCATTTCCCCATAGACTACAAGACAAAGAAGTTCCCACTAAACAACAACAAAGCTTTGATATTCTTGATCAACTGAAACACATTTGTGTTAAAATTCCATTGTTGCAAGCAATAAAGGATGTCCCTATATATGGTAAGGCATTAAGAGAGGCATGCCTAAAGAAACCTGGCAGGAAGAAAAAGGATCCACAAATGGTGCATGTTATGGGTCAATTGGCTGATATCATGTTGTTAAAATTGCAATTTCAAAGTATTCTGATCCAGGTAGTCCTGTTGTGAGTATAGTCATTAATGGCAGTCAAATAAGGAATATTTTGATTGATTTAGGAGCAGCCATTAATGTAATGACAAGGGAAGTAATGAAACATCTAGAGATCAATAGTTTAAGGACTACACCCACAGTTCTACAACTTGTTGATGGCTCTACAGTGAGACCTGACCGTATCATAGAGGATGTCATAGTTATTCTAGATTCTTGGGAATATCCTGCAGACTTTATGATTCTATCTCCAAAAGCAACATTGGGAGGATATCCGGTCATTTTGGGTAGACCCTGGCTTGCCACAACTGATGCATATATAGGGTGTAGATCAGGAGACATAACTATTTCAGATGGGAGTTCTACAAAAACATTAGCCTTGTATTCTCCAGCACAACCACAACTTGAGCAACAACAAGCTGTTTGGCCTATCTTGGGAGAGGAATCTGATGAAATTGACTATATTAATCACCTTATGATGATTAATCGAGGACCACTCAAGAAGTTATATGATGAGGAATCAATTCTTTATAAAATACTGATAAATGAATTTATAGAAGATTAAAAATTGCAAGAATTGGTTCCGAATATTGTAGGTCTGGACTTTCTTGCAACCACTGATATTTTGCATACTTTGTTGCCACAAAAATTATCTTTTTCTCATTTTTCTGATATAAACCAGATTGATCTTACTATTAAGATAGAGGTGGAATTGAATAAATATTTGAATATCAATAGAGATCTATCAGATACTCAAAAGGAGGGCCTTGTAGACTTGCTGAAACTCCATAAAAATGCTTTTGCATGGGATTACAAGGATATGAGTGAGATTGATCCAACCGTTTGTACTCACCGTATTTACATAAAGGATGATTGTTGCCCACTTAGACAACCTCAAAGAAGAGTCAATCCTACCTTGAAGGAGATAGTTAAAGAAAAATTACAGAAATTGTTAAAAGCTGGGTTTATCTATCCTATCTCTGACAGTCAATGGGTATCACCTCTGGTGATAGTGCCTAAAAAAGGAGGCAAATGGAGAGTATGTGTTGATTATAGAGCTCTAAATTTGGCAACAAGAAAAGACCATTTCCCATTGCCATTTGTGGATCATGTATTAGATTCTCTTGCTGGTAAGAGATATTTTTCATTCTTTGATGGATTTAGTGGTTACAATCAGATATAGATAGCCCCAGAGGATCAAGAGAAGACAACATTTACTTGCCCATGGGGCACGTATGCATATTCTGTTCTTCCTTTTGGGTTGTGTAATGCTCCAACCACTTTTCAAAGAGCAGTGATTAGTATTTTTTTTGATATTTCTCAAGATATTATGGAAATTTACATGGATGACTTCATAACTTATGGTTCTAAATTTGATCAAGCATTGGGTAATTTGAAGAAAGTGTTGCAGCGATGTGAAGACTACAATTTGTCTTTGAACAGTGAGAAGTGTTTTATAATGATGGAAGAAGGAATAGTCCTTGGCCATTATATATCTGTACAAGGCATAAAGGTGGATCCAACAAAGATTGAGGTCATTTAGCATATTAATAAACCTGTAAAGAAAAAAGATGTGGGAAGTTTTCTTCGTCATGCTAGATACTACAGAAGGTTTATCAAAGATTTCAACAAAATTGCAAGTCCCTTATATTCACTACTTACTAAAGATGCAGAATTTAAATGGACCTCAGCATGCAATGAAGCTTTTTTAAAGCTTAAGCATGCTTTGAATCAAGCACCAATCCTTAAAGGGCCAAATTGGTCTCTACCATTCCAAATCCATACAGATGCATTTGATTATGCAATAGGAGCAGTGCTGGGACAAAAAGTTGACAAGTTGGAAAATGCAATATATTATATCAACAAGAATTTGCAGGGACCTGAATTGAATTATACAATTACTGAAAAGGAAATGCTAGCTGTTATATATGCCCTTAGCAAATTTAGACACTATATTATAGGGTATCCCATATTTGTGCACACAGATCATACTACAATTAGATATCTCATGAATAAGCCATCAATCACCGGTAGATTAGCTCACTGGTTATTGTTGATGTAGGAATTTGATATCACAGTTGTTGATAAGCCAGGGAAGTCTAATGTGGTTGCAGATTATCTTTCACGTCTTCAATTGCATGAAGATTATACAATGATAGATGACACTTTCCCAGATGAGCATTTGTTTCTCATACAGGCTCACACTCCTTGGTATGTTGATATTGCCAACTATTTAGCGACAACTAAGATGCCAATTTCTTTTTCTCCTAAAGAAAGAAGGTTGCTAGTTGAGAAAAGTTTTAACTTTTGATGGATTGTTGATTGTCTATTTTATACTAGACCTGACCAAGTCATGTGAAGATGTGTCAGAGAAGATGAAACATATGACATCCTGCATGCATGCCATGATGAGCCATGTGGAGGTCGTTTTGCTGCCAAAAGGACAACACTGGAAAATACTCAATACCGGATACTATTGGACCACATTACACAAAGATGCAGCTCAATACACAAGGAAATGTGACAGATGTCAGCAAATGGGCAAACCTACAAAATCTGATGAGATGCCACTCTATCCTCAAATATCTGTTACACCATCTGACAAGTGGGGATTAGATTTTGTTGGCCCCATTGATCCACCTTCTAATGGAAAATCTTATATCTTGGTATGTACAGACTATGTAACAAAATGGGTAGAAGCTAGAGCTATGCAACATGCAAGAGATAATAAGGTGGCTGAGTTTCTCTATGAAGAGATATTTACAAGATATGGAGTACCAAGGGAAATTGTCTCAGATTAGGGACCTCAATTTACATCAACCTTAATAAAAGCTTTGGTCAATGAATACAATATAAGACACAAGAAATCTACTCCATATCATCCACAGTCTAATGGACAAGTTAAAGTTACAAATAAAGAGCTTGAGGCTATTCTTACAAAAATAGTGTCTGTTCATAGGAAAGATTGGTCTCATCGGCTTTTAGAAGCAATTTTGGCATATAGAACAACTTGGAAAACACCAATTGGTTTCATACCTTTTGAGATCGTTTATGGCAAAACAACAATGATCCCTATTGAATTTGAACATAAAACCTTGAGAACAACTTTACAACTCAATATGACATTGTCTGAAGCACAGAAAGAATGCATTCAACAGTTAAATGCTCTTGATGAATGGAGGAAGATAGCTGTTCAACAGACAAAATTGATTCAAAACCAAAGAACAAGATGGCATGATAAATATATCAGAGAAAAGAAGTTCAAAGTTGGTGACTGGGCACTCCTGTATGATTCCAGATATAAAGATGCTATGGGAAAACTTTAAACAAGGTGGTTAGGTCCTTATGAGATAGAATAGATTTTCAGAATGGAGCAGTCCATTTGTCTACAATAGATCCTATTCGATTTAAACTCTTAGTGAATGGACACCGCCTACAACTATATCACAAGCCAACTACTAAAGAGGAGTTCCTACAGCAGTTTGCTCCACAAAGCGAAATAAAAGTTCCTACAGCAACTGACAGGGTTCCTACAACAACTACCAATAACTCGGTATCAATTCAAGAGCTTCTTGTTGCACTTGAGCAGATTGATAAAGGAGATGTTCCTGCAGCCTCTGCAGTGAACCTATTTACGGTATCATAATAAACTATTTCCATTTTATATGGGAATATTCTTCTCCGTACACAAAATTCCATCCACTACATTCCATCCCACGTTCTTACCTGTCACTTCATTTCATTTCACCTTCATTTTTGTGCAATTGCAGGTACATGTATATTGTATTTTATTTTAATTATGCATTTATTAGTTCATTGTGATTATATCCTGTTTAAATCTGCTCCACTACCTGAAATCTTGTTAGCTTGTGTGGACACGTGCTAGGTTAAGTTGGGGGGGGGGTACTTTATGGTTCGTTTTCCAATATGATTAATTATTAGTCCTTTTTGGTACCCCAAATTGATATGCTTCCCATCATTGCCAATTATGTTATTATTTCATGCAAGTGAATAATAAAGTCTGCCGCTAGAATTAAGATATGTAAAGAGATTTCATTTTTAGCAATACTGTCAAATATTCTGGTTCAGCTGTAGAGAGAAAAATATCAAAGTAAAAGATGGGCAGTGATCTAATTCGCCATGAGCCAATTGTCCATGAAGGGTTGCTGCAGGATGGTCTTTGTGAGCAGTATTTCCGAAACAATGGCTGGTTGGATTACTTCTTGAAAATTAGGGATTACAACGAAGAAATTGCTGCAGAATTCATGCATTCCTTTCATGAAGGGGAAGCTATGGTTAAAGGTTTGAGGGTAATTGCTACCAAATAACAAATAGCAGAAGTAACAGGGTTGCTGCAGGAAGGAGAACTCTTTCCAGAATCAAAAGACGCAAGGAGTGCCAGGGTAGAGTTTACAACTCCCACTGACGGACCCTTAATGGTGGATAGACAAGGAACTAGAAGGGTTTCTTTACCAGAACATTGGCCTCAGGTAGCTTTGTATATTACGAAATACATTACATGTGAAGGACGGTATTCAAATCTGCATTCACTTCATTTTAAGTTACTTAGTCATTTGCGGCATGGTCGGCAAGTTAATGTACCTAATTTTTTATATCATCTCATCTCTACAAGTGCTAAGGAGACGCGAAAAAATGGAAATTGCTCTGTTAGTCATCATGGACTGGTTAAGCTACTTGTACAACGGTCTTGAGAGATGTTTCGCAAATGGAATGGGTTGTATTTGAGGATATACAACAATTTTGGATTGAGGATGCCCCTGTTGCAGATAACCCACCGGTTGAAGAAGAGAATGTTGCAGAAGATCCTTCTGATGAAGATGAGGGTTTGCTTGTTGCTGAAGGAGCCGCAATTATGATAAAAGAAAATATTGAAGCAGAGTCAATTGAAGAACAACCCTCTACTTCTCTTCAAAGAGATTCACTCGTTCTGCAAAGGAAAGGAAAGGAGTTAGAAAATGATGAATCAGATGAAGAACTTGTTATCCAACTGCAAGTAACTCAGATTCCTCCTGCAGCAAAGAGGCGTAGGACAAAAACAAAAACTCCTGCAGCCGTTTCAAAAGTGTATGTAAGGAGAACAAGAAGGAGGACATAGAAGACTCAACCTATGAGTAATCCAACAAAGGTTATTGCAGTAGAAACTTCAAAAGAAGAAAATGTTGTGGAGGAAGAAATTCAAGAACACTGTGTGGAGGAAGAAATTCAAGAAGAGGTTCTTATGGATAAACTAGCAAATATTGCTTCTGTGGCATTGTAATGTGAATAAATTGTTGAGGATGTTCTATAGCAACCTAAAGAAAATATGGGAGATATGCTAGCCCAGAATGAGGAGTTTATTGAAAAAATCCCACAGTCTAAGGTAGGACCTATTAGACCTCCTTCATCCCTAAGTAGTTTATCTATTGCTTTAACATTTTATAGGCAATGGGAAATAGAGAAGGATAGGTTGCAGGCGATAATTAATAAGCAACAAAAAGAGATTGAAAAGAGAGATAATAGAATTGAGGAATTAGAAGTTAAGGTAGAAGTGATTTATGACATGGTTCTTGAGTTGATGCAGTATAGGGCACCCCCAAGAGTTTATGCAGTACATTTGAAAGAGCGGTATCTGAACCTCAAACTAAACCGCATTGTTAGGGACCTTAATCCATCCTTGTAAACACCTGAGGAATTCTATTATGCTTATCAAACCTCTCCACCTGCTGTGAAGAATTTGTTATGAGAATTATACTTACATAACTATGCTGTACCCCAAGATAGGGAATGGAATCCTTTATTGTATATTGGGGATATCCATATCGGAGCTTTAATGTCATGGATCCAAAATGAGATTATCATAGGGCCACAAGCCAGGGAGTATGAAAAATTAGAGCTTAACTGTCCATTACCATTGAGAAGGGAATCAGAAGCACCAAGGGTTCTTTATTATGATTGGCAAAAGTTACTAATAAGAGATGATGTTAGTAAGATAGTACTTCCAATGAGAGAGGAAGTCTATCAAGCATGTGAGCATTTGGTTCAAACTGACAGGACAACTGCAATAGAAGGGTTAACTCAACGCTGGAATAATCTACCAGAACATTTAAAATAGGGAGAACCTTACTCACTTCAAATTTTCATGCAACCATACAAAGAGCCCCCATATACATACAGTTAGGCAGGGAGAAAGCCAACAACTGGCTTCCATTCATCTTTCAACCTCCGATCCTTATGTGGCCACTTTTGGCATGCCAACCAACAGAACATAATTATGATGCAGTTGTAGAGGAAACAACTAGATGGTCCAGGTTGGAAAAAATGAAAGGATTTTATTGGAATTTGGCTTCCAAGGGAACATGACAAGACACTGTTGGTGATTTAAGAGTTTCAGCGAAAATCAGAAATTTTCCTTTTGCTGCAGGAGCAGCAAACCCTTAAAGTTGGGGGGCATGATAAGTTGATACTTTGACATGTTTTTTAATCAGAACTCTTAGGTTATTGGCATCTTTTGGGTTGCATTTTGATAGTAAAGGATTGTGAATTGACTACATGTAATCCATGTGTTAAACCTGAACTTATGAAATCATGTTTGAACTTTGTCGGTTAATTCCTACAACCATACCAATTTATTCCTGCAGCCAAGTGATTTGTCCCTGTTGATATGCAGATTATTTAGGATAATGTCATATGTGAGTTAATGAATGTATTAATTGAGTAAGATACATATGCATGTCCTTGTACGTTGTTTTTGTTTTTGTGCAGATAATAAATGATGCTGTAGTGGATGATTTCCTTTTGCGCCCAAAGACTGAAGAATCACGTATAGATAACTAGAGATCAAACTGAAGGGGATCCGAGAAAGCACAACGTATGGCATATTCAGAGCAGTCATACTTCACTATAGAAGTTTAACTCTAGTATTAAATTCGCAAAATATCGCTATGACGTGCAAAGACTGTGATTTGGTTTAGATCCACGGTTCCTGCAACCAAGCTCTAGTTATCTCCTTCATCTGACAATCATCTGACTCTTCTTTTGGGCATGATTTGAGTTGTCCATTGTAGTTTATCTTTTCTTTATAATACGCTCTTCCTTTTTTCTTAGAGGTTAGACAAGACATAAAGGAATTGAGCAAAGAGTTTTTGAAAGCATTCTAGAGTTTTCTTTTAGAACATGTAATCGATTTCAGAAAGAAATAAAGCAAAGATATGTTGTTCTGATCTGTTAAGAGTATTTTGCTGGAAGTTTGATATCACTCATCCAAGGGGGCCCACTTGGTGAGTGATCCTGTGTTTATGTTCATTGAAGTTAGTTTTTACCTAGTTGCAGTAGAAGTTCATGACTGGATTGTTCCTGCAGCCACTGGAAATAGATCCACTGACTGTTCCTACAGCCAAGACATAACGGTGTGATTTCTGTTATTTACATTAGATCATTCCAGCATTGTTTTATAAATATTTCATGTAGCCTTTTATGATTTCCATTCTTGCCTTTCCTTTCTGCGTAATGTTAGTTACTGCAACAATGCAGAATAACCATTTAAGAAGCTTAGTGCATATATATTACAGACCCATTTCAAGTTTTACGTTCCTGGATTGATAACTAAATGAACACCAGCCATGAAAATAGTAAACTCTACCAGATGAATGTCCAAACTTTGGATTGAGATTTCAATTAGAGTAATTATTATCATTATAGTTGGGGTAGACAGTAGTGAAGAGAGTGTATCTCATCTCTTTTTCGAATGTTCCTTCACTAGACATATTTGACACTTTTGGTGGGATGTGTGGAACCAAGCTTGTTGGCATGTCTCTTCTTTGGCTGAGTTTTTTGTTTGATGGAGCAAGGCCCTTGTCAAAACCTCTTTTCTTCAAGTTGCTTGGACTCTTAGCCCTTCTTTTATAATCTGGCATATCTGGTTGGAGAGGAATCATCAAATCTTTCAAAATGTTGGGGATCCATCACTTGTGGAAAATTCTCCACTCTTTGGGAGAAACTGTTTTAGCTAAATGTGACTTGATGGAGGTTGTGGATCTTGGTGATGTTGTTTTCTACAATCGTATCCATCTTCCTCCTCCACAAGGCCAACTCATTAGAAATAGATGCAGGCACCCTCTTCAGAAGATAAACAGGGTGGGGAGGTGGAGCCCTCCTTTGCAGGGCATTCTTAAAGTCAACATGAATGGGTTTTCTTGGGGAAATTCTGGTCCTACTAGAATTGGTGGAGTTGGTAGAGATAGCTCAAGGATTGTTTAGTTTATTTTTGCTTTTTATAAAAGTCATTATACTAATAATTTAATGGAGGCTCTTGCTATTTTATATGTTGTGGAGAATGCTTGTGCTCTTGGATAGAGCAAGTTCATTTGTGAATCAAATTCATAGGTGGTGGTGCAATTGTTGACTCGACAACATTTTGTAGATGTTAGTTGGCAATTAGTTTTGATTGTTGATCAGATTCTTAATTTGTGAGTCTTTGGATTCTGTTAGTTTCACTCATATTCCTTGGGAGTGGAATGGAGTAGCAGATTGTTTAGCCAATGGGCTTCTGAGCAAATATTAAACTGGAATATTGTGGATAAGGGTCAATTACCCCTGGGTTTGTGGCAACAGTTAGATCACTTAGTGGAACTTGATAGGGCTATTTGATGCCCCTGCTTTGTATTTTTTCTTGTTTGAATAATTTTTAACCCCTCTTTTTTTTTTTAAATTTGGCATTACATAAATTGTAGAGTGAAAGGTTTTTATAATGTTTGTCGAGCTTGATTAATTCCTGCCAAACAACTATCAAAACTTAAATAGCGATTATTGCTTTACTATTTGAATAACTGATCAAATAAAATATATGCAAGATAGAAGTTACATACTTTTTATGATGGTTTGATGAAAAATGTTTTGGCGTGCTATAATTGGTTTTTCAAATGGTTTTCAAAGCCCTTTCGAAAACCAATGGAATATAAAGCATGACTCCAGAGGACAAGACAAACAAAAGAGGTTCTTGGGGTGTGTGTTTAAAACTATCACTGTAGAGTTTAACGCATAAGGTGGAGTCAAAAGTGGACATGGCAGTTGCAACAACACAAGGTGTAAATATTCAAGTAGGAGTAATGAGAAGGCACAAAGACCTATACAAGTAATCAGTGGTTTGGACAACTAGCAATTAGTGTTTTAATTGTGTTGATAAGTTGACATAGTGGCATTTTCTGCATGTAGAGAATATGTGCCACAATTATTTTTAACAACAATGAAACAAGGGGAATGCTAGCAAAGGAAAGGCACAAAGTTAGCAACACAACCAGCAATGCACTCATTTTTGAAAAATGAAAGGTAATAGATTTTGCATATATTTCATTCTAGGTGAATAAAACTCCTTATTATCTTTGAAGCAAGGGAAATCGAGCAAGGTGTTAGATGGTTAGTTTAAACACAAATAAGCATATAAAACCAAATGAGAATAATAAACTAACTAGTTTATACCTTGCAAGAGAAGATCTCTCTTGTTCCTCGGATTGAGAAAATGATGAAGTAGAGGCGCCCTATCGCTCCACTTGATTGAATGTGCTCTTCTTTGGGATGTGGATTGATTTCCAAATGCACAACAAGATTGGTGGATGATTTGATAAGATTTGGATTTGGATTAGATGGGAATGGATAGATTTGGATTTGATGAAGGATCATGAGGACATGATAAGGATATGGATGCCATGGCTTCTTGCCTATAATGATGATGATTTTGATGGATTTATAGAGCTGTATTAACAACATGAGATTACTTGATTGGATCTTTCTTGAAAATGAAGGGGAGGAGATCCCAATTTATAGATTGGAAGAGGCCAATTGAGGGCCAAGATTGAATTTGGGAAGAAGGGTTGAGATTTATTTGGAATGGAAGACATGGATCAAGGTGCATGGGGAGAATAAGGAGGAATATAAAATTCCTTGGGGAGAGGGAAGAAGAATTTAAAATTCCAAAATAAAGGATGCATGGGGGATTCAAAGAAATTTGAATTTCTTTGAAAGGCTCAAGGTTGATGTGACATGAGTGGAGGAATATAAAATGGGGAAAATAATGATAAGCATGCTTCTAGAAGAATTAATTAGGCTAAGTGGAGGTTAGGGAAAGTGATTTGTAGGAATAACTTTAGTTAGGTTAATTAATTAAAATTAATTAAAACTAAATGGGTTTTACAAGAAATAATGTTTGAGGTGACCTCAGAAGAATGGGGAAATAATTTATTTTATAAATTAATTATTGGATTATAGTGATAAGATTGATTAAATTTTATTTAATAAACCTTAAGAAGAAGGGAATTAACATAATTAAACTAGTTAATTATGTTGACAGGCTTAAATTAATTAAATATTAATTTAATTAATTTTAGGTGTCTACAATGTCTATAAATAATTCTCATGTCTTTTATGAATCCTCATTTTTATCTTTCAGGGATTGGAAGAGGCATGTAAGAAAAATGGGATGATTAAGCAACAAAAGACGAAGGAGAAAACACAACATCAAATACAATTCATTGAAGAAGAAATGGAAGTGGACATCTTTACTGCAGACACAACAAGTTCGTGATTTGCTTGTTTTCAGAAACAAGGATATCGTGAGAGCTAAAAATATGTTTAATCTTTTACCATGAACATATTATATCGATAATGACTTTGAGATTAATTCTTTGGATCAATTTTTGGGCTATTATTAGAATTTACAGGTTTTTAATAATGTGTTGTTATTTCTCAAGCAACCTAATTTTCTAAAACTGGCCTTTGGATCGAAACCATTTCTCCCGTACTCATAGTTGTATAAGATATATTTACACAAATCTTGCTACTGAGAAGACTATTAATTTATAAGCCTTGAAAAAGACACCAGTTAACACCTTTTTCATCCTATAGACTATTTTTCTTTCTTTCACCTTAAATTTTTCACTAAGTCTAGTTATGATTAAAACCATCTCTCTTAAATTTTGAACTCCATCTAAAAGCCATAAAAGTCCAATCCCAAACGTTATATTCATGAACCTTCTACTATCAAATTCCTTGACAACCAACGTCTTGGAATCAACAAATAGTGTGATTCCAAGTCCACTTCCAATAAGTCCAACATAAATTTGATCAAGCAACATTGTAAATTCCTTTTGATTGATTTTTTAAAGTTGTAAGACACTTGATGTTGCAGAGTTGTTGGAAATCATTGAGAACATGTATTCATAATGTTGAAATCGACTTTTCTTGGAAGATATTTCATTGTTGTTTGAACAACTTTTTATTCTTTTTTCTTTAATGGCATTTTGACTTGAGGGTTATTGGTCTGCACTTGAAAATATGTTCAAACAACAAGGGTAAGGCCACAAGTTGAATAGAAAGGTTTATTATCAGATATAACTTGCAAATTTTCCTTTACTGTATAAATGGTAGGAATTTAACATTACCTTGAAACTGAATACTTCACCTTTTGCGTAGTACTAGATAAAGGGGTCTTATGTTCATTGAACGTAATGATGCCATATCTTCAGTTGGCTAAAAGGAAAATATTTAATGTGATTAAGGAAGTGGCCTATTTGATTATAGTTTCCTAAATATTATTTTTTTGTTTGCATATCTTATAAGTAAGATAAACAGACAAAAAGCACGACTTATGAATTCTACAATGATTTTTCTTCATACATGATTGAAGGTATGTCAAGAAAAGAGATGCTACCAACAAATATTTAAATAAGTAAGAAATGCATAGATGGAGATTTAAAATACAATTTTAAGAGAAAAATTCAAACTCAGAAACATGTACAATTCAAAATGTTACTTTTACAAATGGGTTACAACCATAAACTACTTATCCAATTTTTAATTTGATTGCTCGCTAAGTGTTCATTGATATTTTCTCCTCAACCTTTCTTCTTGTGTTGGCATTGATAAAACTGATTAATCCATAAAACTGGTATACTTGCTGAGATTTGTCATTGATGTCTAACATTGACTGGTGGAGTGGTACCGGTGGAGTGCTGTATCTCAGTAGAAAAGGTGATGACTTGTAAACAACATGGAAGCAACATAAGAGACAAATAATCAAGGTTCAATTAGCTCAAGGGAAGACATATTAAGCTAACCGATCTGTCACTCAAGAAGATCACTGTTAAGGTTGGATCTTCAGGTTGGTCATTCTGATGATGATGAAGTCACAAAAGGTGACTTAGGCAAGAAGGCTTGAGGTTGTATGCAAACTGAGACCTCATTAGCAAACAAGAGAAGAGGCTTGATGGAAGCATTGCAAACCGACATCAAAGGATGAACCGGTAATGAAGAGCAGAGTGGTATACCGATATACAGGTGAAGCAGAAGGAAGATAGGTGGGCACCGTAAATCTTGGAGTGGTGATCAGTTACATAGTTGCGATGGCAAAAGTTGAGTTGGTGACTTTGTAGAAACTCCCAACTAAAGGTTGGTGAATTCAACTTTAGTTATCATGCAGTTAAGCCATGATTACTTGTGGATTTTCAGATTCACATTTAAAAGACTAAACGTGACCCATAAGTCACTATTTTTGGGGGATGCAGTAGCAGATTTGGTTGGGTAGTTGGCAGAATTGTTGTAGGACATGCAAAGAAAGAGTGGGAAGATTTGAATTCTAAATCTACCGAAATCTGTGATTGCATTGGTTAAGGAAACACCTAAAGGTGACGACAAAGAATGTATAAAATATTTTGAATTCATTTCAAAATATTTTCGATTGTAAAATTTGCAAAGAGAAAATCCTGTGAGAGGCGATCCGAAGTGCAAAGTGAAGAGTGAGAAAGTGCTAAATAATTTAGTAGAGCAGAGTGTGTGTGAAGTAGACTGACAGAGTGCATAGCCGAGGATATGAGTAGAGGACCAGTGTAGTGTATAGAAGACACAACCGGTGGAGACAGAGTATGGTTTTTATTGTGATCTGATCAAGCTATCAATAGCTATCCCAACAGATCAACTCCTTGTTGCTTTCTTACCATTGCAACTCAAAATCCCTTAACCTGGTGGACTTTAACAGGTCCCTTTGTAAAATCCCTTAACTGGGTGACATCTTAATTGATGATCCTAAGATCTTTAAAAAGGCTACCTCTAATGGGGTAAAGGCACTAATAGTCCTTAAACAAAATCCCTTAACTGGGTGGCACCTAACAGTGTCTTTGTAATCTCCTAACAGGGATGGCTCCTCACCGGGCGTACTCCAGAAGAGTGCAAATTTTGTGAGTTTCTACTCACACCGTGGTTTTCTCCCATTTGGGTTTCCACAAGATAAATCTTGGTGTTACTATGTATCTTTTCATGCATGCATGTTCTTCTGCAATAACTATAATTATTGATGAATATTAAGTTAGGGTAGTCTTGAGTTAAAAGGTTTTAATTTTTTAAAACTAGCAAAGTGTTGATTCACCCCTCCCCTCTCAACACTAGTTGGGACTAACATATTGTCCTTAGTGCTTGGGAACAACAAAACATGTACCTCTGGCTCTACCCAACTCATGATGGCTGCATTGCTTTGAAGCAACTAACGTATTGAATCTTTAAATTGGGTTTATTTTCTGTTGTAGGCACATAATTTCTTATATGTCTGTAAAAAGTCCCCGAATTATAACATTTCTTTTCTAAACTCATCGAGTGCAATATTTTTATAGCCATAAAGTAAAAAATCAATAGAATAAAAGAAATGTCCTTGATAGCTAAATGTTGAATACCTATCAAGTCAGAAAGCAAAGAGATAAAGTATAAACAGGTGCTAGAAATCATTATTTCAGTTGATAAAGAAAACATGTTTTAAAAAATACATTAGTTTGAAAAGATGAATAAGTCCAATTGATAAAAACATAAAAATAAGAGGTTTCAAGTCCAATTACATTACCAAAACCTTGATTATCAAACAAAATAGGTACATGGAAAAAGGAATTTTGTCTAGACAAACATGATTTTGGTTGCAAAAATGTAGGCTTTTGAGAATTTTGTAACAAGGCCAATTTGAATTCTTCCTTATAGACTCCAATAATATTTGCCTCATTGTTTTGATCTTGTAGCAATGCTACAAATTTTTGCACATAAAGATAAACATAAGTATACATGCAAATAGAACAAACATACAAGAATTCATGCTTGATATAAAAAGACATAAAATGACCCAACTATAATTTGTATTTTGAATGTTCCTAGCCTCATCCTCATGTAATAATTTTTTATGGATTGAAATATCGAAAACCCACTTCGTTGCATCTATTTTGGAGCTCTCCACTTGAGTATGTACATCTTTGTGAAAGAGGCACGAACATAAAAGTGGCCTCTAATAATTCACAGTACCAGGTTGCAAATGAAAGGATATCCCTATATGAAAAATATAAAATACAATCAAATACTAGACAAAAAGTAGGTGGAATGATCTCTATATGCAACACGAGGGAAAAAAATGAAAGTATATGACTCTGATAGGGAATACCTAATCTAAAATTTTAAGAATTGATCTCAATATTTGTTGCAAGCCTACTAGTCTTCTCTACCACCACCTACTCCATTTTCTCTACGAGTCCTCTCGAGCTTTAGGTGTAGCATCATAAAATTGTGACCCTTACAATTTTTGACCACATTAGGGTCCTCATGCATGTGAATTGAATCCCTAAGCTTGATCGGAGACTAGAGACTTGATTGACACCTGGAAACTGCATCTTCCTTGCCCTCCGAACTGCCTAAATTGCATCCTGTCCTGGAAAAAAGGACAAGATAGAGGCATGACACCCCTATCCCTTCCCCATTTTAGGGAATAGCCCTTTCCAATTTTGCATTGGAGGTTGTGCATTGAGCGGGAAAACTCCCCCAGTGTCGGCCTGTGACAGAAAATACGTCAATTAGCCCTAATTAACATGTATATAAGTTGCATTTGCCCTTTCATTTGCATAAGTTCAACAAGTAGATAAGCGATAAAATAGATACATGAGATCACACATTCAAGCATTCAAGAGAATTCTTTTCCAACATTGAGCATTCTCAAGTCTCCTTTCAAGGCTAGGTGTTGCATTCAAGTCAAGGATTCAACCATTGAAGAGGAGATTCATTCCAACATTCAACTTCATACAAACAATTCTATCAACATTTCTATCACAACCTCCCTTGAGGTGATTTACATTTTACTCTTTTATTTACATTTACTTGCAAGTACTTTCTTTCATCATTTGGTTAATTCCAAAACCGGGGTTTGAACTGAAGGCAAACCCCCAATCCCAACCCCTTTTCCTCTCTTTTCTGTGTGTAGGTTGTAGGTGTGCAGTTGTACTTTTAGATTTGGAACACACTTGTAGATGTGGAAAAACCCTTTTTATTTCGTGGATCTTTTGAAGGACCGTGTACACGCCTGCCACAGTCCGGACAACATTTTCTCAAATTCATAGGGTAGCTTCGTCTCAACAGATTATTGCCAGATTCAGGTGCACAACTTCATCCTACACTTCTATCTCAATTTATAATCAGTTCTTTGCTATTTTTACAATTAGTCTCAAAACACATAATTCAACCATTTTCTATTCTAAAAGAGGGGTTAGCTTGTCATCTGCACACCACTATCAATTAATTTAGTATTCAATCTCTTTTCTAAGAGATTGGATCTAGTGAATTTCCCCCCCTATTTTAAATGTAATGTAGATAAAGTGTTTGAAGGGAAATCCACAGGTTAACTTTCATCTCTCGTCAGAGGGAAGAAAAGATTTTCTCTTGACCTCTCCATCATTCACGTTTTTCAACATTACATTTTGGTGAACCCAACGTCTTACATGCTTGACATTTCAAATCATTGCATATTTTTCCTTTACAAGTTTAATTTTTCTGCAAAATTAGTGGTTAATTCATTCAAAATCCTAGTTTTCAAAATTGAAATTGAACTTGTGTCTTGTAAAAATTGCTTGTCTTAGTTCTAAAAATTGCTTTGTTTGTCAAATTTAATTTTTTCATTGTCTTGTTCAATTTGCAAATCAAATTCACAAAATTAAGAGGTTGATTGTCAAAACCCTAATTTTAAAAAATCATCTTGAAATTATGCAAAAATTGAATTTCCATTTAATTTTCAGATTTGTGACTGTTTTCAGACTTATCCTCTTTCCTAAAAATCAAAATTTCAATTTACCTCCTTTTTCAAAATTCAAAATTTCAAAAATTAAGTGGTTAGGTCCTAAAACCCTAATTTTCAAATTTAATTGGATTTTGTATGAATTTCAATCAATTTTAGTCAATTTTAGTTTTCTAAACATTTTTAAAGGTGTCCCTAGCCATTAGGTTTGACCCTTTTCAAATTTGCAATTCAATTCCTCTTTTTTTTCTCAAAACCCTAATAGGGTCTTATTTCCACATTTGAACCTTAATTTTGCCTATCTAGAAATTGTAAAATTCACCAATTTTTTGGGGTTAGCTTTAAAATCATTGTAATATTCATCCCTGAAAATTTAAAAAAAAGTTGGTCAGACCATATGCATTCCCGCCACGGTCGTTATGACTACATTTAATAACCTAAATCCAGAAGATTGGCTGATTTTGTCGATTTTTGATCCCTCTAACATCGAAAATACCCCCAAAATTCAACATTTTAAATTTCAAGAAATTTTTTAAAATTAAGAGGTTAATTATAATCTGCCCCGATTTTAAAAATTCTATTTTAAAAAAAAATTAAGTGGTATCCACTTGGCCCTAATCTTAAAATTCCAATTTCCTTTGATTTATTATTTTGGAAATTGTGTCATTATCTTCCTCCAACAAAGTTCAAATTGTTTAATCATTATTTTCTTAAATTTTGCATTACTCAATTTTGTAATCTTTGTTCAAAATTCAAAATTTTAATTTTCCGTCTAGTGCATGAGTTTTACCACTATTATTCCTACCTATAATATCCCCATTAGATGAAGCATTCTAATTAAGGCCTCCCAAGGTTCAATAACTGAGGACATGGAGCCTAATTTGAGTGACTTCGTTAATGAGGATAATACTACTTCTTCTCATCCTAATCATGACCCTATCTATCCAATTGATGAATCCCATGATGAACATGAAGAAGCTTTGACTAGATTTTTCATAGATCAATTTTTAAAATTGAACAATCAATTTGACAACTTTGAACAATGGATGTCCCAAGAATACACTGATATTGAAGCTCTTCCATTAATTGAAGGCCTTAAACACATGATTCAAAGTGATAAGAATGAAATTGATATATTGCGTGACATTGCTCATATTGTTGATTCTAATGTCATGCCTATCAAGAGTTGTGCTGAGAACTTAGGTTATTCACAACCTTCAAATGAAATCAATTCTTCTATTCCTTTGACCACTTCAATGGCTAGTATTCCTACTTTCACTTCAAACATCATGGCTACATCAACTCAAAATGTCATTCCTACAACTATTGGTCATGGGGAAACCCCTCTTCTTCATTTAATCCTCCATCTTTACCTTGTCTTCCATAAGTATTCCTATTATACCTCAACCAATCAATGTGACACAAGGGGGCAATTCATTCAACAATTTTGTTCCTCCTTAAACTGTCCTGTTTCCTACGCAATCATCACCTATGCCTACTTATCATAATGTCCCACCACCTTATTCTCAATCCATGCCTTCCTTCAACAACATCACACCACCTTCTCAATCAACCATGTCTAACATCAATTCTTCTACCGAAGCAACCATTAACAATCTTGCTCAAACCGTATCTTCCTTACAACAACAAATTGCTTCTATGAGTCAATCCAAGTTTAGTGTGCCTACCTTTGATGTTGCGAGCCCACTTTCTCTTGATATTGTTAAAGCCGTGCCGCCTAAGCATGTTGAGGTCCCTCAATTGGAACTCTATAATGGAAAGAGTGATCCTCTCACACATGTTAAAACCTTTCAAACCTTGCGTATTGATTTTGCTTATGATCAAAGATTGCTTGCAAAACTGTTTACAAGAACATTAAGAGATAAGGCTTTACAATGGTATTGCTCGTTGCCTTCTTATTCCATCACTTCTTTTCAACAATGAGCAAATGCTTTCATCCAACAATTTCAAAATAACATTGGTCCTAAAATCACTTCGACTAATTTAATGCATTGTAAACAATGTGTTAAAGAAAAACTGTCTGATTTCATTGGTAGATATAAGCATTTGTGTGCTCAAATTTCTTTTCATGTACTTGATAATGATATTCAATGAATTTTTATTTCTAGTTTTCAAAAAGATATCAGGGAAACACTTCTTTTGTCTGAGTTTACTTTCTTTCCACAATTGTGCACAACACTCTAAAATTATCAACTGTCTATGAGTCAAATGGAGCAATATACTCCTATGGCTCCGAGTGATAAGGGGGAGAGTCTTCAACAACTGTTTGCGAAGTTCAAACCACCAAAAATCTTCATCAAGTTTAATGATACAATCAACAACAACAATGTGAATGCTACAACAGGTGTGCCTTCTATTTCTAATTTTTTCAAAAGAGAAAGACAATTTACTCCTTTGAATGAATCTTTTCATAGTATTATGTCTCAGTTGTTGTAAATAAATGTTATCAAACTTACTCCTATAAAACAAGTTGATCCTTCTAAACTTGCATCCCCTTATTTTGATAACAATTCCTTTTTTCAATTTCATCATCAGCCTGGTGATTATACTGAGAAATATTTCGCATTGAAAAGTAATATTCAAGATTTGATTGATAACAATACTATATATGTGGCAGGTGTGAATGACAAGGGAAATAAATCAGTAGCTCCTCCTAATCAAAATCTTAAAATTTTTACTGATCGTTTTCCTTCGGATACCTCTAACGTGATTGAGACTGAGTATACTTCTTTCTCCTCTAAGGAATTCATTTCTATGGCTCTGAACTTGGTAAATATGGTAGAAAAACAAGGTACGCCTAAAGATTCTTGTATTACATTTAACCCTAGTGAGACCATTAGAGCACCCTATGGACCTTTATACATACTTGCGAAGGTTAAGGATATACCTTGCCGTGGCACTCTTGTGTATCCCTCTTGCGTGGTTAACATCATCACTGAGGAGTATCTTTTCACTTTACGATTGCATAAACCAATATATGATGCCTCTAATGTAGTTGTGAAGTTATTTGATGGATTCTCTCACCCTACCATTGGCTCTATCACCCTTCCTGTTGAAGTTCATACTAAATCTATGGATGTTGACTTTGTTATCATACCCTCTTTCAAGAAATTTCTTGTGAAGTTGGGCTATCCTTGGCTATCTTCCATGAAGGCTATTGCTTCTCCAATCCATAAGTGTTTGAAATTTCCTTTTAATGGAAAAATCATAATTGTGGACCATAGCTTATTTAGACCATCCGAAAGAAACCTTGGCGTTCCTATTGATTTCTTTTGGCATAAGCAATTTCATTCTCTTCCATCAAGAAGCGATGCTCTTTTTCAATCTTATCAAAAATGGAAGAAATATATGATCTTATCCTTAAGTCAACTTAGATCCCTAATACTTGACATTCCTATCATACTTGAAGATGAAGTTCTTCCCCAAATGGATAGAATTAATCTCCCTTCTAAGGAAGATCTTCAATCTATTCCTATGGATGTGACTATATGCCTTCTCCTAAGAAGAACAACAATATTCCTCCTAAGATTAGACCTATACCTCCTCCTCATGATGGACACGGTCTTCTTCCTAAACCTAACATTCCTCCTTTATATGGCATACTTCCACCTCCTTCCTCTTATAGAGAGAAGAGGCCTTCTTCTCCTCTTGTCCAACCTAAAAGACCTCAACCAAAACCTTCAACTATCAAAGAGAAAAAATTTCCTACTTTTTCAAAGGATCCTCCTCCTTCTCAACCTTCCACTAAGACGCGACGAAATCATTGTGCGAGAGAATGCTGGCAAAGATGCCGTGCATGAGATCGTGAAGTTGTTCCTCAAACAATTCAATCTCCTAAAACTCCAACAATTGACATGATTCCCTTTTCTCCTAAGCAAGATGTTCAACCTACATCTCCAAATCATAAGTTGCACAAAATATGTGATGGTTTTACTCCTATTCATGTTCGTGCTCCTCTTTCTCTAAATTTTGATGAAGAAATGAGTGAAAATGTTATTCATGATGACAATACAACTCTTAATGCTTCTGATAGTGATTATGAATATGTTGATGTGGACAAGCATTTATCAACTAAATTTTCACAAACCCTAATCCTAGCTCCTCGAATCGAACAAAGTGACTTACCACATGAGCATAGTCCCTGTTTGGATCTTGTGATAGCTACATTTACTGTGCTCAATGTTGCTCCTCTGGCATGTTGTTCACCTTCCTGAAATAGTGATCAACAAGATTGAGAAGTGGATGTCATGCTAGATTAGTAACATTAGCACCACAGATCTTCTTGTTGGCATATGATGAAGCGGTGTTAATGTATGTTGTCATTGATATCAATAAGTGAACAGGTATATGGTACTCAAGTAGGTGAACCGGTATAAACCAGTGTGAAGACTGGAAGCGGCTATAGTCAATCGGGATGGAGTGAACCGGTATCAAGGTTCACAATTTGGGGTTCACAGTTTGACTATTGATTGGTAGTCTCTGTTCAGCTCTAGGGTTTTCGGTTTGGCTTGTGCGGTGCAACCGATGATGTTTTGTGATGAGTTAGTTAAGAACAAGGATAAGGATCTAGATGCCACAAATTTCTTCAAGGATCTTGCACGTGAAGATAGAATGCATTGAATGTCTACCTCGAGAATGTGTATTTTTCTTAGCTGTGTGTGAAGAACGTGTGATGGGTTACTGTTTTCCAGATGTGGTGAAGAGTGGATGATGCAGAATGCATTGAGATCTATTTTAGATTGTTTTATTCCATGTAATGTATTTGATGGTCAAGATTGGACCACTTGTAATTGTAAACCTAAAAGGTTTAGGGTTTAGGGTTTATGTTACCAACCTAATTGTTGTCTATAAGGTCGATGAGTTTTGTTATTGTTTTTGTTGGCAAAAGTTTTGTTTATGTCTGTGTGTTGAGATACTTGCCAAACTAGGGTGTGGAATCTGTAGAGTGTGATTGCAGAAGAAAGGAACTGAAAAGATTTTGCCTTAGCAAAGTAGTGCTATTATCAGATCAGAGTCTTACGTGTTGTCTTCTAACCATTTCAATAGAAAGAAAATCCCTTGACCGGGTAGCTTTAATAGTCTTGTCGCAAATCCTCTAACCAGGTGACTCAAGCTCATTGAGTTCTTTAAATCCTCTAGCGAGGTAACCTTTAACAAGGTTTCAACCTTTAATAGAGTTTATAGCCATCCCTTAACCGAGTGATCCCTAACAAGATTAGTTCCTAACAAAACCTTATTGTAAAGTCTTTAACCGAACTAGGCTCCTAATAGAGTGGACTTCAAAAGAGTTCAAAAACAAGCTTGTGGGTATTCATCCCCACCGTGGTTTTTCTCATTTGGGTTTCCACGTGAAAAATCTATGTGTCATGGGCTGTATTTTTCATCTGATGATTGAGTAGTTTTTGTTCTGTTGTATATGCATGCAGAGCCAATGGTTGTGATATTACTAATGCAACTCATGCATGATCAAACTGGTAAAATAGCTATCTAGATTTGAAGATTGTTGGATGCTATTTGAAGTACTTTTGTTTTACCGGTTTAGCTGTCTGAAGGATTTCTGTTAACCGATATTGCTATTGTTAAGTACAGTGATATAGACAACTGGTTATCAGTGTTCAAAGAGTGTCAAAATATTAAAGCAAGTTTTTGTTTGTATTGATTCAACCCCCCCTCTCAGTACCAGTTAGAATATTAGTTGTTTATCATTATTCATCAATTGGTATCAGAGCACCTCCAGGTACTTGGTGACATAAGCTTAACCTCTTGAGGCAAAAGATCCTGCTTTGATGATGAAGAGGGAAGGTCCTAAGTTCAATAGGGACAACTTCAAAATATGGAAGGAAATAATGAAGATTTATATAAAGAGTTTGGGTGCTCAACATTAGAGCTATGTTGAGAATGCCTATGTAATCCCTACTATCACTCTGACCGATGATCATAAAAGAGAAATTCAAGAAAATGGGAAAGTCATGGAAGCCCTTATTGGCAGCCTGTTCGATATTGAGTTCATCGATGTACAAGATAAAGACAGTCATGTCAAGCAGGCTAAGGCAGAAAGCCTCAGAGGAAAATTTGAAGACACGAGGATGGTTGAAGGTGAGACAATACAACAATATGGCATAAGGATCAAGACTGTGGTTGGAGATATCAAGAGCAATGGTGGAACAATTGATGATGCCATAGTTGTCAGTAAAGTTATGAGATCATTGTTACTGGTCTATGCAATCAAGGTTGCCGCTATCCATGAGATAAGTTCTATCGACAAAACAAAGGTATCCTTATACTCTATTATTGCTAAATTGACTACATATGAATTGAATGGCTATGATGGTAGCATTTAGAAGACTGAGTCAGCCTTTAGAGCATCTGCTTCCTCCGCACCTACCAGGAGAGGAAAAGAGGTTAGCACTAGTTATGAATCCAGGCCAAGCAGAGATATGGATGATCAGGAGATTCTGATGGAGTTTGAAGCTCTTCTCGCCAAGAGACTTCCAAAAGGCACCAAAAAATACAGAGGTCAGCTTCCTTTGAAGTGTTTTTCCTACAATAAGATAGGACATATAGCAGTTAACAATGACAATAAGGATAAACCGGAAATGTTTAGAAAGTATAAAGGAGAAGGTAGGAGAAATTGTCTTGTTGTAGTAGATGAAGGTGTTATCGATGAAGAATTTGAGGATGAAGAGAGTGAGGACAAATGTTTGTAGCTGTCAAGGAAGAGGTGTTTGACCAGAAAGCCCTTGTCTCTTGCATTGACAACTCTAATGAGTGGATCATTGATAGCGGGTGTTCTCACCACATGACTGGTGACCGGAGAAAGTTTATGACTTTGGAAGAATAGGATGGAGGTGTTGTCCGGTTTGGCAACAATGCACCCTGCATGGTAAAAGGAAAAGGATCCATCTCACTGAATGGAAAGAGAAGTGTAGATGATGTCTACTTGGTGGAAGTCTTTAAGAACAACCTTTTGAGTGTTGCTCAATTGAACGACAAAGGACTTATTCTAGAGTTCAAAGGTGGGGTCTGTAAAATAAATGAAAAGAGTGGTGAACTAATTGCCACCGGTAAACAGACCAAAGGAAACCTGTTTCAGCTGAATGCCCAGATCAGTCTGTGTCTGATGGCGAAGTTTGATGACAGTTGGATATGGCATAGGAGACTCTGTCATATAAACTTTGATAATATAGTAAAGGCCAGTAAGATCAAGGCAGTAAGAGGATTGCCTTTGCTGAACAAACTAGAGAATGCCTTGTGTAGAGAATGTCAACTTGGGAAGATGTCTTCCTCAACATTCAAAGGTAGGTCTTTTTCAGTGGAGAACTTACTTGATCTAGTGCACACTGATCTGTGTGGTCCGATGAAAACAAGAAGTATTCAGGGGGATTGATATTTCATGATTCTTACCGATGACTGCTCAAGAATGATGTGGGTCACATTCTTGAAAGACAAGTTTGAGGCATTTGGAAAGTTCAAAGCCTTTAGAGCATTGATGGAGAAGGAGAGGGGTAGAAGGATAAAATGCCTTAGAATCGATTAGGGAGGTGAATTCACTTATGATGAATTCAACAAGTATTTTAAAGAGAAAGACACCAAGAGGCAGTTGTCTGCCCCAAGGACACCACAATAGAATGACATAGCAGAGAGGAATAACAAGACTATAGTGGAAGTGGCCAAAACTATGCTGATCCAAGGAAAGGTAGCTCACACATTTTGGAGAGAAGTGGTAAGCACTGCAGTCTATACTATGAACCGAGTACTCATCAAGAAAGGTAAAGGCAAAACCCCCTATGAGTACTGGAATGGGAGAACTCCTAATGTAAGTTATTTCAAAGTATTTGGCAGCAAGTGCTATATTAGGAGAGGTGAGCATCTGAGCAAGTTTGATGGTAAGAGTGATGAAGGAATATTTCTAGGATATTCCACTAAAAGCCAAGCTCTCAAGTGTTACAACAACAGGACTCATAAAATTGTTGAGAGTATCAATGTTAGGGTTGATGAATTCCTCGAGGAACCTGAGGAAACCAACAACAATCAATTAGAAGATGAACCGGGTTTAGCCTTCTGGGAACTGGTTAAGAAAGAAACAAGTGACAAACACTGCAAATACCTCAGTGTTTCTATACCGATAGAAGCTACAGTAGGAGAATAAGAAGATGGAGTGGAAGAACAAGAGGAAAAGCAAGTGGAACCAGCTAGGGTCATTCCTAGGTATGTAAAACTGCATCATGATCCAAAGCAGATCAATGGAGACAAAGATGCAGGGATAGTCACAAGGAGAAAGGTGAAAGAAAATTCCTGCATGATTTCAGAATTTGAGCCGAAGACCACTAGAGAGGCACTTATTGATGAAGAGTGGATAAAGGCAATGGAAGAGGAACTAGACTAGATAGAGAAGAATGCAACATGATCCTTGGTACCCAGACCTGAACATAAGAATGTCATAGGTACCAAATGGGTATTTAGGAATAAGATGAATGAATAAGGCACAATTATGAGGAACAAGACAAGACTTGTATGCAAGGGATATGCTCGGGAAGAAGGAGAAAACTATGGAGAAACCTTTTCCTCAGTGGCTAGACTGGAAGGTGTCCGAATGCTACTTGCATTTGTAGCATTCAAAGGATTCAAGGTATACCAGATGGATGTGAAGTCTGCATTCTTGAATGGAATCCTAGAAGAAGAAGTGTATATTGAGCAACCAGATGGGTTTGATTTGTCAGAGGATAGTAACATGGTGTGTAGATTACACAAAGCCCTGTATGGATTGAAACAAGCACCAAGGGCATGGTATGAATGGTTACACTCTCATCTTGTGAAGATAGGATTTCAGAGAACAAGTGAGGACAACAAAATCTACCTGAAATTTGAAGGTGATCAAATACTGATCTATGAAGTATTTGTAGATGACATAAGCTTCAGAGGAGATGATGAAATGAGTCATGCATTTGTAGATGAAATGAAGAAAGAGTTTGAGATGTCTCTGATTGGAGAGATAAAGTTCTTCATTGGTCTAAAAATTTAGCAGATGAAGGAGGGTATCTTCATTACTCAGTCCAAGTATATCAAAGAGGTATTGAAGATCTTTGGCATGGAGGAGAGAAAACCAATTGGAACACTGATGGTGACTGGCTGTAAACTGACTAAGGAGGATGATTCATCGATGGTGAATGAGAAGGAGTATTGGTCAATGATTGGTAAGCTGCACTATGTGGTGCACAATAGACCAAATATTGCTCATGCAGTGGGCATAGTGGCCCATTTTTAGAAGAAACCAAGAGAATCCCACTTGGTAGCGGTAAAGAGGATTCTTAGGTATCTGAAGGGAATAGTTGATTATGGATTATGGTATCCATATAATGGTGACTTTAATCTCAAAGTGTTTACCGATGCAGATTGGGCAGATAATGTGGATGACCGGAAGAGTACAACCGGTGGAGCGTTCTTCCTCGGTGGAAGACTCGTCTCATGGACAAGTAAGAAGTAGAGCTATATTTCCCAGTCTATAGCCGAAGCAGAGTATGTGGCAGCATTTATGAACTGCACTCAGGCAATTTGGATGAAGCATGTACTTGATGACTTCAAAGTGACTATCTCTGAACTGGTGAGTATTTTATGTGATAATACTAGTGCAATCAATATTTCCAAAAATTTGGTATTGCATGCTAGGACCAAGCATATTGAGCTCAAGTATCATTTCTTGAGAGAAAAGATTCAGAATAAAGAGGTTGTATTAGAACATGTTTTGGTAAGAAGCAGCTAGTAGACATATTCACTAAGCCCTTCTCGAAGACTACATTTACCTATTTGAGAGGTGAATTAGGGGTTCTGCCCCTTCATGAAGTAAACTATATTTGTGTGCTCCACATCAGTCAGATACTATTGTGTCAGATATTACAGGATTGATGTGTTGAAGGATGCTACTCCATATGGGGAGCAATGTAGTGGAGATTGGAAGCTTATGCCTCCACTTTGGCATTGCTGTCAAAGGGGGAGAAGATGTTGAGCATGTATACATTGATCAATCCAGGTGATGGTGATATTTTATGTTGCACAGGTATAGTGTCAACCGGTGTATATATTTTACTAAGCAATGATTCACTGAGTATTGCCATCAATGCCAAAGGGGGAGATTGTTGGCATATGATGAAGTGGTGATAATTTATGTTATCATTGATGTCAATAAGTGAGCAAGTATATGGTACTCAATCAGGTGAGCCGGTATAAACTGGTGTGAAGACTGGAAGTGGCTATAGTCAATCAGGATGGAGTGAACTGGTATCAGGGTTCACAATTTGGGGTTCTCAGTTTGACTACCGGTTGGTAGTCTCTGTTCAGCTCTAGGGTTTCTGGTTTGGCTTGTGCGGTGCAACCGATGATGTTTTGTGTTGAGTTAGTTAAGAACAAGGATAAGGATCTAGATGCCACATCAGCCATGTGCACGTAAAGGATTTCTTTGAGGATCTTGCGCGTGAAGATCAAATGCATTGAATGTCTACCTCAGGAATGTGCATTTGTCTTAATGGTGTGTGAAGAATGCATGATGGGTTACTTCCAGATGCAGTGGACGATGCAGAATGACTTGAGATATGTTTTAGATCATTTTATTCTATGTAATGTATTTGACGGTCAGGATTGGACCGCTTGTAATTATAAACCTAAAATGTTTAGGGTTTAGTGTTTATGCTACTGACCTAATTGTTGTCTATAAGGTCGATGATATTTGTTATTGTTGTTGTTGGCAAAAGTTGTGTTTGTGTCTGCGTTTTGAGATACTTGCCAAACTAGGGTGTGGAATCTGTAGAGTGTCATTGCAGAAGAAAGGAACTGAAAAGGATATGCCTTAACAAAGTAGTGCTGTTATCATATCGAAGTCTTACCTGTTGTCTTCTAACCATTTCAATAGAAGGAAAATCCCTTGATCGGGTAGCTTTAACAAGCTTGTTGCAAATCCTCTAACCAGGTGACTCAAGCTCATTGAGTTCTTTAAATCCTCTAGCGAGGTAACCTTTAACAAGGTTTATAGCCATCCCTTAACCGGGTGATCCCTAACAGGATCGGTTCCTAACATAATCTTATTGTAAAGTCTTTAACCGGACTAGGCTCCTAATAGAGCGGACTTCAAAAGAGTTCAAAAACAAGCTTGTGGGTATTCATCCCCATCTTGGTTTTTCCCATTTGGGTTTCCACATGAAAAATCTGTGTGTCATGGGCTATGTATTTTTCATGTGATGATTGAGTAGTTTTTTTTTTCTGTTGTATATGCATGCAGAGCTAATGATTGTGATATTACTAATGCAATTCATGCATGATCAAACTGGTAAAATAGCTATCTAGATTTGAAGATTGTTGGATGCTTTATGGAGTACTATTGTTTTACCAGTTTAGCTGTCTGAAGGATTTCTGTTAACCGATATTGGTATTGTTAAGTACAGTGATATAGACAACCGGTTATCTGTGTTCAGAGAGTGTCAAAATATTAAAGAAAGTTTTTATTTGTACTGATTTACCCCCCCCCTCTCAGTATCAGTTAGAGTATTAGCCGTTCATCATTATTCATCACTTCTCTCTCTCTCTCTCTCTCTCTCTCTCTCTCTCTCTCGCTCTCTCTCTCCTTTCTTGCTCTTTTGTGACCATTCTTCTATGTGTATGCTTGTTCTTCTATTTTTTTCTCAATGTCTACTCGAGGATGATGCAAAGCATTGAGATCTCTTTTGGTCTCTTTCATGTTGACTCAAAAGACATCCTTTCTTCCCTTTTGTCTAAGGTAGTGTCCTTTCTTTGGGGAATGACAGTTATTATATGCATATACATATATGATATACATGAGTTATCATACAACATACTAACCCGAGGAAAGAAAAACTACCTCGTATTTTGTGTTCATTATCCTTGGGTTTATTCCTCAAATGGGGGCTAAATCCTTGTGATAATGTGCTTCCTCTCTTCTCTCTCTCTTGAGTGTATCCTACCTTAAAGCAATCACTCCCAATAAGGTGTGCACGATCACTTTAACGTGGGGGCATACACTTCGCTCATATTTTCCTTTTTGACACTTAAAGTTATTTAGTGAACTCGGCTTTGCTTTATAATTTTGGTATCTTTGCTTTTCATGACTCATAGTGAGGGGAACCTTGCTACTTGCAGTCATGGTTTTCCCTTCTTGATCTCCCCTTTTACTTTGTCAATCTATGTCGTAAGATCCTAAGTCCACTAGGGGCTTGGTGCATCTTGCCTCCTTGACGTGGTAGAAGTCTTTCAATCTTGTTTCCTTGTACTTTATCTACAGTATTGGCGTATGCTTATACTCTTGCTAAAGTGGGGGCTAAATGTAGTGTCATAAAATTGTGACCCTTGCAATTTTTGACCACATTAGGGTCCTCACACATGCGAATCGAATCCGTAAGCCTGATTGGAGACCAGAGACTTGCTTGACACCTGGAAATTGCATCTTCCTTTCCCTTTGCATTGCCTGAACTACATCCTGTCTTGGAAAAAGGGAAGGACAAGGGTGTGGCACCCCTGCACCTGCCCCATTTCAATTAGCCCTTCAGGATATATATTAAGGTCCGAAAACCATTTTATAAGAGGACGTTGGTGTGGTTGGCATTGCATTCGTGTTACTATATATGGAGGTTTGGGCCTTTTGTTTCTTTCTTCATTCTTGTTCCCTCGAAGGGAAGAAAAACTTTTCTCTTGATCTCTCTATCATTCACCTTTTTCAACATTACACTAGGAATGCATGTTTTCATAGGAGGTGAATTGAAGGGATGTGGGTAAGAAGTGCCACCACCTAGATAAAATACAACCTGCTCTATTTTAAATTTTTGAAATAATTACATTTAGTGATCATTAATATGATATTTTTTTTGAATTTTGAAGTGGTACAAAATGAAAGTGTCTTACCTTAAAGATATTTTGAGAGATTTATATCTATATTGAGAGATTTAAATCTATTTTTTTTCAAATAATAATATGTATGATTTGACCCTAAAACCTCACTTAATTTAACAACATTTCAAATCTTTATAATAATAATAAATTCAATATGATCTTTGAACAAGAATGAAGAAAGAAAGAAAAGGCCCAAACCTCTGTATATAGTAACACGGATTCAATGCCAACCATGCCAACGTCCTCTTATAAAATGGTTTTCGAACCTTAATATATATCCTGAAACATTTAGCAAGTCCCCTTTCCAATTTTGGAATTGGAGGTTGTGGATTGAGCGGGAAATCTCCCCTAGTGTCGGCCTGTGACGGAAAATCAGTCAATTAGCCCTAATTGACAGGTATATAAGTTGCTTTTTCCCTTTCATTTGCATAAGTTCAACAAACGGATAAGCTATAACACAGATACATGAGATCACACATTCAAGCATTCAAGAGCATTCAAGCATTCTTTTCCAGCATTGAGCATTCTCAAGTCTCCTTTCAAGGCTAGGTGTTGCATTCAAGTCAAGGATTCAACCATTGAAGAGGAGATTCATTCCAATATTCAACTTCATACAAACAATTCTATCAACATTTCTATCACAACCTCCCTTGAGGTGATTTACATTTCAGTCTTTCATTTAAATTTACTTGCAAGTACTTTCTTTCATCATTTGGTTAATTCCAAAAATGGGGTTTGACTTGAAGGTAAACCCCCAATCCCAACCCCCTTTCCTCTATTTTCTCTATGTAGGTTGTAAGTGCACAACTATATTTTCAGATTTGGACTCCACTTGCATAGGCAAAAAAGCCCAAGTTTCATTTCGCGATTTTTTTGAAGGACCGTGTACACTCCTGCCACGGTCTAGGCAAATTTTTCTGAAATTTGCAAGGCGGCTTCGTCTCAACAAATTATTGCTAGATCTAGGTGCACAACTTCATCCTACGCTTCTATCTCGAGTTATAATCAGTTCTTTGCTACTTTTACACTTAGTCTCAAAACACATAATTCAACCATTTTCCATTCTAAAAGAGGGGTTAGCTTGTCATCTCCACACCATTATCAATTCATTTAGTATTCAATCTCTTTCCTAAGAGATTGGATCTAGTGAATTTCCCCCTATTTTAAATGTAATGTGGATAAATTGTTTGAAGGGAAATCCACAGTGAAACTTTCATCTCTCCTTGGAGGGAAGAAAAGCTTTTCTCTTGATCACTCTATCATTCACCTTTTTCAACATTACACTAGGAATGCATGTTTTCATAGGAGGTGAATTGAAGGGATGTGGGTAAGAAGTGCCACCACCTGGATAAAATACAACCTGCTCTATTTTAAATTTTTTGAAATAACTACATTTAGTGATCATTAATATGATATTTTTTTTGAATTTTGAAGTGGTACAAAATGAATGTTTCTCACCTTAAAGATCTTTTGAGAGATTTATATCTATATTGAGAGATTTATATCTATTTTTTTTTCAAATAATAATATGTATGATTTGACCCTAAAACCTCACTTAATTTAACAACATTTCAAATCTTTATAATAATAATAAATTCAATATGATCTCTGAACAAGAATGAAGAAAGAAACAAAAGGCCCAAACCTCCGTAAATAGTAACATGAATGCAATGCCAACCACGCCAATGTCCTCTTATAAAATGGTTTTTGGACCTTAATATATATCCTGAAACATTTAGCAACCACTTTGATCAGTTGTGCATACTGTTTTGCAATGCAGTAGTTTTCTTTCAATTGAAGAGAACAAAAATGCCCAATTGATCAGAGTGGCTGTTAAATTTCCAAATGCTTCAGGATATTTATTTTCTCAAAATCCACACCCATGATATTGATGTGGTAGCCGACGTCTCTGAGGGCCAACCTTAAACAACACACACTATGCTTGATCGCTTAGTGTTGGCTCCTCAAGTTAGAATCCATTTTCCATTTCCGTTCTGTTTTGTAATGGTGGCCCGCGTTGTTTGTCCTGTAGTAGTATCATTTTTGAGTATTTGTCCTGTAGCAGTTTTCAAACATCAATACCATCCGTAGAATCATGATCTCATGCTAAGTATAAAATTCATTCCCATCCAATCCATCAAAACTGTGCCTTAGGCTAGGGTCCCATGGGAGGGGCTTGGGCTCTATTTTTATTGAAAATGCGGTCTCATGGATTTTTTTTTTTGGCTACAGGATTATTTGGAAACTTCTCCTAAAAATTAGAAGCTCCTACTTTTTAGATTTTCATTTTTGAGTGGGTGCAAATGGGGTGGGGCTGGAATTAGCCCCTACAGCTTAGGGATAATTTATGCCATTTGTCAATTATAATTCAATAAAAAATTATTGTTAAAATTGCACACTACAAAAACATACACAATTAATCCTTAAATTTAGGAGCTAAATTTTTTAAGCTGAATTGCGCTCTTCATGGGACCACCAACTTCCTTCAATTTAGGAGCTTAAATTTTTTAGCAGAAATGCACTACAAATTTCATGGGACCACCGGCTTAAATTTTTTTGTAAAAAATCTCTCTAGCACCCGCTCTATTTTTTAGGAAACCCCCTCCATGGGACTCCAACCTTAAACTATCTTCCATTTGCACAGATAATTTTGAAAAAAGGAGTGTTCTTGGACACCTAGCATTGGGTAGGAAGATAAATGTCACAAAAACAAATTGCGAGAGGGTAACAAACTCTCATTGTGTTCAACCCAAAAATAAATTGTGGAAGACATATATATTTGCTAATGATTGTTTATCAGTTAAATAGTTAATGTCAAAATCTTTACTGGAAGTCTACTGAATTTTGACAGTCGATGTTTTGGGGCATGCCTTTTACAGATTATATAGATTCTTTATTTTGGAGTTCTGCACAATGTAACTTTTCTTTCTTGAAATATAAGTATTATTTTTTATTGGATTAGAAAACTGAAGACTATCATTCAATGATGTAGTAGTCAAAAGTAAATAGTGGAAGACGTGTAAGTTAAGGAAGTGTCTATGCATACCAATTCCTGTACATTTTCATTTTCGTAAACTAGATTGAGTATTTTGCAGATCCACTATTTTTTGATAGCTCAAAATTTCAAGTGGATGCAAAATCTCGTCTGGGTGGTTCTTTTAGTTATAGTGCCTCCTTTTCTTTTGTATTGAAGTTGTTTTTTCTTTTTTAATTTAAAAAAAAACAAAAAAACTTGTATATTTAAAAAATTTTATATAAAATTTACAGTATATTTTTAAGAAGATTGTATTATATAGGGAGATTTTAGATAGATTATTAAATATTCTATAAGATTATTTTCACATTTGCCATGCAGATCATCAAAATTTGAACCACATACATTATGTAAGCCCTTAATAAAATAGAAAATAATTTAATATAATTAAGAAAATAAGTTCAATACACATTACATGTTTAAACATCATACAATCGCAATCCAAATCATATGCATTCTTGAAGGTCTAAACCAAATCATAGCTGAAACTAAGCTCTATGATTATTTTTAATTTGTCCTACTTAAATTACAAACCCCTACTCATTCATGAAGATATAAACATGAGAGCTAAAAATAAGCTCTTTAATAGTTCACAATTTTCTCTATGTCAACCACAAACTGCCACAACACAATCCATACACTTTCTTTAAAGACATGATCAAACAATCAATAACCAAAAATTAGTTTCATAATTGTTGATATTGTACACATTCCTTTATGCCTCGCAAAAATCAAAACACCTACATCCAATCCCCATTCTTTATTTAAACCTCACCAAAAAATTAAAGCAAAAATTAAAAAGAATTTTTTTTTTGTAGTTTCAATTGCTTATGTACAAAACTTGTACATAAGTGGTTCAAAACTAAATAAGCATATCAAATTTATTAAATATAATAAAATTTAAACAAATAGTGAAGAGATCTTGTAGGATGACCAATATGTGAAAATTATGAATAACAATTTAAAATTGAATTACAGAAATGCTTACCATCACACAAATGAAAGTTGTTGCTCCATCCAAAAATACTAGTAAAACTTGTGGTGGCTATAACAAAAATAACTAGAGGACCTACTACGAGATAAGAGAATGACCAATGAAGAACATCAACAACCGAGGACCTATGAAGCATTCACTTTAAAAAGGCAAGTAAAAAATGGTGGTAATTGCTAGGACCTTCAAAGATATTTTCAAGACATAGCTACTACAAGAGATGTACCTAAAATTACTGATGCAAAATCAAGAATCAAGTTCACTAGGTATAATATCATCACCTAACTGCAACTAGCAGAATTAAAATTATCATATAATTCATATGATTAAATTTTATGAATCCAAAAATGTGTATCACAAATTGTACCTCTCCTTCAAAGAAAGAGAGTATCACGTTTCCTTATTTGAAACCAAATCACTATAAAGCTAGAATAGGTATCAATGCATCTAAAACAAAGTATAACTATACTCATATTGCAAATTTATGATGTGGTAATTAAAATATTTGTCAAATTAGAGAATTCATTATGTACATCACAGTAATGATCTAACAACACTGATACAATCTATATATAACCTAATCCAATCTTCTGCCAGGATGCCCACACCTTATCAATACTATCACCAATCATATTCTAGACCTTGAAACATCTTACTATGGCTTGTGAATCTATGGTAGGAAAACATTAACTCAGAGTCAATAAAAATTTGCACATCATCATGTACCAATCACATGGCCAAACATCAATTGCAAATGCCACAACCTTCATCAAGGTATGATTTAGGACTATTTATTTCTAGAAAGAATTTATTATTATGAAAGAGGAAAGAAATCAACACCCCACTTGAATTTATTATTGATTAAACAGTCAATAAGGATTTTTTATTATCCTTAGATTGACTTGTTATGTGGAATTTTCAATTCAATTCTAATAAAGATTATATAGAGTAAAAAATGACAGCCTTTATGACAAATGTACTTTGAAATATCTAAAATATAGGGTTAATCAACAACAATCCACAACTTTAAAAGGTAAGCACTACATTGTCCCAATTATCTTTACTCATATACTTCACAGATATACGTATTATTGAAATATAATGTCTTGTGAAATCATTATTGGACCAATAAAATGCACAAGGAAAAGGAAAAGGAAAAATAACAAGGTAAATAGAATCACTATTATCATGGATTTCATATAATTGCTTCCTTGTTTTAAAATTTATATAAAAAACTTATTTATAATTTTTTAACTTGATTGATCCATAGACTTTAATTATCTTGGTTGAGAGGGGCTGGTGCACATTGAAAGGGAGCCAAATTTCAAAATTTTGGTGTTAACATCTGAGTGACATGTGAAATATATGTATTAAATATAAATTTGAGCATAAAATGGTGAACCTCACATATTTCATTCTTACAACTACCTGACTAGAAAGTAGTTAAGGTCTCCAAAGAGAGCCTTAATTGAACATTACTTAGAAGAAAGTGATTCATTTGTCAGAAATCAATATTTTTAACTATGACAAGATGGGAATGTGCATTTCTCATTTAAAATTTGTTTCTATTTATTAAATAGGATTAGAAGTTGTACATTTATATATTATTTATATTAACGAGTATGTATATAAGCTGACATCAATGTTTAAACATTTGAATAAATCAATTGTAAGATTGTGCAAACTTAATAGAATTTTTTTATTTTAAAACATAATATTTTACCATGTATCTTTATTTTCAATGCATTAAATTGTCTCATGTTTCATGGGGAGCTATGTTTTGACTACTAATGTTTACATCTTTATGTGACAATAGATAAGTATACACATCTTTTGCATATCAATGAATATGTTATGTTAAATTATAATTGACTTTTTATTATATATTTATTGATTCTTTATATCTAAATAATAATAATAACTATATATATATTCTGATAAGCTATAAGAACAATATGTTTCCCCCTAGACAAAACTTGCTTAAAAAAAATAAAATAAAAAAATAAAAAATGTTTTATTAATTAAATATGCTAACTGTTAAAGATGCACTCACATACTCGATCCTTTTTTATACCAACCCAAACAATCTTTATTTTTTATATAAGTTTTTAACAAAAAGGACTTATTGATGAGAATGATAAATTGATAAATTTAATACAATGATTAGAAAACTTTTGGATGTCTTCTTATTTCTTCCCTCATGCTAGCATATTTGTAGCTATATTTAGGTACCATTCTTTTGCATGCAACAAGACTTAATCACAAGGAGAAAAATTATGATGAATTAGGTTAATGTGTGTCATAGCTCTCATACTATTTATTAGATATAGTATTCATAGAGTTATATTCATGATAAAGCACATGTGCTTTCATTCATTAATTTCCTACTATTTTTAAAAATAGAGAATGCCTCAACTAAATAAACAAATCGAGTATAAACCAAAAGTTTAAACCATCAACTGATTGAATCAAGGTTTTTAATAATGCCCACAAGGCCAAACATTCTATTGGTCAATTGGATAATCAACCACACTAATAAGCACAAAATCCCAAACAAGTAGATGGGCCTTACAATGCCTAATGATCTCACTTTCCTTCTAGATCTCGGTTTCTTTACTATGGATATTTATCAGATAATCTATAATTTTTGTTATCCTTTCTTGTTAAATAGGGTATTCGGAGCCAATGTTCAAAATGCCAATATAATTGGCTCTACTATCCATGATGTGGTGTCATTATCTCTCCACTAGCTCCAACATGCAACAATATCGTATCCTATCTTCCCAGACTTATTTAGGTATTTGTTGTCTTTCAATTTCACATCTAAGCTGGTGCAAACTATTCCTTCACTAAGCCATTAATATTTTCCCTTTCTATTTTATTGTCACTCCTATATAGTTCTATAATGTGTGGTCATATGAAGGATTGAATTCATTGAAATAGAATTAGCTTTTTCTCCAAAGTATATATATCCACCTCGACAACTTCCTAGAATAAAATCAAGATTGAAAGATACTCAAATGCATTAACAACTATATGTGGAAATTCATTTGTGAAGACAATTTTTGCATAAGAGTTGTGTATATAAATACATCATTGTGAGAGTTTGAAATATAAGGATCGCACAATGATAGAGTATAAAAAGAACAAAATAATTTCTCTTCTCAAATAAATTAGTCATCAGTACTAATCTACTATAATAAGGCATCAACAACAAATGAAGTGGCCTTCATTATTAACTTCACAATTAAAAGTCACCACAAAGTCATATGTTATTTATAATAATACATATGTTTTTATCAAACATAAACAACATTTAATGATTTATTTGACATCATTCATTTCCACCACTTACATTAGAGTCATCGCCACCTTAATCACCTTTTACTACTGTTTACTCAACCAAGGAGCTTCACTAAGGTTTGTTAACAAAGTTTCATATCTCAAACAGTAGGTTTCTATTGATTTTATTTAGAACTTCACCATTATCCTTACACTACATATGTACGTGGGGGGATATTTTTCTATATTTATCAAAGCATTTTTTCTTCTTGGTATGAAATCACAACATTATGAAAAAATTCCTCTATGTGAACTAAATGTTTGGTGTGACCCTATTTACAAGCCATCAATACATAGACAAATTTAAATGAGTATCGACATGGATATAATTTTCTTACCATTACAATGTACCCATCTGCCACTTTAAAGTGTATGTGAGTTCTTTAATGATTGTGCACCTCAAGATATATAAAACTCACAAAGATGCACATAAAGTAATTATTCAAATACAAAAGAATACATAAAAGAATTTGTATAAAGTGATGGATCCTACAAGATTTTGTTATATAGGTTCATTCTTTATCATTCATTCTCCGTGGATAGCTTAAAAAAAGGAAATATATGCAACAAGTAGCTTCTATAGCACAATTACAAGCAATACAAAGTAAACCTCAAAGTAACTAGAATAGTTGCCAACTTATACAGTTACCTGCTCATCAGTGGGAATAAATGGAGAGGCATAAGCAATATGCGCTATAAAGTTTCCAAATGATTGTGGCGGCACTTGAGTTTTTCTAACGGTTCTTTTTCATTTATTTTTGCAAAATAAATCAGTCAACTACAGCAATAGTTGTTTGTTTGTGTTTTTCTTTTTTCTTCACAAGAATTTTTCGAGTAGTTCTTTTTAATTTATTTTTGCAAAAATCAGTGCAGTTAACTACAACAGTAGTTGTTTGTTTGGTTGTGTTTTTTTTAAAAATTGTAGTTGTTTGTTTGGTTGTGTTTTTTTTAAAAATTGTAAGTTTAGTTTTTTTTTAAGAATTTTATTTCTTATTTCTGTTGTTCCCACAACAAGAATTTTAAGTTTCTTTGTTTATGAATGTGAAGATTTTTATTTTTTTGAGTCGTATTTCAGTGTAGTGTAAGAGCTTTACAATCTTTTCTTTCAAGAACATTAGTTTGGTTGGTACTGCATTTGTGTTACTACAGAGATTTCTATCTTTTTTTACTTTCTTGATTCTTGTTTAGAGATCATATTGAATTTTTATTATAAAGATTTGAAATGTTATCAAATTAAGTGAGGTTTTACGGTCAAATCACACCTATCATTATTTTAAAAATTCTAGGTTTAAGTCTCTCAAAAGATCTTAAGATCAAGTCACATTCATTTTGTACCACTTCAAAATTTAAAAAGAAAATTGTAATATTATAGTCATTAAATGATTTTATATTTAACTTATAATATTTCTATTATTTCAAAAAAATTTAAATTGTTAAATTAAACTTTTTATTTAATTTCATTATTGAAAGGAATCAAGAATTCAGTTGAGGAATTCACAGCTTAGCTCTTTATAGAGAAAGCATCTCTGTAACCTCTCAAACGATGTGCAATAGACTTTCATCCACACTATAGAAAATCAAGAGTTGAAACCACAACTCAGGTTGTCTAAAGTGGTTGTTGAGACTAAGTGAGCTAACCCAAGGGATTGGAAAAAAATGTTAGACTCACTAAATATCAAAAGGACCTAGGCTTTAATTATAATTATATTAACACTTCTCATATTTTACTATAGATGATGTTGTAATCAAAGGATAGTAACAATTTGTTTTGAATAAATAGGAAGAACACTAAATCTAGGAGGCTTTAAAAAGTAAATGGGTGTTAGTGAAATCAAATGAATAAATTAATAATTCATAATGATCCTAATGTGTTATAAATCACATTAAAACATAAATGGTTAAAAGATCATCAATATATGAGTACATATTACATCTCCACATGAAATAATGTCAAATCATTCATCATAAAGTACAACAACATAATGTACAAATGGATGTGACCTAGGCTCTCATGCCCATCTCATCACGACAATAAAATAAGAATATAAATCACTAGAGTCTCTAGCTACCACTAAACTAATGGCTATCTACAAACCAAGATATTAGAACATGGTTCAAGCACTTATCTGCCCAACCACAAATCTTACAATTCCTTGAAATTCTTCCTATTCGAAGAATACCCAACCTTTCACAAGAATCCTCGCAACCTGGAAATGACATACATTATGGAATCAAGTGCAAGCTAATATATCTACATTCATTTCACTTATGAATTTGATATGTCCTATTATTAAGATATGACAGAGAGAATAAAACAATAGATAACATTCATCTATTTCAATGGTACATATAGATTTAGCCAAAACATTTAAACCAAAAAATGGTAGGTAGATCTTGATAAGAAGATCTACTTCCCTCTATTAGTCTAGAATTGACACCCATCTCGAAAATGTAAAGCCACAATCACACAAGTAAATAAAACTAGTTGTTTTATCAAATCAATTTTGAACAATAACATGCATCCTTAAATCATTAAGTAACCCTTTATGCTTTTGTATGAACCTTGACTAGTTATGCATCTAAATTATTTTAATGGGATCATGCAATTCTAACATTTTTCTTACATTATCATTTTATAATATTTTATAGCATCTGTCATTGGTTTAATTGGTAGGTAAGAATCATATGAAATTAGCCACACAACAACAAATACTAGCATTCATATATATGTGTATGTGCATACATTGATACACATATAGATATAGGTGATTATAAATATTTATTACCTTTTTTTTATTAAAACAAGGGCCACTTATATTGATTACATAGTTGGATGAAAGAGATTCAATAAATATGATATAGGTTGGAAATTAAATCAAATAGAACTTTAGCTTTATCAATCATTGACATAAAGTAATATGTGTGTGTGTTCATATGTATGTGTGTGTATGCATATATGTATATATATGATTAATTCACAATGATATATATATTTTATAATGATTTGTGATATTTATTTAGATATCCTTTTAACATACCTTACACATCATTTCTTGTTAGATTAGGGTTTTAATTTTCTATTTTGATAACCTAACCTACTCTATGGATACTTCCATCTCTCACCTCTCTCTACATTATCTAGGTCTCTCCCTTCCTTCCTCCCTCCTTACTTCCTTTCTCTCTCTCTTTTCTTTCTCCTCTCTAAGATACTAACTCTCTCTTCCATCCTCTCTCTAGGTCGATCTCCTTCTCTCTCTACCTATCCCTCCCTCTCTCCCTCCTTGTACTCCCTCTCTCTAACATCTCTCTTTAACCTCTCTATATTGTTTCCTCCCTCCCACCCTCTCTCTAGGTCTCTCCCTCCCTCCTTACCCTCTCTATCCATCCCTCCCTCTTGAGCTCTTATTTTCCCTCTAAAATATTCATGGTTTAGGGTTGAGAATTTTGGTTTAAGAGAATATGGTTTAGGATTATAATAAATGATGAAAGATTTAAGGTCTAGTAATTTCTCTCCCTTCTTTCCATCTCTATCAATCCTTCCCTCTCTCCCTCCTCTTTCTCACCCATCTACCCTTTGGGATATTACCTCTCCCTCAACTATCTATCTGTATAGGTCTATCTAACTCTTCCTCCTTCCTTATCCCTCTCTCTCTCTCTCTAAGTCTAAATAAGCTATGCTTTATGGTTTTGATCCTAGGGTCTAGGCTTTAGTGTTTATTATCTAGGGCCTAGGATTTATAGTTTTGGGTTTGGTTTTAATGGTTTAGGGCCTATGAGATAGGATCTAGAGCCTATAATCTAGGTTACAATGTATATTTTTTAGGGTTTAGGGCTTATGGTTTAAGTTTAAGGTTTAGTGTATGTTTCGTAGGGTTTAGGTCTTGGAGCTTAGGGTTGAGGGTTAAGGTTTTGGTTTCAATATATAGTGTTTAAGGTTTATGGTTTACAATTGATGAGGAAAGTTGAGGGTCTAACTATCCCTTCCCTTGTCTCCCTCTCTTTGTCATTTCCTCTCTTCCTCCCTCCATCCCTCTTTCCCACTCTCTCTTCTCTTTCTAGGGTTTAAGGTTTTCTTTTTCTATGGTCAATAAACCATGATGCAAGAACATTATAATGCACTTAGATGATGATCTTTAGAGGGTTAAAAAATGGAGAAAGAATTTTTTGGTCCCCCATCATTTTTCACTTATCCTTACGTGTATCTTAGATGGGTATAAATAGATTGGGTCCTGAAAATTAGGTCAGATTAGGTACCCAAGTAGAAATGTTTTTCACAAAGTCGATAAAGGGAGAAAAGATAGTATAATGCACTCACATATGTCCTTTAGGGGCCAAAAAAGTGGAGTCGAAACATTTTAGTATCTCATATTTTTGCTCTTACCCTTTAGTGTAGGTTAGGTAGGTAGAAATAGATTGGGTCCTAACAACCAAGTCAGATTAGGTAGCAAAATATAAAATTCTCCCACAAAGTGGATAAAGAGAATAAACCTAGTGGGAAAATAATCTCCCCACAAAAATAAGCAAAAGAATAGGATTATAAGACCCTCTGAAATAGGATGCTACTAAAGTAGATCATACCATATGAAGAGCTCTTAGATTAATTAATTTTATCTTAGTAAAAAAATTGGTGAAAATATCAAAAAATTTCTCAAGCACAAGAAAATGACTAAATCAATGATCTGATTATGAATGAACTCCCCATAATAATGCATATGAATGAGTATGTATTCAGTCTACTAGGATTAGAATACATTCTTGCCTACCTATATTGTTCCTTATTTTTCATAGTAGATGACTATTGTCTACCTAGAAGAGATAGCCAACTTAGTTAGTGTAATATATGATGAAATAGGGGTTCACTAGTTTAACTTTTCAAACAAGGAATAAACCTATAGCATCGTAAATTGTACACCTTTATTAGTGTGTCCAATTTCACACTCTCCTAGAAATGTAGCATTTTCCCTTTCATTTATGCATAATATGACCTCTACTATAATTAATTAATATTTAAATTAATATTATGGGTCTTATTCCACTTTATTACATCATCACACTCTTATTTAGGCCCTTAATTCTAGACATGCCCTTCAATATCCTGATTTATCCTTAATTCTACCCCAATTTCAAATTCCAAGACAAATATCACATATCTATACATTATGGTTTGAGCCATTAAACTAGATTCAACATTAGAACCTATTATCTTGCATTTCTTGTAAGTTGGAAAAATATTGCCGAGACCAGGACAACCTACAATTTCAGCCTCAATCTTTTCTCCCTAAATATTAGGAGGATAAATTGTCCATCTTATCTTAGAATTCAAATTTTACTTTGTGTGAATAAATCACAAATCTAAGTTGGCCTAAAGGTGATTTTATTTATGAAGTCCCTATATAAGACATCCCTCTCAATTAATTTTCATCATGACATCTTATGCTAAAATTATCATCCAGTTAAAGAGAAATTCTTCTTCCTCAAGAGTAGATCTAATTCAAGGAGAAACAAACTTCATCGAGCCATCTTCATCTTATGTTAAAATATTATGATTTCATGATAGATTTTATGTGACTTATCATGTTATTACATCAACACATGGACGATTTATCCTAAGAGCATTGCATCACTTATTGAAGGTATAATCATCAATATTCAAGCATTTCAATTTTAGATCTAGCCTTTCCCTCAAAAGGAAAGCCTTGCTAACAGAAATTTTATTTCAATTGGGGTTAATTCCAAACCTGAGATTCAACCTAAGGTAAATCCCTATCCACAACCCCATTTCTTTCCTCTTATGTGTAGCTATAGGTACCTAATGGAGCTGAAAGACCCTGGACAACATGAGGAGCTCATTACAGACTTGTTCCTAGAATTTGGACCTAATTTTCTAGGACCAAGGTAGGGTGCCCTTGTCCTAAGAATAGGGCACTAGGTCTCCCTAGTCCTCATAATTCTGCATCAAATTTCATAGGTGGCTTCAATACTAGTTTAGGTTGCAGGTTTTCTAAAAGTATCCCAACCTCAAAAGACCAAGACGTTCTAGCATCTTGGTTCTACCAGATCAGCATTAGATTTCAATTACAAGTGCACAGTAAAATTCCCTATCTGTTTCTATGTCTATTACAACATTTTTGATTATCTGTCAATCATTTACAACAATTGAAGTCCTTACTTGCTTCATACCTTAGCCATAGTTTTGGATTACTTCACCAACACCTCCATAGTTCATTCATTTTCCATAGCAATGAGGGAATAGAAAACCCAAAAGTGTTATTTGGCTCTCTTTTACAAGAGTTAGTCAAATACAATCACTCCTGTAGGTGATTTTATATTCCAATGTTGGTATGAAAGTGGATCTTTGTCTTATATCCTACCTGGTTCTATTTTCATACTAGATTTGTTAGATAGATTATTGAGTCAGTAGATTATCATTGCAAATTTAGTACATGTATTTGCTTTTAAATGTTTTAGCTTCTTTTAGTTTTATAATTTTATCAAGTTTCTTTTCAATTTATTTATATTTTAAAATTCAAATATTAATTATTATATATATTTTAGCATTTTATTTTTGTTATCCCTAAAATCCATGATTTTTTTTTAATCTACGAAACTCACAAAAAAGTTGCTCAAAAGTGATGGATTCATTTGCAAACCAATGGTTAGTGCATACTAGCCACACACCACTGAAGCTAAGCATCATGACTAGTGGGATCCACCACTCCCACTTCAATTCATCCATCCAATGGAGCATAGATAAAATTCATTAAGTAGGTCTCTATAGGATTGTATACAAAGCTTGTGTCACAGACACCAAACTTGATCATGATTGTAGTAAGTTGATAGCTGCAAAGGAGCCATTGCATAAAGAGAGGGATGGGAAAAATAAAAAAAGGATGGTGTAGGGTCCACCCCTAACTTGACTTGTTTGACTAGAGTTGACCTTTAATTCATGTGTGATAAACACTATTGGGCATAGGCTATTTCAGATGATTTATAGGATGTTGATACTATCATTAATGATCGTGTGATTTATTAGACACTATATGCTTATTATGTGATAGACCATCGAAAGATTATATTGATCATGTGATTTGATGAGCATAATTGTTGATGGATTTTACACGCCTTACTATAATCGTGAATTATACTAATCATGCACTTGATGATGTTTTTATGTACTAACCATATTTAATGATTATCTATGATGAGTTGATCTTATGGTGTGTTTGATTGTTGTATGACTGTCTTCGGGATAGAGACAATTCCACATCACTCATTGCGAGCGACATGTGTCGTTGCGATTCTCTAACCCTTGTCTGTTATTATATATATGCATATGTTGTATCGTTGCTTTATGGATGCAGGATTTGCAGGTACCAGACATCGACTCCACCTGGCTCCACAGGTCTGAGTGTGTCTTTAAATCCCAATGGTATGTGGTTCAGAGTTGGCACAATTTCCCCTCACATACTCTAGGTCTAAGTTGTTCACTGTGAGTTGTCAGTGTCTTGGCGCAAGTCGTCATGATAGTTAGTAAGTTGGGTTTCTTCTGTGTTGTGAGTATGTTAATATTGGCTGATTATTCCTTTTATGTTGAGATTGACAATTTGATTATTGATGCAAAATTAAATAATTAATGATGTTTATTTTAATTATTTTGATTAATAGTGATTTGATTATTTGGTTATCTAATGTTTAATTTAATTTATTGGATTCTTTTCTTTTTGGTTATTTGATTATTTGATATTTAAATGTTTATTTATTTTAATGATGATTTAATATTTATTTAATATTTATTGTTTAGCTTATGATGCGTTTTATATTTATTTGTGATTTGACCTTTATTGGTATTTATTTATTTGCCTATGGTTTTTAATATTTATTTGGCTTTTAATGTTTATCTAGTTCATTAATTCATTTATGAGCCTTTGGTTTATTTAATTTAATTTCCCCATTTAATTTATTTAATTGAGGCTCATGTTTTATTTATTAGTTTGACTTTTATATTAAGTGGGTTGTATAAATAATAAAATGATAAAACATTCCCACCAAATTGTAAAAGCATGATTTATATTTACCTTACCTACCCTCTTCTTTTATTGGTTGAATTTAAAAAGGGAGGTAAAATTATATTATATGGTGGGGTTGGTAAAATATATTGTAGATTGAAATATTTTGATTGGCTGAGATTGATGCTAGGGTTTTTGGTTAATGTTTGTCTTTTTATTTTCTTTTCCGCGAATTTTTCGGGGGTTGATTCTTCTTGGAAAATTTTCTCGAATAAGTTTTCTTCTTGGTTTTGGTTTTCTTCTCTCTTGGATTTTGGCTGGAGCTTGGATTTGATTTGGTTTGGCTTGTGGGATCTCTTCTTCAGCTTCTTCCATAACACGGGTTGCAGGTTGGAGATGTATTCTACTTTTTTATATTTTATTTTACAGTTTTCCTGTATGCTCCGTGTCTCCGTGTCTATGGATTGAATGTGTGAGCTTGGGGAAATGAATCTAAAATTTGTATAGTGAGGAAGGAAATATATGAAGGCATAAATTTGTTGTAAGGTTTTATTCTATAGTTTGTGGGAAATATTTGTATTTTTGGGTTTGCTGAAAGCCTTCTGTGTCTTTCTAAGTCCGTGTCGTGCATGGAGTCTTGATTTAATATTGGCCTTCAAGTGTTTATTATTTATTTAATGTTCAAGTGAATTTTATTTATTGGGTAATATTATTTCACCCATTAAGTAATTAAAAGGGGGGTAATTTGTATTCTTTTATTTAAAAGTCATTTTCACCCCAGGTCAATGGTTTAATTTATTTTACCTACCCTTGGATTTGATTGGCTGGAAGTTTATGGTAGGTAGAAAATATATTTTATTTTCTTGAACTTTGGGAAGGTAGGTATGGAATATAATATTTTTGAAATATTTTGATTGGAGCATGGTTTTGCTTGGTTTTGTTTTATTTTTTTTATTTTTGATAAATAGGCCTTCATTTGCTAGTTGCTTGATTTTGTGGTGCTTTTAGGATTAATTCTTGTACCAGAGGCATTGTTGAGGGTGTTGATGATTTATGGTTTTATATCTAATTTTATTTGATGTATTTTGTTGTTTTCAAACATATTTACCTTCCTATGTTATTGGGGAAAGAATTGTGCTTTCATCCATATTGGTGTGCTATGATTGGTGAGTTGGAAGTGTTGTTGTTTTGGGGCAGCAAGTGAGTTGGCCTTGCTGTGGTTTTACTTTCATTAATGACAACAAATTTAATGGCTTGATATGCCTTTGTTTATTGCTAGCCAAGAGGCTCATTTTGTTATATTGATATTGTTGTAGCCTTGCATATGTTGTGAGAGTATGTGTGGTAGTTATTGGCTGCATTGAGTATTATTTTAATGTATTTATGTTGGTAGAGCCTCTTGTGATGTGTTGTTGGGCCATGTTAGGAGGAGTGGGCTTCCTTGTGATGACCAGGGTCATGAGAGATAGGCTAGCATGAGGTTCCTTGTAAGGATGCATGAAGTCTAGACCACCAAGACACATTGGAGTTTTTCATGAATTGTAAGCAAGTGATAACATTGATAATAAATTAATTGGTATGGGAAAATTATAACTCACTTAAACAAGATAATGAAGTGTTGAGCCTCATGACTTATGTCCTAGGGAGGATGTTCTAGGATAAGTATGAGAAGGCCGTGAAGATGGTAAGCTAATCTCCCTTGGTCTCTCATAGGTTGAGATGGCTCCACATGTCCATCAGGCTAGTGCCTTGTGTTATTATGTTATGAGGATGGCATGTGATGACACTCCACTCCTACATGTGTTCCCCCTTTATGATTTATGATTATGCTTATTGGATGCATTTATGTCTTTATGAGTTTTATGCCTCTGGGAGTTTATTCTTGTGGCTCTATTTGAGTTCTTGCTTGAGAGTCCTTGTTGGTTAGTCTCTTTGGTTTTGAGTGTCAACCTAGATGTAGAGTGTGTGTTGGGACCTTGTGTCATCTCCTAGCACGGGGGGTGGTTCCTTTGGTTCCACATGGTCGGGTGGTTGGTGCTTTTAAACCATTGGGATGCTCCTATCTTTGGATTCTTCTTGTGTGGATGAGGATGCTTCTTTAGATTATTCATGGATAATAATTACAACAAGAATGTAAATGATGATGTGACTTATGTAATGAAATTCTTATGTAACGATTGTAAAAGAAGCCATGCTTATGAGAAATGATTATGTTGTTCTAGTTATAGTAATAGCTTTTGGTTATGGTATGTGATTATAATGATGAACCTTGATTTGTGGTGTAACATATTTATATTAAATGAAATGGATGCATGAGATGTGGATAAGTATTGTTGTTTAAAATGAAATGATGTATTTGTATTCTTGATGAGCCATGTTAAAAGTAAATCGGGTAAAAATTATGATAATGGTATTAGATTTGAAATGATGTCTTTAACTAATGATTTAAGTAGAAGAAATGTTATGTCTTGATAGGATGTGTGAGTTTGAGTAATGTTGGAAGATGTCTTAGGACATGTTTATGAGTTGTGATTAAATAATTTGAAATTATAGTATCATACTTCGTAGATAGTGACCTAATGATTGAATTGAAATCTTATAATGATTGGGGTTCGATTGAAGGTTCCTTATGAAATATTGTATGGATCTTCTTAGTGAATGAATTGCTAATATTATTAATGGAAATTAATAGTAAGTGTATGGGTAGATGGTAAAATGAATGCTTGTCTTTTAGAAAATAATTATAATGTATCATGTGTTATGGTTTAAGGTTATATCTCCATTTGGTGGATGCTATTAGTGGTTATGGAATTAGGATATTGTATCATAGTTTGTGTTGAGATGAATTGGTGTAGTTACCTGATTTGTAATAAGATGATTGTTGGTTAATTGTAAATGGAAATGGTGCTAATGCAATGTAAGGGTTAATCTTGGTATGTGAATGGTGATGTTAATAGTCGAAGGTTGGTTAATGGTAATAGGAACATTTGGACTTGGTGTATAAAATGAATCTAAGTGAAAAGGGAAATAGATGTGCATTGAAAGATAGAATCTCATGTTAAATGAAAGATTAAGTAGATTGCATATCATGAGTGTTAGGTATTCCTATGATGTATCTATGTGTGTATAATGATTAAGATTATGTGGTTTTGATCTAGAAGAAAGTAAAGGCTTATTGCTTATGTAGGCAGATTAAGTAATGGCATTGAGATACCCTAGGGAGTTGGTAGAAATGATTTATTGTATTTCGCTTGTGTAATTGTTTGAATACCTTGAGTGATTTACTCTATGTTTGTAATACTTAAATGTTGTTGTGTGCTCCTTGCATTGCTTATGAGATGGTATGTTTTATATTGTAAAAAAAATTAAAATAGTGTGTTTTTAGCTATATTTCTCTAGGGTATTTTGGTGGGCATTACAGATGGTCTCACAATAAATATGGAAGCATTAACATGTTCTTGGTCAAGCATCATATGCTAAAGGATGACCCCCATGAGGAAATTGTAGAGAATGTTCAAAATGACACCATAGAGAATGTTCAAAATGACACCATATTGGAGAAAAAGGTAGAAGATTTAGATGTGAAGCAGAGGAGTGATGAATTTAGATGTGAAGTAGAGGAGTGACAAATCAAGATGATGCAAAAATTTAACAAAGCTATAGATTAAAAGAGAAAGACCAAATATAGGTTGTGAACACAACAAAACAGTTTTAGATAAAACAAGCAATGGAGATAGCTCAAAGAAGTTCTTGACAATTTAAGCTCTTGGACCACTTACAGTAAGTCTCAAGGGGAGAATCAATGAAAAGATTTATTTTTTTAAAAAAATTAATGGGATTTGATGGAATGTTGTTGGAAAAAGTTATGGTGGATAGTACATACTACAAAGTGTCCTTAAAAGCAATGTGACCATCCATTATTTCATTATTGATTATGACTTTGTAATGCACATTTATTAAAAATAATTATTAGTAAGATATGTTACAAAATCAAACACTAATAGTTAATTCATTTTTAGAATTTTCCACAAAGAAAAATCTTATCTCTTTGTATGTTTTGTCCAATTGTCTTGCAACTTTAGTCACACTTTGATTGTTAGCCATTTCTAAATCCCCCCTCTTATCAAAGAGGGGTACCATATCTAATAGGATAGATAAATATTATGGATTATACTTTCATATAAAACCTAGCATTTAAGAATACTGCAAAGGAGCTAACTCCTAACAAAGAGAAATGTAAAAGAGTGCATGCCATGTGTTTTGTAGTTCAGTGTAAATATTTCTAACAAGAATGATTCAATAAGGAAAATGAAGAGCACCATATCTTTGTCATGTTACAACCATTTTTTGAAACTAAATGAATATGTACTAGTATGAAAAACACAAAAAATCTAATTTCTTTGCCTCTCAAAATTACTGCTACATGTGTCCCATAGCAGAGATGATAAATCATAAAAGTTTACATATAAAGAGAATTTGTTGACATTTATAAACCATTACATATGAGAAAATTTACTTTAGTTTTAGAAAGTAGTTGTTGTATTTGAAAGGAACACAAAGTAAGAAGCTACATTTTAGAGAAAATAAAATATCACTTTATAAATATGATCAGTGGAGTTGTATAAATCAACCCTTTAACAATAACATACCAACATAGCATCCTAGCAGTGGACCATGAAGCAAACACATGTAAAACCACCCCAAAAGAAAACCATGACATGAAATAGACAACCAGTAAATCCTTCTTAAAATTTATTACTTTTCAAAGAGCGTATATGGGAATATATAGTTATGGGCACATCATTAAGGATGCTGAGAACCCAATAGACAAGGACAAACATCAAACTTACTAATTAATCAACCTTTGGTTTAGGTTATGCAGTCTAATTTGCATCTCAATCAAATAATATTTGATTGAGTTATCTTTAGTTTTATCCTAGCTGTATTTGTCTAGCCAAGAAAGAAGATTGGGAAATAAATAAAAAGGAAACAATTACATTTTAATTACCATAATCTTTGAATTACCTCCAAAAACAATTATGAGAAAATCAAACTAATTTTTCTCACATTATTTAATAAGAAGTATAACAGGAGAAAAGTCCCTAAAATAGGAATAGGGAACTTAGGCTACTAATTAATTCCCGAGTCCCAACATGCTTAGCATATGGAGGATAGGGACTCAATTCTTGTTTCATTTTTTGTTTCATCATTGAAAGTCCTAGTTAAGGCACCACCAAGAGATGGTGAGTGGTTCAACAAAGCCTTTTCTATTGACTCAATGAAACTATGTGCCTCTTTTGTAGAGAGGACATCTCTAACCAAGGAAGCCCTCTAGTTGCAATTGGAGGAGAAACCCCTTTCAAAACCACTAACAAGCATAAATATAGGTTAGAAAAGGATCCCTATATGCTAGCCATGTCTCTAAAACTTGTCTCTAAGGCAACTATATTATTTTAATATAACTAGAGTTATAAGCCTCTTGTTTGAAGAAAAAAATCAACTTTCAATGGTTAGTACATGATTTTATCTATTCACCTACCAGATTTTCTACAGAATTACTCGCTATTATTTAATAAGATTAGGAAGAAAATGGTTGTTTCCAAGATGTATGGTGGATTCTACAAGCATGCAAAGCACTAAAATGAGTTGTTTCCTTTGTCCTTGTGCATGAGGGAAATATAATGCAAAAATAATAAACTTAGAACATAATTGATTAAAGAAATAAAATCTCCCTCCATTATTATACAAAATTTTCAAAGAAATAAAATCTACTACTTTTTTCCTTGAAAAATATTGTAAAGCTTAAAAAATTTCTACAACAAAAAATTTAGATGCCTCCTCTGCAACGTTTTTGAAAACACATAAATTTGAAATGCCTCCTTGCAAAGCTCCTCATAGTATTTTCCAAAACCACAAACTCTAAGCATGCCCTTTGCAAAACAAGCCTATGTAAGAACTTGAGTTTTAATCCATTTTTCTCGACCCTGGGAGATATGAATACTCAAATAGGAGGAATCATGTCATTTGGGAGCTTTGAAAACCTGTACATAAAAATTGTGATCAAGGTGAAGATGTATTTGGGTTTCAAATTAGAGCTCCTCACATACACAATATTTTGCATGGGCCTCTATAAGAGAGAAAAATATTATTTCAAGTTATTATTAGTTTCCCATGGGAAACTAATCATTGAAAACTAGTGGTTACTAGAGTTAGTTGTAAAGTTACTAATTCACACATATGCATAAAATTTTATGTAGCTTGTCTAAGAGGGAACACCATTATTTTAAATTATAATTTATTATTATTTGTCTGTGGGAAACTAATTATTATAAATTAGTGGTTACTAAAAATTACTTAAGTTAATAATTCACATTTTAGATAATACAATAATTTTCTACCACATATGCAAAAATATTCTATAACAGGTTTTCCAGAAGCTTTTTTTCATGGTCGATGACTACTCATTTAACTCTTAATAACGTTATCTACTTGTCATCTTTAAATCATGAGTTATTTGAAATGTATATGGGTCTTCAAGGTGAGAAAAAAACAAGTTTGTTTCCTTTACACCTCATAGTTAGTTCAATCTTCTAGGGTAGAAAGGGAACTTTAAGTTCTATAGGGATCCCGACTACACAACCTAACATGCTAGATAAAGTGCCTTAAATGAAAACCTTTTGGCATGAGCCACATGTTATTGTTGATAGATCCAACAAGATGAACCCTTGGACACAAATGGAGTTGTTAAAAATAATGGAATCATAATAGAGTGTGTAGTACCAACAAATATCATTTGAGTGTGTAGTATCAACAATGGTTGTTCATGCTGAGGAAGTTATGAATAGTATTTAGGTCTCTGTTGGTGTCCTAGGTTCTGTCTTTTGTTGTCTCTGTGCTTTCCTTTTTCTGTCCGTTCCGGGTTTTTAATGATATGTTATGTTGGTTGATCCCTTTTGGTGGGATCATTTTGTCTTTTTGAAGTGATCAGGCACTTTTTTCTAGCAGTTCTGTTCTCCTCGCTTGTACAAGGTTCGGGTACCTTTCAAATACTTGTTTTTACTTAATCAAAACAAATGTCGAATGCTAGCTCAAAATGCAATGTTACAAGCACTAGTTGTCACCCATCTAAAAGTACATTAAATGATCATTTTAAAGATAAAATAAATATGTTAGCATCATGCATGGGGTTATGGTACAATTAAGGTTATGGTTATGGTTTTATTGGGGTTATGTGCATACAAAATAGTGATAATTTATTATGGTTACAATTATTTATATTTAATAAAGAGGAGAAATTATAAATGATAAATAATTTATTATTAGAAATCACAAGGAATTCTCAAGTGACAATGAAACAAAAAATGTGTTAAAAAATTTAATGGAATAGAAAATGTGGCCCAAAACATTGTTTATGGTACTTCCAAAACTCTATTATTTTAATAATGATGCAAGACTTAAATTCTCTAAGATTACATACTATAGTAGACCTAATACTTTTATAGAGAAAGAGGAAATACATGAGTTACTTTGACTAATTTATAACACATTCATAATTAATACTTAATTTACTATTTCTATACTAATTTATAACACATTTATAATTAATAGTTTTGATTAATAAAAGCAGGATAGGCCCATACCATTACATATCCATAAAGTGACACCTGGGGCACATGAGGCATGCACAACCAGCCAAAAATCTCCCCACTAATACAAAGAAAAAACACAACAAGGATACAAAAGAACTAGCAAAGAAACTAAAAAACTAGCAAGAGTGGAACCAAAAAAATAGACCACCCAAAAACAAAAAACTAGCAAAACCACCCATTAAAGGCACAAAAAGATGGCCAACTAAATGGGGGAATTTTTATCCTACCGATTTTGGCATAAACTTAGGACTTTTTTAGAAAATGACACCTTTTTGGATGACACAAACCTAGAGAGAAAGATACCAGAGTAGAATTTGGGGTAGCTTTCACTAGGGACTCTATGGGGCCAACACCCGTGATCATAGCCTTAGTCTGCTTGTGCTTATTCTTGTTGGACACAATGGGTCATTGAGAGGGGGGTGAATCAGTGATTTAAATACTTTTTCTAGAATAAGGATATACGAGTACAATATAAAACAAACTGAGTGCTGACCGGTAGACCAAACAATGCAAACTAAGTGTGTGAAAGGATTTGTTATAACATCAATATAACTCATACACAATAATGAATCACATAACATTAGATATACAAGGAAAACCCAATATGGGAAAAACCTTGGCGAGAATAGCTACTAGAGATCTTCTGCTCCAAACCAGCCTCACAATGAAAATGATCTGATTACAATTTTAGGGCACCAACCCAAGGAGCACCAACCCTTGATTTATGAGTACCGACTCAAAGGAGCACCAACCCTTGAACAATTTATAGGCTACAACCTAAAGGAGCTACAACCCCTGCACTAAGCACCTACTCAGTGAAGACAATATGAAGATTCAAATACAAAAATAAATTCCATATTGCAAATGAAGTTTTGCAACCCTTCAATACACTGCTCTATTGGTTTCAATCTTACCAGTTTTGTGAAAAATCAACACTCACTACAACACTGCCTTTATGCTGGTCCTTACTCTGTTAAAACTTCTCTTCCTTTGTTTGTTGGATTCACTTCACACCTGCTCACACTTTGACAGGTTCTGTCTCTGCTAGTTTGTTCTCTGCCGGTTCACACACCTTGCCGGTTTCACCTTCAACACACAATCACTTGAGATTTTTATTGTTTTTCACTTAAACAATCTTTTTTATCTCTTTCATTCAACAACATAATCACATATCATTCTTCAACCGCAATCTCATCGATTTAGACTTGTATATTTAAAAACAAGTTTTCCCGCCAAAACAAAATTCAAACTTCAGGTGCTTAGGGTTTCTTTCCTTCGACCAAATCTGTATCAAATCTAATTCGATCTACCTTGGATTTTTCACCTTCTTTGGGGAGATGCATCTGTACATGTTTTCTAAAAATAGCAAACTTTACCCTGCTTTATGGCCTTGATCTTTGTCGACCTCATTTCATCCAGCTGTTTCTAACTGAAGGTCAATCTGCAATCGAATTTCATGCCACGATCACCATGCCAACAACTACCTGATCATTCTCTGTCGTCCATTCTTCCTCGAGCTGCAATAGTCAAATAATATCTTGAGATTTGTGGATTTATCATTTAATGACTACCAACTGCACAGACATCCATGCCAATGAACATTTTATTGACCTCGACATGTTTGCCAACTTAGCTCCCCATTGCACACATTGACATACATTCAGCTTATCGACAAAGTCAGTTTAAACCTGAACATCCCTACCGGTACAAACCCTTCTACTGGTACAAACCTTTATCAGTATGCCCACCATACTAGTCAACTACTTTTACCGACAACACATCATACTGACAGTTCATCTTACCTTCTGATATGTCTTCATGCCATTCATTCTATTCATCTCACCGGGTGTTGTTGTGATTCATCTAACATTCTGCCTCTTCATCACAAAGAACTAGCCAACCTTCATACTGGTTTATGCCTTCCCGGTTATAGCTCAAGCATTCCAACACACTCCTGCATCTCACCTTATAACGGTGGTATCATTTATCAACTCATAACATACTTCTCTTTGGTATGCCGGTTAAACGTTCTTCATACCGGTTGACACATTCTACTACTAACCTGCAATACCAGTTGACATCAATGACAACTCAATGCCAACAATTCTCCCCTATCATATTAAGCTCAACTTGTATGGTCTGGATAGCCTGTAGAGAAGAGTTATGCATGTTGGCTTTATTCCTACAGGTCAAATTGGCCTCCTCAACTTTAATCTTAAGGGCCTCTTGGGATTGCCTAATTTCTTCCATCTCCAACTTTGTCCCAGTCATTTTAAGATTAGCATCCAGGTCATTGATTCTCCCATTCACCTTATCCCAATTCTTTGCTAAACCAACAAAATTATTAATTGCCTTCCAAACTCTATCCTCATCCAATCCCTCAAGCCAGGTATTAGCCTCAACTTTAGCTTTAACAACCACCTCCAACCTATTTATCTTCCTTATCACCACATTCATCTGCCCAAAAAACCACTTGAGAATATCATCCTGCCTTTTCACATCATCATGAATGTCCTACACAAGCTTGGTGAGGATTGTGATTGAGCTCAAGGGCTTAGTATGTGCAAAAGGGGGAGAGTTTATGGGAGGAGGGGGAAGGTTAGCATCATCATTAAAATTCTTGGTAGGGGACCAATTGGAGCCCATGGCTTTAAAGGAATTTGTTTCATAAGAGGAAATGGAGTTATACTCAGAGTCCTCAACAATTTCCACCTCCCGATGATCCTCAATCTGGGGTTCATCAACAAGGTCCTTTTTGGAGGCAGTAATGGCTGCATGTGGGGTTTTTTCTAGTAGGCAATTTGGGGCCTGAATGGGCCACTTCGGCTGAATTGGATGGGGTGAAAATGAGGCCGACAAACAAATTAGGGTCATAGGTGGATTTGATTCCAATAGTGGGGACCCCACCCAATGATGTTTAATCCAAATGAAAATAATACAAACTACAAATAAGACCCTAGTGAAGGGGAGTTTTCTCTCTTAGCAAAATCCCTAGAGATAGATTGAGATAAGGAAGATAAAACCCAGCAAGGAAAGTTCATTCTTACCCCATAACACAGGTGGTTCAACAAAGGGAAGAGATGAAGGTGAAATATCCTCTTCCTGCTGTATATGGTGAAAAATTATGATGACAAACTATTGCAAAACCACAAAGATCCAACCACAATAAACCCTAGTCCTACAATGAAACATTCACCATACACCAACGAAGATACCTAAAAATATGCAAATCAACAAATTGAACAATTATACCATTCACATGCCAAGTAGGGTTTTAATCTCCATTGTCTCCTGTCTCCATTGATCTTGTTTGATATATTTGCTCTCAGATTTTGTATGTGCACAAGAGCTCAACAAAGAATGTATTGTGGTTGTGAAGTCACTTGATTGCATGAAGGCTTGATTGCGTAAAGTACTAATTAGGTAGACACATTAGGTGTTAGTAAGAGAGAAAGAATCTGCTTATATAGAGGATGCTTTAGAAAATGGAGGGATAAGATTAAGAGGTGATAGAAATAAATGATCGGCTAGGATTAAAAGGTAGGTAGAAGAAATAAGAAAATAATGAAGGGGGTAGGTAGAGAAAAATTAAGAAATGAATGACACGTGTCATAGAAGGGAAAAGTCTAATGAATTAATTAAATAAATACAAATTAATTTAATTAATAGAGGAAGTGGGACCAGTTAAATAAATAAAATATTTATTTAATTTAAGGAAACATAATTTATATAAATAAAAATATATATTTAAATGAGAAAAGAGCTAGAAAAGGTTAAATTAATTAATTAAATAAAGATTTATTTAATTAATAGAAGACTAGGATAAAATAATTAAATATATAAATATTTTTTTAATTAAACAAGACAATTTTAGGTGTCTACACCTGCCATCAAGCGTGAAGTATTTAATGAAGAGTAGGGTAGCCTCCTTCCAAATACTCAAGAGCTCCTCATGATTGTAGCCACTTGCAATTTAGAAACCCCTTACCAATTTGAAAGAATTGGTCAAAATATTCCTTATGATCCCCCTTAGTTTTTTTAGGGAAGGTGATGTCGTCCAGAGCCAACCTAGTAGATTTCACCATGGTTTCTTCAGACACCACAAAAGTATCACTCCCAATCTTCATAGCGCCATTGTTCCAAGCTTGAATGAAGGCCGTAGATAATTTGGGGTCATGACCTATCATGCCCTCCATATAAGAGTCCATATTTTCCCAAATAACATTGATCTAGAGTTTGCCATTATTTTAGAACTTAGAGCACTCATCTGGTTCAACCTGATTCAAATCTCCTCCCATCTTCGTAAATATAGAGGCCAACATGTCAAAGCAATAGGTCTAAAAGCAATAGTGGTGGGTACCAATAGAAATAAAATATCGCCACCTTATCTAGCTTGGAAAGGAAAGGGCAACAATAGAAAAAACTAAAAACCTAATCTTGGGACTACACATAATTAATGGGTATGTCATTCGAGATCATGTCATAGGCCCCAATGGGTACTCCGTACAATTATAACCAAAATTTAAAATTATTAACCATCATGCCCAGATCGACTAATTTGTCCACTACCCTATTCCCCTTGCATTGCAGGTGACAAAATTTGACTTCATGAAAGGTAAAGTGGAGGGTGCGATAGTTATCAATGAGAGGAGAAACCTTCCAATGTGGCCTAGCCACCTCATTCAACATCATGATGGTGTTATGAGAGTAACCTTTAACAATGAGTTTCCTAAGGCCCAACACTCTTGCCATGTCAAGCCCATGAAAAACAGTGGCCACTTCAAACATGCTGGAAGTTTGGACACCAAAGTTTGCATTGTAGGCAAGGATTAGGCAGCCACGTGGATCCCTAATCACACCACCCCCTCCCGCTTGACCTGGGTTGCCATAAGAAGACTTGTCAAAGTTCAATTTTAGCCAACCAATGTCGGGGGGGGGGGGGGGGGGGTCCCATTTGTAATTAATTTAGCTAATAAATATTATTTTTATACTAGTTTATAACACATTCATGATTAGTTTGAGACATTTCTATTAATAATTAACATTCATAACTAATTTTTATAACATTCAATAGCTTGTATCCATCAAAATTAAACTAAAAAAAAATATAATAATAAATAAAGATGTTAAAATTTGACTTGTTTTTATCTATTCTTTTAGTTCAAGTTTTGGTTCCTTCTCTATTTCTCTCCCAAATACCATTTATCAAAAAATAGACAACTTATACCAAACTAGTAATATTTGCTTTCTCTTGCTCGATTAGAATGCAATTGTCTCTTCCGTAGATGGAGAATGCAACCTACTAATAACTTGAGAATGATTTTGTAGCCTTACTTAGATCTCCAGAATTTTAATGGATAATGAAAATAAACCTTTTTATTTCAAAAATTTAGAAATATTTCTACGTACCTCTGATGCATATTTAGGTACTTATAAATATCATAATCTAGATAAGTCGCATATGCTAATTTTTGCTTGCTTAAGCAATAAAAAGAAAGGATAAAGCTTTATATTGACTATATATTGCACATATGGATGTCTTTGTTTTCATTGATGTCAAAAATTGGTCAATCCAATATGAATCGGTTGTTGTTGGTGATTCAGATATGTATATGTTCAACCAATACATGGTGCATCTGGTCATTGGTCTAGATGTCTATATCTATGCTACTATGTTACATAAATGATTGTAGATTCATATTGTGCTGATGAAATGATATGAGATGATATAAGGTGGTGATTTAATGTCTTTCCAAAATTTTGGTATTTCCTACCTAGTATGGAAGTAATTCTATTCTTTTTTGTGTTTTCTCTAGTGAAACTTATTGTAGTTCTGAGTGAGTGTTTGTACCGAATATATCTCCAATGATCATGTTGTCTATTGGGATTGCTTTGCTCACTGTGACTATTTTGCAGATCAAGATGTTGTGGTTCTTTTGGGGTGAATCGCTTTCTTTAGGTCTAGGATAAGATAGTAAGTTCTTAACACAAGTGTTATACCAATTTGTGCATATTGGTTTGAGTGATTGTTTGTAAGGCTTTTGATGTTAATTGGAAGGTGTGTCAACTTGGTGTGAACCCTCACAAATTTATTATATCTTTCGGATGATGTATTTCTAGTTTGATGCTCTTTATCTATTTTATATTCATTTGGCTGACCTAGCAAATTTTACTTTGGATGTGATTGATATATATTGAGTGGATTGTTTGTGTTAGAGAAGAGAGAGAGATGATGTGAAAGTAGTGTGTAAGTGATGAATGCAAAAGTAGATTCATATAGGAAGTATAAATATTCAAAGATGTATGGGGTAGATAGATAAGTATACATTATGAGCTATTATTTGCATTCTAATAGATGCTATTTGTATATAGTTCGATCTACTATTCTTATTGTTTTGTAAGAACAATTTTGTATCTTGCCTTGAAGAAGTGATCTTTAGTTGAGCAAGTCATATTTTGTATCTTTCTTGAGGTTGTGCACCTCAGTCAACAAGTATGAAGTAGTGGGATTTTTGGTAGGAACCCTTGTTCATTATAAAACAATTATTATATATATTGTGAGTTTGAATCTCACCTTAGTTTTTCCCAATTGGGTTTTCCAAGTAAAAAATCTTGGTGTTCTTGTGAGAGTGTTTTGATGATTGAGTTGTTTACTTTCATGCATATGTATTGGGATAAATAATTTTATTCAAATAACTTAATATGATCATGTTTTTGTAAATGTTGATTCACACCCCTCTCAGCTTTCAGTAGTGTTCAACAATTGGTATAAGAGCTTTGGTTCATGAAGAGACAACTTAACCACTAAGGTAGATTTTGGATTTTGAACACTATGTTTGAAGAAAAAATGAATGACAAGGATGATATGGATCAAAATGGTTGGAATGATGTGGATGGTATTGTTAACATGGAAGGAAAATTGAGATCTTCTTTGACAAACCTAGATGTTAGTAGAGAGAAACACAAAAAGGCAGTTGAGAATTTTGTTTTTTAAGAATCTTTCTTGATAAAGGAAAAAAAGTCATAGATGAATTTGAAACAAATCTTGATGAGAAGACTAGAGAATGTGAAAAGCTTGAAGAATAAGTTGTTAAACTCAAGGAAGAACTAAAAGCTACAAGAGATTAGATTGTTAATGGATTAAAACTCAAAGGTGGTAGTGAAGTGCTAGACGTTGTTCTTAATTCTCAAAGACAGATTAGAGATAAAAGTGGACTTGGATTTGAAGAAGGTGAATGTTTAGAAAGGGATAAAGGAAAAGACAAGGTTAAAGATAACAAAGATCAGAATAATTGAAGCTTCAGAAACTCAAGAGATGTCTAGAGATATCCTTTTTCTCCTATCAGGTACTCATCTTTTAATTGTAACTATTTTTCTTATAATGGATTTTGATATAGAGCTAGTGAATGAATAATTTAAATTAGAATTCATTTTATTAGCATAAAATGCTACTCTTGCAATAAGTTTGGCCACAAGGCTATTGAATGTAGAAGTAGGATGATGAGAATTGGATACAAAAATTTAAGTTATGTTCGTTCTTTCAATGGAGTGTTCTATGCTTGAAATACATACGGACACAATGTTGGCAATATGCTGGAATTGATTATGTGTTGTCATTGATGTCAACACTGCTTCGATTGGTTATTGACCAGTTCCAATTGGACATGGTTTTGGCTTAGGTTTTCAAAGATTCTGATCCGGTATGATCAGATTGTTGGATTCGGTTTTGGATGGTTATTTAGGATTATTATATGTTTGTCACAATTCAATTGGTTCATGATTTGGTCCTCCAAAAGCTATCTTTTATGTTCTGGTTTGTCGGTTGATATTCTTGGTACCAGTAGGTGATACCGGTTGGTGATATTTGATGAAATGGTTAATTGGTTTTGGTCTAGCTTCTATAAATGGTTCATAACATGCTGAAGGTGTTCTTGATCATGTTCTAATTGTTTGGTGGCTTCACATTGGCTGGCGTGATGCTTTGGTGATTCTTTTTGGATCTGGTTGGTTATTCTGTGTTATTGACACTATGGGTTTCTACCGGTTGGCATAATGTGTTGCATTTGGTCTTAGTGGAATTTTCGATGGATATAATTGTTTGGGAGTTTGAATTAGGTCCATGATATGTACTGTAAGTCATAATATTGGTCCGGTGGTATCATGTGAGGTAATTTTTATAATTATGGGTTATGGGTTTTGGGTTTAGCCGATCTTGTTTATCAAGGTTGATGATCTGTATATATAGGTGATATATTCATGAAATTTGTATGGTATTGTTGTGTCTGCATTATTAGAGAGTGGTTTATGTGTGAACAAGGTTATATCATTCAGTGAAGGTTTGAGGAGAGTTTGGTATTCCAGGGCAGACATCTATGCTTAACCGAAACTGTATCAAGCATTAGGAGATGCTATTTCCACAATTCATTTCCTTCAGATTATAGTCTGATGTTTGTGTAAGTCAGTGAGACTTCCTTTTTGTGATGAGCAGTGAGATCTAGGTGGTTGGCTTGATTACAAGTGCAATCCCCATTGTAATATTTCACATTCTGATGTAGAAGTATTATTTGACTGTGGGTAGGGCTTCCCAACATGGTTTTTCCCTTAACCGGGTTTTTCACGTAAAAAATATTGGTGTTGTGTGCTCTATACTTTCATGCTTTATCTTTCTTTGTGCTATTTTCATTGTGCTCCGATAGAAGGTTTATAATTTGCAATAATTGTTTAACTTGTGGAAAACTGATTCACCCCCCCTCTCATTTTTCCTTTAGTTCATTCTAACAATTGGAATCAAAACTTGTTAACAATTGGTATCAGAGCAAGTTCCTCTCTATAGAAGCTTAACCACTTGAGGAGATCTACATTTGACATCAAGTTCTACATTTAATCCCTACCAGAAGGAGAGTCCTAGATTTAATGATACAAATTACAAATTATGGAAGGATCCAATGAAGATTCATTTGAGATGTCTTGGAGGTGAAGTTTGGGAGATAACAGAAAAAGGTTATACACCTCATGATCCTAATTTTAGAACTCCAACACTTCCTGATGAATATAAGAAAGTTGATAATGATGTTAGAGCAAAAGAATAATTGTTAAATGCCCTATTTGATGAGAAGCTGTTGAATGTCATAGAGCTAGAAAATGCTAAGTAGATTTGGTTGAAGGTTAAAACTCTATATGAAGGTGACCAAGCAGTAAAGATTGCAAAACTTGAAGGTTTCCGGGTGAGTATGAAAATTTGAAGATGGAAGAAGATGAGAAGATAAGTTCTTTCATGGATAGAGTGAATGAGATTGTCATGGGAATCAAATGCTGCGGTGGAATAGTTAATGAGGATGAGATTGTTTCAAAAATTCTAAGAGTTCTACCTTTGGCTTACAAGATGAAAGCTACTACGATAAATGAACTCCAGACAATGTAAAATACCCCTATTACCATAGATACATTACTTGTGAAATTGACTGGTTTTGAACTTGAGGAACTTGGAGATCAGAATGCTATTAAAACACAAACTTCATTTAAAGAATCTGCCTTCGATAAGTAGGAGATAGATTGGAAGGAGTTATATGGTAAGGAGTTGGAAGACATTGAAAGAGAAGACAAAGAACTTGAAGAGTTGGAAGCCCTAATCGCCAGAAGAATCTGTAAAGGACCGGTTGGAAGTAAGTATGAAGGAAAAGTTCCCTTTAAATGTTTTTCATGCAATAAGATTGGTCATTTTTCTTCTAGATGTCCTGAAAGAGCTGCTAGGAATCATGAAAGATTGATGAGGAATTATAAACCTAATCCGAAATATTAGATCAAACCTAGATATAGAGGGAATACGAAAAAATCATGTTATTATACCGGTGATGACGATTTTGGTATTATTGATGATTCTGATGATGATGAACCTGTGAGTGGATCTGGTAATGGAAGCTCAGGTAAAGATTGGGTCTTTATTTCTATCAAGGATGAAGCTCTGGAACCTATCAATGATACAACTCATACTGAGGAGAAATCTCTAGCTGCTAAAATTGAAGAGAAAGATGAATGGGTTATAGACAGTGGTTGCTCACATCACATGACCAGTGATAAGAGGAAATTCCTAACTCAGCAAGAATTTGATGGTGGACTAGTTAGATTTGGAGACAACAAGGCATGTAGGATCAAAGGAAAAGGAACAATATCCTTGGATGGTAAGACTAATATTGGCAATGTTTATTATGTTGAAGTTTTAAGCATAATCTCTTAAGTGTAGGTCAGATGGAAGACAAAGGATTTCATTTACAATTCAAAGATGGAAAATGAGAGATTATCAATAAATCTGGATTGGAAATTGCCTCCGGAACTCAAACTAAAGTAAATATCTTTCATTTGAACTTCGGTGAGAAGGCCTGCTTGATTTCTCATAATGATGAAAGTTGGCTTTGGCATAAGAGGATGTGTCACATGAATTTTAATTGCATAGTGAAGATCAGTTTAACCCAGGCTGTTAGAGATTTGCCCAAGATTATCAAGCCTCATAATCCGGTAGGTAGAGAATGTCAAATGAGTAAGCAAGTTAGAACTTCTTTCAGAAGCATACATGATAGATCTAATGTAATTATTGATCTTATTCATACTGATCTATGTGGATTGGCAAGGACTAAACATTTTCAAGGTGATAGATACTTTATGTTGCTTATTGATGATTACTCTAGAATGACGTGGGTTGCATTTTTGAAAAAAAATATTAGAAGCTATTGAGAAATTCAAAATTTTCAAAGCCATGGTTGAGACAGAAACACGATTGAAGATAAAATGCTTAAGATCAGATCAAGGTGGTGAATTTACATCCGGTGAGTTTAACAATTTTTATGAGAAACATGGAATCAGAAGACAATTGTCTGCACCTAGAACTCCACAACATAATGGAATAGTGGAAAGGCAGAACATAACTATCTTAAATGCTGCAAGGACAATGATGATGGAAGCCAAATTGCCTGATATTTATTGGAAAGAAGATGCCAATATTGTGGTATACACTTTCAACAGAGTACACATAAAAGGGGATATCGGTAAGACTCCTTATGAATTATGGTTCGATCATACTCCTACTATTAAGTATTTTATAATTTTTGAAAGTAAATGCTGTATTAGAAGAGATGATACATTAGGGAAATTTGATCCTAGATGTGATGAAGGAATATTTTTGGGTTATTCTACTAAGAGTAAGGCATATAGATGTTATAACAAAAGATTACACAGGATTATGGAAAGCATAAATGTCAAAGTGGATGAGCAAAGCAATAGTCAAATCAGATCATATGACTATGGACCAGAAGATGAAATTGTCAGATCAGAACCGGTTGTGCAAGAATCAGTTCAGAGCATTGATCCATTTGCTCTGACAACATCAGAAAATCTCGTGGTGACTGTTGAAGAGCATAAAGAGTCAGAAAGTCTAGATAATCCGAAGACTCCTAGGTATGTAAAGCTGAATCATTTTGAAGATCATATCATTGGAGATAAGAGGAAAGGTGTGATGACAAGAAGAAGGTTATCTACTGAAGAGGTATGTTTAATTTCTCAAATTGAACTGGAATCATTTATTGAAGCATGTAAAGATGAGAATTGGATGAAAGCAATGGAAGAGGAATTAAATCAGATAGAAAAGAATAACACATGGGAATTGGTTCCTAGGCCTAAAGATAAAAATGTTATTGGAACTAATGGGTTCTTAGGAACAAATTAAATGAGGAAGGTCAGGTTGTAAGAAACAAAGCTAGATTGGTTTGCAAAGGTTATTCACAACAAGATGAAATTGATTATGATGAAACCTATGCTCCGGTTGCAAGAATTGAAGTAGTAAGACTATTTCTTGCCTATGTTGCACACAAGAACTACAAGGTATATCAAATGGACGTCAAATGTGCATTTCTGAATGGAGATCTTGATGAAGAAGTCTACATTGAGCAACTTGATGGATTTTATTTATCAGAGGACAAGGACATGGTTAAAATATTGAAGCAATCCTTATATGGATTGAAACAAGCCCCTAGAGCCTGGTATGCTAGATTGGATAAATATCTTTCAAAGCTCAGATTTAGAAAAGGTAATGCTGATAGTAACTTATACTATAAGATTGAGCATGATTATTGATCATTGAAGTCTTTGTTGATGATATCATTTTTGGAGGAGAAGAAAGTCTATGCATGAAATTTGCTAATGACATGAAGAATGAATTTGAAATGTCTATGATTGGTGAGATGAAATTTTTCTTAGGTTTGCAGATTAATCAGACTAATAAAGGTATTTTCATTTGTTAAACTAAATATGTGAAGGAATTGCTTACAAAATTTGGATTTGAAAACACAAAACCTGTTGGAACCCCATGATAACTGGTTGCAAACTGTCAAAAGAAGATGAATCTCCTAGAGTGAACCCAAGTAGATATAAATCAATGATTGGTGGATTACTATAAACTCAGATTAGACTGGATATAATGCATTTTCTGTCTGCATTGCTTCTAGATTTCAGTCAGATCCAAGAGAAAGTCATGATATTGCTGTTAAAAGGATATTCAGATATTTGGTAGGAACAACTGATTATGGGTTATGGTGTGCAAAGGATGATGATTTCAGATTATGTGCTTATACAGACTCAGATTGGGCAGGAGATGTTGATGACCGGAAGAGCACTACGGGTGGTGCATTCCTTCTTGGGAAGAAATTGGTCTCATGGCTTATCAAGACACAATCATGCACTTCATTATCTACTGCTGAAGCTGAATATGTAGCTGTTGCAACTAACTGCACTCAGATCTTATGGATGAAACAAATGTTGAAGGATATAAGGGTAAGTTATGATGAGCCTATTATTATTCACTATGATAATACAACTACTATTGATATGTCAAAGAATCCAGTATTTCATACCAAATCAAAACAAATTTCTATAAGGTTTAATTTCTTGAAGGAAAAGGTTGAAGCAAAGGAAGTCAGATTGGTTTATGTACCCACTAAGGAATAGATTGCAGATATTGTAACTAAACCATTACCTAAAGAAATTTTTGAATATCTTAGAGATCAGTTGGGGGTCACCACCCCTCTGTAAGAGACTTAGTGATGCATAGATGCATCAATCCGGTGAGCTTATCCAAAAAAAACTTTTGATCCGAGTTAATGGGATGATGTTGCTGCTCAGGGGGAGTAGTCAGTTGTTTGGTTTGGTGGTATTATCCCTTTGTCATTGATGTCAAAGGGGGAGAGTTGTTCATGTGAAAAATAAAAAATCTTAGGGGGAGAGATATTTCAAATTATTTTTGGGAGATTGTTGGCATTTCTTGGCACCTGGATGTTTTTCACATTCAGTGTTGCCATCAATGCCAAAGGGGGAGATTGTTGGCAATATGTTGGAATTGATTATGTGTTGACATTGATGTCAACATTATTCCAGTTGGTTATTGACTTATTCCGGTTGGACATGGTTGTGGATGAGTTTTTCAGAGATTCTGATATGGTATGATAAGATTGTTGGATTCAATTTTGGATGGTTATTCAGGATGATTATATTCTTGTCACATTTAGTTGGTTCATGATTTGGTGCTCCGAAAGCTATCATTTATGTTCTAGTTTTCTGGTTGATATTCTTGGTACTGGTTGGTGATATTTGATTAAATGGTTAATTGGTTTTGGTTTTGGTTCTAAAAATGGTTCATAACATGTTAAAGGTGATCTTGATCATTTCCTAATTGTTTGGTGGCTTTGCATTGGCTGGCGTGATGATTTGCTAATCCTATTTGGATCCAGTTGGTTATTCTGTGTTATTGACATTGAGGGTTTTTACTGGTTGGCATAACATGTTGCATTTGGTCTTAGCGGAATTTACGGTGCATATAATTGTTTGGGAATTTGAATTAGGTCCATGCTATGTAATGTAAATCATAATATTAGTCTGGTGGTATCGTGTGATGTAATTTTTGTAATTATGGGTTTAGTGTTTAGCCACCCTTGTTTATCAAGGTTGATGATATTTATATATAGGTGATATATTCATGTAATTTGTATTGTATGGTTATGTCTGCACTTTCAGCGAGTGGTTTATGTGCGAGCAAGGTTATATCAATCAATGATGGTTTGAGGAGAGTTTGGTATTTTAGGGCAGACATTAGTTCTTAACTGGAACTATATCAAGCATTAGGAGATGCTATTTCCATAGTTCATTTCCTCTGAATTGTAGTCCGATGTTTATGTAAGTCAGTGAGACTTCCCTTTTGTGATGAGTAGTGAGCTCTAGGCAGTCCGCTTGATTGCAAGCACAATCCCCATTGTAATATTTGACATACTATTGCAGAAATATTATCTAACTGTAGGTAGGGTTTCCCACCGTCATTTTTCCCTTAATCGAGTTTTCCACGTCAAAAATATTGGTGTTTTGTGTTCTGTACTTTCATGCTTTATCGTTCTTTGTGCTTTTTTTTTCATTGTGCTGCGGTAGAAGGTTTATAATTTTCAATAATTGTTTAACTTGTGGAAAACTGATTCATCCCCCCTCTCAGTTTTCCTCCGGTTCATTCTAACAATTGGAATTAGAACCTGTTAACACACAAATCTTTTAAATGGAGAACAAATAGAAGATTAAAAAATAACAAAATGAGTGGTGGCAAACCTTAGAGAGGTCTAGTATGTCATAATTGTAACAAGATAGGTCACATTGTGAAACATTACAAAAGTAGAATTGAAAAATGTAATGTTATAGAAAGGAAGATTGATACAAATAAATAAAAAGAGAAGATGAAGATGAAGTGGGTGAAGAAATATGATGATAAAATTGAGTATTTTATCTTATCCAAGTCTAAGTAAATTGTATCTCAAAGGTTTATTGACATCCAAAATAAAATTTCCTGCCCAACTGAACATTAGTTCAAAAAGAGAAAATGATCTATGCAACCCTATCAATTCTACTTAAAATCTTACCTACAACCCTTGGTGCAATTGTTTCCAAGTATCATAATAGTTGTAGTTGTACTTGTACTCATCTCACCACTTGGCCAACATTCTGCCAAATTAGTGCACTTGGCATCCTCATAGATTGTGTGTAATTTCAATTCTCTTAAGTTGATCTTTCTCTATTCCTTCTACGGTGAGGGCACTTACTATTATAAGGGGATGAATGCAAACACCATAGCATGTTCATGAGATGAATGCAAGGAATCAACACTTATCTTGGTTTGCTAGAGGAATTGGAATATCCTGAAGTGTATCAGGTGATATCAACCCTCTAGCAGACCTATCCTAGGAGATAGGAATACTCAAGTAGAAGGATTCATCATTTGAGAGTTTTTAACATCTATATTTTTCCTGCTTGTTTTGTTCCTTCTTATGGAAAATTTTACTTCATAGATTGTATAATTTTGTGACAGAAATCTAAAACTCCCATTAGACATTTCTAGGTTAACTTCTAGTGTAGTGTAATGTCAATCCATCATAAAAATCTCTACACTGTAAAACTTGAGAATTGAATATTAAAAAGGTGTTTTTTCACATCATTTTCTTCCACACAAGCTTTACATGCACCATCACCACATTGTATGCCTTACCAAAAGCATTCTGCCAAGCTCATAACTACACTGGATCAATTTTTTGACTTCTGTCACCATGCTGAGTAGGAATCGTGCATTCTCTCCTCTTGAAATACTTAAATCAGGCCCCTAAAACATACAACCATAAATCAAATCCAATGAAATATTAAAAAACAAATATTAGATCAATATCTTACATGAAATACTTGCAGTTTAACTCAATCAACTTTAAGAAAATAAATAAATCTATAAATAAATTAATCTCAATTAGATGTTATCAATGACACCCCCAATAGAGGGAAGCCTCCTCCTATATCCCTCCAGATCCAACCTCTAGATGACACCAATATTGCCTGGATCAACACGAGAAGACAATCACACTTTTCTAATAATCTCTCTTCTAGTCCACTAATAATACACATTTGAACTTGATGACTTAACATAATTCTTTTGTCTTGAAAAAATCTTCTATTCCCATCCATCCAGATATTCCAAAGAATAAAGAAAGGTCATATATTCTAAGCAATGTGAAGAAATCGAGTCTTCGTTAGGGATTCCCCCAATAAACCTTAAAACTTAGCCAAAGAGTAAGCATGGAGACAAGCATTATTCACACCCCCACCAACAGTACCAAATTTTCCTAGAGAAGGGTGAAGAAATGAAGGTATGAGAGGATATCTCCTCACCAAGATTACAAAGTGAGCACACAGAAGGACCCTAAAATCCCCACTTTCTCAAATTATCCCATGTGAGGCATCTATTCTAAATAGCCAAGCATATGAAATAATCACATTTGGGCCAAGAGAGTTTAATCCACATCTGTTTCCACCAAGGAGCCCCAACATTCCCCTAACTCTATTTATCCAACTCGTATTATGCCAAGGCCATCAAAAATTTGTCAGAACCCCAAGAAAGATTATCTCTTTCCTCCAATGAGATACATACTCTCACTAATAGAATATTTCCAAGCTCCTTCCTATCCTCATTGGATCCCCTTGGAGGCCACTCAAGAGGTTCTTTCTATATAAATACTTCAACCTAGCCAAGCAACTAGGAGGTTTTATAATTTCTCACCTTACTCCAACCCACCTCTAGAAATATGTTACACAAAGACCACAAATGTGGATATAAAGATAATATAGGAGAAAACCCATCCCATGAGTCGAACCAAAATAAAGCACCCGAGCATCTATTACAAATCCAAAATAATCGCTGCTTAATTAATTTAGCTCCTCTTTTGAGAGTACTCCAAATCATAGATCCTTTTCCTTCAAGACCATACCAAGGAAAAGCATTACTCTTTAACTCCATTTAGATACTTAAAAGTGAGGATACTGGCCCACTCTTGATCCCGATGACAAAACCACCTCCAATAAAGTTTAGTATCCAAAGGTTTGTCCATTAAGACTAGTCGTTTGAAGGCCTAGACCTCCTTCCTACTTTGATCTACAAAATAAGTCCCATTTAACCAAAATCCATTTATTTGAGAGTAGATTACCCACCCATAAAAATTATCAAGAGAGGGCATTAAAATCAAGAATGAATTTGGATAATACACGTTGCACCAAAAACTTGTATAATGGGAGAGCCCGAATCACTGGCTTGAGAAGAGTTAACCTTCCAATAGAAGAAAACCACCTATTAGTCCAATGAGAAACCCTCTTGGATAACTTATTCAAGATATCCTACCAAAATATATTAGGCAAAGAGCCTATGACAATTGGATTTCCAAGATACACAAAAGGAAGTGTACCAATCTAGAATCTAAGAATTCTTGCAATTATGATATGAATACGCTTAGGGGTGTTAAAAAAGAAAATTGAGGACTTGTCTTCATTAATCCTTTTACATAGAGGTAGCTATTTATATATATCTACTTTTTTTTATATATTAACTACTTCATTAACTCTAGCCAAACCCATCAAAGTTGTACCATCAACAAACTGTAAGTTTGAATGAGAAGGTACTTTGTCACCTCAATTCCATCCCTGAATCAAGCCAAGCCTCACATGAGATTTTATAAACCTCCCCAAACCTCCAAAGAGATTAGATGGCTCACTTTTGATGAGATCCATCCATCCCTTCTTCTGGCTCATATGCTTCTTGCTTTCAGCTATAGCCTTTGCCTATAACTCCACCATGGAATCTGCTCGGTTAACAAATAAATTTGATCTGATCAATCTTAAGCTTCAACTTTTTCCTTTTCTAGGTCCACTATTTGTTTCCCCTATATTCCACCCACCCACCCCTATCTAGATTTGAATAGTAGTCCCCAATATATTGGTAGAGGCACAACAAAAATAGAGGCAAAGGCATCTTCAATAGATCCATATCTGGTAGTTTAAGATATAAATTTTGCACTAGTTGTTTCATCTTTAGTCTCAGATCTATATTCAAAATTGTGTGAGGTTGGAGGGACTATATATAGGGGGGGGTGGTTGGGGGGAATTCTAGTTCCTTGGTTCATCAGGATCCAAGCTACGAGTAAATTTATATCATGTATAGAATCTAAGAGGATGTAACACAACTCACAACCCATTTGATCCAATCATTCCCAAACCCGAAGGCTCCCAAAACCTTAGTCAAGAAGGTCCAATTAACCCTAACATAATGTTTGGCCATGTCAAGCTTGATAAACATAACTTTATCTTTGGAGGTAGCCATGGAATGAATAGACTCCATTGCAATAACAAATCCATCCAAAATATGTTTGCCAGCTACAAAACCTTATTGGTACTCCAAAATAAGAAGACATAGTCACAACTTAAGGCTCTAAACAATTAGCTTAGTAAAATTTTTGTAAACCACATTACACATGGCAATAGGTTTGAATAGGTCTAGAGAATCCACTCCTCTTTTAGAAATGATGGCAAGGAAGGTGGCATTCTTGACCTTCAATATCTGCTTATTTCTCTAAGATTCTAAAACCACCTCCAAAAGATCTATCTTAACAATATCCTATAATCCTTCATAGAATTGAATAGAAAAACATAAAGACCATGGGCTTTCCCTTTCTTCATCTGGAACACAATCCCCTCTAATTTATCTAGGGCGATAGGCTTGATTAATATCTCATTCATCTCATTAGAAACCAATGAAATGATACACTAAAAAATGGTGACTACATCTTCCTTAAGAAATAATCTAGTGTTCATTCACCTTACAAGAAATCATATTGAAAATGAAAACCTTCCAACAATCTCACCAAACTTCCAACAATCTAAAATTTGCAGCATATTTTATTGGAAATCAAGTTTACAAATATTCATTCTAGTTAGTGATCCTAAGGTTTGGTATGAAGATGTTGATGATTCTAGTAATTTGAGACAATGCGGATGTTGCTATGGTGATTCATGATGCTTGTGGATGTTTTTGGATCATGTTCCTTTTGTTTTGGTGGTCTGCATTGATCGTTGAGCTCGTAATTGATTGTTTTCTTTGGTATTATGGTGTTCTTCATGTTCTTGGCCGATCAGATGATTATAGTGTGTTGTAGATGATCAAGGTGTAATTCTTGGAGGTGTAGCATGTTCAAGGCGATTGATGTATGTCTGTGCTATGTCTTAGCAGACATTTCTTGGTAGGCATATTATATTGTATTGAGTGTGATTATATTTTTGTAATTAGGTGGTGTGTGTTGAACGACCTTGTTTATCTTTCCAAGGTTGATGTTGTGTATAAATAAATGTAATATATTTGTATTTGTGTGGTGTTGTGGATGAGTATGAGCGAATAATGTATTGATATTTTGGAATTAGAGAAGAATAAATTGGAAGTTGTTATGTTCTTAACCGGAACTGTAACCAGGCATTAAGGATGCTATTTCTAAGTTCATGATCTCTGGATGTGATCCAAATTGGTTTGTAAGGTAGTGAGCCTTCCCTGGGTTGTAGCCCTTTTTATTTTTGAGAAATGAGTTATAGGTAGCATTCCTAAATGCATGTGCATTCCCCATTGTAATACTTCTAACATAGTATACATATTTTGTGGGCTTATCCTCATTGTGATTTTTCCCCTAACAGGGTTTCCACATCAAAATCTTGGTGTTATGTGTGTTCATGACGTATTGCTGATTTATGCTTTCATGTTTAATTATTAGATTAGAGAATAAGTTTACGTTGTGTAGGTTTTTGGTGAGATTAAGTTTAAGTTGTGTAGGTTAGTTTGGGTGTTTATTTGAAAGGTATTCATTTTCAACATATTTATTTGTGTGTGACAATGATACAGTGAGGTGTCCTTGATTGTCATATTACATGTGACAATTGGTATCAATGTTCAAGTTTCATGTTGACTTGACAACCATCTGATAGACTTTGAAATTATTGTAAGCAACATAAGCAAGAAACAATCTTACAACTTCAATTCTTGCCACTAGAGCAAAAGTCTCTTCAAAATAAATTCCTTCCATTTGTGAACATCTTTTACAAATAAGTCTTTCTTTGTTTTTAACAACTTCACCTTTCTCATTCAATTTGTTCCAAAAGACCCATTTGCTTCCAATTACATTTTTGTCCTTAGGTCTGGGAACAAGATCCTATGTATTATTCTTTTCAATCTAATTCAATTCTTCTTCCATTTCTTTTACCCAATGTTCATCTTTACATGCTTCATTCACATCCTTAGGTTCAATATTTGAAGTCAAACAATACTCAACTTGATCTTCAACAACTCTTCTTCTTGTTTGAAAACCTTTATTTCTATCTCCTATGATCTAAATTTCATAATGATTCAACCTTACATACCTGAGACATTTATGATTTTCTTGAACTTCAACTTCTTGTGTCTTTTCTTCAACAACTGCACTTGTTCCTTCTTCCAGAATGATCGACACTTGGTTTTTAGTTTAAGGTCGTTTCTCTCAAATATCTCTCAAGCACATATTTGCAACATACTTCCAACAATCTCTCCCTTTGGCATTGATGGCTACATATGATGTGGAAAACAATCAATGACAAAGAAAAATAATCACATCTTCAATTCTTGCCACAAGAGCAAAATTCTCTTCAAAATCAATTCCTTCCATTTATGAATATCCTTTACAAACAAGTCTTGCTTTGTTTCTAACGACTTCACCTTGCTCATTCAATTTGTTCCGAAAGACCCATTTTGTAATGCCCCGCCAAGAAACCCAAAAGGATCACATTAAAACAAAGGAATACAAGCGGTTTATTTATTTATTTATAAAGATAACATATAATTAAGGTACATTAAGTTAACATTGCACTAATTAAACACACAAGCGAAAGACTTATCCAAATCCTAAAGGGTTCTCAACGAAGATTACTTAAGAAAGAAATTGAAAGCTTAAGGTTCACTTAACCACTAACGATGCATGTCAACTAACCCTAATACATTGCAATGATATTCAATTAAAGAATTGAATTAGACATGCTTCAATTACATACTGAAGATTACATACATCTAGTTAATTACAATAAAACATTCAATAATCTCATAATTACCATTACAAAATTTATCAACTTATAATATTTCAATCACATTACATTTAAATTATAGGATGACATATGAATTAAATAAAGATCATATAATGATTTACATAGTTTACAACATGCCAAGAAGGCATAATAATACAAATGATACAAATGAACTCATAAGGTTCAAATAGGTACAATAATGAATCCAAGGAATACAAAGGAAATCCAACTGGAACAAGGAGATGAACAAGTCCAAGGAGCCACTGGAACACCTGCAAAGACAACCCTCACAAGAAGGAAGCAAACATGATATCGATGGAAAGTGGCACTACTACCTAACCATGTGGCTCAAAAGAACCACCCCTCCATGCTAGGAGATAACACTAAGACCCACTAGCAAACAAGGAAATAATACATGGTTTCACAAAACATCGGATCAACTCATAGATAGTAAACTCCCAGAACATGACTCCACATCAAATAGGTGAAATAAACAAGACTATACACTAGTGACCATAAGGGAAGAGTGTCATCACATAGCTTGGTATGGTTATCCTGGCAGGCCTCCATAGGTCCCGACCCCCATCATGGGTTACCCTGGTTACCTCTCCCGAACCCCCAACCCCATCCAAGTCTCATGTGGACCCAAACAATCCTTTCGCGAGGATAAGGTTGTTGGTTTGCCATTCTAGGCCTTCTCAGTGCATCCTGAGTCTGTACTAGCACTCAACCATGAGCGAGACACAATTATCTTATTTAGTGTTTCATCTACCAAGCCCCCTAAATATTATTAAGTTACCACTTAAACAAACTTTCGATGGCTTACCCTGCAACCTCTTTGGGGGTGACCCCCAATTGAAAGCCACTCTCCCATATGACACTTAACCAAAACCACATGAACTCCCAAACCCAAGGTATACACATGAAATAAGACACGGAGTTCAATATGGTAGGAAAACCTACTTGGCCAAACGATCCCTCACATGAGGTGTACTAACTGACAAACCCTTGACAAGAAACAATAACAACCATGAAAAAACACCCACATGACAACATTAGATACGTTCGACAAGGGACTTGCAGTTTTGAAAGTAAATGCAAATACAGTAATTAAAAACCCATGTTTGCTAATCTAGTTTGACAATAATTTCATTTCGTTTAAAAATGCCAATTTGACCAAGGCTCTCTAATTCACTTAATTTCTAGTTCACATCATATAATAAAATCACCATCTCCCTACAAATTAAAAACCAAGGTCTCATTTATTGCTATACATATAACATTATAAATTATCATATTTATTTAATAATCTATCATATATATTTTTCCAAATTAGAATAATCATTTTGAAAAAATATCTATTCTAATTTTTCCAAGTCGATATATATATTTTTTAAGTAAAAAAAAAATTAAAACTAACTTGAAATTATATCTAAGGTTCTTACTTCTAGAATGCTGGATATCCTTCCCCGCATTATTTCGGCTCAGCAGAATGGTTTTGTCCCTGGAAGACAGATTCTGGATTCTATTATTTCTGTTCATGAGAATATTCATTCTTTAACTGCTGCAAAAAAAACATGGCTTTTTTCTTAAGCTGGATATGTCTATACTTCTACCTCTGCAGTTATTATTAAGGGACCCGCTTCTAGTTTCTTTAAAAGTTCTAGAGGCCTAAGATAGGGGGATCCCATCTCTCGAATCTTGTTTTCTATTTTAGCTAAAAGTTTGGGTAGATTTATTATGAGAAATGTGGAAGAAGGTAAACTCAAAGGACTTAAACCTTCATCTTCCAATATAACTTGTACTCATGAACAATTTGTTGATGACTCGATCACAATGGGAGAAGCTACCATTAGGGAAGCAAGAAAAATGAAGAGTGTTATGGATTCCTATGAAACTACATCGGGTCAAAAAATAAATTGGGAGAAGAGTTCTTTGTTCTTTATCAATACCCCTGAGGATAGAGAAAGAAGGATTGAAAGAATCCTTGGTTGCAAAATTGCCGAGTTCCCTTCAACCTATTTGGGTCTCCCTCTATGTTTGAAGCCTTTGGAGAAATTCTAGATGAATTTGGTTGATAGATTCAATACCAAGCTGGTTGGGTGAAAAGGAGACCTCCTTAGCCAAGCGAGTAAGGTGACGTTGCTTAAAGCTACCCTTCAAAAATTGCTTATCTATTCCCTCAGTCTGTTTAAAAACCCTAGAAATTTTGCGGAGGAAATTGAAATAATTCAAAAAAAAATCTTATGGTCGGGAGTGGAAGATAAAAATAGAATCCCCCTTATTGCATGGAATAATATTTGTACTCCTAAGAAGTATGGGGGCTTGGGATTAAGAAATATTACTGTTATGAATAATGCTTTATTAGCTAAACAAATCTGGAGAATGAAAGGGGAGGAAAGAGAATGGAATTTAATCTAGAAAAAGAAATATCTTTACATGCAACCTTCTAAGGAAGAATTTATGGAAAATACTTTTTTGGTTGAAGGTTCTGCTATTTGGAATGCAGTTCGAATGACTAAAGATTGGGCAGCAGGTGGAAGAATGTGGAAATTGGGGAATGGGAGAATTATTAGATTTTGGGAGGATAGATGGCTTATGGATAAACCGCTGGAGGAAATTCCTATCTTTAAGGAATGGAAAGACTGGTTCAAAAGAAGGTATGGAGGCTTTGTTAGAAACTACTGGATAAATGGGAAATGGATTGAGTTCAACCAACATTGTTTGGGATTAAAAAGTCTAGAGATTCTGCTTTCTTCTAAAATTTTTAGGGACGACGTTGAGGATTCTATGATTTGGAAGGAAACTTCGGATGGGAAATATTCTGTGTCTTTTGTAGTGTCTATCCACAACAAAGTGCCGGACGAGTTCCCTTTGTGTGTTAAAGTTTGGATCAAGAAATTGATGCCCAAAATTAATATCTTCTTTTGGATTTTTATTCAAAATAAGGTGTTAACTCTTGACAATCTCCACAAACGTGGATTTGTTTTTCCTAATAGGTGCTCTCTTTGTTGCAGGGAGGAGGAGTCTGCTTGTCATATCCTAATGACGCTATAAAGTTTCCTAATTATTGTGGCGGCACTTGAGTTTTTCTAATGGCTCTTTTTCATTTATTTTTGCAAAATAATTCAGTCAACTACAACAATAGTTGTTTGTTTGTGTTTTTCTTTTTTCTTCACAATGGTGGCGACACTTGAATTTTTTGAGTAGTTCTTTTTAATTTATTTTTGCAAAAATCAGCGCAGTTAACTACAATAGTAGTTGTTTGTTTGGCTATGTTTTTTTTAAAATTGTACAGTTAACTACAATAATAGTTGTTTGTTTGGTTGTATTTTTTTAAAAATTGTAAGTTTAGTTTTTTTAAAGAATTTTGTTTCTTATTTCTGTTGTTTGCACAACAAGAATTTTAAGTTTCTTTGTTTATGAATGTGAAGTTTTTTATTTTTTTGAGTCGTATTTCAGTGTAGTGTAAGAGCTTTACAATCTTTTCTTTCAAGAATATTGACTTGGTTGGTACTGCATTTGTGTTACTACAGAGACTTCTATCTTTTGTTACTTTCTTGATTCTTGTTTAGAGATCATATTGAATTTTTATTATAAAGATTTGAAATGTTATCAAATTAAGTGAGGTTTTACGGTCAAATCACACATATCATTATTTTAAAAATTCTAGATTTAAGTCTCTCAAAAGATCTTAAGATCAAGTCACATTCATTTTGTACCACTCCAAAATTTAAAAAGAAAATAGTAATATTATAGTCATTAAATAATTTTATATTTAACTTATAATATTTCTATTATTTCAAAAAGTTTAAAATTGTTAAATTAAACTTTTTATTTAATTTCATTACTGAAAGGAATCAAGAATTCAGTTGAGGAATTCGCAGCTTAGCTCTTTATAGAGAAAGCATCTTTGTAACCTCTCAAGCGATGTACAATAGACTTTCATCCACACTATAGAAAATCAAGAGTTGAAACCACAACTTGGGTTTTCTAAAGTGGTTGTTGAGACTAAGTGAGCTAACCCAAGGGATTGGAAAAATATGTTACTCACTAAATACCAAAAGGACCTTGGCTCTAATTATAATTATATTACCACTTCTCATATTTTACTATAGATGATGTTGTAATCAAAGGATAGTAACAATTTGTTTTGAATAAATAGGAAGAACACTAAATCTAGGAGGCTTTAAAAAGTAAATGGGTGTTAGTGATATCAAATGAATATATTAATAATTCATAATGATCCTAATGTGTTATAAATCACATTAACACATAAATGTTTAAAAGATCATCAATATATGAGTACATATTACATCTCCACATGAAGTAATGTCAATTCATTCATCATAGATTACAATAACATTATGTACAAATGGATGTGACCTAGGCTCTCATGCCCATCTCATCTCAACAATAAAATAAGAATATAAATCACTAGAGTCTCTAGCTACCACTAAACCAATGGCTATTTACAAACCAAGATATTAGAACATGGTTCAAGCACTTATCTGCCCAACCACAAATCTTACAATTCCTTGAAATTATTCCTATTCGAAGAATACCCAACCTTTCACAAGAATCTTCACAACTTGGAAATGACATACATTATGGAATCAAGTGCAAGCTAATATATCTACATTCATTTCACTTATGAATTTGATATGTCCTAATATCAAGATATGGCAGAGAGAATAAAACAATAGATAACATTCATCTATTTCAATGGTACATATAGATTTGGAAGGAAACTTCGGATGGGAAATATTCTGTGTCTTCTGCAGTGTCTATCCACAACAAAGTGTCGGATGAGATCCCTTTGTGTGTTAAAGTTTGGATAAAGAAATTGATGCCCAAAATTAATATCTTCTTTTGGATTTTTATCCAAAATAAGGTGTTAACTCTTGATAATCTCCACAAACGTGGATTTGTTTTTCCTAACAGGTGCTCTCTTTGTTGCAGGGACGAGGAGTCTTCTTGTCATATCCCAATGACAAGTAGACTTCATTTTGATTAAAATTACCTTCCATCGACTTGCATTCTCCTACATCTCCCACTTTCCTCTCTAAACCCCTTCTAAATTCTTCTAATCCCTTCTAAATTAGCCTAAGCTATCTACTAAATATTGTCACAATCCTAAGCAAAGGGAAGTCACTTCTAAAACCCTTAAAGTCTTCAATAACCATTAAAGGCTTTATGTCCTCAATAACTTAACCATTTAAGTCTCTTACATAACCATTAATGGTTAAATCAACCTTCTTACATGGTTGGAGACTTTTTCCCTAACTCAACCCTCATCTAACCTTAGGGTCTCATCAAGCATTCATTGCTTTGACCATGGTTATTCCTTTAACCCTTGCACAAGAGTTTATCCTTTGGGTAAAATCTTTATCCAATGGGTAATCTTAACCTAACCTTAACCCTTACCTTCTAAGGTAACCATGAGGTCTTCTCAAGCATTTAATGCTTCCTGAATCTCCTCTCAAGCTATCTTATGTTGACAATTGTCACCATTTCATTGGTGAGAATTGTAAACATGGATTGATAACTTTAAATCTTGACCCTTGATAGGATCATCCAATGTTGACCCTTCATTGCCCTATTTTTCTTATAAATAGAGCTCTCTTTCCTCCATTTATCATCCAAGTCTTTAGCATCAAACTTATAGACATTTTGCTAAGCATCTAATCTAAATCATTTTAATCAAGCATTTAGCCTCTCTTTGATAATCTTCATAGCATCTTAAAATAGGCATTTGTATTATCACATAATAATCATCTTAAACTAGTATAGCATGCTAGGATAGTTTTTTTACTAAACCTTTCATCTTATCATCATATGCATGCTAGTTTAGTTCATCTTTTGTTAATATCATGCACATTAGGATTGCATTCATGTTAGATTGATCAAACATCCCTCATTCTCATGATTGTCATCCCTAAGTCACTTTGCTCAGTGATCTGAGAACAAAGGCATTGGCTTAAGGGGTTTTGTGAGATAGAGAACAATGGAACATCCCTTGGGAAGTTGAGCTATTCCATACAACTCCATAACTTGCACCAAGAGTCCCATTGGTGTGTGGACTAGTCCTGAATTCATAATATTCATTTCAAGTGAAGCACTTCTCCCGCATACATTTCTATAATTTAATGTATGAGTCATGATTGGTATCAACCTGCAAGAGGAGAAAACAATTCAAACACACACATGAAACATTGCATTATAGGTTAGAAATCCAAATAAAGCAAGTTAAATGAATCTAAACTCTTTAAAATTGTTCCATGTTCCTCTATCTCCAAGGATCTTCAAGATTCAAGGTGGCTCTCAGCTTTGAAGAGCACTTTATTCTTTAATATGACAACCTAAAGAACGAGATTTAAATGATTCTAAGATCTAAATGGAATGCAACCAAGATCCTAGTGATGATTTAGATATGAAACTAGATGATGATAGGATGCAAGATATTGATATGAAGCTTGAACTAGTATGAAAATGATACTAAGATGAAGCTAACATGATATGAGATTAACATGATATATCTAAGATTATAATGCTATCAAAATGATCTAAAATTCTATTCTATCAAAGAGAGATAATATGCTTAATGTTATGAGACTATAAATTTGATACAAAAAGACTTTTTTGTTTTGAAGAAGGAATGAGCTCTATGAATAGGGAAAATAGGGCAATGGATGGTCAAGATTGGATAATCTTAACAAGGGCTAGGATTGAAAGTTATCAATCCATGTTTACAATTTTCACCAATTAAATGGTGAGAATTGTCAACAAAAGACTGCTTGAGAGGAGATGTAAGAAGCATTAAATGCTTGAGAAGACACGATGGTTACCTTGGGAGGTAAGGGTTAAGGTTAGGTTATGGTTATCCATTGGATAAAGCTTTTACCCAAAGGATAAATTATTGTGCAAGGGTTAAAGGGATAACCATGGTCAAAGCAATGAATTCTTGTTTGAGATCCTAATCCTAATAATTAGCCTAATCCCTTCAATCATTCCTTTTCCCTAAATTTGAGGATGTCACTTCTCAAATTTGGAGGAAAGTCTTCCAAAAGCAATAAAGCCTTTATGTCTTCAACAAGCTAACTTGTTGAGTTCCCCAAAATTTGGAAAGACTTACAAATTTGTCGCCAAAGTCTTCCAAACCATTAATGGTTAACTAACCCTTTTGGCATGGTTAGAGACTAATCACCATGCCAGAAATGTATGCTGGAAATGTAGTATCAACCTTCAAGAGGAGAAAACATCTCAAACACACACATGAAACATTGCATTAGAGGTTAGAAATCCAAACAAAGTAAGTTAAATGAATCTAAACTCTTTAAAATCATTCCATTTTCCTCTATCTCCATGGATCTTCAAGATTCAAGGTGGCTCTTAGCTTGGAAGAGCACTTAATTCTTTAAGATGACAATCTAAAGAACGTGATTTAAATGATTCTAAGATCTAAATGGAATGTAACCAAGATCCTAATGATGAATTAGATATGAAACTAGATGATGATAGGATGCAAGATATTTATATGAAGCTTGAACTAGTATGAAAATGATACTAAGGTGAAGCTAACATGATATGAGATTAACATGAGATATCTAAGATTATAATGCTATCAAAATGATCTAAAATTCTATTCTATCAAAGAGAGATACTATGCTTAATGTTATGAGACTATAAGTTTGATGCACAAAGATTTGATTGATAAATGGAGGAAAGAGAGCTCTATTTATAAGAAAAATAGGGCAATGAGGGTCAAGATTGGATGATCCTATCAAGGGTCAGGATTGAAAGTTATCAATCCATGTTTACAATTCTCACCAATGAAATGGTGACAATTGTCAACATAAGACTGCTTGAGAGGAGATGCAAGAAGCATTAAATGCTTGAGAAGACCTCATGGTTACCTTAGAAGGTAAGGGTTAAGATTAGGTTAAGATTACCCATTGGATAAAGCTTTTACCCAAAGGGTAAAATCTTGTGCAAGGGTTAGAGGAATAACCATGGTCAAAGCAATGAATGCTTGATGAGACCCTAGGGTTAGATGAGGGTTGAGTTAGGCAAAAAGTCTCCAACCATGTAAGAAGGTTGAGTTAACCATTAATGGTTATGTAAGAGACTTAAATGGTTAAGTTGTTGAGGACATAAAGCCTTTAATGATTATTGAAGATTTTAAGGGTTTTAAAAGTGACTTCCCTTTGCTTAGGATTGTGACAATATTTAGTAGATGGGTTAGGCTAATTTAGAAGGGATTAGAAGAATTTAGAAGGGGTTTAGAGAGGAAAGGGGAGATGTAGGAGAATGCAAGTGGATGGAGGGTAATTTTAATTAAAATGAATTGCTTTATTTCAACAAAGTAGATGCAAGTGGGAGATTTAAATAAATTAGATTTATTTATTTGAAGCGAACAATTTAATTAAATGTAAATTTAATTAAAAAGAGTAGAAGGGGGATTTAATTAAATAAAGTGATTTATTCAATTAAATGATATGAAAGGCCTAGGTGAATTTAATTAAATAAATTGAATAACTTATTTAATCAAATATATGAATATGGATGATTTAATTAAATTAGATTTAATTAAATAGAGGAATGCGAATAAAATGAACATTAAATATTCATTTCAGGAAAGTGGTCATTTTTATTCGTCTACAGTAACCATAGGAGTACTTACTGGTTTAGAATCTCCCATACCAAATTTCTTCAACAATTCCCTAGCATACTTAGTTTGATAGATGAAAATACCTTTATTAGTTTGAGTAGTCTGCAAACCTAAGAAAAATTTCATTTCCCAAATCATAGACATCTCAAATTCATTCTTCATATTGTTAGCAAATTCCTTACACAACTTATCTTCATCTCCAAAAATAATATCATCAACAAAGACCTCAATAATTAGTATATCATCATCAGTGATCTTATAATATAAATTACTGTCAGCATTACCATTAGTGAAACCAAGCTTCAAAAGATATTTATCCAACCTTGCATACTAAGCTCTAGGTGCTTGTTTCAATCCATTTAAAGCTTTCCTTAACTTGCATACCATGTTTGTATAATCTGATAGTGAAAAATCATCAGGTTGCTCAATATAAACTTCCTCATCAGGATCCCCATTAAAAAATACACACTTAACATCCATATGATAAACCTTGTAGTTTTTGTGGGCAACATAGGCAAGAAATAATCTTACAGCTTCAATCCTAGCTATAGGTGCAAAAGTCTCTCCATAATCAATTCCTTCCTTATGAGAATATCCTTTACAAACCAATCTAGCCTTATTACTTACAACTTGACCATCCTCATTCAATTTATTCCTTAAAACCCATTTAGTTCCAATAACATTCTTATTTTTAGGCTGGGGAACCAAAGTCCATGTGTTATTTTTCTCAATTTGATCTAATTTTTCTTCCATAGGTTTCAACCAATATTCATCTTTACATGCCTTAATTACTGATATCGGTTCAACTTGAGAAATTAAACATACCTCATTTTTTGTCAGTCTTCTTCTTGTCATTACTCCATTGTTCTTATCCCCAATGAGTTGATCTTCTGAATGATTCAACCTCACATACCTAGGAGTCTTCTTACTCTCTGTTCCTCTTCCTGGTTCTTCAGTTACTGTAGAATTTTCTGATACTGTCGGAGTAACTGGTTCAACACTATTTCGGTAAAGGTGTTATTGGTTTAGATATAATCACTTCTACCAGTGGTTCGTTCTCATAAACTCTGATTTGACCTCCACTTTGACATTAGCACTTTCCACAATTCTCTGCAATCTCTTGTTATAATATCTATATGCCTTGCTTTCATTAGAATAACCAAGAAATATGCTTTCATCACATCTAGGATCAAATTTGCCAATGATATCATCTCTCCTGATATAACATTTACTACCAAAAATTCTAAAATACTTAATTCTAGGTGTTTTGCCAAACCATAATTCATAAGGTGTCTTATCAGTTTCTCCTTTGATATGTACTCTGTTGAATGTATAAACCGCTGTGATCATTGCTTCTCTCCAGTAGATATGAGGTAGACTAGCTTCCGTCATCATTGTTCTATCAACATCCAAGATAGTTTTGTTCTTCCTTTCCACAACTCCATTCTGGTGAGGTGTCCAGGGAGCAAAAAATTGCCTTCTTATACCATGCTTCTCACAAAATTTATTAAACTCACCGGATGTGAATTCTCCACCATGATCTGACCTCAAACATTTAATATTCAATCTTGTCTCAGTTTCCACTTTATCCTTAAAGATTTTAAACGTTTCAAATGCTTTAGATTTTTTCCTTTAGAAAAGTAACCCACATCATTCTAGAATAATCATCAATGATTAGCATGAAATATCTATCACCTTGAAAACTTTTAACTCTAGTAGGGCCACACAAATCAGTATGAATAAGATCAAGAACATCATTAGATTTATCTTGTATACTCCTAAAAGAGGTTCTGAACTATTTACCCATTTGACATTCTTTACATACCGGATTATAGGGCTTCATAATCTTAGGTATATATCTAACTGCCTTAGTTGAACTGATTTTCATAATGCAATCAAAATTCACATGACACAACCTTTTATGCCACAACCAACTCTCATCAATTTGTGCAATCAAACATGTCTTCTCACCAGAACTCAAGTGAAATATATTACCTTTTGTCTATGTACTGGTTGCAATCTCCAAATTAGATCTGTTAATGATTTTGCATTTTCCATCCTTGAACTGTAATTGAAATCCCTTATCCACCAATTGTCCTACACTCAAAAGATTATGCCTTAAAACCTTCAACATAATAAACATTGTCAGTATTGTTCTTACCATCCAATGATAGAGTTCCATTTCCTTTGATCATACATGCTTTGTCATCTCCAAATCTAACCAGACCGCCATCAAATTCTTGCAAAGATAGAAACTTCCCTTTATCTCTAGTCATATGACGTAAGCAACCACTGTCAATTACCTATTTATCCTTGTCTTCAATTTTAGTAGCAAGTGCCTTCTCTTCAGGTACATTCTCTTCTAGTGCCAAAACATCTTCCTTGATAGCCAGGAACACCCATTCCTTCTCATTACTGGAACCACTAGCAGAGTCTTCTGTCGGTTCATCATCAGAATCAGTAATGCCTTCCTCATCTGCTATGTAGCATGATTTATCTCTATTTTTCCTATACTTATACTTCAACTAATATCCAGGGTTAGGCTAAAAAGATCTTCTAACTCTTTCTTCAAATCTTGAATTCCTTTAAGGACATCTAGATGCAAAATGACCAATCTTATTACATGCAAAACATTTAAAAGGTGCTTTTCCTTCATACTTATTTCCTACTGATCCTTTAGGTACTCTTCTAGCAAATAGTGCTTCAAGTTGGTCAAACTCATCATCTTCTCTCTTCATATCATCCAATTCCTTTGCATATAAAGCTTTCCAATCTTGCTTACCGGTTGCTGATGCAGATGCATGAAAAGCAGGTCCAGTCTTCACAACTCCAAAAGGTCCAAATTCTTCAAGCTCAAAAGAAGATAATTTCCCAACCAAGGTATCTCTGTTGATAGATGTATTAGCCATTATTCTCAACTCATTAATAGCAACAACCTTCATCTTGTAAGCTGGTGGTAGGGCTCTCAAAAATTTAGAAACAGTTTCATCTTCACTTAGAGATCTACCACAACATTGAATTCCCATAACAATCTCATTTACCCTTTCCATGAATGCAGTAATCCTTTCATGTTCTTCCATCTTATCTCATATAGCCTTTCCAGATGATTTGTCAGTCAATCCCATTATTTGCTGATCAGAAAGTGCACACAAGAGGGCTTCTCTTGCTCTACAATCATTCTCAAGCTCCTTATCCAGGTTTGCCAGAGGAGGATTTCCAGATGCTGAATTATGAGGTGTAACACCATTTTGTGTGATCTTCCAAATCTCCTTGCCAAGACATCTCAGATGAGTCTCCATCCAAATCTTCCATATTGTGTAATTTGTTCCATCAAGCCTAGGGATATCTCTCTAAAAGATAGTGATGCAGGAGAACCTAAGGGTTGAAATGCCCTTAACTAGTTTTGGATTGTGAGACCTTCCAGTGGTCATGTAAATACATAAGGACTGGCTCTAGTCTATTTATTTGGTCATTTAATTGTAGTTTTTGAAATTTTGTCTTATCGGCAAGCCCTACCTTGATCGACAAGTCTTACCATGATGAGGTCGCTAGAGTATGGAGTGGTTGTATCGAGTATCAACAAGAGTGGTTCACACTTACACCGCTGAACCGATAAGAAATATTTGTCTTGGTTGTTCATTGGTGAAGCCATCAGGTATCAGGAGGACCTATTTCATGTTACCCCAATGACCCAATGAGTAAACATTGGCTTGGAGCGCGCTCGATGAGTGTGGTGCTATCGAAGATCGGGAAGAGTAGTTTCACGGTACATCGATGACCCAATGAGACGGCCTCACTTTCCAAGTTGTCATTGACCATCAGAAGTAAGGTTTTGAAGTCTTCCTGATGACCCAATAGGAAGTGCAGAGCACGGAAAGTTGTCATCAGCCATTGGAAGTTAGGTTTTGAAGTCTCCTCGATGACCCGATGGAAAGCGTGAAGCGGTGTGTGTTGTCATCGGTCATTGGTAGCCCCGTTTTGGTGTTACACTGATGATCCAATAGGAAGTGTGAAGTGTTGGAGGTTGTCATTGGTCATCGGTAACCTTGTTTGGATGCTACCCCAATGACCCGATGGAACCTGAAAAATAGTTGCCACTGGAAATTGTTGGTAACAAGATCAATCTCATCCAATAGGAGGAATTCACAACAGGGGATGGAATATATAAAAAGACCCAACGGGCATCTGTAAGAGGTTGATGGCCTCAAAGAACAAATCCATTTTTCTGAATAGCAAAAGAGAAGTCTATTTTTTGGTTTGCAATTCAGAGTCGAATTTCTATTCGTGAATTACAAATAATGTTTTAGAATCTTTAAGTTCACGTATGCTGTTAATGTAAATGCTTCTTTTCTTTGTTCTATGAGTTTCTAGTTTGAACCTGTGAATAAGCTTGGGATCTGTAAATAAAGCTTTCCATTTATGTTTTTGTTCCCTGTTCGCAATAATCATATGGCTCTGACTTGAAACTCCACATGATCATTGGAGATTGTCAAGCAGATCCAAATATGTATAGTATGTTTTTATTTGTAAGAGTCTAGGAGATGGCATTAGCTATTCTTGCAAACTGACCCTAGGCGAGATTGGTGATAGTCTGGCTAGTTGTCAGTAACTTGAAGGGGATAACTTGCAGGGGAAGGAATCTGCTGAGAACTAGAAGAAGATCCAGAAGGCTACAAGCCTGAAACCGAGACATTGTGAAACCAAAAGGAGAAAGTTTTCTAAACCAAACAAGATGGGTGGTTTAGCAAAGAGAGATCGAATGTGTGTGTCCTTCAGCCTTGCAAGAATATAGTGAGCAAGCTTACTTTGTGAGCTTGAGGAAGGTGAGAAAAGAAAACAATTGGTAGGGGAGTACATAGGAAATACTATGGGCCCTAAGAGAGAATAGGATTATGCCATCAAAGAACTCCAGTTGGTGGTAAATTAGGATTCTCCCTATCAGATAGCTCCAGATGAATTGGATGAACTTGAACTGTTAGTCACCATAGGATCTTCCTCAAGTGGTTAAGCTTTCTGTAGAGAGGACCAAAGCTTTGATACCAATTGTTAGACAATTCAAATAACCAAAAGACAACTAAGAGGGGGGGGGGGGTGGTGAATTAGTTGTCACAGATTACCAGAACATTTAGCAATTAAAACTTAAATACTGGAACCCAAAACATTAATACTAGAATGCTTAAACCAAATACCATAATAGCAATTAAACCAATTAAGCATAAACAATAATCAGAAAATAAATACCATCCACATGACACCAAGATTTATACGTGGAAAACTAGGTAAAGGGAAAAATCACAGTGGGAAGCCTACCCACAGTTAGATAATACTTCTGCAGTAAGTTTACAATTGAGGGGCCTGCACTTGCAGGAAGGCCAACAACCTAGAGCGCACTGCTCATCACAAAAGGAGTCTCACTGACTACATAGAAATCCATACTACAATCCGGAAGAAGTGTTTGAACTGCAAAGATAACATCTCCTATGCCTGAGTACAGTTCTAGTTAAGCTCAATATTGGAGGACTAAATCCTCTTACATAAACCTAATTCGATCTCCAATGATCGACCAAATCCTTTTCCTGAATGATAATACATTATTCGCACATTACATATCCATATCCATGTTACTACTTATCAAGTTACCATTAGTTTCATGTCAAATTTATTCTATATACTCTAGTCGGTTATCTCTACCGAGATATTCAGTCGGTAAGCACAGTCCAGTCGGTTATTGAAGAAAGTAGTCTCAAAACGTAGTATACACCGAGCTGTCTACCGAGCAACAAAGATGACACACTGAGTTGTTATACACCGAGTGAAATGTGTTACTAGATTCATTGAACCTAGACATACATATGAAAATGTGTTACAAGATCGAGGAACATCTAACTGTTATCACATTGGAAATTGCACTTAAAGATCATGTATGATTGTTATCTATTTGTTTTAGCTTTATATTATGTTACTGCACTATTCAGTTTATGCATAATAGTAAAGTTATTATTGAAGAAAAGTTTTGGAGTACTGATTTACCCCTCCCCTCTCAGTACATTAGCTTTCCATATTGGGGCTAACAATTGGTATCAAAGCTTCAATCTTGGAAAAGGGTTTAATTGCCTAAAGAGAAAGATCTTATCAATGGAAGGCTATAAACAATCTCGAAGGATTGTGTATCTGCAAGAAGAACTGGATCATGCTAATCAAGTGATTGCAGACATGCAAAGACAAATGCAAAAATCTCTGAAAGTAAGAAGAAGATTATCTAATGATTTGTAGGACTCTCAAGAGTTAGTGGAATAAATTGAGACATCATTTGAGAACAATATATCTGAAGAAATTGAAGAAATGATTGGAGTATTGAAAGAAAAGAACAAAGCACTGGCTGATCAACTAAAAGCAATGAAAAGATAACATGAACATTTCAGCACACAGATGATTGAAAATCTTGATGCATTAAGGACAGCCGAGGATAAAGTAAGAGATCTAGAAAGAGAGAAACAACAACTTGAAGTCTTAGTAGCTAATAAGAATGATGAAATCACAAAGTTGGCTGGAATTCAACAAAACCTGTCAGATCAACTAGGTTATGCACATCATGAAGCAATTCTGAAAAATGATGAGAATCAAGCATTGAAACTTGAAGTATCAAGGTTAACCGATGAACTTGAAATAGAGAAGAAATCCAAAGAAACACTGAAGAAGAGTTATGAAGCATCAAAGATGTTGGATGAGAAAATGAATACAAGAGGACCCAACAAAGATGCAGGACTCAGTTACAAAGGAGAAGACTCTACCAAGAAGGGAATTCATACTACCGAGAGAGGAGAATCATCAAAGCAAGCTGGAAACAAGAATAAAATCAAAAGAAAGAAGCCTATTTGCAACTACTATGGAAATCAAGGTCACACTGCCAACATGTGTCAAATCAGAAAAGGTAAGCAACCGAATGTCACTAAGTCCAAAGGTTATTGTTACAATTGCAATAAATATGGTCACACATCTAATCAATGTAGGACAAAGTCTGTTAACAATTATCAGAAGGCAAAATTCAAAGGGTTTTGTAAAAACTGCAATAGATATGGACATAGCACCGAGAAGTGCTGGCTTAAGAAAAATAACTATATGTGGTCTGCACACCGAGAAAATGCTAGAGGTTACCGAACTCACACACATGCTTACCGACAGTATTCTGCAGTACCATGGGATTACAATACAAGGATATGGTGTGAATGTTGTGGAAGATATGGACATATAAGTGCCAACTATTTTATAAGGTTTGGAATGAACAACCGAAGATCATGGAGAAATCTTGGTATGGCATGTTTTCATTGTCACAAAGTTGGACACCTAGCTGGAGATTGCAGAGATCAACCTAGAAAAGACACCAAAGAAATAAAAGACAAATTAAAGATGATTTGGAAAAAGAAGGAAATTGTGTCAAATGAAGAAAGCACCTTACCTACCGAGTTAGGTGCACCTATTTCAAATTAATCATTAAAGGTATGAAGGGACTGCATTCTCTCAAGGTTAAATCTTAACAGTTCCTATTTTATCATGTACTTAATTCAAATCTGCATAATTAAGATGTATTAGTAAGTTTGAAATTATATCAAAGTCTTTTGAAGCACTATACAGGAAACCTGTCAAGTCGATGAATACAAGAAACCTGTCTAGTCGGTGAATGAAGGAAGTTTGGTTACTCGGTTAAAGCAGAAAAAGGAAAGAAGGTTTAGTAGAATCGAGTGCATTTAATGTTTTTGACCTAACTTGCACGGAGCCCGATAAGGCATATTGTGTACTTAAAGCATTTTCGCGGTCATTTACACTTACCAAGTTTTCGAGAGAGTAGAGTAGAGCGAATCAAAGGCGATCAAACCTCCTACAAAGAAAATTCAAGGTATTTACATCAATCTCAACGCATTGTTAAGCTGATTTACCGATTGTATCTAGTTGCCATTATCTGCTAAGTATAAAGCATCAGTTGTTTGAAAATCCTAAAACCCTAAGGATCCTTTGTTAGCTTTTATCTGTAATCTACAATGACATCTAAGATCCAAGATCCCATCGTTGTTAAGAATGTAGAGAAGCCCTCACTAAAATACTCTTTGACTCCCAAAGTTGCATCTAAACCGGATGACAAAACCGCCTTTTCACTCAACCCGGATAGAGTGTTGTTAGTCGAGGATGTGAGATTCTTCACCAAATGTCATGTTGAAGAACTCGGTCATGTTGAAATTAAAGACACCTATGATGAGCTGTGCACAGATGGTAAATTGAATAGCAAGTATGAACACATCAAGATCAAGGGATTAACTGAAGCCCTAACCTATCCCCGTGTGTTCAAACCCTAGTGGGTTAAGTTTGTTCTAAGCAGAGTTCACGATGATTTCATGTGTCTAGAAGAGCAACCATTTAATATTACCAAGGAAATCATTCATCTGATTATCGGTTACCCCATTTATGATCATGCTCAAGCCCAAAAGATGATATCACAGAAGGAATTGATCAGTTTAATCGGAGTGGAATCAGATTGCAGAGGATTGAAACTGAATAATGTCACCGATGAAGAACTAAAATTTGCCATAAGAGTTATAGGTTATTGTTTCTTCCAATCGGCAAGGGAAAATAGTGTACCCTGTGCAGCAGTAGACCTGGCATACAAAATTGTAAAAAAGGGAATGAAAATTGATCTATGTGAGGTGTTGTTGAAGAACCTGTTTGAGAATCTGAACACCATCAGGAAGCCGAAGAAGAAAAACTCAGCAAATACACTAAAGTTTGGATCATTACTTGTATGCATGTTTTTCTATTTTGAAAAATTCTTTCCTTTAGTCGGTAAAGTTGTTTGGGAACTCCACCGACCAATCACCCATCAGATTAATGACTTCATCAAGAAGTTAGGTGATAATTTCAATGATATTATGGATGATTACTTCAGTAAGTTCCAGGAGAAAATGCATAACAGGTACTGGATTCCACCCCAGCTAGTGGAGAAATACAAAAATGATATATGTTTTGAAGTTGACACCGATTATTGTTATGTGAATGCTGTGGAACCAAGAACTCAATCTTTGTCACCTATGGGATACGAGATTGATTTTGAGATCACACAACAACAAATTGATGCATTTATTTCATTACTGAGGCATGCTACCGAGCTAAGGTATGGAACCTATGAGGAAGTAAAGGAAAAGGTAAAAATGAGCATTGTAGTACCCAAAGCTACAAGAAAGGCAACAAAAATGATAAAGGCATTGTCAGAGAAATTTGGAGAAGACTCTTCCTCTACACCTGTCAAAGGCACCATTGCCATTACCGAAGAGGAATCTAAAGCCCAAGAGGCAGCAATAACACTAAGCATTGAATTGCCTAAGGGAAAAGTGTTGAAGAGAAAGAAACAAGACACATCAAAGGCCTCACTGACTCCACCTCCAAAGCGACCTAACACTAGAGCATCTGCAGTTTCACCGAGTAAGAAAACAAGGAGTGTTACTGTTCCTAGGGTAACAAAGACCTACAAGAAATCTACTCGGAAACTCATTTTGGCAAAAGAGTCTAGTGATACCAAATCAGAGGATGCAAGCAAATTTTAGATTGTCAAGAGCAAGAAGGTAAATGTACATAGTGTTGAAAACTTCTGTGCTAATCTGAAAGAATATGGAGGATTTGGATCATTTAGATATGTCAAGTATGAAACCAGAAATAATGATGAGAAGAGACAAATTGAAGAAGCTGTCATCTGCACACTTCTAAAATTCCAGTTAGCTCCATTGGAACTAGCTAAGTCACTTCCGAATGAACTTTACTTGCATATTGATAATAGGTGGAAGTACGCAATGGACTCAGAGAAATAGATCAGAGAAAGAAGTCTGGTTCATCTCTTTCTTGACATGTCAGTAGCTGAAATTAAAAAACATCTGACAACCTACAACTCAAAGTTTCTTGTCAAACAAAGAGCCTTAAAACTGATGAATGGGCTGTATATTGAAGTGGAAAATGAGACAAAAGCAAAGTGGCAGGAAATTTTTAAAGTCAAGGATGCCGGTGAGCAAGCTACAGTTGAAATTGTTGATGTCACCGAGCAAGATCCTGATGTTACCGAGCAAGACCCTGCTGACACCATTCAAATAGATGAAGATGTCATGGATAGAGAGACATCGGAATAGGAAATGATAGAAGGCAATGCATATGCAAAACTTGTATCTAGTGAATCAGTCTTGGAAAAAGTTCAACTTTATCCACCGGTCATGCAACCTGTCTCAACCAAAATCCCTCATGTCACAGATCAAGGCATCGAAGGTCACAAGTCTACAACAGGAGAAGGTATTACTCAAGAATATACATCTCAAGCACCTTCTAGCACTAAGAATGTTACAACTGAGACACCAAGTACCGAGACACCAAAGGACTCTACAGAGACTAAAGAAACCGATCAAAGTGTTGCATCTACCAAGCAACCTACCAAGGGTCATCAAGCCTCACAAGCCCTTGTCTTAGTTCCATCGGTGAAAGGTAAAGAAAAGAAGATGAAAAAGCATAGTTTTAAAGTTGATTTGTCAAAACCAATAGTTTTTCCCAATGTAGACATATCAAAATTAAAGGGGCAAGAATTCATTGATTTCCGTGAACTATGCAAAGCAAAGGCCGAACAAGAGAAGCAAATGGCGATTCAAAAGAAAAAGAAAGTACTTCAGAAGGTAAAAGCACTCTTAATAGATATGATACCTGAAGCTACATTATCAACAGATGCAACCATCCACATTAAACTGGATGAACTCCTAACAAAGATAGAGACATCTGGAGTAGATGCATCAGAATATTTGAGCAAGCTAAAGGACATAGAGCTCACTGCAAAAATGATAGAAGAGATACAAAAAGCTATAGCTATTGGCAAAGTTAAACTTGTCAAATTTATTGCTAAGTTGACTCCTCAACTCAAGTACATTCTTTATTTATTTCAAAAACTCTGCATATTTTCTTTATTCATTAAAGACATTAAGAATAAAATAGAGGCAATTGAGAAAGAGATCACCGATCTCTCAAGCAAGTTGACCACAGAGCCAAATTTAGTTCAAAATTTTTACACAAAGCTACAATAGCTCATGGCTCAACAATTGGACCTAAGAAATGAAGAACACAAGATCTAGATGGACATACTGACACTTCAGACATTATTCCTTCCTTATCTTTCATCCATCCAAGAACAGATCAACCGAGCCACCTCCTTATCTACTACACAAGAGGGAAGCACTCTAGATGGCTTAATATCATTATTGGCTGATATTCAAGCACATAATTCTTTAATGGATAGTGTAAATATTGCACTCTCTATCGCTCTCACCGAAGCACGGACCAAGTACAAATCCATTTTTGATCAGTTACCACCCCCGAATGGTAATTAAGTTTTGATGTTTGTCAAAAAGGGGGAGTGATATGATATCATATTAGGGGAGTGATACAATGTTGGGGAAGTGTTGTATTCAAAGTATCAAACAAAAGGAGTATAGTATATAGGGGGAGTATACCGAGTAGAGCAAGCAGAGTATCCAAGAGAAGTGCATCGAGCAGTAAATAGAATAGTAAGAAAAGCACACAAAACAGATCACCAAGCATGCAAAATCAGAAGTTTTGTATAGTATATCGATAAGGGGAGTATATCTGGATATATTATATTATTGACTATTGTATATATTGTCAGCATAGTCAAATTTTGCAAGTATATAGATTATTGAGTTATAACTTTGAAAGTATTTTTTGTCAAACATCTCAACTAATGTCAAAAGGGGAGATTGTTCTACTTATCAAGTTGCCATTAGTTTCATGTCAAAGTTATTCTATATACTCTAGTCCTTTATCTCTACCGAGATATTCAGTCAGTATGCACAGTCCTGTTGGTTATTGAAGAAAGTAGTCTCATAACGTAGTATACACCGAGCTGTCTACTGAGTATCATTTCATATCTACCAAGCAACAAAGATGACACACCGAATGAAACGTGTTACCAGATTCATTGAACCTGGACATACATATGAAAATGTGTTACAAGATCGAGGAACATCTAACCATTATCACATTGGAAATTGCACTTAAAGATCATGTATGATTGTTATCTATTTGTTTTAGCTTTATATTATGTTACTGCACTATTCGGTTTATGCATAACAGTAAAGTTATTATTGAAGAAAAGTTTTGGAGTACTGATTCACCCCTCCCCTCTCAGTACATTATCTTTCCACATTGGGCCTAACAATCCATTCCCTGACCTTATACCTATGATGATCTACAATGAGATCTTATATCACATATATACAAACCCTCGACCATAAATAATCAGGTCGACCACCAGACAATAAACCAAATACATAATTACAAAACATGTCAGATTTAGACCAAAAAAATAATATCCAACACATAAGACATCCCAAAAACACATCAAGAGGTCCAATCCACACATTACATTAAGTCAGTCCATAACCTAGATCAACCGGGACCCAATATAGGTCCACATGCTAAAGCAATGATCTGCATCCACCAAGTCTCGAACATGATCACTAATAGCATCCCAAATCTCCACCAGAAGCTGCACCAATACCACTTATGCATATCATCAAAGAAGTTCATCAAAAGCTCTGCCGGTGAAACCCTCACCGGAACCACAAGCCAAGCTTCCAAGCAAGAAGGATAGCATCTGATCACTAGACCAAAACCAACTTACTGAATATGAACATGAGTATCATGAATAAGACAATTTTATAACCAAACTATACCGGAGCCTACTAGATTATGCTGGATCCAAACCAACCAGAAACCACTCAACCTATCGGGACCAGAAGGGTGCTGATAAAGCATCCAAATAACTAGTATTGACATCAATGACAAAACATCAGTGCAACACATAATCAATTCCTCCAAATGACCAAAAAGTAGTAGGCCCATCATACATGGTGTAGGAGAAACCTTCTAGACTCTTTCTCTTTCTTTTTCTTGTTGGTGATATGCTTCTTATGAAGCCTTGTACATGAATAAGAGCTATGAACTCATGTGTGCTAGACTAGGTCCTAGTTAGGGTCCTAGTGGAGATATTAGGGGTCATAAGTCAAAATTATGATTGCTTTGAAAATGGAGGTTGTGTGTGTATCTTGGAGGTGTTTAGGGGTCCTTCATATCATGGTGGTGACCTTAGGTTGGCCCATTGTGGGTCTAGGAGTCATGAAGAGCAACATTGGGAAAGTTGCTCAAAAGTTGCATGACAACTTTTAAAAGTTGTCAAGCAACTTTTCCACCATGTTATCAAAATCGTTAGGTTGGCATGGACAACCTTAAATGTGGCACACTGACTGAGGTATGGGTAGTATAAGATGTTTTAAACCCTAAGTTAAAGGGTTGGTTGTCAGAGATTGTACGGCTCAAGCAAACTATATTGACTGTGACTGTTTTGAGTTACTAGTTTGTTTGAATGAAGTTACCAAGCAAGAAAATGGATTGATTTGTGATAAAACCTATGTGGAACATTTTCTTTGATGTATATATCTTCATTGTGAGTGATTATATTAGCTTTTTGATTACCGGTTGAATGTGTTTGTAAATAGTTTGTGAATTGCAGTCTTACTGTCCAGTTTTGGATAGGATTGTGTAAATGAAGTCTTAACTCCATTCCCTATTGTGGAACCACCATGAAACCATGGGGAATGGATGTGAAGACCCTGTACATTAGTCCCAAGCAAGCAGGGCCCTTCAAAATGCAGGAAGGCCAAGAAAAGACCTACTTCTAGGCGAGATTGGACAGTGCCCGGTTAGGAGAGGTCAGATTGCAGAGGTCTTGGAGAGCAAGGTTGAATAGTGGAGAGGGCATACTTTGGAGGAAGTGTAGAGGAGTGTTTGAATCAGCATTGGTGTGAAGGAGGAGCCTCCACCAATCTAAACAAGGTGGAAAATACTCAAAACCTTCTCTATGACCTTGGCAGACTACAAAACCCTCACAAAACCCTTGTAAAACCCCAAAATTCGCCCTAGGCACTGTACGGCCACTTGGAGGCCCAAAAAATAGAAAATCCTTAAGCCCTTGCCAATTGAATGGCAGTCCATTTTGGGATTTAGGGTTGTTTGTGCATCGTTTGTGAGAGGAAGCCCTAGAAGACCAGTTAGGAGGCCTAATTGGTCCTAATCCTTGTAGCCCTTTCTGAAGGCAAAAACACAAATTTGTGAAATCAGTAAGGGGTTAGAATATTGAATCCTATTGGGGGCTCATAAATGGGTGGATTGACCATGAAATAGACCAAAAGAAACCTTGCTAAGACCTTGGAAGGTGTGAAACAAGATTAGCCCTTATTAGCCATAGTAAGGGATTTTGAGTCTCATGAGTAGGTGAGACCTTAGGAGTAGCAAAGCAATTGATTGGTGGGTGGATCGGGAAAGGTTAGGGGATTCCTCAAGAAAAGGAAGTCTTAGAGACCCTAGGGTGTGAGGAGAACACCAGGTGATCCAAGGAAAGGATCCAAGAGCATAGACTAGGCTAGTCTATCCCAAACCCCAACCCATCAGATTGGTATCAGAGCAAGTGAAAGACTTGTTGGACCGTGTATGTCTCTATATACTGGTGAATCAGTAGGGGAGAGAAGAATGGTTACTAATGCAGAGCTGGCTAGAGAGGTGGAAGAACAGAAGGAGAAGAATAGACTCCTTGAAGCAGCAATGAGTGAGATAAGGGATAAACAGTAGGAAGTGGTGGATCAGAGAACACATGAACGTTGGGATGAAGACACCAAGGGTAAAAGAAAGAGAACCATAGATATAGATGACATTATCCTTGAACCAGATCCCTTGTTCAATGAAGAACCTTTTGTGAAGGCTATTAAGGCTTTGAACACCAAAGCTTTTGAAGGATTGCCATATTTCAGTGGAAGAATGGACATAGACACTATTATGGAATGGATTGAGGGCATGGAAAACCACTTTGAGTGTGAGGGAGTGACAGAGGATCATAAGGTTAAAGTTGCCAAATCAAGATTAAGGGGAGCAACTTTGACATGGTGGAAGTACCTGCAAGAAGAAAGGATTAGCATGGGAAAGCTACCAATTGCAAATTGGAAAGCTATGGTGAGTAAGATTAAGGAAAACTACTTACCAGAGGATTATGAAGTCCAACTTCACAAGAAGAGACAAGGATTGAAGCAGAAAGATCTTGATGTAACCTCCTACACCGAAGAGTTTCAAAAGCTATGTCTTAGATCAAAGGTTCAAGAAGATGAATCTATCAAGGTGGCTAGGTATCTAAGCGGCCTAAAGTGGAACATACAAGAGGAGATAAGCCTATGGACTCCTACTACTACTCAGAAATGCCATCAGCTTGCTGTCAAGGTAGAAGAGAGGAAAAAAAGGAAAGGAGACTCCCATAATAGGGGTAGAGGTGGAGGTAGAGACCAAGTGAATCACTGAGGTGGTTACCAAAGCAAGACAAATGAGCCAAGAAACCAAGGAGAAGCCAAGTTGACTGAGCATGGTAGTGAAACCAATCTCAGAGGAGGACACTCTAGAGGAAGAGGTGCACAAGGTGGTCCAAATAGGGGTAGAAGTACCGGTAGAGGTAACTCCTATTTTGCAACTATGAAGTGTTACAATTGTGGACAATTGGGACACCCGACATATAGATGTCCTGACAAGCCTACCTCATCAAATAGTGGAAAGAGGGTTGTTTATGCACAAGAAGACTCTTCAAGTAGCAAGACACTAGATGTGGACTAGATTGAATCAGAAGTTGGTGAGAATCTAATGTTCAATAGGATTCTGATCAGACAGTCGGTTAAGGAGGAACCTAAACATAGGAGAGCATTGTTTAGGGTGAGATGCAAAGTTCTTGGTAAAGTGTGCAAGGTGATAGTTGATATAGGCTCGAATGACAACATCATCTCAGAAGAGGCAGTGAGAAAGTTAAAACTCACAAGAATACCCCACACCAATCCTTACAAGGTGACTTGGTTGAACAAAGGATAGAGTGTGCTAGTCAATGAGCAGACTTGGGTAGAGTTTTCTATTGGAGGATATAAGGATAAGATCCTTTGTGATGTGTTGCCTATGGATGCATGTCACTTATTGCTAGGAAGACCCTAGCAATTTGATCTAAGATGGAGAGGAGAACTCCATATCATTCGAGAAGGACAACAAGACCTTCAAGATTCAGTCTTTGACAAAGGATGAAGAGGGCACTTCAAAAACACCTAGTGTTTTAATGGCTACTGGTAAGGAATTATTGAGTTTGCTACATGAGGAGGAGATAGTGAAGTGTGCCATCTTTGTGAAGACAAGTTGAAGGCAGAAGTACCCAAGGAGGTGAAGCAGATGTTGCAAGATTTTAAGGACATAGTAAGTGATGGAGCACCTGCAACACTCCCACCTAGAAGGTCTATAAGTCATCAAATAGACTTTTTTCCCGGTGTATCCTTACCGAACAAGGCTGCATATAAGCTCACACCTGATCAGAATAAGGAAGTGGCAAGGCAAGTGTAGGAGTTATTGGAACAAGGACTGATCAAGAAGAGCATCAGCCCATGTGCAGTCCCGGTAGTGCTAGCATCAAAAAAAGGTGGTAAGTGGAGACTATGCACTGACTCAAGAGAAATCAATAGGACTACCATAAGGTATAGGTTTCCTATTCCTAGAATAGAGGATCTAATGGACTGTTTAGGAGGGGCTATGTATTTCACCAAGCTAGACCTTAAAAGTGGTTATCACCAGATAAGAATTAAGGAGGGTGATGAGTGGAAGACTGCTTTTAAAACCACAAATGGATTGTATGAATGGCTTGTGATGCCATTTGGGCTTACTAATGCTCCAAGAACCTTCATGAGGTTGATGAATGAGGTGTTGAAAGACTTCACAGGTAGATTTGTGGTGGTGTACCTAGATGACATTCTCATCTATAACAGAACCAAGGAAGAGCACCTTAAGCATTTGAGGTTAGTTTTAGAAAGGTTGCATGAGGAGAAACTATCCATAAACCTTGAGAAGTGTGAATTCTTGAAGCAAGAGCTGGTTTACCTAGGATTTGTGGTGTCCAAAGGAACCTTGAAGATGGATCCAAGCAAAGTGGAGGCAATCTTGAATTGGCTTGCACCTAAAACAGGGACTAAAGTTAGAAGTTTCCATGGATTAGCTCAATTCTATAGGAAGTTTGTGAGGAATTTCAGTGGCATATGTGTACCATTCCTTGACACCATCAAAGGAGGTCTTAAAACTAAGTTTAAATGGACAGAGCAGGCTGACAAAGCATTTCAATTGTTGAAGCAAGAAATAGCCACAAAACATATCCTTCTCCTACCTATGTTTGATAAGCTATTTACTTTGGAGTGTGATGCAAGTGGAGTTGCAGTAGGTGGTGTGTTGAGTCAAGAGGGAAGACTTGTGGCATTTTTCAGTGAGAAGCTTAATGAAGCAAAGAAAAAATACTCAGCTTATGACCTAGATTTGTATACATTAGTGCAGTCATTAAAGAAATGGAGGAATTACCTACTTCCAAAGGAATTTGTAGTGTTCACAAACAATCAGGCATTGAGTTACATAAACACTCAAGAGAAGCTAAGCAATAGGCATCTGAAATGGATGGAATACCTCCAATCCTTCACCTTCACCATCAAGCATAAGAAGGGGCAGCTTAACAGGGTGGCATATGCATTGAGCAGAAAGTTGTTGACAGTTCAAGAATTATAGTTGCAAAGCATAGGCATAGAAGGTTTCAAAGACCTCTATGAAGGAGATGAAGACTTTTCAACAACTTACAATGTTTGCAAAGAGTTTGAGAACAATTTCCATGGTGAGTATGCAGATTACACTCTCCAAAATGGTCTCTTGTTTAAGGGTAACCAGTTGTGTGTACCTAGAGGATCCATGGGGGAGAACCTCATCCAAGAGAAGCATAATGGCAGTTTGAGTGGACACTTTGGGATTAATAAGACCCTAGATTTAGTACAAAGGTACTACTATTGGCCAAAGTTGCCAAGGGATGTGAAAAGATATGTAGAACAATGTGGAGTATGCCAAAGAGCCAAAGGTGGATCAAGCAATGCTGATTTATATCAACCATTATCGGTTCCTAATAGACCTTGGGAATGTATAAGCATGGACTTTGTAGTAGGACTTCCCAAGACAAAAACAAGTATGGACAACATCTATGTGGTAGTAGATAGATTTTCCAAAATGAGTCATTTTATCCCATGTAAGACTACACATGTTGCAAGCTATGTTGCACATCTCTTCTTCAAAGAGATTGTTAGGATTCATGGAATCCCTTTACGCATTGTTTCAAATAGGGACAACAAGTTCATGGGTCATTTTTGGCAAACATTATGGAGGAGACTAGGAAATAACCTGTCATTTAGCTCAGCTTACCATCCACAAACAGATGGTCAGACTGAAGTCATCAATAGGGTGTTAAGTAACTTGTTGAGGTGTTTAACTAAGGAGTATGGCCAAACATGGGACCTAATCATTTCTCAAGAAGAGTATGCATATAATGATAGTGTGAATAGAACCACTGGTAGAAGTCCTTTTGAGGTTGTCTATGGCAGACATCGAAGGGGAGTATGTGAGTTGAGAGATCTGAGTAGTTTGGAGATGAAGAGTGGACAAGCAGAGGACTTCACCCAAACCAAGTACAAGAGTAGGTTAAGAAGGCCATCCTTGAATCCACTCAAAAACTAAAAGCCAAAGTGGATGAGAAAAGGAGAGAAGTTCAGTTTAAGGTGGGTGACAATGTGATGGTACATCTGAGCAAAGCTAGGATGCAAAGTGGTAAGCCTACCAAACTGCAGATGAAGAGGGTAGGACCTTGTCAAATTCTGGCAAAATATGGTGAGAATGCATATAAGGTTGATTTACTTTCAGACTTAGCCATTTCACCACTCTTCAATGTTGCTGATTTGGTAATGCATAAAGGAGAGATAGCAGAGCAGACTGAGAACCAAGCCAAGGTACTGCAGGACCTTGATGTTAATGTCTTACCACAGGTGAAGAAGCCTAAAGCAGAGGAGATCTTGGAATCAAGAGTGAAGAAGTCAACTAGACACCAGGTCTACATGGAGCACTTAGTGAAATGGGCAGACCAACCAGTATCTGAAGCTACATGGGTGGAGGAGAGCAAGTTCAAGGCACTTGGAATAGACTCGGCTCTCATCTCTTCTTCTTTTTCTTAAATTGTGTGCAGAGGGGGAGTATGGTGTAGGAGCACCCTTCCAGACTCTTTCTCTTTCTTTTTCTTGTTGGTGATATGCTTCTTATGAAGCCTTGTACATGAATAAGAGCTATGAGCTCATGTGTGCTAGACTAGGTCCTAGTTAGGGTCCTAGTGGAGATCTTAGGGGTCATAAGTCAAAATTGTGATTGCTTTGAAAATGGAGGTTGTGTGTGTATCCTGGAGGTGTTTAGGGGTCCTTCATATCATGGTGGTGACCTTAGGTTGGCCCATTGTGGGTCTAGGAGTCATGAAGAGCAACATTGGGAAAGTTGCTCAAAAGTTGCATGACAACTTTTAAAAGTTGTCAAGCAACTTTTCCACCATGTTGTCAAAATCATTAGGTTGGTGTGGACAACCCTAAATGTGGCACACCGACCAAGGTATGGGTAGTATAAGATTTTTTAAACCCTAAGGTAAAGGGTTGGTTGTCAGAGATTGTACGACTCAAGCAAACGGTATTGACTGACTGTTTTTGAGTTACTAGTCTGTTTGAATGAAGTTACCGAGCAAGCAAATGGATTGATTTGTGATCAAACCTATGTAGAACATTTTATTTTATGTATATATCTTCATTGTGAGTGATTATATTATCTTTTTTATTACCGGTTGAGTGTGTTTGTAAATAGTTTATGAATTGTAGTCTTACTATCCAGTTTTGGACAGGATTGTGTAAATGAAGTCTTAACTCCATTCCCTGTTGTGGAACCACCATGAAACAATGGGGAATGGATTTGAAGACCCTATAAATTATTTCAAAGCAAGAAGGGCCCTTCAAAATTCAGGAATGCCAATAAAAGACCTACTATTAGGCGAGACTGGACAGTGCCCGGTTAGGAGAGGTCAGATTGCAGAGGTCTTGGAGAGCAAGGTTGAATAGTGGAGAGGGAATTCTTTGGAGGAAGTGTAGAGGAGTGTTTGAATCAGCATTGGTGTGAAGGAGGAGCCTCCACCAATCCAAACAAGGTGGAAAATACTCAAAACCTTCTCCGTGACCCTGGCAAACTACAAAACCCTCACAAAACCCTTGTAAAACCCCAAAATTCGCCCTAGGCACTGTACGGCCACTTGGAGGCCCAAAACCTAGAAAATCCTTGAGCCCTTTCCAATTTAATGGCAGTCCATTTTGGGATTTAGGGTTCTTTATGCATCGTTTGTGAGAGGAAGCCCTAGAAGACCGGTTAGGAGGCCTAATTGGTCCTAATCCTTGTAGCCCTTTCTGAAGGCAAAAACACAAATTTGTGAAATCGGTAAGGGGTTAGAATATTGAATCCTCTTGGGGGCTCATAAATGGGTGGATTGACCATGAAATAGACTAGAAGCAACCTTGATAAGACCTTGGAAGGTGTGGAACAAGATTAGCCCTTATTAGCCATAGTAAGGGATTTTGAGTCTCATGAGTAGGTGAGACCTTAGGAGCACCAAAGCAACTCATTGGTGGGTGGATTGGGAAAGGTCAGGGGATTACTCAAGAAAAGGAAGTCTTAGAGACCCTAGGGTGTGAGGAGAACACTAGGTGATCCAAGGAAAGGATCCAAGAGCATAGACTAGGCTAGTCTATCCCAAACCCCAACCCATCAATACACTACTTAGATATCTTTCAACATTTGCTTCATCCATATCACTTGAGTACAATTGTTAGTTGCAACAATATATTCTGCCTCTACAGTAGATAAAGAAATAGAGTTATATTTTTTTCTAAACCATGAAACCAACCTTTTTCCCAATAAAAATGCACCACCACTAGTACTCTTCCTCTCATCCACATCTCCTACCCAATCAGCATCAGTAAAAGAACTCAAAGTAAAATCATTATCTTTAGGATAACATAGACCAAAATCAATTTTTCCTTTGAAATATTTTAAAATTATTTCAACAACTACAAAATGAGATTCCTTAGGATCAGCTTGAAATCTAGCAACAAGGCAAACAACATTCATGATATTAGGTCTAGTCTAAGTTGAATAGATAAATCCACCAATTATAGATCTGCTTTTGGTTTGATTTGCCTTAGGAGAATCATCATCTCTGGTCAACTTACATCTTGTCACCATAGGAGTTCCAACTGGCTTTGAATCTTCCAAACCAAACGTCTTCAACAATTCTTTCACATACTTGGACTGAGATACAAAAATGCCTTTATCTAACCAAGTAATTTGCAATTTCAAAAAGAATTTCATCTCTCCAATCATAGACATTTTAAACCCATTCTGCATCTCATCAGAATTTTTTTTACATAGGCTCTCATTTTCACCTAAAATAATATCATCAACAAAAACTTCAACAATCAGAATGTTATCATTATCAATCTTAAAGTACAAATTACTATCGACAGTACCTTTGTAGAATCCTAGCTTCAGTAGATACTTTTGTCATCTAGTATACCATGTTCTTGGGGCTTGCTTGAGTCCATACAATGCTTTCTTCAACTGACAAACCATATCATCTTGATCAGTCAATTTAAATCCATCTAGCTGCTCAATGTACACCTCTTCTTCCAATTCACCATTTTTGAATGCTAACTTGACATCCATCTGATAGACTTTGAAATTCTTGTAAGAAACATAAGGAAGAAATAATCTTATAGCTCAATTCTTTCCACAGGAGCAAAAGTCTCTTCAAATTTCTTCCATTTGTGAATATCCTTTACAAACAAGTCTTTCTTTATTTCTAACAACTTCACCTTGCTCATTCAATTTGTTTTGAAAGACCTATTTGGTTCCAATTATATTTATGTCCTTAGGTTTGGGAACAAGATCCCATGTATTATTCTTTACAATCTGATTTAATTCTTCTTCCATTTCTTTTACCCAATGTTCATCTTTATATGCTTCATTCACATCCTTAGGTTCAACCTTTGAAATCAAAGAATACTCAACTTGATCTTCAACAACTCTTCTTCTTGTTTAACACCTTTATTTATATCTCCTATGATCTGATTTTTAGAATGATTCAACCTTACATACTTGGGAGATTTAAGATTTTCTTGAACTTCAGCTTCTTGTGTCCTTTCTTCAACAATTACACTTTTTCCTTCTTACAGAACAATCCACACTTGCTATCAGAGCAAGTTCCTCTGAAGAAGCTTGACCGCTTGAGGTGATTTGGATGGGGACCTACAAGAAGGATAGTTCGAGATTTATGGCACTAAATAATCTCTTTGGAAGAATCATATGGAGTGTAACTTGAGATGCATGGTGAATCTTACTGGACAATTAGCAAAGACAAGTATACTATTCCTGCAAATGGTCCTTCAACTCTGGATGAGATAAAGGAATATGAATACAATATTAGGGCCAAGCAAGCATTGTTGAGTGCTTTGATTGATTCTGAGATGACAAATGTTATGTAACTGAAGACTGCTCATGAGATCTAGAAGAAGCTAGAAACTTTGTATGAAGGTGACAGTTATGTGAAGATTTCTAAGTTGTATAGCCTTAAGGGTAAATATGAGATGATGAAGATGAGCGACATTGAGAATATAACTTCTTTCATTCAAAAAGTAAATGAACTTGTGTGTAATATTAGATGTGCCACTGAAACGTTGAAAGAATCATCTAGATTGTTGCTAAAGTGCTCAGATCCTCACCTGCATCAAACAAACACAAAGTTGTTGCTATTCAGGAGATCCAGACTGTGACTAATGTGACTAAGGACATATTGATTGGTAATATTTCAAGCTTTGAATTGAGTGAGTTTGGTGTCTCCCTTCCTAAGACAAAATCTGCATTCAAGACCAGTGTTTTTGAAAAGGGTAAGAAAAGATATGATCCAGGAGAAATTTCTTCAAGGAGGATATACATATATGAGAAGGATATGAAGGAAATTGAAGAAGAGTGAGATATTGAGGATATTGAAGCCCTCATTGCCAAGATATTACCCAAAGGATCCGATAAGTATGAAGGAAAATTGCCTCTTAAATGTTTTTCTTGCAATAAGATAGGTCATTTGCCTCAAGGTGTCTAGAAAGAGTTACTAAGCCAAGACGTAACAAACCTAGATTTCAGAAGAGATGTTATTATGCTATTGTTGAAGGTGTGACAGATGATGAATCTGATAAAGGAGGTTCAAGTGATAATGAATGGGTGTTTATTGCTATCAAGGAAGATGATTCAAAGTCTACTGATTCTTCTAGCTGCATGAATGTGGAAAGAGCTTTAGCTGCACAAGTTGAAGAGAAAGATGAATGGGTGATTGACAATAGATACTCTCACCATATGATAGGTGATAAGAGTATGTTCATGAGTTTGGAAAAGTATGTAGGTGGTGTTGTAAGGTTTGGTGATGATAAATATGGTATAATCTATGGTAGAGGATCCATTTCTCTTGATGGCAAGCACAATATTGATGATATCTTGTATATAGAAAGTCTAAAGCATAATATTTTGAGTGTTGGACAAATGGTTGACAAGGGATATGATCTGCAGTTCAAGAATGACAAATGTAGAATATTGGGTAGTTCCAGAATTGAGTTTGCATTAGGTACAAAGACGAAAGGTAATATCTTTCACTTAAATGCTACAAATAAAATATGTTTGATTGCTCAAATTGATAAAGGTTGGTTGTGGCATAGAATGATGTGTTATGTGAATTTTGATAGCATTATCAAGATAAGTTCTACTCAGGCAGTGAGAGATCTTCCTAAGTTGATGAAACCTACTAACCCTATATGTAAGGAATGTCCATTAGGGAAATAGACCAGAGTTATCTTCCAAAAAAAACAACATTGTTCAAATAGATTATTGGATCTTGTGCATACTGATTTGTGTGGTCCTTGTAGAGTTAGAAGCTTGCAGGGAGATAGATATTTCATATTGCTGAATGATGATTATTCTAAGATGATGTGGGATACTTTCTTGAGGGAGAAGTATGAAGCTCTAGATAAGTTAAATCTTTTCAAAGCTATGGTTGAGATAGAAATAGGTTTGAAGGTGAAGTGTTTGAGATCTGATAGAGGTGGTGAATTCACTTCCGGTGAGTTTAATGCATTTTGTAAAGAGTATGGGGTAAAGAGACAATTATCTGCTCCTAAAACTCCTTAGTAGAATGGAATTGTGGAGAGGAAGAACACAAACTTTCAAGAAGCTGCTAGAACCATGATGTTGGAGGGAAATGTTCCACATGTCTATTGGAGAGAAGCTGTGATTACTACTGTTTACACCTTTAACTAGGTGCATGTCAAAGGTGATAATAGTAACACTCCTTATGAACTATGATTTGGTCATGCTCATATTCTAAATATTTCATAATTTTTGGAAGTAAATTTTTTGTATCAAGAGGGATGAATATCTAGGAAAGTTTGATGCCAAATGTGATGAAGGAATATTTATTGGTTATTCTACCAAAAGCAAGACCTATCAGTGTTATAATAAGAAACCGAGGAAGATAGTTGAGAGTGCAAATGTCAAGGTTGATGAAAGCAATGAGAGATAGTATAGATCCTCTGGATATGATTATGATGATTAGAATGATAGCTCAGATAAAGAGAAGCAACCTCAAACCCAGAATCAAGTTTAGATTTTTTCAATGAATCTAGTGACTCAGGAAGAAGAAACAACTGCAGTTGTTGAAGAAAAGACACAAGTAGCTGAAGTTCAAGAAAATCCTAAAATTCCTAGGTATGTAAGGTTGAATCATTTTGAAAATAAGATCATAGGAGATAGAAATAAAGGTGTTCAAACAAGAAGAAGAGTTACTTAAGATCAAGTTAAGTATTGTTTAATTTCAAAGATTGAACCTAGGAATGGGAATGAAGCATGTAAATATGAATATTGGGTAAAAGAAATGGAGGAAGAATTGAATCAGATTGAAAAGAATAATACATGGGATCTTGTTCCTAGGCCTCAGGACAAAAATGTAAATGGAACCAAACGGTCTTTCAAAACAAATTCAATGAGCAAGGTGAAGTTATTAGAAATAAAGCAAGACTTGTTTGTAAAGGATATTCACAAATGAAAGGAATTGATTTTGAAAGACTTTTTGATGCAGAGCATCATGGAAAACCAACCAACCATCAAGGATCATGCTGATCCAATCACCCAAACAACATTTTAGAGGCATTTCTCATGTAACAACACACCTTATCATTGAATCAATAACAAATATGATAGGTTCCTCAATCTTATCAAAGATACTTACAACCTTTACATTTCATAAACTTAAAAATTCAATAAATAACCTTCAATTAATCACAAAAAATTAACCATATCCTTACAAAACTCATACCAATCAATCATGAGCCCATTCAATTCATGCTTCCAATCACCTTCCAAATCTGTCCCAGTTGTGATAGTTTTGATACCCTGCATTCTGTTATTCACATATTTCAAACCAGTCATAATTTTTGAAATCTCTCTAGTGGAAATGTAGATAATTGGGAATAATAAAACATATCCAAAATTTAGAACAATCCAATGGTGTAGTTAAGAGTTATGCTCTCTTCACCAAGACCATTTTGACTGTTACAGAAAAATAAGAATTGTGCATGTACAATCCGCCTAGGGCATCAAATATCTCCCAAAATATAGACCCATTTGATATGAAATAAAATCTTTCTGAAAGACCCTTGAATATACTCTTGGAATAACTAATATTTATATTTTTACTATGGTTAAAATTTGGAATATGATCAAACACTTGCACACACCTCTGTAAATGAGTGTTTACAAACAGTTTTTACAAAAAACTAACATAACTCATTCATTCCTTCATAAAAAAACACCAAACCAAAGCCAAAAGAAAGATAACTCACTGCCCTAACTTTTCATAATAATTATACACCATTTCCAGGCCTTACATGGCTGTACAAGGCCTAGAAATAGAGAAAATAACTATTTTAGGACTGCAGGACAAAATTTTTTGAATTCCCAATTTCAATCAAAATGTACTCCTTCTTTCCTCTTCAGTTTGGATCAACATTACATCATTTAAATAGTGATTCCCATCCTTTGGAACTCTCATAACTACCCTTTAAACAATTTTGAACTCCTCATTTATGGATTTTACATCCTTATTACCCTTATTTGGGTCTTTTAACACACTTTGGAACACTTCAACCTCATGAGGACCTTTTGGACAATTTATGAAAAATGGCTTACATAGCCTTATATTATGATTTAAAATGACTCAAATAGACCTTATAAACTCAAACATTATTAAAGTTATTCATTACATCACTCTTGACCTCATGGAACCTCGTGAAACTAGGTGTTCCTGCACCAATTTTGCTCATGTGGTAAGAATTACAAGAATTTCAAAGTCTATCAGATGGATGTCAAGTCAAAATTCCTAAATGGTGAATTGGAAGAAGAGGTATACATTGAGCAAGCAAATTATTTTCAATTGACTGACCAATATGATATGGTTTGTTGGTTGAAGAAAGCATTGTATGGACTCAAGCAAGCCCCAAGAGCATGATATGCTAGATTGGATAAGTATTTGTTGGAGCTAGGATTCAACAAAGGTACTGCTGATAGTAATATGAACTTTAATATTGATAATGATAACATTCTAATTGTTGAAGTTTTTGTTGATGACATTATTTTTGGTGGAAATGAGAGCCTATGTAAAAAGTTTGCTGATGAGATGTAGAATGAGTTTGAAATGCGTATGATTGGAGAGATGAAATTATTTTTGGGATTGCAAATTAATCAGTTAGATAAAGGAATTTTTGTATCTCAGTCCAAATATATGAAATAATTGTTGAAGAAGTTTGGTTTGGAAGATTCAAAGCCAGTTGGAACTCCTATGGTGACTAGATGTAAGTTGACCAGAGATGATGATTGTCCTAAGGAAAACCAGACTAGATACAAATCTATGATTGGTGGATTGCTCTATTTGACTCAGACCAGACCTGATATCTTGAATGCCATTTGTCTTGTTGCTAGATTTTGAATACGCTGATCCTAAGAAATCTCAGGGTGTAGCTGTTAAAATAATTTTCAAATATTTGAAAGGAACAATTGATTTTGGTCTATGGTATCCTAAAGATGATGATTTTACTTTGAGTACTTTTACTAATGTTGATTGGGCAAGAGATGTGGATGATAGGAAGAGTACTAGTGGTGGTGCATTTTTCTTGGGAAAAAGGTTGGTTTCATGGTTGAGAAAAAAGGAGAACTCTATTTCTCTATCTACTGTAGAGGCAAAATATATTTCTGCTGCTAAAAATTGTACTCAGGTAATATGGATGAAGCGGATGTTGAAAGATATCAGAGTTGTGTATGATGAGCCTATTGTTATCTATTGTGACAATTCAAGTGCAATTAACATTTTTAAGAATTCGGTGTTGCATTCAAAGACTAAACATATATCCATCAAGTTTCAGTTTTTGAGAGAAAAGGTAAATGAGAAGTCAGATTAGAGTATGTGTCTACTAAGGAACAAATTATAGATATCTTCACGAAGACTTTGCCTAAGGATACTTTTGAGTATCTCAAAGGAAAGTTAGGGGTGATTGCCCCTCCTAATTAGAACTATGATGCATTTGGTATGCATCAGTCTGGTGCATTTCACAGTCATTACCTGTGATCCAGATTGATGATTGGTGGCTGCTACTCAGGGGGAGTAGTCAATTATGTGATTCAAATGCTCAGATTCAGTTTTGTGAGTTAGCCTTGGGATTCGAATGCATATATGTGCCTTTATAATTGATGTCAAAGGAGGAGAGAGAGTCGTGAAAAACTATGAAGAGTTTAGGGGGAGCAAGTCATGTGAGCTATTGATTCTTTTTCTTTGCCATTGATTATTTTCCACATCATATGTTGCCATCAGTGCCAAAGGAGGAGATTGTTGGAAGTTTGGTGAGATTGTTGGAAGTATGCTACAAATATGTGCTTGAGAGATATTTGAGAGATGTGTTGTCATTGATGTCAACATATTTCTCTGTCTGTAACAATGATGCAGTGAGTTTCAATGAGTTAGTTTGTTTAGTATGGTGAAGATCATAGTTTGTGGATTAAAGGGTTTTTAGAGGGATGCCTATAGTTGATTCAATTCAAATTTTAGAGGTCCACATATGTTATGGCTGGTTTTTAGTTGTTCAGTGATGACACAATGTTTAGTATTTTGATCTGCATTGCTCTGCATTGTAATATCTTGATCTACGAATTTGGGGATATGTTTGGAACATTGGTGTGTGTCCTCAATTCAAGTGGTTCGTGGTTTGGAGGTTTGCACATGATTTTTCAGGGTTGACAGTCATTGCAGTTAGTGTTATTGAGGTTCAGTATGATGATGTTGGTGTGGATGCTTCTATGGTAATTCATAATGCTTGTGGATGTTTTTGGATCGTGTGCCTTTTGTGTTGGTGGTCCGCATTGATCGTTGAGCTTGTAATTGATGATTTTCTTCGATATTATAGTGTTCTTCATGTTCTTGGCTGATCGGATGATTATAGCGTGTTGCAGATGATCAAGGTGCAATTCTTGGAGGTGTAGTCTGTTCGAGGCGATTGATTTAGGTCTTTGCTATGTCTTAGCTGATATTGCTTGGTCCACATATTATATTATATTGAATATGATTAATTTTTTTTAATTAGGTGGTGTGTGGTGAGCCGTTCTTGTTGATCTTTCCAAGGTTGATGTTGTGTATAAATAAATGTAACATCTTTGTAATTGTGCATAGATGGAAGTGTGGATGAATGTGAGTGAATAATGTATTGATCTTTCAGAACCAGAGAATAAGTATGAAGAAGAAAATGAAAGTTGTTATGTGCTTAACCAAAACTATAATCAAGCATTAAGGATGCTATTTCTTAGTTCATGATTTCCAAAAGTATTCCGTGATTTTCTATAAGGGAGTGAGTCTTCCTTGGGTTGTAGCCCTTTTTATTTTTGAGTAGTGAGCTCTAGGAAGTGTTCCTGAATGCATGTGCATTCCCCATTGTAATACTTCTAACGGAGTATACTATTTTGTGGGTTCATCCCCACCGTGGTTTTTCCCTTAACCGAGTTTTCCATGTAAAAAATATATTGGTGTTATATGTGTTTATGATGTGCTACTGATATATGCTTTCATGTTTAATTATTAGATCTGAGAATAAGTTTAAGGTGTGTAAGTGTTTGTGACAACTGATTCACCCCCCCTCTCAGTTGTTTGCCCTATTTCCATCACTTCAATATTTGCTTGTTTCTCTAAGATTCTAGAACCACCTCCAAAGGATCCGTCTTAACAATATCCTATAATTCTTGATAAAATTTAATAGAAAACCATCAAGACCATGGGCTTTCACTTTCTTCATCTAGAACATAATCCCCTCTAATTCATCCAAGGTGAGAGACTTGATTAATGTCTCATTCATCTCATTATAAACCAATGAAGGGATACACTCCAAAATGGCGACTTCATCTTCCTTAGCTAAAGGGGTGTCTATAGTAAACAAAGAAGAGTAGTATTGAGTGATCTCTCTTGAAATCATCCTAAAAGAAGAGAGTTGATTTTCAGTAACCGACCTAAGAGAAGTGATGAGATTCCCTTGCCTCTTGTCCTTAATTGAATTATGAAAAAAATCATAATTTTTGTCCCCTTCTAGTAGCCAATCAGGAGGAGACTTCAAATTCCAAAAGATCTCTTCCTTTAATTTTCATTCCTTAAGGACCTTCATAGCTTCAACTTCACATAAAAAAGAATCTTCTATAAGACCTTGATCTTGAATATGCCAAGTGATATCATCCAAACTGTATTGGGCTACAGCCTTAGCCAAGAACACATTACCAAAACACTATCTATTCCATCTTTTCAACATATATTTAACAAATTGGAGTTTCTTGACAAAAGAGAAAATAGTTTTCCTAAAAGTTGATTTCACCTTACGCAGCTATCAACTCTTGTAAAGTAGAGTTACACTGCCACAAGAGTTCAAATTTGAATGAAGGATTTTTGGAAGCTCTAAAGAAGACATCTAAAAATTTGATTGGCAAATGGTTTGAACCCTTCCAATCAATAATATCTGAGCTTGTAGTCTAACTAAACCCCATCCAATAGCTGAACACCATGAACGTATACAACCTCTTAGAGATAGCATGAGTACCCCATCTCCTATTATTCCAGGTGAACATACCATTAGAAGGCTTTATATCCCTCAAATTCAAATAATCTAAATTATCCCTAAAAAGCTTCGAGGAATGCTCAAGCCTAACAACCCCCTCTTCTCACCCATACTTAACACAACATTAAAATCTCTCGCAAGAATCCAAGGGAAGTTATTGTAAAGTGGAAAAATTGAACCCTAGTTGTTCTCCCCTCCCCAACTCCAAGGAGAGAGAAGGGAGGTCACTAGGGTTGATGGTTTTCACTTAGGAGAGACTTTACATTCAAAAGAGGGGTTGAAACCCACAAGATCCAATCCCACACAATGCAGGATTGGATTCTAAATGAGTTTCAAGGGTTAAGACATCAAGGATACCCTCTTTTGTAAAGAATATAGATAGAATGATTGAACTAGGAATGCATGTAAAGAAAAGAAAGATTCGCTTATAAACAGAGATAGGGATATGGGATGAAGCTGCGGACCTGGAATTAGTAGTAAAATGTCGAGATGATGTTGTTCTGCAAATTTGAGCGAAAGTTGACAGGACGATGGCGCCCGGCGTGCACACGGTCCTCCGAAAAATCCGCAAAACGAAGGGGGACCTGTTCGTCTTTGCACAAGGATTCCAGATCTTCAATTACAGCCGCGTACCTGCAACCTACACACAGAAAAGAGAGGATGATTGGGGGGTTAGGGATTAGGGGTTTGCCTTTAGGTCAAACCCCGGTTTTGGAATTAACCAAGAAATGAGAATGCTGTAAATGTAAATGTTTGTAATGTAAACAAGTACTGATACCTTGTTGTAAGAATGTTTGTATTCTTACATGCGAAGGTGTAATGTATGTTATGTGTTATGTGTTGTAAGTGATCTCCTCTTCAATGGTTGAATCCTTGTCTTGAATGTAACACCTAGCCTTGAATGGAGACTTAGAATGCTCAATTGCTTGAAGGAATATTTGAATGCTTGAATGTTTGAATGTTTGAATATCGCTTTCGCCTCTTGCTCTTGCTTATTTCCTTCCTCCCTTTCTAGGAGAGGAAAAGTAGTTTATATACTTGTCAATTAGGGTTGAGAGACTGATTTTCCCGACCTTAGGCCGACCTAGAAACAATATTTTCCAATTTGCAAACTTCAAGACCCGATGCCCAAAAGGAGACCGGGCCCAAAATAGGGCCAGGGACCAGGGCGCTGGGCGCCATGGTCCCACCTCCCGGGACAACAGGGTGCAAGGAGGGATCATGCCAAGGTGCAGAAAAATGCAGTTTTTGATGTCACAAGCAGGTTTCGCGATCTCCATTCAGGTTCAACGTTGCGCCGCCATCGTGAAGACCCAAATGCAGTCGAAATTGCAAGTGTCGCAATTTTAGGACACTACATTTAGCCCCCACTTTAGCGGGAGTATAAGCGTACGCCCATACTTCCGGTAAAGTACAAGGAAACAACATTGAGAGACTTTCACCACGTCAAGGAGGCAAGATACACCAAGCCCCCAGTGGACTAAGGATCTTACGACTTCGATTGACAAAGTAAAAGGGAAGATCACGAGGGAGAACCATGACTATCAGTAGTAAGGTTCCCTCAATATGAGTCATGCAAGAAAAATACCAAAAATTTTCAAGGCAAAGCTAAATTCGCCAAGAAATTTTGAAGTATCTTGAAAAGATATGAACGGGATGTATGCCCCCTATGTTAAAGCGATCGCACACGCCTCACCGGGGGTGATTGCTTTAAGGTAGTGATACATATAAGAAATGAGAAAGGAGCACGTTATCACAAGGATTTAGCCCCCAAGTGTGAGATAAGCCCAAGGATAATAGACACAAAACACAAAGCATAAGGTGACTTCGCTTTCCTCAGGGTCAGTATGCTGTATGATAATTCATGTATATCATATGTATGTATGCATAATTGTTCTTCATTCCCCAATCAAGGAAGGTCACCTAGAAGAAGGGAACACATGTGTCTTTTGAGTCAACATGAGAGAGACCAAAAGAGATCTCAATGCTTTGCATCGTCCTCAAGTAGACAAAACTAAGGACAACAAATAGAAGAATGAGAATAACACATAGAAGAAGTAACAAAAGAGATCGAGAGAGGAGGAGAGAGTCTGCTATGCTAATGAAACTAGTCTAGCACGTCATCTACCCCCCGATCTTGCTGATCAATATTTCGGGAAGGTAGGAAACATGCTAGAGGAGGAACATCCAACATAGCAAATGGAGCTATCACAAGATCCAAACAAGGGCTATGTTCATGTTCCGAGCCACGTTGTTCTTGTCTAGGAGCTAGGATAAGTGCTTTAGAAAATTCGTTAGATAAATGGTTATCAACATCAACATATTCATATTCACTATCAGAATGAAGAGGAGTAACATTTTCATCATGAATAACATTTTCATCTATATCATCATCAAGATTTATAAAAATAGGATCTTTAACTCGCACAGGATCAAGACCATCATGCATCTTATGTTTAGGAGATTTCGGCTCAATCTTCGGCTGAGGAGAAAATGGAATAATACTAGCTGAAGGTGTTTTTGGGGATTGCAAAGTTTGAGAAGCAGCTGCCTGAGCTCTAAGACGACGCTTTCGTCGGTGTTCACGTGCAGAACGATTTTGTCTAGTCTTAGTAGGAAGTTGAGAAGATTGAGGAGGAGGAATGTTCTCATCCTTTTCACTTGGGTGTTTAGGTTGTGGTCTCTTAGGTTGAATAATAGGAGAAGAGGAAGGTCTCTTCTCTCCATAAGAGGAAGGAGGAGGAACTGCTCCATATAAGGGAGGAATATTTGGTTTAGGAAGGAGACCAAGTCCATCATGACGAGGAGGTATAGGTCTACTTTTAGGAAGTTTATTAGTCATAGGCATAGTCACATTCATAGGGATGGGTTGGGAATCTTCTTGAGGAAAGACATTAGTTTTATCTTTCAAAGGAAGAACTTCCTTCTCAAGAACGATAGGAATATCAAGTTTGGGTGTTCTAGGTTCACTTAGAGATAGGATCATATCTTTTTTCCACCTTTGATAAGATTTAAAAAGATGATCACTTCGCGGAGGAAGAGATTGGAATTGTTTGGGCCAAAAGTAATCAATAGGAACGCTAGAAGTTCTTTCAGCTGGTTTAAAGAGGCTATGATTGACAGTAACAACTTCACCATTATGGGGAAATTTCAAACACTTGTGAATAGGAGAAGCAATAGCTTTCATGGAACATAGCCAAGGATAGCCTAGCTTCACACGAAATTGTTCGGATGATGGAATAATAGCAAAGCTCATATCAAGGGATTTGTTATGGACCTCAATAGGTAATGTAATAGAACCAATTGCAGGAGAAGAAAATGCATCAAATAATTTCACAACCACATTTGTTTCATCATAGATCACTTGATTCAATTGTAAAGTAAAAAGAAATTCTTCAGTAATGATATTAACCATACAAGAAGGATCAACAAGCACTCCACGGCAAGGTGTATTCTTGACTTTTGCAACTATATATAAAGGACCATCAGGTGCCCTGATAGTTTCACTGGAATCAAATGTGATGGAAGGTTATTTAGGGATTTTCTACTACTCTACAAAGTTAATCACATTTGGAGTCATAGACACAAGATCATCAGGTGAGACAGAGGAATCATTAGTATCAATCGCATTAGAGGTATGAGAAGGCAATGGATCAGTAAAAATCTTAAGATTTTGGTTAGGAGGAGCTATAGATGTGTTGCCTTTATCATTCACACCAGAAATAGAGATAGTATTATTATCAATCAAATCTTGAATTTTACACGTTAAAGCAAAAAAATTTTCAGTATCATGCCCAGGATGACGATGAAATTGACAAAAAGATTTGTTATCAAAATAGGGTGAGTTAATCTTTGCAGGATCTATTTGCCTTATAGGAGGAAGAGTAAGCACATTTTGTTCCAATAACTTATTCATAATACTATGCAATGATTCATTCAAAGGAGTAAACTTTCTTTCTTTCTTTCAAAACTTAGAAATAGGAGGCACACCTGATGTTGCATTCACATTGTTGTTGATGATGTTTTCATTGAATTTAATGGACTCTCTGTTCGGTTTAAACTTCCCAAATGGTTGTTGACTACTATCACCCTTATCACTCGGAGCCATAGGATTTGCTTGTTCCATTTGACTCACAGTCAGTTGATAATTGTGAAGAGTTGCGCACAACTGTTGGAAAGAAGTAAACTCAGAAAACAAAAGTTTTTCTCTAATATCTTTTTGTAAATTAGAAATAAAGATTCTTTGAATGTCATTGTCAGGTACTGGAAAAGAAATTTGAGCATACAAATGCTTATATCTACCAATGAAATCAGTCACTTTTTCTTTAACACCTTGTTTACAATGCATTAAATCAATCAAAGTAACTTTAGGACTTATATTGTTTTGAAATTGTTGAATAAAAGCATTTGCAAGTTGTTCGAAAGAAGTAATAGAATAGGAAGGCAACGAGCAATACCATTGTAGGGCTTTATCTCTTAATGTTCTAGTAAACAGTTTTGCAAGCAACCTTTGGTCATAAGCAAAATCGGTACATATTGTTTGAAAGGTCTTAACATGTGTTAGAGGGTCACCCTTACCATTATAAAGCTCCAAATGCGGGATTTCAACATGTTTAGGGGGATTAGCTCGAACAATGTCAAGAGAAAGTGGGCTCGCAACATCAAATGTGGGCACACTAAACTTAGATTGATTCATAGAGGCAATTTGTTGCTGTAAAGAAGAGACAGTTTGTGCAAGATTGTTAATGGTCGCTTCAGTCGAAGAGTTCATATTAGATGTGTTAGATTGTGATGGAGGTATTATGTTATTGAAAGAAGATATTGATTGAGAGTAAGGTGGTGGGACACTATGATAGTTAGTCATAGGAGATGATTGGAAAGGAGGAAAACTACAAGGAGGAATGGAATGGTTAAATGAATTGCCCCCTTGCGTCGTGTTTATTTGTGGAGATGAAATAGGGACACTCATTGAAGGAATGAATGAAGAAGTCGGATTGAATGAAGGAAGAGGGTTGATTGAAGAAGAGGGATTGCCCCCATGACTGGTGATCATAGGCAGAATGTCTTGTATTGAAGTAGTCATTATGTTTGATGTAAAAGTAGGTATACTGGCAATAGGAGTTGTCAAAGGAATAAAATGATTAACCTGAGTAGGAGGTTGTGTATAACCTAAAGTTTTGGCACAACTCTTAATAGGCATCACATTCGAATCCACAATGTGTGCAATACCATGCAAAATATCAATTCCATTCTTATCACTTTGAACCATACGTTTTAGACCCTCAATTAATGAAAGAGCTTGACTATCGGGGTATTCTTGAGACATCCATTGTCGAAAATCATCAAATTGGTTATCCAATTTTGAAAGTTGTTCTACAGACACCTCATGGAGAGCTTCTTCATCATTAAGAGGATTAGAGGAATTACCCATGTCCTCGTTAAAAAGGCCATTCAAATTATGTTCCATCTCCTCAGTAATTAAACCTTGGAAGGACTTAATTCTAAGGCTTCGTCTAACGGGAATAGTGTAAGTAGGGCTTATTGTTGTAAAACTCATGCACTAAAGAGAGAGAGAAGATTTTGAATTTTAGAGGTAGCAAATTTCAATAAAATCAACCAATCTCCTAGATTTAAGCTGTTAAATGCAATCAGGACAATCTCCCGAAATTTCAGAAAAAATGTCGGGGACCGTGGCGAACGGAGTGCACACGGTCCTCGCAACTTTTTTCGAAATTTTCAGGGATGCAAGTTATGATGATTTTAAAGCTAATCTGAAAAAATTGAGTGATTTTACGATCTGTAGATAGGCCAAATTAAAGTTGCAATCTCAAAATTGAACCCTACCAAGATTGTTGAAAAATGTAAAATTTGAATTTTGAAAAAGAGGGGGAAACTGAAATTTTGAATTTTATGATTTTAGAGGGAATACTGAAAGCAATGCAGGCTTTGAAATTTAAAAGTTGACTCAATTTCATGCAAAATTCAAATTTGAAAGTGGAAATCAAAGTTGCCGCAATTAAACACTTAACTTCAAAAGTCACAAATTGTAAAAATTTGAATAAAGCACTGAAATCTCGAATGAATGCCAACACACTTTTCAGATTTAGGACTGTAAGAAACACAATTTTGATATGAATTTCAGTTTCAATGATTTTTGAATGATTAGAAGCCTCAATCCAAGCAATCGCTAGACCAACTTTGACTTTAATTTTGAAAGTGTTAAAATTGATAAAATCAGCCAAAATTCTGGATTTTAGCAGAAAAATATAGTAAGATCTAGCTCCCGAAATTTCAGAAAAAATGTCGGGGACGATGGCGCTCGGGGTGCACACGGTCCTCGCAACTTTTTTCCAAATTTTCAGGGATGAGAGATATTGTGATTTTGTTGCGGAATCCAAAATTACAGCCGATTTGGAAGTGTTTTGATTAGTGAAATTATCAGTCAAAGGTTGAATCAAGAAGGTCTTAAAAATTAGGGTTTTGACATTTAACCACTTAATTTTTAGAATTAAAGCAGAAATATGAATTGACAATTTGCAATAGAAGGGTAAATCTGAAACAAGCATTAACAATTAAACATTCCACAAGCTTAATTACTAAAAAGAAAATTTTAGGGTTTTTATGCAATTAACCTCTAAAATTTGCAAAAGATCAAACATGGAAATGTAATTAAGGAAGCAAATTTTTCAGATCTAACCATGAATAATCAGAATTAGGATTTTCACGTCGGGTTCACCAAAATGTAAAGCGGAAAAATCGAACCCTAGTTGTTCTCCCCTCCCCAACTCCAAGGAGAGAGAAGGGAGGTCACTAGGGTTGATGGTTTTCACTTAGGAGAGACTTTACATTCAAAAGAGGGGTTGAAACCCACAAGATCCAATCCCACACAATGCAGGATTGGATTATAAATGAGTTTCAAGGGTTAAGACATCAAGGATACCCTCTTTTGTAAAGAATATAGATAGAATGATTGAACTAGGAATTCATGTAAAGTAAGAAAGATTCGCTTATAAACAGAGATAGGGATACGAGATGAAGCCGCGGACCTAGAATTAGCAGTAAAATGTCGAGATGATGCTGTTCTGCAAATTTGAGCGAAAGTTGACAGGACGATGGCGCCCGACGTGCACATGGTCCTCCGAAAAATTTGCGAAACGAAGGGGGACCTGTTTGTCTCTGCATAAGGATTCCAGATCTTCAATTACAGCCACGTACCTGCAACCTACACATAGAAAAGAGAGGACGATTGGGGGGTTAGGGAACCGGGGTTTGCCTTTAGGTCAAACCCCAATTTTGGAATTAACCAAGAAATGAGAATGCTGTAAATGTAAATGTTTGTAATGTAAACAAGTACTGATACCTTGTTGTAAGAATGTTTGTATTCTTACGTGCGAAGGTGTAATGTATGTTATGTGTTATGTGTTGTAAGTGATCTCCTCTTCAATGGTTGAATCCTTGTCTTGAATGCAACACCTAGCCTTGAATGGAGAATTAGAATGCTCAATTGCTTGAAGGAATATTTGAATGCTTGAATGTTTGAATGTTTGAATATCGCTTTCGCCTCTTGCTGTTGCTTATTTCCTTCCTCCCTTTCTAGGAGAGGAAAAGTAGTTTATATACTTGTCAATTAGGGTTGAGAGATTGATTTTCCCGACCTTAGGCCGGCCTAGAAACAATATTTTCCAATTTGCAAACTTCAAGACCCGATGCCCAAAAGGAGACCGGGCCCAAAATAGGGCCAGGGACCAGGGCGCTGGGGGCCATGGTCCCACCTCTCGGGATAGCAGGGTGCAAGGAGGGATCATGCCAAGGTGCAGAAAAATGCAGTTTTTGATGTCACAAGCAGGTTTCGGGGTCTCCATTCAGGTTCAACGTTGCGCCGCCATCGTGAAGACCCAAATGCAGTCGAAATTGCAAGTGTTGCAATTTTAGGACGCTACAGTTATATATTACCAAATAGTCATTTATCCCAATATGTTAAGGATTTAAGCTTAGGATTAAAGTTATAATCAAATCTTAATGTTTAATTAGGGCTGGGGTTATCCTAGGCTGTGACAGTTGGTGATTAGAGTTTAAGTTTTCTACATGTTTCTCTAAGGTGGATAACTGTTGGAGAGCTTAGCACATTGATTGGAGTGACGTTTTGAAGATCCCACTGTCCAGAAAAAGTATTTCATAGCTAGGAGGCAGTTTCTCAACTTAGTACTTTGCCCCCTTTATTCTTAGCTCCGTTTCCTAAAAGGGAGAGAAAGTGTATGCTTGTAACTCACACCAAGGTAAATAAGCCAAGGGAGCTTCAATTCTGCATAGGATGCACCATTCTTGTTACCTCACAATTCTTGAAACTATTCATTTCTCTTCACTTTTAGGTAAACTTTACATGTCTCTTCATCTTATTGTTGGTCTCCTCAAACTTTAGTAGATGAAAATGGTCTTCTAAAGTATCAAATTTCAAACTACTGTAATAGTTTATAATTTTGGGGTAAATCTAATATCATGCAAATTTCTAAAAAAATCTTTCACAACTTCAACAATCTAGTTTATTTAGTTTTTATCAGACATCAACCCATTAATGAAAAATAGTCCATTGAAAAAATTCTGTTTTTGAGCAAGTACAAGCGACATTAAACTTTACTCTGAATGATGATACTTATACGCATTGGATGATATTATTGATATTCACTTTTTACATGAATTGTAAAGTTTGCTTGACTTGATATGGTTGCCGCATCCATGAATTTGACTGCCACTTAGATTGACTACTAGATAGAAATTCCATGATTGGATCCTTTATATATCTCAATTTAAGTTTGGCAATACAAGTCATTTATGTAAACTTACTCTGGTTTTTAACATATCTTACAATTTAGTTCTGGCAGTATAGATCGTTTATGTAAATTTAGTGTGATTATTAACATTGTCTTTCAATTTAAGTTTGGCAATATTGATCATTTATGTAAATTTAGTGTGTTTTTAAAATTTAGTATGAGAATATGACATATAGATCTTCTAAGAAATTTTACAACTTTCACTTGTCTTTCAATTTAAGTTTGACAGTATAGATCCTTTTTGTAACTTAACTTTTTTTTTTCATATGTCACATAGGGACACATCCCTAGGGAAATCCTTGTCCCTGGGATAATTTGGGGATGCGTAGACGACTAGGAAATGTCCAAAATATGGTGATGGCTAGGAAATGTCCCTTACATTAAAAATAAATGTGGATGCCCAAGAAATAAGAGGAAATGTGTAGGGTTGGTTGTCTCCTCTACGACTGAACATTAAGAGAAATACAAAATTAAATTAGTATTAAAAATACTAATTTTTTAATTTTTGTCTTCTTGTTTCAAGTAATTAGTTTGTACATTTTCTGGTGCTGATTATTAGTCTAAATGATTAAGTTTTTTTCATATGTTGATGGTAGCACAATGAAAATTAAGACAAGTCTTAAGGGATATAAAAAAAGGGAGAGAAAAATCTTTTTTGTGTCTTTGTTTCAGGCAGTTGTTCTATACATTTTTTTGCTGCTGACCATCAAGTTAAATGATGGAATGCTTTTCATAGGTTGATGGTAGCATAATTAGAAAATTTAGGACAACTCTTAAGAAATAGACATGGTATATAGTCTCTTCATATAAATAATCTATTTTTTTTAATGAGATGTTCAAATTGTAACTCACACAATAATGGAGAGCTTGCTGTAGAAAACATAAGCGCTATTTATCAAGGAAAATTAGCTTGAAGTTAGCAAGAAGTCAGTACAAACATACCATAAAATCAAATGAAAAATTGGAACTTTTACCAATTGTATTTTGTGTGCTAGTATAGTCACATTTTCTAAAAATTAATTGTGTAGTTGAAATAGATAAATCATCAATTTATATGATATCTTGTTATGCCAATTTGTTAAGTTTCTTCTTTGGAGAGATTGGTTTACCTAACAAAGTGATTTAAATCTTTGTCTTGTTAATAAAAAATCTTGATTGTTTTGACACTTTCCTATTTCACATCTACTTCTCTAGGTGAAAATATGGTGTCTTATTCCTTCATCAACATTCAAATGGAAGTAACTTAATTTTGCATAATAATTTTTTCTTCAGAGGACAAACAAAACTACCATGGAGATAGCTTAGTGCATGATACACATTAGAGCAATACTGCACACATATTGAGGTGAAGTAGTGAACACTATGATATATCTTCTAAATCAAATTTCATGAAAATCCTCGTAGAATGTTAGGCCTAAAAAATCCTAGTTTAGATTCAAACCAAATGTAACATATTTTATATGCTTTTGATTCAATGACAAATGAAAAAAAATTATTAAGGGAATGAAAAATTAGCACAGACTTGAGGTAGCATTGCAATTACTCATACTTAAAAAGAATATTGATACCATTCATTGCTATTAGTATTGACATTAAAGCATAATGGGTAATAAGCTACCCTATAATTAGCAAGAAAATCTTCTAGGGCATTGTTTTTTCGAAAATATTTATTGAAAAATGCTACTTCCAGTCAAATTTCTTTAATAATTTTTTGAAGACGACAGTTGAGATGACCATTTCTTTTGCATCCATGAATAATGACAAGAAAACCACCTTCTACTTCAAGACATTCACAACCAAGATCTTAGCCAATTTAGCATCACTTAGGTGCTACTGTGATCATCATAAAATTGTACTTCTTGCATTAAAAGTTACGTTTATCACATATAAATTAGATGAGAAGTGGATAGGTTAATTCTCAAAATCATGCATTTCATAAATATGTTATTTTCTTCTAAAATGCTTTATTAATATTGTCTTATGATACCGTTAGTATTGTATGTGCATTTTCTGGATCATTCGTGCCAAGAATTTACTTTCTACACCCTTAAACAATCTCAGAAGTTACTCTCTACACACCCTTAAACAATTTCCTACATGAGCAATCGATATATTCATTACAATATATGATTTCCGGATTGTATTCCAAGAAAAACAGAGGCACACCCATTTCATATTCTTTTGGTCCCAAAAGCCTTCACCACGAGAAATTGCCATTATAAATAAGTTGGATATGATAATAATAATAAAAACAGTTCTCTATTTTTTTTTATTATAACTCTGGATATGATAATAATAATAATAATAAATTCAATATGATCTCTGAACACGAATCAAGAAAGAAACAAAAGGCCCAAACCTCCGTAGTAACAGGAATGCAATGCCAACCAAGCATTTGGAAATTCAGCAGTCACTCTGATCAGTTGGGCATACTGCGTTGCAATCCAGTGGTTTTCTTTCAATTGAAGAGAACAAAAATGCCCAACGGATCACAGTGGCTACTCAATTTCGAAATGATTTTCTCGAAAGCTGCGCCCATGATGTTGATGTGGTAGCCTGCGTCTCTGAGTGCTGCACAAATGCAATAGGGCAAAGATTAAAGCAACAGACGGTTTTATAGGGACTGAAGACATTGCTTCAGCCTTCATGCACAATAAATCAGTGCAGTTAACTGTTGTTTGGTTGTTTGTGTTTTTTTTTCTTTGAATGCAAGTTTAGTTTTATATGAGGACTCAAGACATGCACGGCAGCACGCGTATGGGCTTCACAACAGTGGCGGCACTTCAGTTTTTCGAGCAATTATTTTGCAGTTAACTACTTGTTTTGTTTTGAGTGCTCTTAATTGCAGCAGTTGTGTCGTGTTTTATTTCAAGCAAGTTTAGTTCTTTTTTGAAGAACTGGTTTGCAACTCTAAGAACTGGTTGCTATGTAGAATTCTGCTTCTATTTAGAATTGTTTTTTTTTAATATGTACGCTGCCTTGCAGCATATTGGAACTTTAAGTTTCTTGTTTTTTATTTTCTGAGTCGTATTTCCATCAATCTTTATAATCTTTTCCATCGAGGACATTGGCTTGGTTCGCAATGCATTCAGGTTACTACGGAGGCTTCTTTACTTTCTTGATTCTTATTTTTTATTCTTATTCAATTTTTTATTTGGGTTAAATTAGATGATAGTTTACAAGCATCTCTATAATCTCTTAAGCGATGTGCAATAGACCTTCATCCACACTAAATATCAAAATGACCTAGGCTCTAATGTTGGACTTGCTAAATATCAAAAGGACCTAGGCTCTAATGTTGGACTCGCTAAATATCAAAAGAACCTAGGCTCTAATTACAATTATATTACCACTTCAAAAGTTGAAGAAAATATCAAAATAAATAATAATAAATTGAAGAAAATACCAAAATAAATAATAATAAATTGAAGAAAATACCAAAATAAATAATAATAAATTGAAGAGAATACCAAAATAAATAATAATAAATTGAAGAGAATATCAAAATAAATAATAACTAGCATAATTAATAATTACGAATAATTATTAAACAAATAGACATCCAAAATGTTATAAAAGAGTTATTTTGAAACAATTGACATAAATTCTTTGATCAATTAAAAAAAATCATTATCTATATTATTATTACTATCATTTTTATTTTATTATTATAATGATGAAATTTGCATACACAGGTCGATTCACATTTATTTATATGTCCATTTTAAAGAATATGTTAGTACAAGTACTTGCCCACAAATGACACAATCATATGTAAACAATTGACCTTATTCTTTTTGTTGATAGCTTATATGAGAGATTTTTTTATGACCTCACGTGTCATTCTTGTTGTCTTATAGGTTTCAATCAAATACTAAATTATATGTTTTAGTTAAATATTATTGATCTATCAAATGATTCATGTCAGCCTTACTAATTTAATTATTAAAGATGAAGTCAAGTTTGTTGTGTAACATGTTTTTGTATTTGCATCTAGTCATTTACATGCTAAAAGAGTCTTTTTTTCTCTAAAAGTTTTGTTATCTTTGCTTCTACTAACTAGGAACTAGCTTCTATAGATCTATAGCCTAGCCAAGGCATTCAAAGTCCATCATTTCAAATATAAAAGTCATACACATCATTAATGTAAGTATGTCAAACTTGAATATTTAAGGAAAACAAATGTGAAGACACATTTAACCAAAAGGTATTTTTTTGGTATATAATAATGCCTCTTTTTTAATGAAGAAATCAAAATCTATGTGAACTAATCTAACTAGCTTCTATTGGCCTATAGGTAATTAAGTGGGTCCATCTAAGGAATTTCTATTGTTTACAAATCATTGATCCTTTTAGTAAAATGCAAAACATGGTGCCATGGTGCCATGTCATAAGCTCAATTAATTTAGCTCCTCTTTTGAGAGTACTCCAAATCATAGATCCTTTTCCTTCAAGACTATATCAAGGAAAATGATTAGTCTCAACTCTGTTTAGACAATTCAAAGTAAGGATCTTGGCCCTCTTCCGATATCGAAGAGAAGACCACCTCCAATAATGTTTAGCAGCCAAAACTTGTCCATTGAGACTAGTCTTTTGAAGGCCTAGACGTCCTTCCTACTTTGGTGTACAAACCAAGTCCCGTTTAACCGAACTCCATTTCTTAGAGAGTAGATTTCTTGCCCATAAAACTTATCAGGAGAGGGAATCAAACTCATGAATGAAGCTAGATAATACACCCTGCACAAAACACCTATATATCGAGAGAGCCTAAATCACTGACTTGAGAAGAGTTAACCTCACAATAGAAGAAAGCCACCTACTAATCTAATGAGAAACCCTCTTGCACAACTTATTCAAGACATCCTACCAAAATCTATTAGTTAGAGATCCTACAACAATGGGAATGCCAAGATACACAAAAAGAAGAGTACCAATATGAAATCTAAGAATTCTTCCAATTATGAGCTCAATAGACTTAGGGTTGTTGAGAAAGAAAATTCAGGACTTATGTTCATTAATCCTTTTACTTAAAGGTAGCCAAATATATATCTAAATATTTTCAGATATTAACTACTTCATTAACTCTAGCCAAACCCACAAAAGTTGTAGCATCAACAAAATATATAAGTGTAAATGAAGAGGCACCATGTCACCTTAATTCCATCCTTGAATCACGAGATTTTATAAACCTCCTAAAACCTTCAACCTGTTGGAATCCAAGAACATTGAGAGGGGGAGGGGGGGGGGGGTGAATCATTGTTTTGCCGGTTATAGTATTTTTAACCTTATTAACACAACAACTTAGCAACCAGTAAACATAAAAGAATATAACAATAAGAAACAATGCAACCAAAAAGATGAACACCATAACACCACAAATTTATACATGTAAAACCTTAAAGAGGAAAAACGACGGTGGGATTGGAGACCCACAATATCTATCCATTGATCAGATGAATAAATATTACAATAAGGGGCCTGCACATGCAGGAAGGCCAAAATCCTAGAGCACACTGCTCATTATAAAAGGAGCCTCATTGATTACAGAAAACATCAGACTACAATTTGGAATGAAAATTGAACTGCAAGTGTAGCATCTCCTATGCCTGAGTACAACTCCGGTTAAGCTCAATACCAAAGGTCTTAAACCTCTTACACAAACCCAATTCGATCACCTATGATCGACCAAAACCTCTACATATGACTACAACATTATTCACATCCAGATAATCCCATAACCATCCATCATAATCTACAAAGAGATCTTACATCATATTTATACCAGCTCGAGACCTAAACAATTAGGTTGGCCACCTAAAAGATGATTCATTAAATCCATTACATAATCCCACAAACCAATGATAAACCAAGTCGGCCTAAGACCGAAACAACATAATCCAAACAATAAATCCAACCGGTGACACATCGGGAGCATCAATCAACACGTTACTTAAACCAATCCTTAACCTAATAGAATAACACCAGACCCAAAATAGGTCACCATAAGCCAAATGAAACACCACAAACAATTGGAACACGAACATGATAACCTTCTAGAAGCCACACCAACACAACTTATCAGACTTCGCAAAAGATCTTCAACAAAGTTCTGCCGGTAAAACCCTTAACCAAAAGGCTTACCAGAACAAATGATAGCTTCTGGATAATCAAATCCCAAACCAACTGAATGTGATAAGCATCAGGAACACATGAATAACCAATCCAAACCAATTTCTCAAGCCGGAGCATACCAAAGAATATCTCCAGATCAACATCATAAACCAACCACTCTACCAGAACCCGATAGATAGCAAAACATCTAGTGTTGCCATCAATTACAAACATTAGTGCAACACATAAACAATTCCTCCAAATTTCCAACAATCTCCCCCTTTGGCATTGATGGCAACACTAGATGTGAAAAACATCCAAGTGCCAAGAAATACCAAACAAGTCTCCCAAAGGAAGACGTCCAACAATCTCCTCAAAATGATATAACAATGAAGTTTTGAAGCAAATATTTCTGTACCAATTAACCATCCATAGACCTGAACCAAAATCCCCTAATGGGATACAACCAATCTGAAATTCTGTTCCTCCTCCTTGTGCCAACAATCTCCCCCACAGATTGATATCCCTGTTAAGCTTTGTTTTTCACATATATCTCTCCCCCTTTGACATCAATACCAAAAATCTTACATGAATATCAAAGAAAAAATATAAATCGACTGAACCACACAACTGACTACTCCCCCTGAGTAGTAGCACCAACACATCAATCCATAATGAATGATAGAACTGATAAATGCATATCGGATTGATACCAATCAATATACTCAAGTCTCTACCGGAGGGGCAGAAACTCCCAATCTGTCTCCGAAGTACTCAAAAGATTCCTCAAACAAATCTGGCTTCATTTCCTTCTCCTTCAGAAAATTATACTTTATAGAAATGAGAATAGTCTTAGAATGAAATACCAGATTCTTTGATATGTCAATAGTAGCAGAGTTATCACAGTGAATAACTACTAGATCATCTATAGAACTTGTGTATAGTTAGTAGCAACAACAACATACTCAGCTTCAATAGTAGATAAAGAAGTACATGACCGTTCCTTGCTGATCCATGAAACAAGTTTCTTTCCAAGAAAGAAAGATTCACCGGATGAGCCTATCTGGTTACCTATATCTCCAGCCCAATCCGCATCTGAACATGCTCATAGTGTAAAGTCATCATAAAGCAAAAACCATACATGAAAGTCCTTGAAAATATTTGAAGATCCTAGCTACTGGAGCAAGGATTCAACATAATCAATTCCTTCCTTCTTAGAATATCCGTTGCAAACCAATCAAGCTAAGTTCCAATAATATCCAAGTCCATGTGTTGTCCAATTCCTCTTCCATATTTTACATCCAACATTCATCCTTACAAGCTTCAATAACTGATGCCAATACAATTAAAGAAATTAAGAATACCTCATCAGCTGCCAACCTTCTTCTTGTCCAATTATCTGATCTTCTGAATGATTCAGCCTTACACACCTAGGAGTCTTCTGACTTTTTGTTCCTCTGCTCTAATCTTTAGTTACTATTGAATTTTCTGATACAACTGGAGTAACTGCCTCAACATTCTATTCTGGTGTAGGTTCTATTGGTTCAGTTATAATCATTTCCATTGTCGGTTCTCTCTCATAAGTTCTGATTTGACTTCTATTCTTCTCATCCACCTTGACATTTGTGCTCTCCACAATCTTTTGTTATAACATCTATAGGCTTTTCTTTCATTAGAATAACCAAGAAATATCCCTTCATCATAACTAGGATTAAAATTTCTGATGGAATTATCTCTTTTGATATAGTATTTACTACCAAATATTCTGAAATACTTAACTATCAATGTATGACCAAACCATAACTCATAAAGTGACTTACCAGTAAAACAAACCAGATCCAAGATCCAATAAATCTGACTTCTCCAAAGATCTAAAATAGGCTTTCAGACCACTTACCAGGGGTAATGCAAGATCTGTCATCAACTTGCCTCCCCCTAAGGTGAATGTCTTCGTTACCGGATGAGTTTCCTATTGGTGCAGGGACATTTTGCTCTACCGGTTGAGTAACCGGGCAATATGCTTCAGCTGGATGATCATCTAGGGAAATTGATTCTGTTGGTTGATCATCAGCCTTCATAGCCCACTTCTTCTCATGCTCCTTTCAGATATCATCAACCTTCTGATTTCCCTTCTCATCAAATTTATCACTTCCTGCCAGTAAGTTCTTGCTTCTGCAAAATTTAGCAATATGTCTTACTTTTTTGCATGTATAACAAGTAACATTATTCTTCTGAATTTCTTTACTCCATCCTTGATCATTGCTTGAGCTACATTGATTAGCCATATGTCCAAACATTCCACATGCATGCCATCTCACATTCATTCTACAATCTTCTATCCTATGACCATACTTCTTACAATTTGAACACTGACCAAGGACTGCATCGTTATCCCGATTTTCTTTATTTCTACAATGTCTTTCCATATGGCTAGATTTATTGCAAACAAAAAATTTACCATTGAATTTATGTGCATTGGGTTGCCTTAACGGTGATTTTTTGTTTCGGTTGATAGGTGGGTTCTCATGACCGGTTATCTCATTTGCATTTGCAGTACTAGAGCTTTCTCCATGCTCAAATCCAAGACTTCTAGTGTCTCCCTTGCACCTTTGATCCTTCAATAGCTCATCAAGTTTTGAATAACTGGCCTTAAAATTGTCTTTGTATTCATTTGCGATATCCAGATCTCCCCCTAGGATTGTTATCGATCTTTCCAACTCTTGCTCATTATTATGGGATTGCACCAATTCAGTTGTCAACACATCATTTTCATGCACCAACCTAATGCATTCCTCAGATCTATCTTTCAAAGATATGCCAAGATTTTCTTCATTCTTCTTCTGGTCTTCAATCTCCTTGGACATCCTCATAGTTAGGGCTTTCATTTTATTCTTCATCACAACATTCTCCCGACTCAACTTCTGACATTGTTCCTTAAGGGCATCCTTCTCTTCATCATCCTGATTTTGCAAAAGTTCCTTCGTTCTAGCTTGAACAGATGACAACCTCTCCTATAGGATAAGAATGAATTCCTTTGTAGAGTTGTCTCGGGGGTTAACCGTGTTTGATGCTTGCTCTCTTGCCTATCCTAGTGGCACCAGTCCTACCTGCTCCCAATTCATCTTACAACTTCAAGTTCTTCATCCTTTCAGCATCATAGTCCTCAAGTGCTACTTCAAGTTGTTTCTCCATACTCATCTCCATGGATTTCGAATTCAGGATCTTCCTTAAGCTGTTAGACTTATTCCAAGGCGCCATGCTCTAATACCAATTGTCGGAATCCAAGAACGCTGAGAGGGTGGGTTCTGTCAGTTAGAGTATTTCTAACCTTATTAACATAACAAATTAGCAATTGGTAAACATAAAAGCATATAAAAATAAGCAACAATGCAACCACAAAGATGAACACCATAACACCAAAAATTTATACGTGGAAAACCTCAAAGAGGAAAAACCACAGTGGGATTGGAGACCATAATATCTATCCACTTATCAGATGAATAAATATTACAATAAGGGGCTTTCACATGCAGGAAGGCCAACAACCTAGAGTGCACTGCTCATCACAATAGGAGCTTCACTAACTACAAAAAACATCGGACTACAATCTAGAATGAAGATTGAACTACAAGTGTAGCATCTCTTATGCCCGAGTACAAGTCCAGTTAAGCTCAATACCAAAGGTCTTAAACCTCTTCGACAAACCCAATTTGATCACCTATGATCGACCAAAACCTCTGCATATGAATACATCATTATTCACATACAGATAATCCCATAACTATCCATCATAATCTACAAAGAGATCTTACATCATATTTATACCAACCTAGGACCTAAACAATTAGGTCGGCCACCTAAAAGATGATACAGTAAATCCGTTACATAATCTTGCAAACCAATAATAAACCAAATCGGCCTAAGACCAAAACAAAATAATCCAAATAATAAATCCAACAAGTGATACATTGGGAGCATCAATCAACATGTTACATAAACTGGTCCATAACTTAGCATAATAACACCGAACCCAAAATAGGTCGTCATAAGCCAAATGAAACACCATGAACAACTAGAACATGGAAATGATAACCATTAGCATCCTGATAACCTTCTAGAAGCCGCACCATTACCACTTATTGGATTCAACAAAAGATCTTCAACAAAGCTTTGCTAGTAAAACCCTTACCAATAACCAAAAGGGTTACTAGAACAAATGATAGCTTCCAGACCATCAAATCCCGAACCAGCTAAATATGTTATGCATCAGGAACAAATGAATAAACAATCCAAACCAATTTCTTAAGTCGGAGCATATCAGAGAAGATATCCAGATCAACATCATAAACCAACCACTCTACTGGAACCCAAGATACAATAAAACAACTAGTGTTGCCATCAATGACAAACATCACTGCAACACAATCAATTCTTTCAAATTTCCAATACAACCATCAAGATGAAAAGATAAGGGGGATGAGGATCACATTGGAATAGCCCTCGAGAAGCTGCAAAGAGCTCATAAGGCTCACTATTGATGAGAACCGAGAATGAGGGAGATGTAACACAACTCATAATCCATTTGATCCAATCATTTCCAAATATGAAGGCTGGACCAAAACCTTAGTCAAGAAGGTCCAATTAACCCTGTCATATGCTTTGACCATGTTAAGCTTTATAAACATAGCTTTATCTTTGGAGGTATCCATGGAATGGATAACCTCCATTCCAATAAAAATTTCGTCCAAAATTTTTATGCTATCTACAAAACTTCCTTGTTCCTCCAAAATAAGAAGACAAGGCCACAAATTAAGTCTCTTAGTAATTAGCTTAGTAACTATTTTATAAACCACTTTACATAGGGAAATAGGTCTGAATAGGTTTAGAGAATTTTATCCATCTATTTTTGGAATGAGGGTAAGGAAGGAGGCATTCATGAACTTCAACATCTATTTTTTTTCTCTAAGAGTCCACAATCATCTCTAGAAGATCCATCTTAACAATATCCCAGAATTCCTGATAGAACTCAATAGAAAACCATCAAGACTAGGGGCCTTCCCCTAGTTCTTCATTTGGAATAAAATCACCTCTAATTCATCCAAGGTAATAGGCTTGATTGATGTCTCTTTCATCTCATTAGAAACCAATGAAGGGATACACTCCAAAATGGCGACTTCATCTTCCTCATCTAAAGGGTTTTCTTTAGTAAACAAAGAAGAGTAGTATTGAGTGATCTGTCCTAAAATCATTCTAAAAGAGGAGAACTAATTTTCACCAGCTAACGTATGAGAAGTGATGAGATTACCCTACCTCGTGTCTTTAATTGATTTGTGAAAGAAAGCATAATTTTTGTTCCCTTCTAGTAGCCAATCAATATGAGACATTTGTTTCCAAAAGATCTCTTCCCTGAATTCCCATTCCTTATGGACCTAAACAACTTCAAATTCACATAAAAAATAATCTTTTATAAGACCTTGATCATAAATATGCCAAGTGATCTCATCCAAGTGGTACTGGGTTGCGACCTTAGCCAAGAACACTTTAATAAAGAACTATTTATTCCATCTTTTCAACATATATTTAACAAATTGGAGTTGCTTGGCAAAAGAGAAAATAGTTGTCCTAAAAGTTGGTTTCCCCTTTGGACCACCACTTAGCTATCAAATCTTGTAAATAACAGTCAAGAAACCATATCAGTTGAAATTTGAAAGGAGGATTTTTGGAAGCTCTAAAGAAGGCATGTAAAAATTTGATTGGTCAATGGCTTGAACCCTTCCAATCAATAATGTTTAAGGTAGTAGTCCAACTATCTCCCATCTAATAGCTAGACACTAAGAAGCTATACAACCTCTTAGAGGTAGCATTAGTACTCCATCTCCTATTATTCGAAGTGAACATACCATTAGAAGGCTTTATATGCTTCAAATTCAAATGATCTAAGTCATCCTCAAGAGCTTAGAGGATTGTTCAAGCCTAATAGCCCCCCCTCTTCTCGTCCATATGTAACACAACATTAAAATCCCCTCCAAGAATCCAAGGGAAGTTACAGATTACCAAATAGTCATTTATCTTGTTATGTTAAGGATTTAACCTTAGGTTTAAACTTATGATTAAATCCTAATGTTTAATTAGGGTTAGGGTTAAAGTTAGATTTAGAGGTAGAATTAGAGTTTAATACATCTCATTTGTTTTTTCAAAAAATGATAAATAAATTGTCTACTTATAATATTATAAATTTTTATTATCATTATTTTTTGTAAAAACTTTACAAAAAAAAATAATTTAAATTTAGATTTCATACTTCTCATATTTTGAATAAGACACTTATCTTGGATACAAATAACTAATTTATTTACATTAGCATTCAATAACAATTACATTTAAATAAAATTTAGGTTTCAATCAAAGATATATCTTGACATGCTTTACATATATTTTTTCAAAGATAGGCATACTAGTTTTAATAGAGGAGCCAATAATGTACCATGAAACTACTGCAGAGGCTAAACCATTAAACAATGATTAACACGTAGTTTTATGGCCAATCAAAATTCTAAAATTTGTACCATAAATTTCATTTTGATTGTGTGTAGTGTACAGTTGCATATTTTTTAATAGTATTTTAGAAGAAAAATGTTTAGGCAGTGTGTTATTCACACTACAAATAGTGGATGAGGTGTTCATAGAAACCAACCTAAGAGAATTTACAAAAAATAGTGTCTCAGGGTGAACATTTCTAACAATTATCCTAGGTTGTGGGTTACAGTTGGCGATTATAGTTTAAGTTATTGCAGGAAAGATTAGCGTATCAATTGGAGTGACATTTTGCAGATCCCCTTGTCTAAAAAAACATTCCATAGCTATGAGGCAGTTTCTCAACTTAGTAGTGTACCCTTTTTATTCTCATCTCTGTGTCATAAAAAGTAGAGAACGTGTATACTTGTAACTCACACCAAGCTAAATAAGGCAAAGGAGCTTTAATTTTTCATAGGATGTACCATTCTTGTTACCTCATAATTCTTGACATTGTTCATTTCTCTTCATTTTTAGGTAAACTTTACATGTCTCTTCATCTTATTTTTGGTCTCAAACTTTAGCAGATGAAAATGTTCTTATAAATTGAAATAGCTTAGAATTTTGGGATAAATCTAATAACATGTAAAATTTTGGAAAAAATTTCCACAACTTCAATGATCTAGTTTGTTTAGTTTTTATCAGACATCAACCCTTTAATGAAAAATAGTCCTTTAAAAAATCCCATTTCTAAGCGAGTACAAGTGACTTTAAACTTTACGTTTAACAATGATATGTATGCACATTGCATGATATTTGTATGCATGTAAAATTCATCTTAATAATAGTGTATCAATTAGAATCAAAGGGAAATCATGAATCCCTATCTAATCAAATAATCTAACAAACAAGACAATGAAATAATGCAATATCAAACAAATAGGAATTAAAATAGCTCAAATCAAACTCCCTATTCCAAGATTGCATATAGCTTCCATTGCTCTTCTCTTATTTGTGGTATGATGGCTCTTTGATATTGCGCTGGCAACCTGCAAGTGACACAAAGATTCAAAGTTCGTGATTATTGAAAATGGAGATTGGATGTTCAATTTATAGAAAATTGGAGAAGATTGATTGAAAGGTGGAACAAATTGATCAAGAGGTGGAACTCAGGTGAGCTCACATGAAAATTGATAGTTGAACTGCTGATTGTAGGAGTGAAACTCAGTAGATTGAATAGATCATTGGAGTCAACTGATTGAGAAAAAGCTGACTGAAGGAAGAAAAAGAATGATTGAAAGAAATAAAGAGGATGACAAAAAAAACTTAATTTAGAAAAAGCTAACTGAAAGATGGAAATAGAAGTTGGAGAGATAATGATTTAATTAATTAATTGATTGAATTAATTAATTTAGCATGTACTTGCATTTAGATTTAGATTTTCAATTTAATCTTTGCATGAGATTTATTCAAATAATTGAATTTATTTAATTCACTTTAGCATTTGAATATATTTAGAACTTGACTTTGATTTTCAATTTGGTTTTTGAAATCATGCACATGTATTTGAATTTGGAAGAAATTAGAAGAATACGAAATTAAATGAAATTAGAATTTGGGGAACTAGAAGAATTAATTAGTTAATTAAATAATTTAAAGAAACTATTTAATTATTTAGAAATGACAATTTATTAAATAATAAAGATTATTTAAATTAAAGGAATTAAATCACAATTAATTAAATAATAAATATTTAATTAATATTTAGAAGAGAGTTGAATGATTAGTTGATGATAGGATTGAGATAGAAATTGAGAACTAATTTATTTAAATAATAAAGATTATTTAAATTGGGGAATTAACCATAATTAATTAAATAATAAATATTTAATTAATATTTAGAAAATGGTTAAAATGATGATAGAATAGGAAATAGAATAATTAGTAATATTATGATGAAATATGAAATTAGAAGAATAAGATTAAATATCTTAATTAAATATTTCAAAAATTATTTAACTAACTAGACGAATAATTAGTACATGATCAATGAGACATTTTTAGGTGTCTACATTTGCCCCTCTTTGAGACAATGTCGGAATGACTTTGTTCCAAAGAAAATGAAAAATTCTGCCCCAGTATGCCTTGATACTGCTGTATAGTGTAAATATTCCCCCTCGGAAAAGGTGGTTGGAAAATTCCCAAATTAATACCATGTTTTCGATATCAGTTTAACGAGCAAGCATGTAAAATTTCATGCGATTTCGAGATCGTTTGAGTAGGCTACAAGGTGTTTGAAGCTAGCGGGGACCACGGGCGTCGAGGTATAAAAAAACCTTAATTTTGTGCTATAAATAGAGTTTTTTTAGGTTTTCATTTGCTCATTTGCAATTTGGTAATTCCTTGGTTTTCTCTGCAATTTGTGTGTTTTTTTCTGAGTATATGATCATCATGGCTGCTTATAGAGCTCGATTGCACCTGTCTGACTGAGTACATTCATATCAGAGACCTCTTGGGACTGGCGGCATGGTATTTTTCCAATTTTTTTTTTTTTGCCTGTTTTATGCTATTTTCCAAAAAAAATTCCATGATCAATTTTTGCACTGTGTCATGCAATCGCTTGTCGATGTTTACGCATTCATTGTTAATGTATCGCAAATGCTCTAAATGCTATGCATTTGCCTTAAGTATTATGCTTTCATGTTAAACATGCCGCATTAGTTCATTTCCTTACACAAAAGTGTGCATTGTAACGCATGCACTCATGTCATTATGCATTAGTCTTAATCGTCATGCAAGAGTCATAATTGTACCGCATTAGTCATAACTATCACACATTCATTGTAAATGTAATTTTTGTCATGTGTTTGAAAATATTTTAGTTTTTTGGGATCCAATATCTAATATTTTCAACATTTTCTCATTGTAGGAGAACATTGGAGTGTTATACTACCGACAGAGCAGACCTATTGGACTTGATCTTCAAGCTGACTTACTTGATGAGGAGATTGCACATATCCGACAGCTTGGTCTATATCATGTTTTACACTTGCCAGAGGTTACAACCAATAGGGCCATGATTACAACTTTGATAGAGCGGTGGCACTTAGAGACTTGTTCATTCCATCTTCCGATTGGTGAGGCATCCATTACCTTAGAGGATGTATGGCATATACTGCGTATTCCTATTCATGGTGAGAGAGTTGTATATGACCATGATAATGGCATTGCTGGACTATGTGCACTTTTCGAGTGTGAGATACAAGACTTGTAGATCACTGGCCGTTATGACATCCCTTGGGCCTGATTAGACTATGATGACATGACTATTGTATTATGTGATTTTGTCGGTGGTTTATCGATACTTGACATACGAGGTCATGGGTTTCCAGTTGGATGGAGTAGAGTGCTCCATGATATGATTTTTCATCATCGATTGTATGCGTGGGGTCCTTGTCTACTTGCCATGTTGTACTATCAGTTGCATGGTATTGTGTATCTTGGATAGCATTCTATCAGTTGTGGTGTGACTCTACTCTAGACTTGGGCATGGGAGCATATTTCTATTTCAAGGCCTGTTATTCATATTGATTTGCAGCCTAGTGAGCCTTGTGCTTTTAGGTATACAATAGGTATTAGACATAGGGGTTCAGGTAATACGTTGTATTGGAGACATCAATTTGACATATTGCAGCATTTTATTTGGAGACCATACTTAGATTTCTCTGGTTGGGAGGATGATGTAGTACACTTGCCTTTCTGCCAATAGTAGAGATATCTTATTGGTAGGACCTTTGAGACCCAGTGGATTATCGAGATGTATCTTCCGGGGTGGGTTCTGAGACAGTTCGGAGAGGTACAGGTGACACCAGTGGTTATTGCTTATTTTTCTCATGTATCTCGTGAGGTATCTGATTGGGGTGTTTGCATACAGCCACATGTTGTGTTTGCTGAGTTTGATTCTCTGTAGCCATTACTCCAGGGTTGGGGTAGAGGTGCAATAGATCCAGGGATGACGATAAAGTATGATGCGTGGTTTGCTAGGCATAGGCCAGTGCCTTTGACTGATCCTGCTGTTTTGATTACAACACAACATATTCACCATCCTAGACAGCGGTTGAGGATAGATGTAGGGGAGAGAGCTGGAGGAGGAGGAGAGGGTGGAGCTGAGAGAGGAGGTGAGGATGATGAGAGAGGAGGTGAGGAAGATGAGGGAGATGAGGATGTAGACATTGGTGGAGACACCAAGTCTATTAGCAGTGAGGATAGCGATGATTCTTCTGAGTCATCGAGTAGCGAGGATGGAGGTGATGATGAGGATATTCCTGAGCTGGAGGATGTGCCTAGTGCAGAGGGTGGGAGAGGACAGGGTGGTGAGGAGGATGAGCTGCAGACTCTTAGAGCGCAGATCTAGAGTTTGGAGGATGAGGTCGCTAGACAAGATGTCGAGCGAGAGACCTACAGTGTAGATTATGGTGCCCTTGATGTTGAGAGAGATCGTCTCCATAGGGAGAGAGATGAGGTAGTGCGAAGATGTCAGATTACCATGGATGCCTTTGATCAGCTTTTTAGAGCAGGTATCAATGCGTGCGACTAGGTAGAGAGATACTTCACTGCTATGCAGGAGGTTATTTATTATAGACAGGCATATGAGAGAGCCATCCCTGAGGGTCAGAGAGAGCCTAGCTTGAGTGCATTTATGGGGAGGAGATCGAGTAGATCTACTTCACAACAGACTAGCAGTGATGGCGTTATGGGACCACCTCAACATCATGGGGCAAGATCTAGTGGACAGGATCCACCTGCTGATAGAGGTAGTATTGGTTGATCATGTTATTTGAGCCTTCAGGCTTATTTATCGTATTCGTACACATTATCATTTTTGATTTATATATATATGATATGTGGGTTTTGGTAGTGATCTATTTATGTTTTTTTTTCCATGTATGCTTATATGATGCTATGAGTTTTATGATGCATATCTATTTGATTCTATGCAATGGTAGTACATGTAGGTATTAATGGTGCAAATGAAATCTAAATGAATACAATGAAATCTATAATGAATTCTTAATAAAATCTATAATGAATGTAATGAAATCTATAATGAATGAAAATGAATCTATAATGAATGCAAATGAATCTATATGAATGTTTTTTGTATGATAATGGTTGAACCAATTTTAACTCAGATACACCTTGAAGAAATGTTAGTTAGATGATAGAAAGAAAAATTGATGATAGAAAGAATGTTAGAAAGAATATGATTTAGAAAGAAGATGAGAAATCAACAAACTATCAATAAGCAAATGAGATGAGAATGAAATTTGAAGGAATCATGAACCTGTGTCACATATTTTATTGCGTCAATATATATTCATCACTGAGACTTATTATTGAACAATGAAGCTTAGCACATTAGGGTATAAGGAACCAAGATGAAAAGATATCTCATTGTAGAAACAAACACGTAGTAGACAAGGAGTGAATCCTCCATTTTGAGAATTACACTAGGGGTTGAGGTATGTGTGGCATACAATAGCTAGAACCTCCTATCACAGACACCCACTAGAGAAATTTCCCTATAATTTCATTGGTTCACACCACAAACAACAAACAAAGAAAAAGATAATGCCCATCATAGCTCCTCTAGTCACTTGTGGACATCCTTGAGTAGCATAGGAACAATATCTGTCACCAAATGATAAAAGATAAAGACTGACCCAGACAAAATTCAGAAGCTATATTGACCTTGTGCCTTCGTTCTCAGTTGCTTAATGTCATGGTTGATAATGTCCGATCTCAGAAAGTTGTGGACCCCGTTTAAGACTAACCCGTCTGATTTCGAGTGTATCCTCTTCTATTTAAGACAAGATAATGATCACATTGATATGGATATGATACGATTGATAAGATAGTTTGATTAGTTGATTGCAGATGTTTGACTGGATAGTCGTATCCTTCATTAACTTCATGCGAAGTGTTTGTTGGATATCTACTAGGGTATTTGTTTCTCACAAGACATTTTATTGCAAGTTTTTCTGATTGATTTTTGTTTTTTAGTTGTTTTCTAAGAGCTTTTTCGATGTTTTTGGATTATGTAGTTTGATATTTTAATGTTTTTGGATTGATTTTTTTAGGACATTTTGTAGATGTTTTTGGTTGATTTTTTCAGGACGTTATATGATTTTTTGGATTTTAAGTTTTTCACTGTTTTTGGATATTAAGTTTTTCATTGTTTTTGGATTTTGTGTTTTTCATTTTTTTTGGATTTTGAGTTTTTCATTGTTTTTGGATTTTCTTGAAGGACATTATATGATTTTTTGGATTTTTTTAGGACTTTATCCGATTTTTTGGATTTTTTCAGGACTTTATATGATTTTTTAGATTTTTTCAGGAATTTATATGATTTTTTGGATTTTTTCAGTTATGCCCCCAGTGTGTAGACCTATATGACATGATGATCTGCAGAATGTATGTGGAGACAAATGAATTTTTGACATGACCTATGTGAATGCAATATGCAGGATGAAGATGCATTTCCTATTCGAACAAGGTTGACTGTGTTTGTTTTTGCATTTGTAATACACCAATTGAAATGGAGGTGCAAAAAATTTCATATATAAATGGTCAATCGATCCCTAAGGCCCTTTCGAACATTCAACTCAACACACTTAGTGACTTGGATTTAAAAATGGAGACGCGAAAAACTTCCCCACTGGTTCTTGAAACTTAGATCTTCGTTTGCCCATGTGTGTGCAAATGAGTTAATTCCTACTCTTGTGTTCACTAAAGATCCTTAGCATCCTATATGACTAGCTACATGGATTATTCTAACTTCAAAAGCATCTCAAATAGAGCCTCACTACCAACAAGCCTTGAGAGCTCTGACAAGGTTATAGACTGTAATTTCTCAAATATTGCTTCATTGCCAGTAGGCATCCATAGCCCTGATGGAGTTACTTTCATGTTCCCATAATCAAGCTTTTTGTCGCACTTTCATGTGTGATATTCGGTTATATATCATTGCTCTTTTTCCTTAAGATGGATATGTGGCATAGCTCTTTTTCTTTTTATTTTCTTGCCTTGACTTGTAAGTAATGAAACCTACTTGGGTGTGACAATTACAGTGGTGCTGAAGCAGAATTTTAGATTTTTCACTAGTCATATGATCAACTAGGTGTCTCGAGTAAATTAGAGATTTATTATGTTTGAGGTATAGAAATTGATAGATTGTGGGTTAACAAGTCTCAAATAGTGAAATCACTACCCAACCATAAGTAAAGTGTCGTCACAAGGTAATGTACTTGAAAATGAATGACCTTAGGACCTCAAAGACTTCATGTCCGAATATCTAAGAAAGGAGATGAACCTTATTTCTCTTGAATGCAAATAGAATATAAACTTGAACAATTACCTTGTTTTATTGATGCTACTATATGTAATTGCAAACATTTTTGAGAATGCGATGCACTTTTAAAAAAAAGAAACTATATGTAATACAGTGTTTTGAATAATATGATATGCAATGCAGAAAGTAAAACCTAAACTACATAGCCCTTAGGTATAATATTGCTTAAGGTGCATGCTATTCATAGGGTCAGACAGTGGATCTCCCTCCATGGTAGCCAAATATATGCTCCATTGCCTATAACCCTTGTTATGATGAAAGGACCTAGCCAGTTAGGTTCAAATATTCCTTGGCTTTTCTCATTCTATTAGGTTCCTTTGATTCTCTTTAAGTACTAGACCTCCTACTTGAAAATTTCATGGGCAGACTCTTTTATTATAACTCCATCTCCATCTGTTTTGATATCCTTGTAGATGGTTGAACGCTATTTGTCTTTTTTCATCAAGGGTTTCGAGTTCTTGTAACCTTGCTACCCTGTAGTCTTCCTCTAATATGATGTTCTATAAGGAGACTCTTAGATATAGTATTTCTATTTCAATGGGGAGTATCGCTTCTATCCCATAGATCAAGGAATATGGTGTTGCTCTTGTACGTGTGTGTACTCCTGTTCTGTAAGCCCAAAGAGTGGGATTTAACTGGAGATGCCAGTCCCGTCCTGTGTTAGTGACTACTTTCTTAAGAATTTTCAATATTGTTTTATTTGTAGCCTCTGCTTGTCCATTACTTTGTGGATAATATGGTGTGGAAAATCTCTCTTGTATGTGAAATTTGTCACACAACTCTTTCACTTCCTGGTTTTTAAATGGACGTCCATTATCTGTAACAAAGCACATTGGAATTCCATATCTGCATATAATGTAGTTGAGCATGAATTTTGATATTTTCTTTCCAATGGTGTATGTAAGAGGAATTGCCTCAACCCATTTGGTAAAGCACTCAGTGGCTGTCAAGATGAACTTGTGCCCATTGGAAGAAGTAGGGTTGATTTTACCCACTAGATCTAATCCCCATTGTGAAAATTTTCATGGTGATGTAATGGGTTGAAGATCTTGTGCTGGTGCATGAATGAGGTCTCCATGCATTTGGCATTGTTTACAGTTCTGTACATACTTGTAAGCGTCCTTTTCCATAGTTGGCCAATAATAACCTGTTCTCAACAATTTCTTTGACAATGGTGGACCGCTTTGGTGAGCCCCACAAATTTCATCATGGACTTCTTTTAAAGCAAGGTGTGCTTCATTCTCATCTAGACATCGGAGAAGAGTTCCATCAAAACCCTTTCTATACAAAGTATCGAATATAATGGTGTATCTAGATACCTGACAAATAAAGGTCTTCTTTTGATTTCTGGACAGATCTAGTGACATGTATTGAGTATGTAAATATGTATATATTTCATTGTACCAAGGTGATTCTAGACCCACAATTGCACATACATATTCTGATAGGGGAGTCTCATATGCCGGTAGCATCAACTGTTCTATGATGAACTCAAACTGAGTTTCATTAGCAGGCATATTGAGAAGAGATCTTATGGTTGCCATTGCATCTGCTGCCTTGTTTTGTATCCTTGGGATTTGTTCGAAGGTAATTTTGCTGAAGTGTTCCTTGTAATCTTCGACCAACTTCTTATAAGGCATGAGTTTGTCATCCTTCGTATTGTTAACATCATCGACCTAGTTTACAATCAACTGTGAATCACCATAGACCTGTAACTCTTGTATTCTCCATTGTACAACTATACAAAGCCCTATGAGGAGAGCTTCATATTCAACTATATTGTTTATGCATTGGAAATTGATCCTAAATGACTTAGGTATAACATCTCCTTGAGGGGTGATGAAAAGAATCCCTACTCTAGATCCATGACTTGTATATGACCCCTCAAAATATAATTTCCACATTCCAGAGGTAGTTAATGTAAACACAGATTCGTCTGGAAAGTTTATCAACAACGGGTGACTGTCCTGTATAGGAGCCTCTACTAATTGATCTGCTATAATTTGTCCTTTGATGGCTTTTCTATCTATGTATTCTATATCAAACTCGCTCATGATCATAACCCACTTAGCCAATCGCCCGGTCAATGTTGCTCTGCTCAATAGGTACTTGAGTGGGTCAAAGCGTGCAATGAGTTGTACCTTATGACTCAACATGTAATGTTTGAGATTTTGGGATGCAAAGATTACTGCGAAGCATGCTCACTCTATAGGGGCATAATTAAGCTCATAGCCGATCAGAGTCTTACTTATATAATAAATGACTCTTTCTTTTCTATTTTTGTCATGTTGTGCCAATAGAGCCCCAAGAGCTAAGTTTGTTGCTGATATGTATAACAATAGAGGTTTTCCTAGAGTAGGAGACATTAACACTGGTGTGTTCAAAAGATAATATTTCAGAGCTTGGAAAGCTTCCTAGAATTATTCTGTCCATTTAAAAGTAACTCCTTTCCTGAGTAAATGCTGGAATGGGTGACACTTATATGCCAACTATGCTATGAATCTCCTTATGGATTGTAGTCTTCCTTGTAACCCTCTGAGTTGTTTAAGTGTTGTCGGAGGTTGCATATCAATTATTGCCTTGACCTTGGCAGGGTCTATTTCAATTCCTCTATTTGACACTATAAACCCTAACAATTTACCTACTGTTATGCCAAAAACACACTTCTTCGGGTTTAATCTGACATTATACTATTCCAACCGATCAAATATCTGTGTAAGAATTGCAAGGTGACTTTCTCTTATTTGTTATTTATCCAATATGTCATCCACATAATCTTCCATTATTTTGTGGATCATGTCATGAAACAATGTTGTCATGGCTCTTTGGTATGTTGCTCTGACATTTTTGAGACCAAATGGCATCACATTCTAGCAGTATGTTTCCCGTGGGCATGTAAAGGCCATTTTATGTTGATCTTCTGGTGCAATTTTAATCTGGTTGTATCCTAAAAACCATCCATTAAGGCTAGCATCTCATTTCCAGCTGTTAGGTCAACTATCATATCGATATTTGGTAGCGGGAAGTCATCCTTAGGACAAGATTTATTTAGATCCCGAAAATCCGTGAAAATTCTTATGACTCCTGTGGGCTTATTCACAGGTACCAGGTTGGATATCCATTCTGTATAGTCAATAGATCTAATAAAACCTACATCTAACAACTTTTGTAGTTCTATTTTAACCAGTAATGCGATACTTGGATGCATTTTTCTCAATTTTTGCTTGTAAGGTTTAACTCCTGATATCAAAGGTAAGTGATGCAACACTAATTCAGAGTCTAAGCCTGGCATGTCTGAATAAGACCAAGCAAAGTTGATAGGTCATTCCTTGAAAAAATGAATGAATCTATCTTTTTCTTCTTTGCTTAGTGATTTTTACAGATGGATATTATGTACAACCTCCCCTTCTGCTATGTTTACTTCTTCTGTTTCCTCTATAAGTAATGCTGAACTTTCTCTTTCCCTAGGAAGATTACCCAAGTCACTCTTGCCATTATGGTTAGTTTTATCCTTATCTTCTGTTGTGGAAGAACTCTCTTCTCCAAAGTATGCTATTCTAGTCAGGTCTACAACAAACCCTGCTTTGTGATCGCCTTGTGGAAATCCTTCTCTGACTCCTAGAAATTCTGAAATTGCTTCGTCATTTTCAAACCAATCCAGCATTGGTTTTCCTTCTTGCCCCCAATCAATCAAGTGTGAATGCACTAGGGGTAAATCATTATTCCCTTCTTTAGTAGACTTCGATAACATGAAGACTTGATTGTTTGAATGACTTTGTGTATTTTCATCCTGTATAAGCTTTATTTGATACCTTGATATTACACTTTTTGGTGGACTAGAATCATGGAGTGATAAGAATTCATAGTCATGAGAGTCTATCTCACTTTCAATATATGTTTCATCATATGAGCTACCATCACTTACTTCTTCTTGTTCCTGCCTCTGATTCTGTTGTAGATTGACTGGTCTTCTTTGGAAATTAGTTACCCTTCTTAAGCCTGGTATAAGCCTTTGCAATATTTCTTCATCTGTTTCGTTAGGTTGAGACCGACTTGTTTCTCGGGGGAGAAGTAGTGACAATAACCACAGATGGGATTCAGGTGGCTATGGTAAACTTGCATCTATTGCCACATTAGCTTGTACTATTGTGTCAACAATTGCATCATTTTGTAACTCAGTGGTAGGTTCTTGCGGGAGTTGTCTCATGTCTTCTCCATCTGATTCTGCACTAGGTGATGTAGGTAGCTGATTACTTGTTTGAGATGAAGATAGGAGCACCTGTGTGGACAAATCCCTTTGTGGTATGTAGTCTGACAGTTTCCTTTGTTGATTTAATATATCAAGGGTACGCTGTCTTGCTTCTGTGATATTTTGTACATTCTTATATCCCAATCCTTGATTCCCTGGATTATCATTAGGAACAACAAGTTCTATTCTTCCTTGTTTCTACAACCCAAGGCCTATGATACCATCATATCCATGTCTCTGGAGCATTTTGAATCTATTTCCATACTGATCTATGGGTATTCTGGGTATCGTCATGTTATATTCTTCTCTATATATCCAATGGTTAACATATTTGTTCAGGGATTCTTCTTGTAAGTCACCCCATCTAATGAAAGAGCATGAGTCTGTGTATTTGACAATTTCTTTTCCTTTATCCTGTTTTTGCACTGTAGTATGAGGTTTCCCAAAGGACTTAGGAGAAAGAGACAAATGTCTCCCACTTAAATTATTTGCAATAGAGTACTCTCCACAACCCATATCTTTTATTTGTAAGGAGGATGTTGTAGGCATATCCTTTTTTGTTTCTATGATCTGTAATGTTTCCAGTTGTGTAGTGAGAGGCGCATCCTGATTGATAGGTACCTAATTGTCCATACTGTCTTTCAGGTAATTGTAATGTTGGAATGGGTTTTGATCACCCTTTATGGTGATTTCAATACCATTTTATGGGAATTTGACACACTGATGAAATGTGGAAGGTACCGCTTGCATGGTGTGGATCAATGGGCGACCCAATAACATGTTATATCCTAGTTCTCTGTCCAAGACTTGAAAAGCGACCTCTGTCGTTATAGGTCCTACTTGTACAGGTAATGTTACAATGCCTTTTGATAGATGTTCTTCATCATCATAAGCCTTGATATTTATCCTCTTCGAAGAATCAATGTGAAGTTCAGAATATCTTAGTGCTTTGACCAGCTTTAAAGTACAAATGTTGAGACTGGCTCCCCCATCTATGAGCACTCTTCCAATTCTTCTCTTATGAATGTAAGATTCCAGATGTAGTGGGTCATTATGAAGCAGTCTATCACTAGGAATATCTTATTCTGTGAATGCAATACGTGTGCCTTGTGTCAGATTTCCCACTGTAGGATGGAAGGCATTTTCATCTATATCTCTATCCACTATCGAATCTTGAAGTGCTTTGTCCAGTATAGCTCTATGAGTGGGTGAAATACACAATAGTTCAAATAATGATATCTGTGTTGGAGCTTTCTTAAGTTGCTCAACAACATTGTAAGTCCCTACCGGTGGTGGATGATTTGGGGGTATCCCTTGTAAAGTTACCTTTGATCTGTGAGTAACCACTGCACAGTCTCTGTCTTTGGGAGTTATGGTGATCGTAGCTACTCTATCATTTGACTTACAAGATTTTTCGGTACCATAAGGTCTTTTATCAAGATTTATGTTAAATCCCTCTTCATAGTATTTATGTGTATGTTTGACATCCTTGATGTGTTCTATGAGTTCATCTTCAAACCAACCTGAGTGAGATGGTTGATCATGCCCCTAGTCTCTGAGACAAAGATTTCTATCATCATCATACTTCGGTGCCTCTGATATCATGCAAATTTGGTTATCATCTCTATGAGTGTCTTTATATTGGTCATCTTGATCAAGTGTTTCTTGTGAATCATTGTTTGCTATATCTCCTGAGCTAATGGCATGAATAGTGTAGTTGTATGAGACCTTTGTGTAGTTAGCTGTATTGTCTTGGGTACCTAATGTGGTAGCTTTCCCTTTGTCATGCTTAACAAAAGGGTCCTTAAAAATTGTATGATTTGTGTTTGCTGAGGTTTTATCGGTATCAATTGTGATGTCTCCTTGGTCTATCATATCTTGGACCAAGTTTTTCAATTTGTAACAACTTGCTATTTTGTGACCTTTAGTCCGATGATAATTGCATAAATCATTATCATTCCACCATGTGGGTTTGAAAGGACCTAGTTCATTCATTTGTACTTCAGGTAAAGTGATCATGTTTGTCTGTATTAAATTTTTGAGCGCTGACTCAATAGGTTCTCCTAGGGGTGTATAATTTCTCCTTGGAGCATTTACCCTGGGGTATCTTATGTTCATGTTTTGTGTAGCATTTACATTTGCTGAGGTTGTGTTATTCCCTATATGTGGATTATATGATTGAATCGTTCCAAAAGATAAAATGGGTTGAGTTCTGTTTATCGTTCTGGTGTCTACAATACCATCATTGGTCACATTTTTGTTTTTCGACCAAAACTTAGATTTGTCATTGTTGTTGGTGTTGCCATACTTAATAAGACCTTGTTCTACTAGTCCCTTCTCACATTTGAGATCCTTTTCCATGATTTTTTTGAATGTGGTTAAACATTGCATTTGTATCGGATATTTAATATTAGGAATCAAATTTTCTGTGAACATATCCACTTGCTCTATTTCTGGGATAATTGTCTTGCACCTCCTATAGAGAGCCCTCCATTGTTGTATGAAAGATGCAAATGTTTGATTCTCATATTGTTTAGCAACACACAAGTCCATCAAAGTAACCAGGGTGTTGATGTTGTGCGAGAAGTTTGCAATAAATTGTTCAGCTAATTCTCCCCATGATGTGATGGTTGGTGGTAAATGTGAAAACCACTCTAAAGCCGGACCTCCCAGAATTTTAGGAAATAGTCTCATTAAATAAGTATCTTTTGAGGCAACTTATATACATGCCATCAAAAATTCTCTGATATGATCTCTAGGATCACCCTTCCCTCGATATCTATCAAATTTGGGCATTTCAAAATGTTGTGGGAAAGGCGACATGTATAATGTGTGATCAAATGGATAAGGACATAGATCTTGCATTGTGTAGCTTTTCTTGTCATTACCAGTTTGCATGGTTGTCATTTGTTGTTGTAAATTCTGTATTTGTTGTGTCAGAATATCAGTTTGTGTCAAAGGTAGACCTTGTGTTTGTGTATGTCCCACAAAAGGATTCATGGTTGCATAACTAGGAGGTTATTGGAAGGTACCAAGATTATAACTTTGCATGTTGTGCATTCTACTAGAAACTGTGAAATAGGTGATATGCGAACCCATGTTTGGTTGAATTGTACTTGTGGTATGGGCAAGACCTAGATTTGCATTTTGATGACTATATGTGGATCCCATAGAATAGGAACCTGGAGGTTGGGTTGCACTTGTTGTTTATGTTTGAATAGGTGCTGAGACACTTGATATTATTGGTATGCTTTGTGACAGTATACTAGTATTGATCACCGAGGATGACACACTTGTTTGAAAGTTTTCATTTGTATTGACATTTGTTTGGATAGGTATGTTTTGAGGAAGACTAGAGGTCATTGCTTGTATTTGTGTCATGGGTGTTGTTTGACTGTTGTCTTGACCTAAAGTTTTTCCCAGTGGTAAAATCTTTGTGACATCAAAATCCTTAGGTAGTTTTTCCCCATTTCGTATTAACAATGAAAGATAATTGTCCCTATCGCTATGTGTAAGTGCATCTAGGATCATGAGGACATGTGGGTCTTGTTGAGCGGACTCAATTTTTTCCTTTGTCAAATACTATTGTAATTCGTTTAGGGTGGATATTGTCTGTGTACCTGAGTGTTGACCTGTTGATATGTCCATATTCCAAGTAGGGTTTACAGACTATGTGTTGTTCGGGTCCATTATTCCTTTTTCTTTTTGTGACCTTGTGATGGGCATCTAAAATTGCTTATATGAGGGTGGTTCTATGAAAGACGATGACTTAACACTAGACTGTAGACATAAATATGAGGTATGCAAGACTATACTAGACTCTCTATTGAGGATTTTGATGTGAGACCTATTGAGCATTTCTAGATTTCTCTAATGCAAGTCTTTCGATTTCTTGACTAAGTTATTCAGCCTCAATCTCTCTATCAATTCTATGGGAAATATTAGACTCAATGTTTATCTCGTGTATGACTCCTATATATTGAGGTGTGCTTCTTCTTAAGTCCGAAGCTAAGTTATCTAGACCATCAATGATTTCTTGTTGACCGCCATTTGGAATTAAATTAGATTGCTTGAAGGGGAGAAAACCATCACTTGGGAGACCCATGAAGACACATGCTATGAATCTATAACTGATAATGAATGTAGATGTATATGAGGTATAGATGATGACATATATGATAATGTAGGACTATGTAACTAATTTGGATGATAATGCAAAAGACTTAGGATGATAATGAGGACATAAGTGGGACTATGCAAAAGACGTAGGATGATAATGAGGACGTAAGTGGGACTATGCAAAAGTTGTAGGACGATAATGAGAACATAAGTGGGACTATGCAAAAGTTGTAGGATGATAATGAGGATGTAAGTGGGACTATGCAAAAGATGTAGGAAGATAATGAGGATGTAAGTGGGACTATGCAAGGACTATGTAAAAGACTACCTAGGGTCACAAGTATGTAAGGACTTTTGAGTTTTGGTTTCAAAATGGACTTTGTTTTCTGTAACTGCGTGTGTGGGACAATGTTTTGTAGTTTTCCAAATCTGAGAACAATTGCAGGTAGGTATGTATAGCCAATTGACTCAATTTTCATACAATCTCAGAAAATTTGGAGATACATGGGATAGGGCCTGAAATAGCCCAAGGGACTGACTCAATACTGGTCTAGCACAACGATACATAAAAAAGCACAGAATACACTCTTAGGCTGGATAGTGGACACCTTTCAAATGAGGCCCTTACAATAAAATACCGAAACAAAATGAACAGATAGAGAGTCTGGTAGCACTGGGTCCACTCCACGACACACACTTCTCGGGCATGCCAGTCTCTCTTACCTTGAAGATCCAAAGATCTTATAGCCAAGGGATTCCTATATCATAGTGTAAGGTACATGAAGGGTATCTATGGGGTACGATCTGCACTCTCAAAATCACTAAATGTAGGATTTTTGGCAACTAAATTGGTTCGTAGTATTAGGTTTCAAGGGGTCCAGATCCAACGACGGATTCTCAAAAAAAGCCACTTAAGACTTTATTTGAGCTTATCGGTGCATGGAAGGCCCCGACATATGTCGAATTCATTCAACAATCTAGCCCCCTGACCAGTATATTTATATAGCAGCTTGAAAAAATCGCTCAAGAGTATGTTGGGAGAGATGATATCCCCAACACATCCCAATTCGAAATACCTCTGTGGGGTGATGAAATCCCCAATCAAAGATACCCCTCACTACGTAGAATAAAATAAAATTTGGATGTTGTTTTCACCTTCCTCGTTTCTCCCAAGACTCCGAAGGCGGGTGGAAAGTCAGTTAGTGCAACAGTAGGTCCACTCTAGACACAATAAAATTTTTTTACCTTTAAAAAAGAAAAATGATTTAATCTAATGCAGCCTGATTCACGTTCGTTTTATAGCCCAAATTTAGGTGTTAGATATGCATGTGCATGTCTATTTTAAACACCAAATTGAAATATGAAGGCATACATGTCAATTTTAACCATTTGTTGATTTTAAGCACCAAAAGACCAAGTGTGAGATACATGCATGTCAATTTTAGCCCATGTTCATTTTAAGCACCAACAACAAAGTGTGAAATTATCCATGCATGTCCATTTTAACTGTTGTTGATTTTAAGCACCAAAAAATGAAGTGTGAGGTGATGCATGCAAAAATACTAGTCTAATCCTTTCTGCAAATCTGCCACAGGCTGTAAACAGAAGATTAGTAGTAAAGTCCAACCAATAGAAAACAAAAACTCAAAATTTGATAGAAATGAATGCATAACTTTACCTGTGTGATTGCGTGATACTTATAGATCGAATGCGTAATTTTGACAGAGCGAATGCGTAATTCTGACAGACCTAATGCATGATGATATCTGATCGGTTGCGTAGCACTAATAGGTCAATTGTGTGACAGACGGGCAGACAATAACAAAAGTTAAAAATAATAAAAAGAAAAGAAAACTAAACCCGATCAGGAACCTGCAAAACCAATTGTGAAGCCCTAGCCAAATCTCTCATCATCCATTCAATATTGATTTGATCATATTTAACTTGATAAGAAAGAACTAAGCTATTATATCTATCAAAGGCTAGTTGCTCTTCCAAATCTTGTATAAATTTTTCTACCTGAAGAACTTTTTGACAGCGTTTGGCTTCTCTTCTTTGTTGTTTCGTCCTTCTCGCACCTGAAATCTTGAACTGTACTTTTCTTGCCATAAACTGTTATAATCAAATCATGAAATAGAAGCAATTTGATCCCAAATTAACCCAATTTGAGACAAAATTAGATAGACGAATTAATGGACAGAATAAAAAATTAGACAACAGTTTTCCCTATGAATGCGTAGTCCGAAAAGAGCGATTGCATGATCTGAACAGGGTGATTGAGTAACCCTGTTAGAGAGAATGCATGACCCCGAGGGGTCAAATGCGTGATGCTGTTTATGTGATTGCGGGATGATGTAATCATGATTGTGTGACGAAATATCTGTTCTCAAAATCCGTGCAAAATTTGTAAAAAATATATGCAAAAATCCATACAACCTGCAAAATTACACAGAGAACAGAGAAGGTAAGTTAGCTGTGTTTCATGTCGGGTTCACCAAAATGTATGCATGTAAAATTCATCTTAATAACAATGTATCAATAAGAATCAAAGGGAAATCACGAATCCCTATCTAATCAAAGAATCTAACAAACAAGACAATGAAATAATGCAATATCAAACAAATAGGAATTAAAATAGCTCAAATCAAACTCCCTATTCCAAGATTGCATATAGCTTCCATTCCTCTTGTCTTCTCTTTGGTATGATGGCTCTCAGATATTGCACTGGTAACCTGCAAGTGACACAAAGATTCAAAGTTTGTGATTATTGAAAATGGAGTTTGGATGTTCAATTTATAGAAAATTGGAGAAGATTGATTGAAAGGTGGAACATATTGATCAAGAGGTGGAACTCAGGTGAGCTCACATGAAAATTGATAGTTGAATTGCTGATTGTAGGAGTGAAACTCAATAGATTGAATAGATCAATGGAGTCAACTGATTGAGAAAAAGCTGACTGAAGGAAGAAAAAGAACGATTGGAAGAAATAAAGAGGATGACAAAGAAAGCTTAATTTAGAAAAAGCTAACTAAAAGATGGAAATAGAAGTTGGAGAGATAATGATTTAATTAATTAATTGATTGAATTAATTAATTTAGCACGTCCTTGCATTTAGATTTAGATTTTCAATTTAATCTTTGCATGAGATTTATTCAAATAATTGAATTTATTTAATTCACTTTAGCATTTTAATATATTTAGAACTTGACTTTGATTTTCAATTTGGTTTTTGAAATCATGCACATGTATTTGAATTTGGAAGAAATTAGAAGAATACGAAATTAAATGAAATTAGAATTTGGGGAACTAGAAGAATTAATTAGTTAATTAAATAATTTAAAGAAACTATTTAATTATTTAGAAATGGTAATTTAATTAAATAATAAAGATTATTCAAATTAAAGGAATTAAATCACAATTAATTAAATAATAAATATTTAATTAATATTTAGAAGAGAGTTAATACACTAATTAATAATATCAATTAATATTATTTTTTTCAGATAGCAAAAATGCGAATAGCAGATGTATATGTGAAAAACAGATGCATTTCTGCAAAACCCATGAAACACCCTTGAAAGCAGGGGAGGAAAAATGGTGATTGGCAAAGTGGAATAAATTTACATAAGGTCCATAAAAATGTTGTGGGCAACTCAAATAGATTTGCAGTTCTGAATGCCTCTCAATCATGTGCTACATGAGCAAATTTGATTAATTTACAAGTTAATGATATATGCAAAAGGGTAGCCGGGGTTCCAAGGGGTCCCCTAATCGGCTAGAGGAATACAGGTGAATTGGCATCTTCCTCAATTATGATAACTAATCCGATTTGGAGAAGGACAAAATGGAACCCTAGGGCACCATTAAAGAGACAGGAAAATTCTTTAACACAGAGGAGAAAGGAATTTCTTACCATTTCGAAGGCTTCTCAGGAAAATTGTTACCCTAACAAAGGCAGTGTTACATATTTACCATACACCCATGTGGAGAAATTTTCTCGAACCCAAAATGACGTTGCATCAGGTGCAAATAGAATAAAATTAGGGTTAAGAAAACCCACCACGATCAACTCAAAGTCATTGGTCCAAACTCAGTGCAATGAAGGAAATAACCCTAAACAAAGCTTAAACAACACTCAGAAGCCGTCGTGCAATAGAGTGGATAACATAGTTATAATAAGAAACGAACATACAAATGAATTATGGGATCGCTACAATGAATACAGGCTCTTTGGAAAATGGTATGGATTTGGAGCGTCGACCTTTGATGTTCTCCATTGGTTGAGAACTGCCAGGAAAAACCAGATAAGTATTACTTGTTTGGAAGATGATTTTCTGTTTATTCAATGCAATTCATATGAACTTAAAAATCATTTACTTAGGAATAATCATAGATTCTTTAAAGGTTATTGTTTCAAAATTTTAAATTGGAAACCTAATTTCTCACCCAAAGATTCTGAAAAGCATAGGGTCCCTAAATGGGTTCAGCGCCCTAAAATGTCGGTAGAATTGATTCACGATCATACCCTAAAAAAATTAGGGGATTTTTTAGGAGGATTTGAGGGTATGGAGGAGAATTACAAGGATTCCTCTGACATAAAAATATTAGCCAACATTGACATAAACAAACAAAAATTAGAACCCATCAAAATTATTACAAACCACTCGATATACCATATTCAACCAGAGATCTTTACGGGTGATATCACAACCAAGAAAGTTATCTTCCCTGAACAGAATATTGAGAGAAAAAGTATTAAGACAAAAAAAGATCCTGTAGCTAATAAAGGTAAAAACATAAAATTCAACCCAAATGGAGGATTTGTGCTCCATAAACAAAACCCTAGGGCTAAGGAACCATTAGACAATACAAAAATGGCAGAATATGAAAAAGACAAAACAGAGATAGGAAACATAGATAACATTTCCAAAGCAGGGGAACTAGTAGTTGAACAAAAAGGAAAAGATATAGAGAACATAGAGTGCTCTGAACAAGAAGCAACTCCACCGTTGATAAACAATGATACAAGGGAACATAGCAAAGATAATGGAAAAGAAAATAGATCCCTGATGAGTGGAGAAAATGTTGATAACCAGGAGGAAACAATAGAAGATAACGGAAATAAAGATGAAAACATTGAGGAATTAGAAAACTATCCCACACCACACACAATAGAGAAGGCAAGATGCTCTAAAAAAAAAGAAAAAGAACAAGAACAAAAAAGGGAAAAAAAATAAAAAAGGAAAAGGTAAAAAGAAAAAGAAATCCAGTAATAAAAACAATGAAAATGATATAGAACGGGAAGAAAGGATTGAAAGAGAAAACAAAATCATCCTTGAGTATGTTGGCAATGAAGTTAAAAATGACCTCATGGAGCTATTCATAAATGAAATAGCAGATGAGGAAGAATTAGCATTACAAAAATAATTGTTAGCCAGAAAATTACCCAAACTTAATGTAACCAAGGAAGAGTTATAGGACCGTAAATATGATGAAGTAATGGAAAAGATGGACAACTTGGGGATAACTAAAACCATTGAAACCTTCTCACCCCCAGATTGTGCTACTGAACTAAAAAAGAGAGGAAGAAAATCAATTGCAAAATTACTAATCAAAGCAGGAAGTGCTACTAGCCAGATTAAAATCACAAACCTTTTTGATGTAGGGAAGGGGAAGGACCTTCTCAAGGAGATATGAAACTCCTTACTTGGAATGTTAGGGGCCTAAATGCCCCTAACAAGCAACGTATCTTCAAACGTTGCATAGCTAAATTCAATCTAGAAATATTATTAATACAAGAAACTAAATTAAGTAACAATGAGATGGCAAACTTCAACAAAAAATTAGGTATCAGAGAAATAGAAGGTCAAATTGCTTGCAGAGCCTCAGGTGGGTTGGCCATCATATGGGATCCTAGGCTTATATCCTTTAAGCTAATTAGCAAGAGCCCAAACTAGATGTGTGGTTGGGCTATAAGCATTAAAAGCAACTTAAAATTTATTATAATAAATGTATATGGACCTATCCAAACACAAGCAAGAAGACAAGTGTGGAATGAAATTGAGGACTTCCTATCAATTGACATGGATCAAACATACATAATAGGTGGGGATTTAAATGCCATCTTAGACCCCAAGGAAAAATGGGGGGGTAATAAAAAAATTTCCCAAACAATTAAAGATTTCAAAGAATGGACACATAAGTGTAACTTGATGGAATTCAAGACAAAAAATGAAGCCTTTACTTGGAATAATAGAAGACAAGGATTATGCAACATAGCAGAAAAACTGGACAGATTCTTCCTAAGTGGAAACCTCACACAAGCTTATTAATTCTCAGTTCTCCCGTTCTCAGGATCAAACCATTTCCTAGTCCAATTCACCATAACAGAGGAACTAAAGCCAACCACAACCCCTTTTCACTTTGAAATAATGTGGCTCAGGGATAAAAACTTAATACAAATAATATAAAAATGGTGGAAAGAAACAAAAGTTATAGGCTCCAAAACTTTCAAAGTAGTTACCAAACTAAAAAAGATAAAGCAACAATTAACAATATGGAACAAAATGCACTTTGGAAACATCTTCACAAAAAAAAAGGAAATTAAGATAGAAATGGAAAAAACTAATGAATAGGTAATTAAGCATGGGATGCATAATACGCTTTACCTAAAGGAAATGACCAACTTGGCCCAATACGAGGAAATCCTAGCAAGAGAAGAAATATTTTGGAAACAAAAATCTAGGGAACACTGGTTGGAAGTTGGGGATAGAAATACAAGCTTCTTCCACAACAACACAAAACAATGGAGAGCTATAAATAGGATCAATAGAATAAAATTAAACTTAGGAGACTTTAGTGAGGACCCTGATAGTATAGGAAAGGAACCAGTATGGTATTTTGAAAATATCCTCAATAACAAAGAGGGATCTAGGTGGATAAAAGAGAGTGAATTCTTGAAATGCATTCCCAAGTTAATATCTAAGGAACACAACCTGATGCTTAATAAAAAACTATCTAGGGAAGAAGTAGAAACAACTTTATTCCAAATGGGACTGGATAAGGCTCCTGGCCCTGATGGATTCCCAGCACACTTTTTTCAAAAATCCTGGAACTTCATGGGGGAAGAAATTACAGAAGCACTGGAAGGGATGAAAAATTCAGGAAAGATTCTAAGAGAACTAAATAACACATTCATCTTTGATTCCAAAAAAGGAAATAGTGGAATGTTTTGAGGCTTTCTGACCAATAGCATTATATGCAATACCCTTTATAAATTACCCACAAAAACAATTGCAAATAGGCTTTACAAAATCCTCCCCATAATCATTAGTGAGGAACAAACTGGCTTTGTGCCAGGTAGATCTATTTATGATGGCATAATCATTGCTCAAGTAGCAATCCACTCAGTACAAAATAATAAGGAACCGAGTATGATGATAAAATTAGATATTAAAAAGGCATATGACACAGTAGATTGGTACTTTCTATGTAAATGTCTTGAATCATTTGGGTTTAATAAGAAATGGATCAATCTGATATATGAATGCATAGAAACACCTAGAGTATCAATCTTAGTCAATGGGGCCTCAGAAGGATTCTTTGAAATTTCAAGAGGACTCAAACAGGGGGACCTCCTTTCCCCCTTTCTTTTTATCATCATGGTAGAATCATTGGGAAGGATGATTAATAAGGCAAGAGAAACACAACAGTTGAAGGGTATAAAAATTACATCAGACATGGAACCAATAACCCATCAACAATTTGTTGATGATACCATGCTGTTTGGATAGAGCAATACAATAGAAGCAAAAACACTTAAAAAAATCTTAAATAACTACACTATGATTTCTGGATAGGAAATCAACACTTCAAAATCTAACATTATCTTTTTCAACACAGATAAAGAACTCCAAAGGAAAATCATAAACATTCTTAAATACAATATAGGGGAATTAACATGTAAATACCTAGGACTTCCCCTAGACAAAGGGAATAGATCATCCAAATTATGGGATTAAGTGGTCTCCAAAATTACAAACACGATCTCTTCATGGAAAGGGAAATGGCTATCCTTAGCTGGAAAGGCCACCATGATTAAGTCGGTTCTCTCAGTGATGCCGATATACCAACTTTCATACATGGATCTACCCTCAACCAAAAGAAAGGAAATTACAAAACATATTAGGACATTCTTTTGGCAAGGTTCTGAAGACAAATTCAAACTCCCATTGGTAGCCTAGGAAAAGATATGCCTGCCTAAAGACCTTGGGGGTTTAGGTATCAAAGATCTAAAAATTCAAAGCAGGGTTCTTGGAGCAAAACTAATATGGAGAATGTATAATAACCCAAACCTGGGCAAGGATCCTTTATAAAAAATACCTTCACAACTTGGATCCCACAAGCATCTTCAAGATAGCCCATCCACATAAAGGATCCAGAATTTGGAACTTTATGATTGGTTGTAGAGATATCATAATGGACAAGCTAACATGGAATTTAGGAAATGGGGAGGATGCCTTATTCTAGAGAGATTCCTGGGGGCAACAAACAACCGTCAACAAACTTCATAACTTTAATAAAATTATACCCATCCTTGAAGAGCACTAGGGAGATAGAGTGAGAGACTATGTGGAAGAATACAACATTGAAGGCCTCAAACAATGGAGATGGAAATCACTGAATAATTTTGGCCTACCGGACCATGAGAGATCCCTCTTACCACATATCCTAGCCTCAAGAAACCTTGCATTAAATTCTGAAAAACTTAAACTGATGTGGGAAGGATCCAAGAAGGGGAAGCATGAAACTAAGGAGGGATATAAATACCTATTAATAAAAAAGAATAACCCAAGCACTAACTTGCCCCTAAAGCTTTGTTGGGATAAAAGGTGCCTACTGAAGGCTGGCCTGTTTGCATGGTTAGCAATATAAAACTAGATCCTCACCAATGAAACCTTTAGGAAACTAGGATTTGAGGCCCCCAACAGGTGCCCATTATGTGAAAAGGAGGAAGAAAATACTAATCATATACTGTTAACCTGTGAATATGCACACAATTGCTAGGGTTGGTTGAAAAAACAACTGAATTGGTATACCTGTATTCCTAGCACTCTCTCTAACATATTCCATGCATGGCCCATTCGGAAAATAGGATGTATGTACGAAAATCTATGGGTCATAGCCCCCTCCCTAGTGATCTGGGAAATCTAGAAGGAGAGAAACAGGAGGATTTTCAAAGATAGTAAAATGCACTGGGCCCAACTAACCAATAAAATTGAAGTTACCATAGTAGAAATGGTAAATAACCAGATCTCTAACAGTTAGAGGGATGTCAATATGTCCTATTGGGATGAAAAGACTAAGGTGGAAGGGTCTAAGGATTCCACCTTTCATAGGGAAAGGTCCAACACCCAACAACACAAAACGTGCAGAATGTAAGTGGCTACCCCCTAAAGTTGGATGGGTTAAGCTTAACTTTGATGGGGCATCTAGGGGCAATCCGGGAGATGCTGGACTTGGATGTTGCCTTCACAATTCAAAAGGAGCAGAACTGGCTCACATGGCCATACCCATGGGAAAAAGCACAAACAATGAAGTAGAGCTGAAAGCATTAGGAGAAGGTATAAATCTATGCAAAATACTAAATGTAAAGATGATTAACATTGAAGGGGACTCAACAATAATCACTAATGCCCTAAGAAAAGGGGCAATGCCTAATTGGAAGCTAAATGCCTCCCTAACTAAGATACTAACGAACATCAAAATATTTGACAAAGTCATCTATAACCACATCTACAAACAGGGCAACAAAAGGGCCGACTACCTAGCTAACATGGGGGCAGATGGCAAAACAATGATCCATGTGGCCCCTGGCATCTATCCTTAACAAGATTTTAAAATGACACACAACCTATAAAAATATCAATATTTATACAGATTTATCCACAAATTGACCAAACATATCATCCCATTATATACATAGAGAATGCCTGAGTCTAATATTAGGGGTAGGTGATAAGGATTATATATCTAAAACAACCTTTTACACTTGCTGCTTAGAACACTCCATAAATATAAACACATTTATAATCACTCATATAAACACACACACACACACACATATATATATACATAATATTTTGTATATATATATATATATTAACTTACCACTGCCATTAAACTTTTGTTATAAAATATGCAGTAATCACATTGACATACTACACAATATTTTGGGTGAGCCACCAGGAAGAGACTATAGACACTCTTTCTGCATAAATTTAAATAGATTATTATAATTGATACAAATTTATTCATATATAGATAGAACATATATAAATATTAATATTACACCGAACAGGCATATACACTTAAACATCCTCATTTAACAAATGAAATACCTGCAGGCTCTTATTCTATAATTTATATATATTATACATATATATTATATAACTTACACACACACACACATATTCTGATATATAAATATATATATATATATATATATATTATACTTACAATTATACTCTTTCAAGAATACTGACACCAAATCTATATATTAATTTAAATTTATTGTCTATTATATATATATATATATATATATATATATATATATATATATATATATATATATATATATACAATCTCTCTCTCTCTCTCTCTCTCTATATATATATATATATATATATGTCATCTCATATATTTATATATATTTTATACTCACTTTGTTTATTATTTATACATCACTTATCACATGTTAAAATATATATTCTTTATATTTAAGCTTCAATCTCAGGCATATTCTTTATACTTATACTCATATGCTTTGGTTTAGGATAATAATTAGCTCCTTATGATGGGTATATTCAAATTCAAATATTTACAATATTATGGAAAATCAATACTCTTAATCAAAGCGTCCGGTCATCATTACACATTTGATCTCAGAGAGATCTAGGCCATTATGGTAGGTTAAAGTCCCAACCACTATCTTAGTTGAGAACTCAAAAGGACATTAGCCAAAATATGATTGTGGCTTGTAATTAAAGAAAAGGAAACTCAAAAATGATCTCTTCACATGCAGATCTTCATTTGAAGATTTGGAAATTATACTAAATTAATTAGAGATGTCTAAAGGGGATGAAAGTATGCAAGATTTAAGAGAGGATGTGACACTTCAGTCATTAACATAATTATCTAGCATGACTATTAAGCCAAGCCTTCATGGTAAAATTAATAAGCTTCATGACCAATTTAGGCCTGTCTAGTTCTGTGTTATTGATACCTCCCTGATCTATGCTAGAAAAGATATGGATACCCCTATTAGACTGATTAGCTCAAAGAGACAAATGGCCTCAAACGCACTATTCGCTTTCCTCATGCCTTAGTACTAGATGCTATAGAGAACATCCTTGGCCCAGACTATCTCACAAACACTGACCGAACTAGGGAAAACTCTGATGTGGTGGCCATGGTTTTGGCCATTACGATGTTCTTCACCAAGAACAGAGAGGACACAGATGCTCTATGCAAGGAGATATTCATAGCCTCGATCTTGGGCGAAATGGAGAGGGTTCTTGTCAATATTGACAATGATTGGACCATACCAAGGCCAAGAGATTATGATGTTTCTATGAGAAACAATAGGCCGATGCCTAGACTCCCCATTATCGCTATGGATAAGGAAGAATTTACCAAGGAAAGGACTGTTGAAGTCAATAGGAATGTTAATTTCATGTTCCACTTATTTCATGTGAGGAACCCACCAAAGACTACTTGGCTCGAGGACTTCTTAAGAGAAGAGGGCTTCAAACTAGATGATGGTGAAGGGGTGACCCCTTCCCCTTCAACCTCGGAATAAGGTGGCTATGGATCCTGGACAGAAGATGTGACAATTTTGTTCCTTGTCACTTTATATTCTGCTTAGCTTGGTACTCTATCTTATTACTACATTAAGAAAAACAATGTTAGCTTATGGACAATACAGACTTTGAAAGAGATATTAATCTCGCCATATCTTAAGGATAAACATAGTTGGTTTAAATTCAATGAAATACTGTGATTTTACTGTTAAATTTATGGTTTTACTCATATCCATTTCATGAGAGTAGCTCTGACCTTTCATTTTAGTTACTATTGCTGTTCTTGTTCATATACTCCTACATATATTGAGGATTGGTTGATATATTCATACACTATTTTTTATATTCATATATATTCATATATACTCATATATATGAATATAATCATTTGTATATACTCATATAGGTGGATACATAATTAGGAAGGGAATTGTTAATAAAGTCTACAATGAAAGCCTTCGACATCTATATATGTAGACTTATATGAACTAAGAGCATCAATTGTAAGATCTATTATTTCTGCAAGTTGTTAAAATATACTTGTATGACACTTGTTGCTGCGCTATCTATATATGGAAGATTATCTGAAATTCTACAGACTATAGGTAATAAGTGGCAAGCATGCAAAATATTCTGGGTAAGAGTTAAAGTTAAATACTGCCATGGTACTCATCCATTTCTATCTATTGCCCTTTTCGTATAGATTTTACATGGCTATGTGAGTTAGCTTGACACGGATACAGGCATGACATAATCCCCTTTATTCCCTTTTGTTATTGTATCTTGGATATCATCCATTATTGGGGATAGAATCCTGATACAAAAACAAAAGGAAGTAAATTGATGGTTCATAACTATTGATGTGCATTTTTCAAAAAGGGAATTACTATGAACTCCGTTTATGAATGTATCATATCAACTACTTTTCACTTGTAGATAAATGAGGTTAAGGTTTAAAGACACACTAAAGTAGGAAATCAAAACACTCTATTTATATTTCTCTTTTCTCTTTTTGGAATGGCAGATCCAATCGGATAAATGGCTGAGGAATGATCCTAAACTGGAATATAAAATATAGTATTTGAAATAGGAAAATTAAAGTTTACTAACAATCTTGGCAAGTGGTATGAAAACTAATCATGCAGGGTGAGCAAGGCCATCTTAAACAAAAGAAAGGAAGATAGCTATGCTAAAACAACCTATAAACAACATTAAATCAAAGCTGAAACTCAAGACAGGGAACAAGGAGAGCATTGATAATTGTAATATGTTAAAAGGGGCCTGTAAGGGAAAGAAAATATCTTCCCACCCTGATCACCCTTAGCCCGGGGTGCTATTGTAATTTTCAAAAATCTTGTCTTATATATTATAGTTGTAGGATTTTTCTGGACTTTGGTCTTGGGAAAGGCCGAAGGTTTTCTCGCCTCCACTCTTTCCTATCGGCGCCCACATGAGTGGAGTGTTGTAAATTTTATTAATGATTAATAAAATTTTCAGCTTCGACCTTTTACCGATCAAAAAAAATAAAAAAATTTAGAAGAGAGTTGAATGATTAGATGATGATAGGATATAGAAATTGAGAATTAATTAATTTAAATAATAAAGATTATTTAAATTGGGGAATTAACCATAATTAATTAAATAATAAATATTTAATTAATATTTAGAAAATGGTTAAAATGATGATAGAATAGGAAATAGAATAATTAGTAATATTATGAGGAAACATGAAATTAGAAGAATAAGATTAATTAACTTAATTAAATAATTAAATAATTAAATAATTATTTAACTAACTAGACGAATAATTAGTACATGATCAATGAGACATTTTTAGGTGTCTACAATATTATTGATGTTTACTTTTTACATGAATTGCAAAGTTTCCCTGACTTGAAACTGCTAGATAGAAATTCCATTATTGGATCATTTATATATGTCTTTCAATTTAAGTCTAGCAATACAAATCATTTATGCAAACGTACTGTGATTTTTGACATGTCTTTCAATTTAAGTCTAGCAGTACATATCACTTATGTAAATTTAGTGTGATTATTAACATGCCTTTCAATTTTAGTTTGACAATATAGATCATTTATGGGTATGTGTAGGATCATGGTGGGCCAAACAGGCCCTTAAGTGGCAATGAAAGTTAGATAACTTGATGTAAAAATTTAAATAAGTTACCAACTTTATTTCAAAAATATGTAATTAAAAATAGAATCTATAGAAAATTGAATTTAGTTTTTAAGCCACTAGTTGTTTTCTGAAAAAAAAAACTCTATTTGACAAAAATTTAAATTTTCAATACAGTAGTACTAAAATTTAAGGAAAAAGATAAGAAGCATGTACAACAATAAAATGATAATATTTTATAAGATTTTAGATATAAGTAGAAGACTCATGTCCGGATGTGACACATTTTTTTTTGTATTTTTTTGAAATAAATAGTTAGTTATGAATTTTTTACAATTTCTTTTTTAAAATATAAAAACTCGTATGTGTGACCATGATAACTTGATCAAAACTTTATGAAATTCATTTTTATTTAATCCTATAGTATACAAAGCATAGAATGTGACACATGTTTTGGATTCAAAAAATGTGATACCATTTGAAAGTTATAAATACTTTTCAATCAACCTATTAATCAAGACTTTAGTCAGAATATCATCACTTTTTGACCCCTCATGATCCTGCACATACCCTTATGTAAATTTAGTGCTTTTTAACATGTCTTTAAAATTTAGTATGAGAATATGGAATATGGGTCTTCTAGTAAATTTTACACTTTTCATGTCTTTAAATATAAGTTTGACAATATATATCCTTTCTATAAACTTACATTTTTCTTGTATATCACATAGAGACACATCCCTTAGGAAAAACCTTGTCCCTAGGATATTTTGGGGATGCATAGATAGCTAGGAAATGTCTAAGATGTGGTGATGCCTAGGAAATGTCCCTTACATAAAAAATAAATGGGGATGCCCAAGAAACATGAGAAAATAGGCAAGGTTTGGTTGTCTCCCCTATGACTCAACACTTAGAGAAATACCAAATTAAATTAGTATTATAAATAATATTTTTTTTAATTTTTGTTTTTTTGTCTTAGGCAATTAGTTTGTACATTTTTTGTATATGATTATTAGGCTAAATGATTGAGTTCTTTTCATATGTTGATGGTAGTGTAACTAGGAATTCGAGAAACAACATCAAAGCATATAATTAGGCAACCACAAACCTAACAAGATTATGAAATTGAATCCTAATACGCTCAATGAAATAATGAAGGCAACACACTAAAAAAAATGCAAACCATCGCAATGTGTTTTCTTCATTGACCTCCATTTTCCTTCTTTCTACTTCAAATTTGATGTACGAATCTCATCTACAAGCGCAAATGCACATGGATTACGAGATGAAAATCATAGAATAAGTTTATTAGAAGTGTGGCTAGGATTAATCAAAAAGAGAGCTCAATTTATAGGACAATAGTCTTCAAATTTGATGAGCAATTGAAAACGACAACAAATTCAAAAATTGGCATGATTATGACATGATTGAATGACAAATTGGATGACAAAATTTATGACAAGTTGATATGTGAAGATATGACAAATTGTTAGAAAATTGTGCTCATCAATTATGACATAGTTAGGAGGAAAAATTGCCATTTAGCTATGACAAATTAACACCAAATTTTTCAGAAAATAGCTTCATGATTTATGACATAATTGAGCATAAAAAGTGGAGAAAAAATAGAGGAGAAATTAGTGCAAAAAATTAGGTGGAAGAGGAAAATAAAAAATTAGAAAATTAGGTGGCATTAATTAATAAATTTTTATTTATTAATTAATTCACAAAAGGGAAAGCTAATTAGCCAATTAAATAATAATTTAATTATGACTCAAAAAGGATACTTAGGGTAAATGAATAAATTCATTTAACCTAAAGGGAAGAAATGTGAATAGGATTAAATGATTTAATCTTAAAACCCTAGGAGGATGTACTAGAAATGAAATTAGGTCTTGACACAATTAAAGAACAATTGACAAAGAAATTGATCATGATAAAAAAAAACAATTGACAAAAGATCTGATATCGATATGACAAAGATCGATGATAAAAGGATCAAATTGATAGAGGATAATTGATAAAGGATGAATGACTGATTGATCCAAAAGTGATGAATATTGATGATTTATTGAGATCAATGACAAATAGATGAAAGATTGATAAAAGGTCAATTTGATGAAAGTTGACTTGATAAAGACTGACGATGAATCGATTGAAATTGATAAGGACAATGATAATTAACAATTGAACAAGATACACAATGATTATAATTGATTGAAAATTGATGAAAGATTATTGAGATATAGGACAAAACCCTAATTTGACATCGATCAGGATTGATGATGTCCAATTGACATGATAAGTTGATCACGACCAATGATTGCAATTTGAAAATGATGACCAATGATTACAATTCAGAAATGATATTGATAAGACCTAATTGGAATGTGAGAGAATGGAACTGAATAGAAAAGAATTCAAAAGAAGGACTATGTCAACAAATGATAAAGATCAAGTGTGTGACATAGGAGAAATGTTAATAAGATGCAAAAAACCCTAAAAGAAGGTCACACATACATGTTAAAGTATGACACCACAAGTGTTGACAATTTTTAGATGCCTACATTTTGCCCTTCTTTGAGATAATGTGATTATGAGTGTTGTTTCAAAGAACAATCAACAAATATGCCCTAGAAAACAAAAAGATATATGTATGCCCCCTCAAGGAATTGGTTAGAAAATTCCAAAAAAGAGGCCAATTGATTGACAATGACAACAAGAAGCCACTAGTCCAGATAGACTAAAAATCAGGGATGAAATGCACAAGATACAAGCGTTACAAGGTGAAAAAGATCATGAATAGGGAAACTTGGGAAGGGTGCACGTCCATCTAGGAACTTGAAAAGGCTATAAAAGAAAACAAGAAAGGTGAAAAGGACTCATTTTCACTCTTCAACTTGGCAAATTTTGAGCTCTAGAGAAAAGGAGACTGCAACAAGATGGTGAACATTCTAGTGGATAGAGACATATGATAGAGATCAGGAGGATAGAGGGAGCACACAGTGATAGGGACATATTTTCTCATTATGATGTAGACACATTTTGCTCATTATGTACTTAGCTTGCGGGCCATACTTGGGACAAACAATTTAGTTTTTTACTTTAACACTTTTTGATATATATAATATGTATCTATGTTATGATATGCATTTTCTTTCTATATGATGTCATGTTTGGATGCTTATATATATACATTTTATGATGAAATTAATGAAATATGCATTTATGTTTTATGATACTTTATGAGATGAAATGAATAATGATGGTAGAAAATTCTTTATTTTGGTTTCTTATGCAATGCAATAAATGATTATGATGTGCAAATATACTAACTAATGAATGCAGAATGTGAATTGTTTTTTGTGTAACAGAGCACTAGAGTGAACTGACTACAAGGATTGATGGAAGAAGTGTTAGTAAGAGAAAATTAGACGAAGAACAATTAGTGGTGAAAAAAACTCACTTTCACAAATGCACAAAATAACAGGTGAGAACCTTTATTTAATATGGCAAAATGGATGCAACACACCATGCTAGTGAAGGCCAAGGTGGTAATGCAGTGTAGTGTCCCTCCTATACATATCTTTTGATTTATGCATCAATAGAATTATATAGACTCCTATGTGATGTCTTGATTGATGTTTATGACTTTATCTATATGAGTAGATGCTATGGATGATGATAGACATTTTATATTGACATATATATTATATGATGACTCTTATGGATGATTGACATGTCTTGGATTATTATGATGATGGATTGACTTGATGATCTTATATGTGGTCATTGTTCATGATGGATCGTATTTCTTGTGGGATTTCGATGATATATTGGTTATGATAACCCCATTCTATGATCATGGTGATTGAGTTGATGCTATGATGATTGTGATTATCTTCTAGTGTATTCATGATAAGGACGATGTCATACGACTCACTACGAGAAATGATATGATGTTGTGGTTCTCTATCACTTGACTGATCATTTATGATATGTATATGTTATCTCCTAGTTATTGGTGGTTACAAGATTGCAGGTACTAGACATCAACTCCACTTGGTCTCATAGGTCTGAGCATGTCTTATCCCAATGGAAAGTTGTTGGAGATGGCATAAGCTTCCTTCCTTATACTCTAGGTCCTAGTTGATATCCTAGTCAGTCTAGTGTCTTAATTGAGTTGTCTTGTGGTGTCTTGGGGTGTGTTGTTAGACCCTTGTGTTGGGTTATCTTGTGGCATTGTGAGTATTTGAATAATTAATTTATTAATAATTGATTGATATAGTATAATAATGTTAAAATTAATCCATTATTGTAGCTTGGTTATTTAATTATTATTTGAATAGTTTATTATTGAGATTTAATATTTATTTGTATTGTTTGATTATAGTTTTATGAGCCTTGGATATTTAATTATTTTATATGGTTTGTGTTTTTATATTTAATTGTGATATCTATTTTATATTGACTGTGATTTATTTGATTATCAGGCATTTCTATTTTATTTGGCCCATGATGTTATTTTATTTAATGGCTTTTGATTTATTATTTCCCTTGTTACTATTTGGTTAATTGGAACAATATATTTATTACCTAACCTTTTACCCTATTGGTTGATTTTGTGGGACTAAGTAAATAATATTATTTTATTATATTTACCTCGAAACTATGCATCGTAGGTATAAGAAATAGTTTTTGGGAATTTTATGATTGGTTGAAATCTTTCTATAGTTTTGGTTTCAATTTTTATTTATTGGCTTTCTCCGTGCGTTGCCAGGTTAACTTCTCTAAGAGTTTTGAATATTGCTTAAGTTCTCTCGATTGGACTTGAGGATTGCTCGATTGGAGTTGCAGGATTGGGACTTTCTCTTCTTCAGATTTCTTTGCCATTACTCTATTTTTTGAGGTTGGAGCTTTGACTTCATCTTGCATTTTGCTTTAAGAGGAATTGTTTTCTTTGTACCTATTGAAAGATTATTTGCAGTGGGAAATAATAATGTTTATAGTTTCTATTACAAAGATTGGGGGTTGTTAAATAGATATAAACATATATGAGTATTATTGGTAAAATTTGTATATGGTAAAGTTGCCATGAAATGACAATTTTGCATTCTCTATGTATGTTGCCTCTTGCATTGTCTTCCTTGTGGACATGTTGAGTCCTTGTTTTCTCTTCTTATATGGTGTATAAGTCCAATTTCTACCTTATCATATCTCTTGGTGTTATCTTTTGAGTTCTGGGCAAGTTTGTGTATGTCGATGTGTAGGAGGCATGGGGGCCTACTTGGTGAACTTGGGTTATATCACGTGCGTTCATGGCATACTAAAGAATCCCCCTATTTAAAAAAAATATAAATCTAAACTCCTTTTTTTTCACCACCTCCCAATACACAATGCAAATATAAAACCCCTCTATTTTCACTAGAAATTGCATTTTTCATAGCCCAAATTAAAAACTCTCTATTTTCACCAGATAGGAAATATATTGAGCTCATTTTTTGGGATATTAAACCCCCCAATATGAATGCATGTGATATAATATTGCCTAGCTAGTGAAGCCCCCATGGTGGGAGGTGCTGGGTAATGATGTTAACTCTCCTTTGTATGATTTTGTTGTCCTATTTATGTGTTTCTTTGTCTTCATTTTGGCCTTACACACCTTCTGGAAGTGAATTTGAGCCCTTATGCAAGTCTACGATGATTTTTGGGCAGTGTTGTAACTTAATTTCTTCCATTTCTCATTTTTTTGGTCTCTAGAAATATGAGCTATAGAATGGCCTCTATACACTACAAAATGACTTCTATGTGCCATTTTGGACCATGGATGCACTGATCTACTTCTTGTATGTGCTAATCTGCCCTGCCTTGCCAGTTTGATAGTTTTTATTTGTTTGAGGTTAAATTTTGTATTTTGGCTTATACCAAAGGCTTTCCAATGATTGTCATGAGTTTCTCTGATGCTTATGGTTCAATATCATTCATTTTATTGCTGATTTGGCTCCGGTAAGAGGGATATTGCCTTGCCATTGAGGGTTGTGCATAGTTGCAGTTATAGCTCCAACAAGAGGAAGGATACCTTGCTATTGAGGTTGATTTTATATGAGCTCTAGTGGGATGGATGTGCCCCACAACTGAGAATTGTATTTTCCACATGTTATAGTAAGATGGTTTATGCATCACTCTTGTTTATTGTTGTTCTTTTGATGGTTGAGGCTCTTGATTTACATGATGGATTTATGGTCCTTGTTATGCTTCAGATTTGTATTAGTATGATGTTGTTATTTGTGGATTATATGAATGAGCCTCCTTGTGATGATGCTATTGTTGTATTTCACTTAGAGATCTTGGTCCATGGATAGGGGCAGTGGTCTCTTGCATGTGTTGGACCGGGGTCATGAGAAACGATCTTCTAAGAGGTTCCTTGTAAGGATGCTTAAGGTCTAGACCTATTATGAAACCACATGGAGAGTTTTCCTTTAATTTGCAAGTGATAACCATAATAATTAATTAGTGGGATGGGTAAATAGGATTCACCTAATCAAGATAATGAAATTGATTTGTGGCCCCACCTCATATCCCTTGAGTAGAGACTCGAGATGAGCTTGGGAAGACCATAGAGATGGTAAGACAAACCCCCTTGATTTCTCATAGGTTGAGATGACTCCACATGTCTACCAGGGTGTGGCTTCACCCCTTCTGTGTGAGGATAGTATGTGATGACACTCTTTTGCTACATGTGTCCATGATCCTTATGCCTTGGTTTTTGAGTATGCCTCTGGGAGTTTATTGCATTTTGATTTAGCCTTGTGTTGTGATTTGGTGTATTTATTATGTGATTGGTTTTTTAGGATTGCAAGTTCTTATCCTTTGTTTGTTAGGTGTCAGCCTAGGTCTAGAGTTTTAGTTGGAACCTTGTGTCATCTCCTAGCATGAGGGATGGTTCCTTATTGGTTCCACATGGTCAGGTGGTTTGATGCCTTCTTCCATTGGGATGTTATTCATTGGATGCTATCATGCATGTATTTATATATTCTCTTCATGTGGCTGGATCTTTGGAGTATTATCTATGTAATTGAGATTGAAATCATGTACTTTATATCATAAGATAGATGTAATTGTAAAGAAAGAATATGTAATTATTACCTTGTAAACATATGTAATAGGACTTGTAGTAGGTTGATTTTATGATGGGTTGTAAGGGAATATAATTATCGTAATTGGATATTCCTTATTTATATAATTCTAGATTGGAAAGGAACTAAATGATTATGTAATGTGATTGGTTTATCTTGAGAGTATCTATGGATAATAGTGAGAATGTTTAATGATTAATATATGTCTTTGAGAGGATGTAATTACTCCTTAAGATTGGTTATCTTAGAATGTGATTATGATTAAGTAGTTGTAGATCATATGGTATTCTTAAGGAAAAATGAGTTGGATTTTTTTTAGATGATAATTTAAGTGGAAAGATGACATTAGCATGCTAGATGGATTTTTGTATGGAATTAAGAACATTTGATTTGGTTCTTTAAATTGAATCCAAGAGTTAATGGGATTAAGTAGGATTTGCATTCTCATGTTGGATAGGAAGTAACTGATTAAGTACTCAATGTGATGAATGTTTACGGTATTACATAATGGAGGTGCTTATGTGTTATTGTTCATTAAGTATTGGAATTGAGATACCCTAGGGAATGGATATTAGTGAGTTGTATCTATTTCCTCTTGTGTAATATGTTTATTTATTTATGTTGATAGTTTAGATGTGTATTTGTTAGATGGTTGAATACTTGGTTAATGAATAATGTGATGTATATATTGCATTGGTAGATAAATTAAAAAAAATCTCTATTTATTAGTTAGATTAGTTATTTTATCTAAGGTGTTTTGGCAGGCATTACATCTAGTATCAAATCTCATATTCATACATTGGGTACTCTAGTTTCATATGATCCCATTGTGTGTATTAGCACTATAGTCGGGATAGCCACATGATTATCCTTGCTAGTTATTTTCTTATCTTAGCTGCTTTAGTTGTTAGCTTATGATTTATTTTGCATCTTGGTTAGTCAAGATGCCTACTAGAGGTAGAGGCCGTGGTCATGGTGGCTGTATGGGTACTCGACCGAATCCTTTTTTTGATGTTTCTGAAGAGTCATGCCATGAGGAGCAACAGTTGGATCAACAGGGTGGTGATGCGATTCTATAGATGGTTAATGTGATTTAGGATCTTCTTGGCTACTTAGGACTAAGACATGAGGAGAATTAGCAGGAGTCTCACCATTCTAGTCATTAGGAGAGAGTGATATCATTCTCCTCATAGGAGAGTAGATGTTGTTGTGGATCAGGATGCAGTTGCATCTACTCACATGAGGGATCTTTTGAAATCACATCCCCCTACTTTCAATGGTTCTAGCAATGGCGTGGAGGTGAAGACTTGGCTTCTGGATATGTGTAAGCATTTTTCTATGGATCCATATAGTAGTAACACCAAGGCTAGGTGTGCGATCATGCATCTTCGTGACTTTTCTTTGACATGGTGGCATATGGAGGGGCAAAAGTATTTGGACATTGTGAGAGTTTCTTGGGAGTTGTTTCTTGAGCAGTTTCATGCCTAATTATTGTCAAATCATTGGAGGCAGAGGAAGGAAGATGATTTTCATTATTTGAGGTAGTGAAACATGACAGTTGAGTAGTATGAGTATAAGTTCTTTGAACTTAAGTAGTACGTTGGGATAACAGATGATGAGCCCATGTTGATTTAAAATTTTATTAGAGGTCTTAGTATTCACATCAGTCGAGAGGTTCGACTTCTCAAGCCTAAGACTATGGAGGTAGTTGTGTTGAAGGCACAATTGGTTGAGGAGAACCTAACTTTAGCTTTTGGAGGTATGCTAGGTGTGCAGACGGTTAGTGATCCAACCTCAGGATCAGTTACGAGAGGTGCATAGCCCTAGTCTTCAAGTGTTGCCAAGAGTTATCCTTCTTCTTTTTGGAATATTTAGTGGTTGTGAAAGAAGTATCCACAGAGTCAGGACTTTTTTCATGGTGCTAGATCTCAACAGAATATAGATCATGGTAGGAAATGTGATAGGCAATTTTTTCCTTCTTAGCCAACTCAAAGTTCCTGATAGGTTTCCAGTAGAGGTGGTGTTCAACAACCTAGTGTGCCTCCAGTGAGAAAAGGATTTGTTAGGAGAGATTTATTCTCTTGTGGTTTAGCTAGGCCATATTTTTATTAATTATCCTTAGAGGACTATGCAAATGTTAGGATAGAGACCATCTTCTTTCAAGCCCATAGTTGGTTATGCAGGGAGGTCCCATCGTGTATTTGTGGCAGTTGATAACTGTCAAGCTGATAACCAAGCTAAAGTTATATCACCAGTTCAAAACTATAGTCTCAATAACTATAGCTTCTCCAAGATAGATCTTAAGTCTGGGTATCACCAGTTGAGGATTCACGAGGTGGATATTCATCATACATCAATTTTTACTCTATATGGACATTATGGGTATACAGTGGTACCTTTTAATCTCACTAATTCTCCATTAGTTTTCATGAGTCTAATGAATGGAGTTTTCAAGACTTACCTCGATAGGTTTGTGTTTGTATTCTTGGATGATATATTGGTCTTCTCAAGATTAGTGAGGGAGCATGAGGAGAACATGAGGTAGGTTTTGTAGTGTCTTCAAGAGAATCAGTTGTATGCCAATATGGAAAAGTGAGAGTTATTCTAGACAAAAATTAGACATCTTGGCCATGTTATATTAGAAGAGGGTATCACAGTGGATCCCTCTAAGATCTAGGCTATAGCAGATTGGCCAACACCCAATAATGTGGGTGAGGTTCACAGTTTCATGGGGGTTGTAGGTTATTATCACCAATTTGTTTAGGATTTTTTGAGGATTTCTCATTCTATCTCTTCTCTTCAAAGGAAAAAGAAGAATTTTGTGGGGTCAGATTAGTGTGAGATGGATTTTCAAATCCTCAAGAGGCATTTGACGAGGACACCTAATCTAGCAGTGCTAGATTCTTTGGGAGATTTTGTGGTGTTCACAGATGCTTCTTTGGAAGGTCTTGGAGCAGTTCTGATGTAGGATGGTTGAGTGATAGCATATGAGTTTTGTAAGATCAAAGATCATGAGTTGAATTATCTTACTCATAATTTTGAGCTAGTGGTAGTTGTTCATGCTTTGATGTGATGGAGACATTTCCTTCTTGGGAATAAGTTTGAGCTGCATAGTGATCATTTTAGCTTGCAATATATTTTCACGCAGTGGAACTTTAATACTAGACAACGACGTTGGATGGAGCTTTTGTGTGAGTACAATTTTGAGGTGAGATATATTTAGGGTAAGGAGAATGTGGTAGCAGATGCTTTGACTTGTAGGAGGCATGAGGTATCAGTGATGGCCCTCAGCATACATTTGAGGAGAAGCATTCTTCATTCCTTTCCTTTAGATGCTTTGTACTATGAGATTCTGCAAGAAGTGAGAACCGAGCCAAGAACTAATGTCGGTCATAGATCACATGCAACTCCTCACGCAACAGATGATCACAGATCAAAATAGCTGAATGAAGATAATTTTGATATGAGAGAGAAATAGAGACAAAGAAGAGAATTTGGAGAAGACTCTCACCGAGCTATCACTTCACCTGCTTGACTAGTGAAGGTGAGAGTATAGTGCTTATTATATAGAAAACTATAAGCATATACATCCAAGGGGTGCATTAACTCCTATTCCCATAAAAAGTGGGAGGTTTTACCTTCTTGGTAAATGCCAAAACATGTGGCATAACCTCCTTACATGAAGACAAAAAAGGAGTTGAGAAAGTTGGCACATAAGGCCAAAAGAGGGTGTGAAACCCAACTACCCCATAACCCACTTAGGAAATGACAAAATAGTGGTTATGAGAGGTGGCACAACAAGCCAAAAGAGGGTGTGTAACTCAACTACCCATGTGAGGTGGAGAGTTACACATGTAGCTAAAGTATTTCACCACATGTCCTCATATAAACCACTCCTATTAACCTAAGCAAGCTTAAATAATATATGTGTAGGAAAAAATAAATATCCCCTAACATAAGGAAAATAAAAAACCTACACTAACACCCCCCCTTAAGCTTAGCTTAGGTGGGTGAAAATATGGGTCCTAGCAAATGCAACCATGTTAGGTACCCATGTAAATAGATAGCCCCCCCAAAAGAAGAAGCCCCCCCATAAGAGGAATAGCCCCCCCGCCTAAATAAGGAGAGAAAGAAAGGAGGACTAAGAAGTCCCTCCCGTAGTAGACACCTGTCGTATCCCAAGAAGAGATTGCACATGAAGGAACTTGCTTTCGGTGAAGGGTTTGGTGAAGATGTCCGCAATTTGCTCCGTTGTAGAACAATACTTAAGATCAATGATGCCTTCCTGAATGATCTCTTGAATATAGTGCATATGTATCTCAATGTGTTTCATCCTCTGATGATGAACTAAATTTCTTGAGATCTGTATAGCACTTTGATTATCACAAAATATGATAGTAGGCTTCCTAACTAGAATACCAAGCTCAATGAGAATATTCTGAAGCCAAATAGCCTCAGTGGTGGCATTAACTGCCCCTCGATACTTAGCCTCTATTGATGAAAGAGCAATTGCAGACTGCTTCTTACTTGACCAACAAACTAGACCAGAACCAAGTGAGAAGCAATACCCTGAAGTGGATTTGCGATCCTGAGAATCACCCACCCAATCTGAATCCGTATATCCCACCAAGTCAATATCCATGCCTGCTGCATACTGAATTCCATAATTGTGAGTACCCTGAATGTAGTGGAGAATCCGCTTACCTGCTTTCCAATGCAACTCATGTGGCTCCTGCATGAATCTAGAGACCATGCCCAGCGCATATGAAATGTCAGGTCTCGTATGAGTCAAGTAGATGAGGCTCCCAACAATTTGTCGATATAAAGTGCTATCAACCAAGGGTGAAGAGCACTTAGCCTCAAGTTTGACCCCCCCCAAAAAAGGAGTAGGTGCAGGCTTACAGTCGGCCATGCAAAATCTAGAGAGCATATTGAGTGCATACTTGGGTTGTCCAAGAAAGATGCCTGAAGAAGATTGAGTAATCTCAATTCCCAAGAAGTAATGTAGAAGACCCAAGTCTGACATCAAAAATCTATTATGTAGAGCAGTTTTCACTACCTTGATGGTGGATGAGTGACTCCCTGTAATCAACAAGTCATCAACATAGAGAACTAGAAATGTGAGAGTATCATCCTGGTGCAGAATGTAGACATTTGGATCAGAATGGCATCGAGTAAAACCAATTGTTAGAAGGAAGGAGTCCATCTTGGCATACCAAGCTCGAGGAGCTTGTTTGAGGCCATAGAGAGACTTTCGAAGTTGACACACAAGTGAAGGATCTTGAACAAACCCTTGTGGCTGCTCCATGTAGATTTCCTCCTGAAGGTCACCATGAAGAAATGCACTCTTGACATCCATCTGATGAACTTTCCAATGATGGGTTGCAGCAATAGCAAGGACAAGCCAGATGGAATTCATCTTAGCAATTGGAGCAAAAGTCTCAGAGTAATCAACCCCTAGAACTTGGGAAAAGCCTTTTGCTACCAAGTGAGCCTTATACTTATCAACCAACCCATCTGCTACAAATTTTGTTTGATAGATCCACTTGCATCGAACAAGTTTCCTTCCCTTAGGAAGAGGAACTAAATCCCATGTGTGATTCCTTTCTAAGGAATTAAACTCTTCTTGCATTGCAGCATCCCATTTGGGAACACCTGTAGCTTCTTGAAAAGATTGTGGATCAGAAGCTAAAGTAATGAAGAGATGTGGAGCTTACTAAAATTGTGACCTAGTTCTTCTAGTATCTGATGGATCACCAAGCCAATCTCCTACTGACTCAAAAGTTTGTCGAGCCCAAAGAGGCACTGAAGTTGGAGAGTCTGGGGGAGAATCATCAACCTCTGAAGGATGACTATGAGAAGAATGTGAATCCTCACCATCACTGTCACCATCTGAAGTGGAGGAAGAAGACTCCTGAACAAGATTAGGAGGATTAAGATCCTCATAAGAACTGTCAACATCATGCAATGTCTCCAATGTGATAGTGGATGGAGAAGTGGTATGAGAAGAAATAGAAGAACTCTCCTCAAAATGAACACTCCTCTCAATGAACAACTCATGTGTAGAGGGATGGAGAAGTCTATACCCTTTGACATCATCTAGATACCCAACAAATATGCAAGGCTTGCTCTGCGGATCCATAGCCTTGCATTTCTCTGCTAGAATGTGGGCCCATGCAAGAGAACCAAACACTCTGAAATGCTTAACTGTAGGTTTCCAACTAGTCCAAGCTTGAAAAGGAGTTACCCCCTTCACAACTTTATGAGGAACTCGATTCTGGATGTAACATGCACAATTGATGGCCTCTGCCCAATACTGAGGTGTCAAAGACTTGCAGTGAATCATACAATTTGCCATCTCCTTCAAGGACCTATTCTTCCATTCTACAACACCATTCTACTGAGGACTGTATGGAACTGTGTGCTGCATATTGATACCTTCTGAAGCACAAAATTGTTCAAATTGATTATTAACATATTCACCCCCATTATCGGTATGCAGAATCTTGATGAACTTCCCAGATTGTTTATCTGCAAAAGCTTTGAAATCTAGAAAATTCTCAAATAACTCAGACTTTTGTTTGAGAAAGTAAACCCATGTAAATCTAGAAAAGTCATCAATAAATGTTAAGACATATCTAGCCCTACTGAAAGATGGTTGTGGAAATGGTCCTGCCAAGTCACTATGTACCAACTCCAATAGCTATGGAGCTCTCCACGCTTTTCCTTTATCATACTTCTCCTCAGGATGCTTACCAAGAATACATCCTTGGCGAACTCCATCAGAAAATTGAATAGAAGGCAACCCTGAAACCATGTCTTGTTTACTGAGTTGTTGCAAGTAACGATAGTTCAAGTGGCCAAATCGTTGATGCCACAAACAACTAATCTCATCTGCATGAGTGAGTAAAACTATCAAAGGAGAGTCAAGAACAAAGTGAGGAAACTGATATAATCTGGATTGATGATCTGCTTTTCCCATAGCAATAGTAAACCCATTATGCATTTCACTGATTACCATTGTATCTGGCGTGAACTCAACTCGCTTGCTAGAACCAGTGTGAGTGATCTGATAAACAGATAGGAGATTAGTTGATAAAGATGGAACACAAAGGACATCCTTAAATGTTCCTTCACCCACATCAACAGACCCTCTCCCATGCACTTCAGCAAGAGTGTCATCACCCATTAGTATGGAAGGCATAGAACATGGCTCTAAAGAGGTGAAATCATCTTTTGAAGAAGCCATGTGGTGCGAGGCACTCGAGTCAATTATCCAAGAATTGGGTTGTGAAGCAACAACAACTAGGGCCTTACCCTTTCCTTTCCTTTTACTCTTATCTGTATCCTTAGAAGATCCTTCTGATGAACTCTGTTTGACTGAATCGGGCACCTTGATATTATTCTTTTCAAGAAGATTTGAAAGGTGATCAATTTGTTTCTTTAAACACTTATGTTCATCATGACCAGGCCTCTTACAATAAGAACACTTGACCTTCTCCTTCTTAGGTTGTTCACCTCTTGATGAAGAGGTCTGATTATCTGCTTTTGAAGTAGCAAATTTCTAATCTTTTTTCTTCTCTCCTTGGTTCTTTTGTTTCTTATCTTGCTTACTAGACCCTTTTTGTTCTTTCGTGCCTTGATTTACAACTAAGGCATGTGACTTAGAGGGTTTTATTGTACCCATTTGAACCAATTTGTCTTGCTCCCTAGTGAGTTCTGCAACAAATTCATCCAGAGAAGGCATTTTGAATGTGGTACCTAGGGCACATTTTGTAGCATAGAATGTAGAATCAAACACTGAATAGTTAGGACCAAGCTTAGAAAGAATACTCAAGATCAGTTGCTTATCATCTTTCTTAGTTCCACACTGTTCCAACTGTAGTCTTACAGACTTAAGTTTAGTGGAGAAGTCTTGTATAGTATCAAAATTGGTTGGATTCAACCCTATGAGTTCATTCTCTAACTGATGACCTCTTAGCTCATCCTGCTTACCAAAGAGGTTTTCCAAAGTGGTCCACACTGCATTTGGTGTAGTGGCAGATTCAATGTGAAAAAGAAGGTCTGGAGAGACTGACATACATAGAGTACCAAAAGCTTCATCACATTTATTAAACCATTTAATCTTTTCTGCAGCATCTTGAGGTTCAGTTTCAAGTCCCATAGTAACACGATGATATCCATGTCTTTTCAGATATATTATCATCTTAGATTTTCATTCAAAGTAATTATATGGTGTTAAAAGTGGAACTATAGATGCATCCATGATAGTAGAAAAGAAGATTGCAAAGAATCAAGAAAAGTGCAAGAAAGAAGGAACAAGAGACATCCCCCCTTTTCACTAGTCTCAGAAATAACCCCCCCAAATATTACAAGGTTGGCACTTTATAATTAGTGCATTTACAAGACTTTTTATCAGATTACAATTATTTAAGAAACCAATAGAGATTTCAAATACAAATAATTTGAGACAAGATCTGAAACAAATCAGCCTTATAACTGCTTAATTTATCTCAATACCTTTCCAACAACTATTAGTTTTTGAAAAACAGAGTTGTGAGGAGAAAGATATGACCAGTTGAAGAGAAAAAGAAGTAGCTGATACAACCTTTAATATCTGATAGAAAAAGGAAAAAAAATTCAATTAGACCTGCAATAATGGAGAGTGCTCATTTCCAGCTTTTTGTCAAGTATTTGTTTGTAAAAATCTGACACCTGAGGCAAAAGTTGTGCAACTTTTAAGAAATGTTGCTAAATTTCCCTGATAGAAAAATGGCTTAGGCCCTATTCAAGCTTGATTTATACAAAAATTATTCATTTTTTGGAAATACCATCCCAAACCCAAAAGTTTTTCGATGTTGAGAAGAAAACCCAGAAATTGTTTTTCATGAAAGTGAACAAAAGTTGAAACACTAAAGCTGAAATGAAAATAGCTCCAGTAAAAAAAAATTACTCTGATTTTTTACTGTGTCCTCCAAACTCTGATTTTGGTGAAGTAAAAGTCACTTTTGACTTTGTCAAGCCTTATGGACACTTTGGAAATTCTTATTAAGCTTCCAATATTACCACAAAGCTGCAATCACCCAGATCTTACAAGGACACATACATGTAAACCAGATTTAACTAGAAGCAATTTTCCTTTAAATTGTTTTGATTCTCCAGATCACACGAGAATGCAGGAGAAGAGCATACTTATTTTTTAAGGAAAATATTAGCTATATAAAAGTCTCAAATCCCTCAAATAAATTAAGAAAAACAATGAGCTATACCAGACAATAAGCTCTGATACCATGTGAGATTCTATAAGAAGTGAGAACCGAGCCAAGATCTGATGTCGGTCGTAGATCACATGCAACTCCTCACGCAATAGATGATCAAAGATCAAAATAGCTGAATGAAGATAATTTCGATATGAGAGAGAAATAGAGACAAAGAAGATAAGACTCTCACCGAGCTATCACTTCACCTGCTTGACTAGTGAAGGTGAGAGTATAGTGCTTATTATATAGAAAAATATAAGCATATAAATCCAAGGGGTGCATTAACTCCTATTCCCATAAAAAGTGGGAGGTTTTACCTTCTTGGTAAATGCCAAAACATGTGGCATAACCTCCTTACATGAAGACAAAAAAGGAGTTGAGAAAGTTGGCACATAAGGCCAAAAGAGGGTGTGAAACCCAACTACCCCATAACCCACTTAGGAAATGACAAAATAGTGGTTATGAGAGGTGGCACAACAAGCCAAAAGAGGGTGTGTAACTCAACTACCCATGGGAGGTGGAGAGTTACATATGTAGCTGAAGTATTTCACCACGTGTCCTCATATAAACCACTCCTATTAACCTAAGCAAGCTTAAATAATATATGTGTAGGGAAAAATAAATATCCCCTAACATAAGGAAAATAAAAAACCTACACTAACAGGTACCAAGAGGCTAGAGTAGAGATTTATTTAGGGAGAGATTTGGATGGTAGATATGTAGGTTACTCATTAGATACTGATGGTATGCCTCATCATTTGGGACAAATTTATGTTCCACCTTCAGATGGACTTCCCTTCAACATGATTTATGAGCTTAGCTGAAATTTAATTCAACATATCATCGTGAGATAGATGGATAGACAGAGAGGCTTAATCAAGAGTTGGAGGATATGTTACAGATGTATGCCATGGATCACAAGTCTCAATGGGAGGATTATCTCTTCTTGGTGGAGTTTGCATATAATAATGGCTATCACAACTCGATTGGTATGTCCCCTTTTCAGACATTGTATGGTCGACTATGTCACACACCCTTGAGTTGGGATTGCTTGGAGGATAGATTGCTTCTTGGTTTAGAGATGTTACATGACATGGAGGAACAAGTGTCACATATTAAGGAGAATTTGATAGTAGTGTAGGATAGGCAAAATAAATATGTGGATTCTCACCATGCGGATAGATAGTTTTTAGTAGCTGACAAAGTGTTTTTGAGGGTGCATTCATGAAAGAGTCCTATCCACTATAGAAAATACTCTAAGTTGGTGCCTTGATTTGTTGGACTATTTATAATTTTGGAGAGGATTTATTCTGTTACTTATCCCCTTGCCTTGTCGGCCAGCTTGTCCCATATCCATGATGTGTTTCATGTATCTATTTTGAGGCCTTGTTATCCTGATGTATCACATGTTTTGGATTGAAATGAATTGCAGGTAGAGGATGGAAAACTTTCTTTGGAGCCCATGCATATTATTTAGTGTCAAGGTCTGACCCTTAGGGGTCAAGAAATAGATAAGGTAAGGATCCAATGGGACACGAGTGATGATTCTTTGGTAAATTGGGAGGGTGCTACATGGATGAGAGAGATTTACCCCTATTTTTTCTCAGGCTTGCAAGAGTAAGCCTAGGAAAAGTGGGGGAGGATGTAGTGTCCCTCCTAGACTTATCTTTTGATTTATGCACTAATAGAGTTATATAGACTCTTATGTGATGTCTTGATTGATGTTCATGACTCTATTTATATGATTAGATTCTAGGAATGATGTTAGACATTTTATGTTGACATATATCATATGATGACTCTTATGGATGATTCAAATGCCTTGGATTATTATGATGACAAATTTACTTGATTATCTTATATGTGCTCATTATTCACGACAGATCATATTGCTTGTGGGATTTTGATGATATCTTGGTTATGCTAACCCTATTCTATGATCATGATGATTGAGTTGATTCTATGATGATTGTGATTGTCTTCTAGTGTATTCGTGATAGGGACGATGCCACACTTCTCACTATGAGCATGATATGAGGTTGTAATTCTCTCTCACTTGCCTGATAATTTATGATATGTATATGTTATTGTATACACTAAAAAATGGTCTGGAGATAATTAATTAAATACGTAGCACATTAATAAACCTTCCCAATTAATAAATACACAAATATTTAATTAATTCCCCTTTTATTCTTCTACTTCTAAATAAATCTAAGGATTTGTTTGTATAGTTCATTTCATATCCTCCCTTTTTAATAATTAATCTCAATTAATTGATTTTTGCCTATTTAATTCAATTCTTTTAATCCCATGATTAAATTAAAAAAATCATGATTTTTTAAAATTAATTATCATTTTCCATTTATTTGAATTGCTAAACTCAAATGAGCACATGGCTCCTAACTTGTAACCACCTAGCCTAACCACTTTTTAACCTAACCTATTTAGTCTAATCCTAGGTCTAACTAACCCTATCCCTTCTTGCACATCATAAACTCCTTACCCTAACCTCCTATGGGTTGGATATTCCCTCTTGGAGACACATGACACCTTTTCCACATGTCTTCTCCCCTTGGACATTAGCCCTCTCATGAGCAAGATTCCTTGACACTTGTCACCACAGAGATGACATGTGTCCCTCCCTCCAACCTCTTCTCCAACTTCCTCAATCTTAACCCTTGATATCTCCAGATCGAATCCTAACCATCGATTCTTGCCACCTTTTCTTGGGCTTGGGAGTTCCTATAAATATCCCTTATTTTGGACCAATAACATCCTTTGCATTCTATCTTTTTGTATTGTTATTATAGTCAATTACACCTCTTGAACACTTTAGCATAGTTGATAATTAGAGAAATTAGAGCATGTTTAGCATAGTTTTCATAGTCATGATAATATAGCATCTCTTTGACCATTTTTAGAATAATCATCTTAGTTTTAATCTTGCATCAAATTATCATTGTCTTGAGCATTTGCTTAATCATGATCACATGGCTACTCAACCTTTGAGTTTGCACTTTGGAGGTCATTTATTGCTGAGAGCCACCTACATATCACCTTCAAGGTCCTTAAAAATAGAGGAGGATGGGGCATCTTAAAGGAAGCCTTGGTTTGCATTTATTTAGTCTTTTATATACAACCTAAGTTTGTATTATTGTCTCATCTATGTGTTTGTTATTGATTATTGACACTATTTTTGGTAGCACATTTATTGGCACCCATCGTGGGGCTTAGCCCCAAAGTTTTTAACAAGTTTTCTTGAAGGAAATTTTCTTGATAGGTTCTCACATAGAGTAGCAGTTTGGAAGCATAGATTGGTTCTTTTAGACTGAAGTTTCACATTTTCGGTCTTCATTTTAGCATCCCGTCACCTCAAATGGTATTCACATGATTCCTGACAACTGATTACAAAGGATTTGGCTCTGTTTTTTTTTCCTTTTTTTTTTTTTTTTTTTCCTATTTTAGCATTTCACTCTGTCTTTCAGCATTTTTGGTTTCCAGATCAACGTTTCTAGTAAATAGATCAGCATTTCTGGTTCCCAGAACAACATTTATGGTTCCCAGAATAGAGTTTCTGGTTCCCAGATTAACATTTATTTTTGGTTCCAAGAACAAAATTTCTGGTTCCCAGAACAAAATTTCTGGTACACACCACAACTTTTCTAGTTGACAGAGCAATATTTTAGTAGCTATTTCAGTGTTCTAGGTTTCTAATTCTTCTTTTCAATGTTTTGTTCTGCATTTTTCAATTTTTCTTTTGAATTATCATTTTCTCGAATCTGATTTGTAGTTTGTTGATTTGCAGGTACCTATTTCATTGTCAAAGATCGGAGTTATAAACCCTTTCATCGTAAAATAATGCATGATAAACTACTAACTCTTGGTGCAGCCATGGAAGTTTTCATTTACTTTTGATAAATTAGGCACATAGACTAATTACAAAGGAAAGAACAAACATGTCTTATGTGTATTTGATGATAGGCGAGTATGCTCTCACCTTTCTTAGGTGATTAGAAATCTAGACTCATCTTTTATTTTCAATAGTACATTTCCTTAGAGGGCCTGCCTCCCTAGCCTATAAGGTCGGGTGAGAGGGAACGACCCAAGTTGCTAATGATTAATGCCAAGCAATTCGAGCCACTATAATCAAAAGCATTTGTGATGAACATCATAGGTGATGAGTGTTACATGCTATCATAATGATGTCATGTTTCCCTTAGTACCTTTATGGTGCGTAAAAAATTATAGAGTGTAACCTCTATAGGCTGGGAAGCCTCCTTTAACGGATTGAAAAATACCCTTACTAATACCACTTTTTAACTAGAAGCTACCTGGTTCACCTTTGAACATTATTATTCTCTCGATGGAGGGAGGGGGAAGAATCTCTCTTGAAGACACTCACCATGTGTCCCTCATGAGCGTATGTGCGAACTCCCCTTTTGAGTGCTTATTACTAGGCTTATAACATGACTCCACTAGCTCTTGCAAAGGAAAAAACATAGGCGCTCTTTAGGGGGTGACAAGGTTGTGTGAGCTGACAGGTTATCAAACTATGGCCTGAGAAATAATAATGAAACCAATTTCATTAGGATAAAAATGATTGGTGTGTCTTTTATGTTATATACCAATAAAAACTTGGGCTTTCTTCAAATCCTTGAACATATACTTTATGTGGTCCTTTGAAACAAGGACAAAATTTTGATAATGTATATTCTATGTTGTGAATCAAGTTGAGATGTCATCCATTGAAAAGTTCAACAAAAACTATAAACTTAAACTTTAAAACTGTTGGATTTATAGTTTTCATAGAAGATTATCTCTTTCAGTTTAAATTTTAGAGTTCTTGGTCTGAACATTTGAGTTCCTAGTCTAAACATCAAATTTCTTGGTCTAAACATCAGAGTTATTGGTCTAAAATTTAGAGTTATTGGTATAAACATTAGAGCTCTTGGTCTAAACATTAAGTTCCTGGTCTAAACATCAGAGTTCTTGGTATAAATATCATAGTTGTTGGTCTGAACATTAGAGTTCCTAGTCTAAACATCAACATTCTTGGTATAAGCATTAGAGTTCATGGTTTGCAGATCAACATTTTTATTCTAAACATCAACATTTTTGGTCTGAACATCAATGTCTCTAGTCCTTCTTTCAAAATTTTGGGTAAATTTAACCAAAATCAAAAACCTAAAACAACTCTTTTTAGGCAGTAAAACATAGTTTTAGGCCATCTTCTCAAAACACTCAACCAGGTTATCTTTCATGAAAGAAAATTCAAAATTAGACACCCTAAGGTTTTCAAGTATTCATCTCCAAAAACTTTAAGATCCAACATCGCCAAGTGCATAATCACATTTTCTTTGATAAACTGATCTCTCAAACATAGTTTCTCATTAGGATCTATCATCCTTTATCATGAAGCTACAACTCTTGATTAGACTAACCTCATTCTCTACATAGGACATATCATTCCTATTGAACTTGGTCATAACAAAATCACAAAAAAAGATGCACTCCAACTAACCTAAAACCTTGTAAATTCTCAAACACTTGGATGACCATTTCGTGTCATTTGAAAAAGAGGAAGCTTAGTCAGAAAATAATCTTGAAAAGGAAAAAAATTCTTTATATAAACTGCAAACTCTTATTGAAACATCATGTATTCTTACATTGCTATCTTGATTATCTGTGTGATCATGGAAACAAGTTTGACAATGAACCTCTGAGAATGCATGCCTTGCAACAAAGATTGAGGTTATCTCAATCTCTCAATAGAGCTGGTCACATCAATTTATCATATTTACCTCACCAATTGATTGCTTATTGAGACACACTTTAGAAAATCAAAACCTTGCAAAACATTCAGATCACTTGTATGATTGTTTTAACCAAGACTCAAAGAAAAAAAATCAAAGACAAGGAAATAGAAACACCTGAAATGGAAGAAGATAATCCTTCCTTTGAGATATTTGTACAAGAAGATGAAGTGGAGGAAGATATAACTGAAGAACAAATTAGAAAAATCCAACAAGATCCTAATTCTAATAAATTTATGGAGAAAATTTTGGAGCCTAACAAGGAGAAATACTTCCTAATGTTAGCAAAATCTGGTGCTAATCTTCCCTAAGATTTTGACATAAACAACTTAAGACAAAGGGAAGGATCAAATAGTACTCACAATAACAATGATCAAAATGATGAAACTCTTAAGCACATGGATTGTGACACAAGGAGGAATCATGATGACACAAGAACTCATGATGATATGAGGAGAAATCATCTTTTAAATCCCACCCAACAAATACAAACTCTATAACAACAGATTCAGGATATGCAGAATGAAACAAGTGTCAAAAGATATTCATGAGAAGATATTTGTCCATATCCTTTTGACAGGAATTTGAACATGGTGCCATTTCCATAACATTGTGAGATCCCAAAATATGATAAATATGATGAAAAAAATCATCCTTAAGATCACATCAGAGAGTTCTGCACAATGAGCATGGAAGTCACTCATAAGGAAATATATCGCATGTGATTATTCCCCAGAAGTTTGAGTGGAGAATCAATGTAGTGGCTCTCTAAATTGCCACCTAGGATTAGATCATTTAAAGAGCTTGTGAATAAATCATTTCACAATACTCTTATAACATACACCATGAGATAACTATGTTGGATTTGTGCAACATTAAACAAAAGAATGAGGAGTGTTTCATGATCTTCTTATAGAGATGGAGACGTTTATTCAACAGATATCCTAGACTAGTGCCAGATCATGAAAAGATAGACATATTCATTGATGATATCACAAGTGAAATGCGTTATAGGCTCAAATAACAATGTCCTCGTAGTTTTGCAAAGATTATTGAAAATGGTCTCAAAATAGTGGATGATATGGTTAATAAAGGAGAATTGAAACTCTACAAAGAAGGAAATAATTCCTCCAACTCCTCCAACAATAACAACAACAACAATCACAATAATGATAAACCAAAATTTTGGACAAGAAATAGAAATGTTGTGAATTATGGTATAGTTGTTGCCAACAATGTTAAATCAGAACAACCTATTTTCAATCTATCAAGTTGAGCACCAATGAGTAATCAAGACAATAATGCTAAATCAAAACCATTCCCACCACTCACAAAAAAAATATTAACATTGGTTAACCATTGCAATCAACTTTAAAAACTCTTCTTGCGAACAAATTAATCACACTACTAGAAGCAAGAGATTTTGAGCCCAAAGTTAAACCAAGTTGGTGGAATGATAATCATTTTTGTGATTTTCATTGGAACAAAGGGCATCAGACCAATGATTGTCAAAGACAAACATATTATTCAGGATTTAACTAATAATGAGGTCATTATAATGGATGGGCACAAAAAAAATAAATCAGATATGGCCTTCAAAACTCCACTGCCCAACTATTAAAAAGGTGAATAATTAAATACTCAAGATGGCAAAGGGAAAGCAAAGGTTAACTATGATCATGCCTATGACAATGTGGTAAATGTCATTATCATCAAAGAGAAAACACTAGCAGAAACAACACATGCCATTACTTGAAGTAAGGCTAAGGTAACATTCCTAGGTGTGACAAATAATGCAACATCTACCTCGAGGTAGTATAACATAGTGGATCAGTTACAAAAAACCCTAACGCAGATATCGATCCTAGAGCTCCTAAAACTCTCACCAATGCATAAGGAAATATTAGAAAAATCTCTAGTTGAAACCATAGTCTTTGAAGACTTGGATGTTGATCAATTCCAAACCATTGTGGGACACCTTATATCTCTTCATTACCTATCATTCACAGAACATGACGATGTGTCATTGCAACATCCCCACAATGCTTCGCTACACTTTAAAGTGCTTATTCACAAAACACGTTTGAAACATGTTCTCATGGATGGAGGAGTGGGCTTAAATATTTTTGCATTGAGTTTAGTGTGTGCCTTAGGTTTTTCAGAAGAAGCGGTGGATTCTAGAAAGAAAATAACAATCAAATCCTATGATGAAGAAGAGCGATCCTCTAAAGGAGTAGCTCTATTACCACTCAGAATAGGACCAATTCAAAGAGATATAGTTTGTCAAGTCCTGGACTTGAATATATCCTATAACATTCTTCTAGGCAGGCCATGGATCCATGATATGCATGCAATCCCTTCGACATATCACCATTGTGTTAAATTCCCCCATAATGGACAAGAGGTAACAATTTTAGCACATCCAACTCAGTATTGCATCAATTTGAGGCCAAATTAAGATGCCATAGTTCCTCACAACAAAGAAGCATTCTATCCTATCACATCATCCTAGGAGAAATTATTGACACCAACCTTAGCAAATTTTGATAAGAAGTTGAAATTGAATGACAAGGGAATGGGAGAGTATTCTTTATAAGCTTTTCCACTTTCCCCAAGACCTTATGGAAAACCAACAAATTCACAAATGCAACTCCCACAAAACCTCTTCAAAGATTTGATGGAGCATTTGTTAGAGTTGAGACATTATTTGAAGAAACCGAGGACAAAGATGTCTACATTGGCTATATAAGGACGAAGAAGTTCAATAAAAAATCAATAATATTAGTATACCCACAAAAAAATATGGAAAAGGATTTAGCATCCTAATGCAAATGGGATACATTGGAACGGGTCTTGTGGGAAAAAGACAATAAGGTGTTCTAGAACCTATACAGCCTAAATCTCAATTTGCTAAAGACAAATCAGGCTTAGGGTATGAACAAGTTACTCCAAAAGAAGAAACACCTTCTAGACAACAAAAAGAGGAACATGATAGAAGACAAGAGGAACTTACAATCCTGAGAGAGAAAGAATTTGCTAGAAAACAAGAAGAGGAGAACAAGAGAAAACAAGAAGAAGAGATCAATAGAAAACAAGAAGAGGAGAATAAGAGAAAACAAGAAGAATTGGCAATCCAAAGGGCAGAAGAAGCTGTTAATCAACAACAAGAACACGAGGATATAAGACCACAAGAAGAGAGAATATCTAGTCAACAAGAAGAACAAAATGATAGAAAATCCCAAGAAGAGTCAACTTCCAATCAACAAAGACAAGAAACTAGGCCAAGGAAAGAAGATCTGATAACAAGACTAGCAGAAGTAACCATCAGTCCAAAAGAAGTAGAATTTGAGAGAAGAAAAGCAATGACAAAGAAAATAGAAGAAGTAACCCATAATCTATATGAACAAATATGTAGATTACAAGCTAGCAGTGAAACTGAATTGCATGAGTGGGAATTTAATACATGTTCTAAGACATCTTCTGAAGATGCTTGCAATGTAAAAGATGTAGATTGCGATGTAGTCCATTAGTATGGGGGACAAATATCAGAATATAGGCCACTTTATTGGGGATCACAAATGATTGATTCTAACTTCACTAGGGTTAATCAAAGAGTGATTTGGAGAGTCTATCCTGAGGAGAGTGATATCCTTAACTTGACCAAAATAACTATAAAATTTGACAACTCTGCCATGACCGTTGAAGTTTTTGAAACCAATCAACCAGATGATCCTTTACTCTTAATGTACCCAAAACTTATTAATTGGGAGAACACTGGAATCATTGAGATAGATATCTTCCCAAATGACAATTCTATAGTCGTATATCTCAATGCTATTTAACTTGTAACACTCGAAAGAGATTTCACCAGTGAATCTAATAATACGTCTTCTAGTCAGGGGAGTGCCAAATCTTCTAGTAGGAAAAGTGAAATTAAAGAATAAAAAAGTTTTAATGCTGAGAACCATTCCACGATAATAATATATCAATCAAAAGATAAAACAAAGGGCGTATCTGAGGGTGAAAACCTCCTTGAGGTACCTGAATATGGAAGATTTGACACCCTCTTAGAACACTTTCAAGAGAGACTGACTATATTGACTAAACCTATAGAAGCAGTCAACATTGGTACTCCAGAGAATCCTAAGATTCTCCACCCTGCAAAATATTTATCAAAACAAGAGAGAAAAGACTACAATGTCTTCTTCAAGAGAAGGAAAATCAACTTTTCCTTGTCATACACAAATATGCCAGGACTAGATCTAGATCTTATCATGCATCATCTGAATGTCACTCCAGGAGCTAACCTAGTCAGGCAAAAACACAGGAAGATGCATCCTCATATTTCTCTTCTTTTCAAAGAAGATTTGAAGAAACTATTAGATGTAGGATTTATAAGACTGGTCACATATCTAGACTGGATGTCAAATATTGTACCTTTGTCAAAACTGGATAAAAGTATCAGAGTGTGTACAAACTTCAAGGATATGAACAAGGCATGCCCAAAGGATGATTTTCTATTGCCAATAATTAATATTATAGATTTAATAGTTGGACATGAAATGTTTTCTTCAATGAAACATTTTTTCAAATAATAACTATTGGCATTATTGTCATTGATGTCAAGAGATGTCAAATGGTTGTAGAGAAGCAAGTAACAATCATGTATAATATGCAGGTTATGCTGTGAAAATTATGCATAACATGTCATGTTATGCTGTAGGCAAATGGTTTTCACCTTATCTTGCATCATGTTGGTCGAGTGTTGAATGACTCACAGGATAACATAACAGTGGAAATACTTGCTAATCCTACATTGTGGAAAAGGTCATGTGCTAGTCGTGTGAGATAACAATTGAACAAAGAAAAGGACATCCACAACTCCTTGCAACATTGAAAAGAATGATGCATGAGTCATGTAGGATAAATATTTCATAGAGGTCGAAGACCCCCTGCTATCCCATGACATGTTTGTTGAGCCTTGGTTGACCATGTGGGACAAGAAAATTCAAAGGGAAATATGTCCCCCACTATCTCGTACAACACAAGGCGTGTGCATGGTGCGCATGCGGGATAACTACACGCATGACATAGAAACCCCCGCTATTCTAGGACTTATTTGAGTTGAGATTGAAGGTTTTGTGGGTAACATAAAGAGAAGAAAGAGATGCTTCCTGCCATCCCGCAACATGTTGAACATGTGAAAGGTGACCATGAGGGGTTAAAAGGATATAGGCAAGAACCGGGCATCCCGCTATCCTATAGTGCTAAGTAATACGAGATGATGGTTGCGCAGGGAAACATGATGATAGCGGTAGAAGGTTCCTGCTATCCGACACCATTCAAGAACCATGGGAGATGGTCACACGAGACAAGGTAGTGAAGCGAGAGAAGGATCACACTATCCCATGCCTATAGATGGATGTAAAGAGGAACTCATGGGATAAGTTAAGGTAGAAAGATGATGCATCTCGCCAAGCCGCATGAGCAAAATGGGTGTGTGAGCATTGATGCAGGGCAAGTTAAAAGGAAAAATGGTGTGCATCCTACCATCCCGTAACGAAAAAGTTTAAGGTCAGCATGACCATTAGAGATGTTTTAGTCGACACGTTGGCAATGTGATAAGGATGATAGTCTATGTGGTGGTTGACTACGGTTGACGATGTGATCTGGATGTCGATTAAAAAGACTATTGACGACACCTACGCATGCTGATAGGCACAAGGGTTTTACCTGGAAGCTGAACGACCTTGATTGAATGATCTAGACAAAGGACATGGAGATATATGGCTCCTTAGCTTGTTGAAGAAGATATTTGATACACAAAAGTTAGCAATGAAGGATTCTAGTGTGGTAGTTGTCGATCTTTTAAAAGTAGGTTGACAAAAGATGGATAATGCATTAATGTCGATCGAGTTGGAGGTAGGTTGTGTGGCTCAAGGAGGGCTTCTAGATTTTTTTGGGTAGAGGAAGATTAATAAACTTAGTAATCTAAGTATAGAGAATGATCTGAAGACATACACGATGTATTTAATTCAGGTAGCCGATCTAAGAACAAATTGAAGATAGAGAATAAAATCACCTACAGTAGAGATCTCCAAGATAGACAACTTGAATAAAATATTAAAATCTTGCATTGGAGAAATGTGAGTGGTGTACAAAGATGATTGAATTGAGTAGAAGGTGTGATGAGATTTGACATTGATAGTTGTGGATGTTGAGACAGAGCTAGAGGTGGAAATAAAGACATCTCCACTAGTCGATAAGAGAGTAATAAAAAAAATCTAAAGAAAGAGAGTGTTGCTTCTGTGAGAAAAAAAAGAAGACCTATAGAAGTAGATTGAGTAAGAACATAGTATTCTGGAGAGTGAAGCTGCAACAGAGAGAAGAAGATAACCATATAAAGGAGGGAAGAGAAATATAGGAAGTGCCTTCAAAGGTAGAGAAATTCATTCTCATAATATGAGAAATTTGTAAGTGTTACAAAACTCATTTGTAACAAGGTTTCATCACTACATTGTAAAATTTGGTAATTATTGTAAATCTTTGACTGGTTCTCAGAGAAGGGGTAGGTGTTCCTTTGAGTAGGTTCTCATAAAATCAGGGGTTGGTGCTCCATGGGTTGGTGCCCTAAACTTTGTAAACTATTATTTACCTATGAGGCTGGATTGGAGTAGTAGACTCTAGCAACTAATCTCACTGAGGTTTTTCCCATTTTGGGTTTTCCTCATAAATCCGGTGTTGTGGCTAATTTTCTGTGTTTGTGTATTCTTGATTAATATGTACTCTAAGTATTAGCACACATAATTAATTTTTTTTTAGTACATTGATTCATAGCCCTAGGTTCCCTTACTGTAAAGATTCTTCTAGCTTGGGTAGATTCTGTCTTGTGAACACAATGGCTAGAAATACATCCTCCTCTGAACCCCTATGTTTGATGGCACCAACTATGCCTCCTGGACCAAAAGAATGGAAACTTACTTGTCCTCTTTAGGATTTGATAACTAGATGTCAGTGAAGAATGGTTACACTGTTCCTCAAGTTCCTCCTACTAACCCTAATGGTAAAAGGGAATATGAGAACAATGTGAAAGCTAAGAATGCAATCTTGATTGGCTTCTTTGATACAAAGTTCATGAAAGTCATGCACTGCACATCAACAAAAGCAACATGGGACAAACTGCAAAGTATATATGAAGGAGATACCAAAGTGAAAGATGCCAAAATATAAAATCTAAGAGCTCAATTTTAAAACCTGAAAATGAAGGAGGAGGAGAAAATAGTTGACTATCTTCAAAGAGTGGGTGAAAATGTAAGTGCTATAAGAGGACTCAGAGAAGAATTCAAATATGAAGTTATAGTCAAGAAGGTACTCATATCTCTCAATCCAAAGTATGACACCAAAATCTCTGCCATTGAAGAAGCCAAGGATCTGACCACCTTGTCTATGGATGAATTGTTTGGTTCTCTGTTAGACTATGAGATAAGAACAATAAGTGTTGAACCTTAAAAGAGAGAGTCTACTTTCAATACCAAACAAAAAGGAAAAGAAAAAGATAAAAAATGAGGATTAAAATGACTCTGATACTACTGTATCAAACTTTGTAAAAAATCTCAAAAGAGGTTTAGGAAAGTACAAAGGTAAGCTGCCTTTCAAAAATTTTAATTGTGGCAAGATTGGACACTTTGCATCTAAGTGTTCTTATGGAGAAAAGGATGAATCTGAAAAGAAAAATAGGAAAGCTTTTGGAAAGGAAAAGATGAAGAATTCTTATACTTGCCAAGGAGAAGAAGTTTTAGGAGAAAGAGCAGTCTTTACACATTTGAAGATAATTCCTCTGATGAAGAAAATATCTTTAAAGATTGCTGTAGTGAAGGTGAAAGAGAAGTCAATCTCTTTATGACACAAGAAGAGTTATCTGATGAAAATATTGTTTATGATGAAGAAGAGTAAATTGAAGCTAAAGTAGACCTTGAAGGTGAACTAGTGAGTGCACTAAAAAAACTTAGAAAAGTGAGAAAGGAATATAAAAAGTACAATAATGCAGCTACTGAAGAATAAGATCTTTGAAATAAATCACTTGAGGAATCAAAGACAATAATTTTTAATTTGAAAATCCAATTGGAAGAAGCAAAAATAATGTATGAGGTAACAAAACCAGATTTAGAAAAGAAGAATAAGGAGTGTCAAAAACTGGAAGAAGATCTTGAAAATATAAGAAAGGAATTGGAAAAGAATAAGGATAAACTTAACATGAGGATTAAGTATGGTGGCATTACTGAATTATTAGACAAAATGTTAAGTAAGAAAAAGCACGCCAAGGATATTAACGGTGTTGGTTTTGAGAAGGGACAATGTTCTAACAGTAAAGACTCATCAAGCAAGGAGATACACTTCACCTCTTCAAGTGAAAGTGAAGTCAAACAAACATTCACAACTAGCAAGCCCAATGAGAAGAAGACATATGCTATTTCTACAAAAAATCTGTCAAGGAACCAACATGTTGAACCTAAAAGAAAATCCAATGTTGATAATGGATGCTTCACAAAGGTCAATGATACAAGAAGGAAGAGCTCAAAAAGACTGAACTATGCTTCTCCAAGAAGACCAATGAGAAACAACTTCAACAGTGACTAGTATGTACCTCAATTCCATGGATACTGCTATAAATGTAATACTTATGGTCATAGAATTGTTGATTGTAAGATTATACATAGATCTCCACCTAGTTTTGAAAGTAGAAATCAATTTTCTGCTCTTAGGGATATGAATGTTATTTGTTATCAATGTAGTGGGTATGGTCATAGGAGTTATGAATGTAGGAGAATTTTTTCTCAGTCCTACAATAGTTTTTCAAATTCATCATTCAATGTAAATGTTAAATGCTATTATTGTAAAAACTTGGGCCACATTGTAAAACATTGTAAGCTTAAGGCATCTAAGAAAAAGAAGTCAGTGTCAACATCTGAACCTAATGCAAAACCATAATAGAATGGGACAACATAAAGGAAGATAGAGACCAAACAAGTTTGGGCAGAGAAAGACAAAAACAAAAGAGTAAAATTTGATTGTACAAACTGCCTTACGTGATGAAAGGAAAAACTTGTGGGTAGTAGACAGTGGCTGCTCCAACCACATGACTGGTGATAAGAAGAATTTTATAAAGTTTGAAGACTGGAATGGAGGCTCAGTAAGGTTTGGAGACAATTCATCAGTCAAAATAAAGGGTAAAGGTACTCTAAACATAGATGGTAAGCTGAAAGCTCATGATGTTTATTATGTGGAAGGTCTAAAGCACAATTTGCTGAGTGTTCGAGTCAAATGTGTGACAAAGGATATAAGTTTACATTTGATTCCAAAGGCTGTGAAATCAGAAGAGAGTAATGGTAATTTGGTTGCAGAAGGTAAGAGAACAAATGGAAATGTATACAACTTGAAGGAATTCTTTGAGTCTCAATGCATGATGGGACAATTTGATGAGAGTTGGATATGGCATACAAGGTTAGGACACATTAATTTTGACAATTTGGTCAAAGTGAGCAACAAAGGATATGTAAGGCACATACCATAGATTATCAAACCTGCGAGCACCTTTTGTGATGAGTGTCAAAGAGGAAAGCAAACTAAAGTAAGCTTCAAGACTAAATAATACTCAACTACAAGGCCACTAGAACTTGTTCATAGTGACTTATGTGAGCCTACATGGACAAGAGCCCTTAATGGAGAAAGATAATTCATGTTACTTATAGATAATTCTTCTAGGATTACATTGGTCACTTTCTTGCAAGACAAGTCACAAGTCTTTGAAAGGTTCGAAATATTAAAAATGGTTGAAAAAGAAAGTAGATACAAGCTAAAATGTCTGAGATTAGACCATGGAGGTGAGTTCACATCAAATGAGTTTGAAGATTACTGTGAAAGACATGGAATTAGAAGACAATATTCAACCCCTAGGAAACCACAACAAAATGGTGTTGTGGAAAGGAATAATAGAACAGTCAAAGAGATGGCAAGGACAATGTTAAATGAAGCAAATCTTCCTGATGTTTATTTGAAAGAGGTAGTTCACACTATTGTATAAATGCTAGACAAAGTACAATTAAGGGTGAACAACAATATGACACCTTATGAACTATAGTATGATAGGAGACCCTCAGTCAAGTATTTCAAAGTGTTTGGTAGAAAATGCTTCATTAAAAGAGATGGAGATGGAATAGGTATCTTTGAATCAAGAAGTGATAAAGGTATCTTTTTGGGCTACTCTACTCACATCAAAGCCTACAAATATTTTAACAAAAGGTTGAAGAAAGTAGTTGAAAGTGTACATGTGAGAATTGATGAGGATTTACATAAAGGTAAAAAGACTACAATAAATCAGATTGAAGAATCACACAGTGAAGATGGAAATCAATCTGAGAGTGAAGAAGAAGAAGAAGAAGCAAGCAAAGCCCCTAACAAATATGTGCAAAAGAATCACCTAGAGGATAAGATTATTAGCAACAAGAATGATGGTGTGCAAACTACAAGGAGAGAAAGGAACACTGAGCAATTAAATTTCTGCCTTATGACTGAGATGGAACCAATAACATATGATGAGGCTAGCAAAAGCAAGAAGTGGATGAATTCTATGGAAGAGGAGTTGCAATAGATTGAAAAGAACAAAACATGGGAATTGGTGCCTAGACCTACTGACAAGAATTCCATAGGAACTAAATGGGTCTACAAGAATAAGATGAATGCATGAGGCAAAGTGTTAAGGAACAAAGCAAGGCTTGTGTGCAAGGGATATGCTCAGGTTGAAGGGATAGACTTTGACGAGACATTTGCACTAGTTGCAAGACCTGATGAAATCAGAATGTTCTTGGTATTCTAAGCCCATAAAGGATACAAAGTATATCAAATGGATGTCAAATATGCATTCTTGAATGGCAATCTAGAAGAAGAGGTGTACATAGAGAAACCTAAAGGTTTTCAGCTACATGAAAATGAGAACTTTGTTTGCAGATTGAAGAAAGTATTATATGGTCTAAAGAAGGCACCTAGACCACAATATTCTAGGTTGGATAAGTACCTCCATCAAAAAGGTTTCAGAAAAGGAAATACTGACAATAATTTATATATCAAGGTAGATGGAAACCACATGATCATAGTTGTGGTATATGTAGATGACATCATCTTTAGAGGCAATAAAGATATTCTTTGCAGGGAATTTACTGATCAGATATAGTCAAAATTTGAAATGTTCATGCTTGGAGAGTTATCTTATTTTCTTGGTTTGCAAATATCATAATAGGATAAGGGGATATTCATTTCTCAAACCAAGTATGCTAAGGATATGATGAAGAAGTTTCAGATGGAGGACAAAACACTGGTTTGTACTCCCAAGGTGATAGGGTGCAAGTTAAGAAAAGATGATGAGTCACCAAATGTGGATTAGACCTTGTATAGATCCATGATTGGAAGCCTATTGTATCTTACAACTTCAAGGCCTGATATAGTTCAAGATCTATGCATGGTTGAAAGATTTAAAGCATCTCCTAAGAAATCACATGTTAATGCTGTTAGAAGGATATTCAAGTATCTATAGGGGAAACTTACTTATGGCTTATGGTATCCGACGAAAGGAGATTTCTCTTTGCAAGCCTATACTGATGCATACTGAGAAAGATGTGTATATGATAGAAAGAGCACCCGTGTTGGATCTTTCTTCCTTGGAGATAGGTTAGTTTCATGGCATAACAAGAAACAAGAGTCTATTTCACTATCAACTCCTGAAGTAGACTAATTTGCTGCTACTACATGTTGCTCACAAGTTTTGTGGATGAAGCAAACTCTCAAGGAAATTCATGTAGAGTTTTCAGATACTATTCCCATCATGTGTGACAACTCAAGTGAAATCATTATATTAAAGAACCTTATCATGCATTTTAGGACAAAACACATTGCAATCAAATATCATTTTCTTAGGGAAAAGGTTACAGAGAAAGAAGTGAAAGTTGAATATGTTTGTATTGGTGAGAAAATAGCTAATATCTTTACTAAGCCATTGCCTAAGGACAATATTGAGTACTTGAGACAAAAATTGGGTGTTTTCTCACCCCGCTTCCACACTTAAAGCATTAATTTGAGATCCATGGTTCAGGGGGAGCATATTGTTTATACACTTTCCACCTTGAACCTCATGTACAATCTCAGGGGGAGTTTTTGAATTTTTGTAAGTAGTAGTGGCACAACTCTTTATATTATAATAATTGTTCATCTAGCTACATGTATCAAAGGTCAAGAAGTTGTAATGGAAATTTCTAATGTATTGCAGATGTGTCATGATCGAAATTGGAAGTTCCATTCATTGCTGTAGAAAATCAAAGGGGGCTTTCATAGACAACTAGCAGTTGGTTGTTTCACCCTTTTCCATTGTTGTCAAAGGGGCATAAAATGGTTAGAGAGTGGTTTGCAAGTGTATTGACATCAATGCCAAATGGAGAGATTGTTGGCATTATTGTCATTGATGTCAAGGGATGTCAAATGGTTAGAGAGTGGTCTACAAGTGAGTTGATATAAATGCCAAAGGGGGAGATTGTTGGCATTGTTGTCATTAATGTCAAGGGATGTCAAATGGTTGTAGAGAAGTAGGTAACAATCGGACATAACATGCAAGTTGTGTTGTACAAATTATGCATAAAACGTCATGTTATGCTTGGAAATGGTGTTCACCTTATCTCGCATCATGTTGGTCAAGTGTTGAATGCCTCAAGGGATAACACAAAAGTGGCACTACTCACTATCCTGAATTGTGGAAAGGCCATGTACTAGTCGTGCGGGATAAAACTTGAATGGAAAAAAGGCCATCCGCAGCTCCCCGTAACATTGAAAACAATGATGCACGAGTTATGCAAGATAAATGTTTCATAGATGTCGAAGACTCCCTGCTATCCCATGACATGTTTGTTGAGCCTTGGTTAATTGTGTGGGACAAGAGTAGTCAAAGGGGAATATGTCCCTTGCTATCCCGCACCACACAAAGTGTGTGCATGGTGTCTGTGCGAACTAATTGCAAGCAGGGCATATCAACCCCCGCTATCCCATGATTTTATTGAGTTGAGATTGAAGGTCTCATGGGGTAACATTAAGAGAAGTAAGAGATTCTTCCCACCATCTCGTGATAGGTTGGACATGTGAAAGGTGACCATGTAGGGTTCAAAGGACAATGGCAGAAATTGTGCATCCCACTATCCTACATTGCTAAGTATCACTAGATGATGGTCGCATGAAGAAATATGATGATATAAGTAGAAGGTTTATGTTGTCTCACACCATTCAAGATGGATGGGTGATGGTCATATGGGACAAGACAGTGAAGCGAGAGAAGGATCCCACTATCTCATTCTTGCAGATGGATGTAAAGAGGAACTCACAGTATAAGTTAAGGTAGAAAGATGAATCATCTCACCATCTTGCATGAGAAAAATGGGTGTGTGAACAATGATGCAGGGCAAGTTAAAAGGAAAAATGGCATGCATCCTTCCATCTTGCAGTGACAGAGTTTAAGGTCATCATGACCATTAGAGATATTTTAGTTGACATGTTGGTAGCCCGATAAGGATGATAATCCATGTGGTGGTTGACTATGGTTGACAAGGTGATTTGGAAGTTGATTAAAAAGACTATTGATGACACCTATGTATGATGATAGGTACAAGGGTTTTACGTGGAAGCTGACCAACCTTGATCAAATCATTTGGATAAAGGAAATAGATACATATAGCTCCCTGGCTAGTTGAAGAAGATATCTGATACATAGAAGTCAGTGACAAAAGATTCTAGTGTGGTAGTTGTCGATATTTTCAGAGTAGGTTGACAATGGATGGAAAACACATTAATAGTGACCGAGTTGCAGGCAGGTTTTATGGCTCAAGGAAAGATTCCAAATCATTCTGGGCAGAGGAAGATTACTAAACTTAGTAATCCAAGTACAAAGAATGATCTGAAGATAGATCAAATGTATTTAATTTAGGTAACCGATCTAAGAATAAATTGAAGAGAAAATAAAATCACTTGCAGTAGAGATCTCCAAGATAACCAACTTGAATAAAAATCCCGCATTGGAGAAATGTATGTGGTGTACAAAGGTGATTGAATTGAGTAGTAGGTGTGATGAGATTTGACATCAGTAGGTGTAGCTATTGAGATAAAGATAAAGGTGGAAATAAAGATATCTCCACTAGTCGATAAGAGAGTAATAAAAAAAAGTTGAAGAAAGAGAGTGTTGTTGTGAGAAAACAAAGTAGACCTGTAGAAGTAGATTGAGTAAGAACATAGTATTCTGGAGAGTGAAGCTTCAGTAAAGAGAAGAAGATAATCATATAGAGGAGGGAAGAGAAACAAAGGAAGAACCTTCACAAGTATAGAAATTCATTCTCATGACAATGAGAAATTTGTAAGTTTTACAAAACTCAATTGTAAGAAGGTTTTATTACTACATTGTAAAATTTGGTAATTATTGTAAACCTATAGGTGGGTGCTCAAAGAAGGGGTAGGTGCTCCTTTGAGTAGCTACTCATAAAATCAGGGGTTGGTGACCTAAAATTTGTAAACTATTATTTACCCGTGAGGTTGGATTGGAGTAGTAGACTCCAACAAATATTCTCACTGAGGTTTTTCCCACTTTGGATTAATCTATAGTCTAAGTATTAGCACACATTGTTATTTTTTTTTTCAAAATACACTGATTCACCCCCCTCTTATTATCCATTTGTGTTCTTCAATAACCAAATCAAGATCGCCCTTGAGAATTAGGAGAAAAAAATATTCACGTGCCCTTGGGGTACTTTTTGGTTGGAATGTCATGCCTTTTGGGCTCAAAAATGCCTAGGCTACTTATCAGAGAGATATGACCACCATTTTCCATGATATGATGCATACCTATGTGGAAGATTATATGGATGATATAATAGCAAAATTGCACACCAGAGAAGAACACCTAGAAATTCTAGACAAAATATTTGACAGGTTAGAGAAATACAAGTTGAGACTGAACCCAAAGAAGTATGCTTTTGAGGTCACATTAGGAAATCTTTTGGGATATATCATATCTTCTCATGGAATAGAAGTTGATCTAGCAAAGGTTAAATCTATAATGGAAATGGAATCCCCGAAGAACATTAGTCAGCTGCATTCTGTACAAGGGAGATTGCAGTCAATAAGAAGGTTCATAGCACAATTGGATGATCGATGTCATCCATTCACTCACTTATTGCACATGAATGTTCCATTCAGATGGGATGACAAATGTGAGGAAGCCTTCACTCAAATCAAGGAATATCTGGTAACTCCACTAGTACTAGCATCACTAATTGAAGGAAAACCATTGTTTCTTTACATCTTAGCTACATAAGTATCACTAGGAGCTCTCCTAGCACAACATGACAATGAAGGAAAAGAATGAGAAATCTACTATATCAGAAGAAATCTAGTTGGATATGAGTTGAACTACAAAATAGTGGAGAAAAAATACTTAGCAATAGTGTTTGCACCCTAAAAGTTGCAACTTAATATGCTCACAAACTCAATTAAGCTGATTGCAAAGATGAATCCTTTGAAGTATCTCCTAAGCAAGGCAGCACTGACAGGTTGACTAGTTAAATGGGTCATGTTCTGAGTGAATTTGATATTGAGTATGTTGACCGAAAAGCTATAAAAGGACAAGTAATGCGGATCAACTAGTTGAAGTGCCCTTGCATGATGATACTCCATTACACATTGAATTTCTTGATGTAGATGCCCTCACCATTAGATAGAAGACTTGTATTTTGATGGCTCTTACACACAACATGGATTTGGTGCAGGAATCCTATTCATAATGTGTTAATGCCACACTATCCCTAAATCATACAGGTTGAGCTTCCCATGTACAAACAATACTACAGAGTATGAAGCACTTGTCATCGGCCTCAAGATGACCATTGAATGAAATATCCCAAATTTTCATATCTATGACGATTCCCAGCTAGTTATCAACCAGATAAATGATGAGTACCAAAGCAAGGATGATAAACTGACGCCCTACAAGAAACAGGTTGATGATTTCAAGTACTTTGTGGAGTTTGATCCCAAGGAATGAAAATAAAGCCGCAGATGCCATGAAAATAATAACGTCTCTCCTACAAACTCAAGAGAATCAAGAGCGTTATGAATTCCTGGAGGAAGAACTGTTTTCCCTTGCTTATGATTCCCCTGACACACAAATCATCTGCAATATATCCAAAACTGATTCCTCACACTATGGACAAACTTATCTTAACCTAAAAGATAATATTCTTCCTCCAAACCTCTCACGAAACTAGAAATGGAACTTTACCTGTCAATCCTCTCATTATACCATTATTGCTGATACCCTTTATAGATGAGGTCTGGTTAGCACTCTCCTCAAGTGCCTCAAATGTGATGAATTTGAAAAAGCCTTAAATGAAATCCATAAAGGTATTTGTGGCATAAATTCAAGTGGTCTTACACTAGACAAAAAACTCATACACTTGGGTCATTATTGGCCCACTATAGAAAGAGATTCCTTCACATATACCAAGAAATGTAAACAATGTTAGATTCACAAAAAAATGATACATGAACCAGCACAAGAGTTTCATCCTTTTGTAGGATCATGGCCATTTTCTCACTGGGGTGTGGAATTGGTAGGAAAGATTCACCCTTCATCTTGAAATGGACACAAGTTCATTTTGACTTCCACAAAGTACTTTACTAAATGGATTAAGGCAGTGTGCCTCAACAATAGTGGCAGGAAAGTAGATAGCTTCTTTTATCCTCAACTATAGCATCTGTCGCTACGACATTGGCATGTCCATTATCATTGATAATGCAAGACCTTTTAAAAATCAAGATGTGCAAGAACTATGTGAGCAATTCCAAATCTAACATAGATTCTCAACACCCTACTATCCTCAAGGGAATAGTCAAGCTGAGGCATCCAACAAAACAATCCTAATTTTTTTGAAGAAGACAATCAATGAAGTTTGTAGGGACTGACACGTTCAGTTGAATCCCACTCTATGAGCCTATCGCATAGGCATTTGTGCACCCACTGGGGCAACTCCATATTTCCTTGTGTATGGGTAAAAAGCAATCCTGCCAATTGAAGTAGAGATACCTTCTCTATGGGTGTCATTAAAGGGATTCATTCTAGATGAGGAGCAAAGAGTATCTAGGTTCCAAGAACTAGAGTTGCTACAAGAGTGTCGCTAAAAGGCTTCTGATCACTTAAAACATATCAGTAAAGGATGGCGAGAAGCTACAATCACCAGGTCAAGCCGAGAGTATTTTAGTTAGGAGTCTTTTCTTAAAATAAAATCCACGTAACCAACAACATAGAGACATAAAAGGGAAGTTTGAACCAAACTGGTTAGGTCCTTTTGTCATGGTTGCTGCATATGGATCCGGAGCCTACAAATTGTCAATGCTAGAAGGCAAGTGGTTTCAAGAACCTATCAACACAATGCATCTGAAAAATTTTTATGTCTAAAAAAGTAGAAAATTCAAAAAATAAAGTGAAAAAGTAGAAAATCCAAAAAAAGTGAAAAAAGCAAAAAATCCAAAAAAGCGAAAAAGAAGAAAATCTAAAAAAGTGAAAAAGCAGAAAAATCCGAAAAAGTGAAAAAGAAGAAAAATCCCCAAAAAGTGAAAAAGAAGAAAAATCCCTCAAAAGTGAAATAAGCAGAAAATTTTAAAAAAGTAAAAAATAAAAAAAATCCAAAAAAGTGAAAAAGCAAAAAATCCAAAAAAAATGAAAAAGTAGAAAATCCAAAAAAAAGAGAAAAAAATAAAATCCAAAAACAATTGAAAAAGCAGAAAATACAAAAACAACGTTCGAGTGAAAAATAAAAAAAATCAAATATGGGAAAAATGCAATAAAAACAAATAGTGAAAACTTGGCAATAGGTGCTATGTGTGAACTCAACTCTTCTTTTTATGAGTTTATGCTTTCTTTCTGTATCCATCCATCGCATTTGTATATATCCATCATAAAAAGCCTTTGTACATAATCAGGCACTGTTGTCTTACCATGTCTTATATCATCTTGTGTATCCATAATAAATTTGTTTCTAGACTAGGGGAAAAATACTGAACCTAGCTAGGGACAAAAATTCACATTTGAGCTTAAACAAAGTAGACAACAAAAACAACATTAAGACAACACTTGTACAGTGAAAACTGAGACACATCCAACATTGAATACAAGATCGTAAACTAACAACATCAACCATCAAACCCAACATTGAAACACATATCAATGGATGATATCTTCTGAATAATGGTTTAAATACTTTAACATGATTTCTCAACTGCAATATTCTTTATTTTTGTTATCATGTTTCTAGAGTGACTCCAGGATGTCTCAGACTAGAGGAATGAGGAAGGAACATGATATTTTATTTTTCTGCTGTCTGTGAATCAATCATTAATAATGTGTAAACTTGTCTCAGGACATGATCCACAAGGCATCATCGAGGATGTTTCAGATTTACACGTAGGAATGATTAGTTCTTGTCCGTTTTTATGCAAGGTGTTGGCAATATGATGGAATTGATTATGTGTTCTATTGATGTTTTGTCATTGATGTCAACACTAGCTGTTATAGTTGGTTACTAACACCGATAGATAGATTTTGGTTACCGGTAGAAGAACTTTCGTTACCGGCATAAGGGACTATCAGTTTGATACTACCGACATGTTTCATGTTTGATTTGATGCTTCTGGAGTATGTTTTGGTCAGTTGGTATTGAATTAATGATTGGATGATATCATACACTCTAGTATGCCCATACTGGCAAGGTTTAAAGCTTTACCGACAGAGCTTTTACTGAAGATCTTTTACAAGATGCATAAGTGGTGTTGGTGCGACTTCTAGATGGAATTTAGGATGCAGGAGATGATCTTTGTTCGTGCTTCAGCTGATTGGAGACATTACTTTGGCGTGGTGAATCTATTTGGGTCCGGTGCCTATCTAGGTTATGGACCGATTGATGCAGAGCATCATGAAATTCCAACCAAGGACTCCAAACCATCCATGAAGCCCAATATATCAACACAATTCTTCAATCACTTAGAGGCATTATCAACATCCTTAACATATTATCCCAACAACCAACCAATAAACATTTTAATGTATGAGAAATTAAATCTGCATTCAAGCATTATTCCTGATAAAAATGGCCTCTTACATCCCATTTATCATCCACAAACACCTTATCCCCAACTTGCAAAATGATTTGGACTAGTAATGAAAATGACAAACTTGACTGTCCTATTTTGATATTTCTGATTCTGTTATTCATATCTTTTAACCCAGACAACATTGTTGGAATCTCTCCAGTGGAGACATAGATAACTAGTCTTTCTAAAACATATCCAAACACTGTAAAGATCCAATGGTTCGTTAGAGATTTATGCCCTCTGCACCGAGAACATTTTGACTGTTATAGAAAAACAAGAAATGTGCATGCCCAGTCCGCCTAGGGCATCAAATATCTCACACAATACCAAACCATTCAATACCAAATCAAAACCATATTGAATTAAATTAAATCCATTGCTAAAATCTAGAATATTACAATTTTTGGATGGTTACATTGTGAGATATCAACAAATCCTATTTTTTAGTAAAATCCTCATATCTCATTCATTTCACAATGAAAATGTTCCAAACCCAAACCAAAGGAAGGCTTATTCATTCCCCTATCTAATAATACTATTGATACATTATTTCCAGGCTGTACAGGTCGCACAAGGCCTGGAAACAACTCAAAAATAGTTAAAACCAATCAAAATAACAAGAATTGAGTGCACCAAAATATACCAAAATGTTCTCCTTCCTCAAATCTTGACTTGGATTGATAATAAAATGGTATTTAAAGCCTCTTGACCGTTCATACCTTCCTAACTACCTCCAAGACCAATGGGAACCAACTCTTCATCATTTTTATTTCATTTTTGCAATGTTGTTTGTGCAACTTTTACAGTTTTTTGCAAGAATGACTCCAAAATTTACATGGACCCTCTAAATATTCAAAAATGGACTAAACATAACATATTACATCCATTTTACCCCTCCTTGGGTATTTTACATATTTTTGACCTTCTTGACCCAACTAGGACCCATTAGGACAACTTGAGCAACTTTTACAAATTGTTACAATTATGGCTCATAGCCCTTCACATTTTGACTCAATGGACTAAAATGCATTAAAATGACCATATAAAATCAAATATGAGTGAAATGACTCATGGCATGATCTTTAACCTCCTGGTGTACCTTTGTGCTAGGTGCTCCTGCACCACGGATATCATGTTACGTGTTCTCTACACATTATTGGGATGATTTTTGGATTGGTTAATGTTGTTTTGGTCTTAAGCCGACATGGCATATAATTGTAATATGAATATATGTAATGATCTTATTGTAATATCTTTTAGGTGGCTGACCTAATTGGTTTAGGCCTTAGGGTTTGTATAAATAAGAGGTAAGAACTCATTGTAGAGTATCATGGTTATTGTAAGAGGTCATGGTTAAGGAATGTAATGTGTGAATAATGTAATATCATTCATGCAAAGGAATTGGTTGATCATTGTAGATAAAACTAGATTTGTAAGAGGATTTAGTCTTTTGGCATTGAGCTTAACCGGAACTGTAATCAGGCATGGTAGATGCTATCTTTGGTAGTTCATTCTTTTGGATTGTTATCCAAACATCTTGAGGTGGATTTAACCTCTATGTAGTCAGTGAGACTCCTTTATAATGAGAAGTATGCTCTAGACAGTGTGCCTTCCTGAATGTGCAAGCCCCTCATTATATCACATACTTTCTGTAGAAATATTATCTGATTGTGGGTATGCTTCCCACTGTGGTTTTTCCCTTTCTGGGTTTTCCACATACAAATCATGCTATTATGTGACATGGTTTCATTGTGTTGATTCTTTGTTTCATTCTTAAGTTTTATTTCTTACCGGTATCTGTTTCTGTTTTTCCAATATTTAAGTTTATGTGCTCTAGTTTAAGGTTATAAAGTGGTTGGATTAAAATAATTTGTTGACAACTGATTCACACCACCCCTTATATTTGTCCATCGATTATTATAACATAAGCAACACTTAGGTCATCTTGGTTCAATTATACCTCAATGCTTGTGCTAACTTGCAATATGAAAATCCAGGGAAGCAGTACTCAGGTCATCATGGTTCAATTATACCATCGATGTTAGCACTCACTTGCCACATGTTAAAGGCTCAATGATGATAAAAAAACAATGACCAAAGTGACAAGTCTGATCGTAGTATTGCATTTTATTAGCATTTGCATATATTTAGAATAGGTTGCATTTTTTTTTGCATGGGGATGCTAGAAGTTCATTTATTTTCCAAGGCTGAAGGTTTCAAACAAGTGTTATCTCTTTTATTTAAGTGATTGAGTATATTGGACATCAATAAAAATAAAGAAAATCATTCATATTACATTAGCCATTGCATTCCATAAACATTTCATCATGTAAATCACTCATCTAGTGCATACAACATTCATATATTATTACACATTGCAACATTTGCATTGCATTCATTACATCTAGCTCGTATCAATATGCACAAGTAAAACCATGAAACATTATAAAAATAGAAGACATTTCATCGCACATAGTTCATCATAAACTATTCATATAGAATCTTCATATAAACATCATAAACATACATACATCATTGTATATAGAATCACCATTCATAATAATACATCAGCATAAAAAGATCCATTATGCATTGTATATAATCAGAAATAAACCACAAAACTATATACATCCATCATATAGAATGCATAATCATATAACGAGTAAATTCATAAATCATATAGGAAAGTACATCCATAATATCATGAAGCATATAGACTAATAATAATCGACTGCATCTCATAATATAAAAAATAATCGATATCCAATAGACAATGATATCACAAAAATATCGAAGATACATCACAGAAATGAATAGAAGGAATCATCAATGTCTCATCAAGATTGTATACCAAAACCAAATGTATCATATCAATATGTCAACTGAGATGATGAGAAGAGATATCCCTAGAGGCTGTAGGCCTTGCTAAACCTCATGCTACCCCCTTGGATGAATAAATACATCTAAATATTCCTGCAATGTGATATCAACAAAATATCAGTTTTTTATCCAATCGATAACTTTAATCAATCAATTGGCCATCCTATTTGCTCACTTGAGATTTACATCAATCTCTTTGAGCACCCATCAATGATGACCATTCATCATGAGGTCATGCATCTAAGCTATCTAATATTGAGTTTACATAATTGATTCTCATCAATCATGAAGTCAATCAAACTCATCCTATCAGATCATCAAAGCTTCAAGGTTATATAATTGACCCTCATTGATCATAAGGTTAATCAAACTCTATCAATCATCAAATCAAGCAAAACATCAAAGAAATCAACGAATTGACACTTTCATCAACCAAAGTTACAAAAATGAAATAATTTTATCGGGAAATCATTTTCGCAATATCCAAAAATCAAAAGGAGAAATTGTTAGTTCTCTCAATTAATCTCCTGAGGGGGCATCCTTGCATCATTATCTAACCATCAGTGTTTGGGGCATCAAATCAAATCATATCAAAATCAAATAAGCATCTGTGAGCGAAATTTTCTTTGAATTGACATGTCATCACACATCGCTTCAAAGAGGGGCGAATGTATACACTAAAAAATGGTCTAGAGATAATTAATTAAATATGCAATGATTTAATTAATAATCCTTCCCGATTAATTAAATACACAATTATTTAATTAATTCCTCTTTTTTTCTTTTACTTATAAATAAATCTATGGATTTGTTTGTATAGTTCATTTTCTAAGGAAGTTAAGTAGCGGAACAAATTCCTACACTAACCTTGAGAGGCGGGTAATGCAAATTTTTTTATAGATCATCACAACAGTTACATAAACTTAACAAAAATACTCATAAATAACATTCATACCACAACACAATGATTTACGTGGGGAAAACCCTTTCGGGAGAAAAAACCCCACACTCCAAAAGCCGCCCAATATATTATTCAGTAATCAAAACATATTACAATATACTTGCAGAGAAAGCTCTTTACATGTGTGCCACTAATCAAAGATTCAGAGGTAACTCAATAGCCATAAGACTCTTAAATCTCACACACCTCATATAAAGGAGATAAAATACAAGAAATCGCTAAACGATATTACAAAATCATGGGCTAAACCCACCCAAAAAACTATAGACAACCTTATCTCCACTCTAGATACCCTATGATGTATTAAAACATACATCAACATGTGTCCCTCCCTTTTACAACTCATTTATATGTTTAATGCAAATTATATTTCCTATTTCAGGAGTACAAACTTTCAGAGGCCATAACTTGTGAATCATGTGTCTGATTGACGAATCGTTTGAAGCGCCGAAAATATCACAAAGTGCTCTATTGCCTTGTAAACCTCTATGCCATTTACACCCACTTTTTAGGGTGTTTAAGAGGGTCTAAATTCCCCAAAATTAAGTTTAAACCTTTAATTTAACCCCTCCAAAATGGAAACTTTAATATCTTGAAAAATAGATGTGATCTTGTGATGAAACTTTACCGACATGCTTATCTAACCAACCAAAAGCTTATGGGAGAATTTTGCACCATTTTGCACTCAAATGAAAAATTTACTATAAATAGTAACCTCATATAAATGCAAGGTTGAGACACCATTTTCCCAACACATTTCATAGCCTCCCTTTTGATTAACTAATCTCAATCAATTTATTTCCCACCATTTAATTCAATTCTTCTAATACTATAATTAGATTAGAAAATTCATGATTTGTTGAAATTAATTATCATTTTCCATTTATTTGAATTTCTAAATTCAAATGAACACATGGATCCTAACTTCTAACCACCTAGCCTAACCACCTTCTAACCTAACCCATTTAGTCTAATCCTCAGTCCAACTAACCCTATCTCTTCTTGCACATCTTAACCTCCTTATCCTAACCTCCTGTGGGTTGGATATTGCCTCTTGGAGATAATGACACCTTTGCCACATGTCTTCTTCCCTTGGACACTTTGCCTCTCATGAGCAAGATTCCTTGACACTTGTAACCACAAAGATGACACGTGTCCCTCCATCCAACCTCTTCTCCAACTTCCTCAATCTCAATCCTTGATATCTCCAGATCGAATCTTGATCGTCGATTCCTGCCACCTCAACTCGAGCCTAGGAATTCCTATAAATATTTCTCATTTTGGAGCAATAACATCCCTTGCATTCTATCTTTTTGTATTGTTATTATAGTCAGTTACATCTCTTGAGCACTTTAACATAGTTGATAATTAGAGAGATTATAGCATGTTTAACATAGTTTTTATAATAATGATAATCTAGCATCCCTTTGAGCATTTTTAGCACAATCATCTTAGTTTTAATCTTGCATCAAATCGTCATAGTCTTGAGCACTTGCATAATCATGATCACATAGCTACTCAACTTTTGAGTTGCCACTTTGGAGGTCATTGCTTTTTGAGAGCCACCTAAATATCACCTTCAAGGTCCTAAAAAATAGAGGAGGATGGGACATCTTAAAGGAAGTGTTGGTTTGCATTTATTTAGTCTTTTATATGCTTCCCAAGTTTGTATTGTTGTCTCATCTATGTGTTTGTTATTGATTATTGATACTATTTTTAGCAACACAGTTACTGCATATGTTATCTCATGGTTATTGGTGGCTACAAGATTGCAGGTACTAGACATCGACTCCACTTGGTTTCATAGGTCTGAGCGTGTCTTACGGGCCTTACCCCAATGACAAGTTGTTGGAGATGGCATAAGTTTCCTTCCTTATACTCTAGGTCTTAGTTGATATCCTAGTCAGTCTAGTGTCTCAGTTGAGTTGTCTTGTGACATCTTGCAGTGTGTTGTTAGACCCTTGTGTCAGGTTGTCTTGTGGCATTATGAGTATTTGAATATTTAATATATTAATAATTTATTGATATAATATAATAATATTAAAATTAATCTATTATTGTAGCTTGGTTACATAATTAATATTTGAATGATTTATTATTGAGATTTAATATTTATTTGTACTATTTGATTATAGTTTTATGAGGCTTGGATATTTATTTAATTATTTTATATGGTTTGTGATTTTATATTTAATTATGATATCTATTTTATATTGACTTTGATTTATTTGAGTATTGGGCTTTTGTATTTTATTTGGCCCATGAGGTTATTTTATTTAATGGCTTTTGATTTATTATTTCCATTGTTACTATTTGGTTAATTAAAATAATATATTTATTACATACCCTTTTACCCTATTGGTTGATGATGCAGGAGCATCCCCGATTCACAACAACCTTGTATCAACCAGAAACATTTTCCTTTCTGTTTTGCTTTCTATTTGCAATTCGGTTTTCCTTTCCGTGTGTCCCTAACCGATGAAGTTTGGTGAATCGGTTGTATTGGTTTATGATCAAGTGATGAGCGGTAATGATTATGACATGTATGCATGTTGTATGAGAAGAGTTTTGAAAGGTTTTTGGTGCGTAGAGGTAATGATTTTTATCTTAGGAATGAGCAAGTTCATTGCATGTAACATAAACCGCATGATGAGTTATAGTGTTCGATGAAGTGGTGATCAAGGAGCGGTCGAGGTTGTCTTGAATAATGTGCATTGACTTCTATGTAATTTTCTATGGTAATCCACTGGTCATACTTGAACCGATTTGTTTGTAATCTCTATGTGATGATTAGGTTTGTGTTGTGTTACTGACCTATTGTTTTGTTTATAAGGTCAATGTGTTGTTTTGTTGAAGAGTTGCCAATTTGTGGTTGAGAGTAAGAGAGTGTGGCTGTCGAACTAGGAGATGTATCTGCAATATGTGTAAAGGCAAATATGAGCATGAAAAGGATTTGGACAAGAAAGTGTAGTGCTATTCAAACAGATCAACAAACCCCTGTTGTTTTCTAACAATTACATCAGTCAAATCCCTTAATCGGGTAAGCTCTAACAAGCTTAGTGTTGTTCAAATCCTCTGACCAGGTGATCCATTAGCTTGGATTTCAAATCCTGTATTGAGGTTACTCCTAACAGGGTATTGCTTCTAATAAGGCATTATAGTGAATCCCTTAACCGGGTGGTCCCTAACAGGATCTGTTGTTAACAAGACTTATTGTAAAGCTTTAACAGGCTTGGCTCCTAACAGGGTGAACTTCAGAAGAGGTCATAATACTTGTGGGTATTCATCCCCACTATGGTTTTTCCCATTTGGGTTTCCACGTCAAAAATATTATGTTAAGTGGTGAATGCTTTTGTGGTTATGCTTACTATGATTGAATTTATTAACTGCTAAATCTAGTTTGATATGTTATATTAACTGACAACAATCTGAAATATGCTTTTACTTTTGTTAGTAAAGTATTTGGATGTTTTAGTTAACAGGTTTTGAGAGTTTCAGAGTTATGTTACTATTATTTGGTTATAACAGTCAACCAGTTTTACTTGTTAGTAATATTGCATTTGAAGTTCAGTGTTTAAACCAATCAATTTTGAGTTTGCTTTGAGAGGTTGATTTTGAGATTGGTGAAAGTCTATACCGTTTTATATTTACTGATTCACTCCCCCTCTCAGTATTTGACTGGATCCTTATTCTTTCATCATACCATCAATTGGTATCAGAGCGTTTCAGGTCCTCTAAGGTGTAAGTCTAACAACTTGAGGTAAATATCTTGAAGAACATGATTAAGAAAGAAGGTCCAAAGTTTAATAGAGAGAACTATAGAATATGGAGTGATAGAATGAAAATTTATATCAAGAGTCTAGGATGTCAATACTGGAAACATGTTGGTACTCAATATGTTGCACCTAGTGGGATTATGACTGATGATTAGAAGAAAAAGCAACAAGAAAACAATCAACCACTGGAGGCTGTTATCAGTTCTTTGTTTGATGTAGAGTATGTAGATGTCCATGGTCTAGAGACTGCTTATGAGGTAAGGAAGAAACTTGAAGAGAACTGTAGCGGTGATGAGCTTGTGAAGATTGCCAAAGAAGAGAGTCTAATATGAAAGTGTGATGACATGCATATGGATGAAGGTGAAAATATCCAACAGTATGGTCAGAGGATCAAAGAGATAGTTGGTGAGATCAAGAGTGTTGGTGGTAAAGTGGAGGATGCCATAATGGTCAGCAAGGTGTTGAGAACTCTTCTACCGGTCTATGCTATCTGAGTTGCATCCATTCAAGAGCTAAAGTCAATTGATAAAACTAAGGTAACTCTTGTTTCCATCATTGGTAAGCTTACTGCTTTTGAATTAAATGGTTATGGTGGTAGTGTTCATAAATCTGAATATGCATTTAGAGCTTCAGTTTCTAACCCTTTTATGAGGAAAAGTAGAGATGTCAGTCATAGCTATGAATCTAGATCCAACACAGAAGTTGATGAAGACAATTTAGCCGAGCTTGAAGCATTTTTGGTCAAGCGGTTGCTCAGAGGTACCGGTAAGTATAGAGGTAAATTACCTTTGAAATGTTTTGCATGCAACAAGATTAGACACATTGCACCTAACTATCCTAATGGTGACAATGAGCATAAGCATGAGAAGTTAAAGAAGTAAAAAGAAAAGGCAAAAGAGATTGTCTCATTTCAGTTGATGGTGGTATCATTGATGAGGAATCTAAGTGTGATGCTAATGAAGACATTGTTTTTGTAGCCATTAAAGAGGAGACATTTGATCAGAAAGCATTAGTTTCTCGCATAGATAATTATGATGATTGGATCATTGATAGTGGTTGTTCACATCACATGACCGGTGACTGGAGCAAATTTCTTACATTGAATGAATTTCATGGAGGAGTTGTGAGATTTCATAATGAATCATTTTGCATGGTAAAAGGTAAGGGAACCATTTCCTCTTAATGGAAAGAAAAGTGCAGATGATGTCTACTAGGTTGAAGGATTAAAGAACAATCTTTTGAGTGCTGCACAACTCAATGACAAAGGATATCAATTGGATTTTAAGAATGGAATGTGCAAAATCTATGGGAGAAAAGGTGAATTGATTGCAACCGGCAAGTAGACTAAAGGTAACCTGTTTCACCTGGATCCTAAAGTCAACAACTATTTAATTGCTAAAATAGATGATAGTTGACTTTGGCATAGGAGATTTTGTCACATATATTTTGATAACATTGCCAAAGTTAGTAAGTCCAAGATAGTGAGAGGTTTGCCTCAGTTGGACAAACTAGTTAATGCTTTGTGTAAGGAATGTCAGTTGGGAAAAATGACATCCTCAAATTTTAAGAGCAAATCTTTTTCAGTACAACATCTATTAGATTTGGTTCATACAGACCTCTGTGGATCAAAAGTATTCAAGGTGACATATATTTTATGATCTTCACTAATGATTGCTCAAGAATGATGTGGGTCACATTGTTGAAGGATAAGTCAGAAGATTTTAGTAAGTTCAAGGCATTTAGGGCCTTAGCTGAAAAGGAAAGTGGCAAGAAGATAAAGTGTCTGAGGACTGATCAGGGTGGTGAATTTACTTCAGAGGAATTCACTAGATATTATGAACAAAATGGTATCAAAAGGTATATTTCTGCATTGAGGACACCACAACAAAATAGTATTGCAAAGAGGAATAGATAGTCATTTGTTGAAGCTTCTAGAATGATGTCGATACAATGAGGAGTAGTAAAAAAATTCCGGAGAGAAGCAGTCAACACAACTATCTACACTATGAGCTAGACACTGGTAAAGAGAGGTAAGGATAAAACTCCTTATGAATATTGGTATGGTAGATCACCTAATGTCAGCTATTTAAAGATATTTGGCATTAAAATGTTTTATTAAGAGAGGTGACTATGTTAGCAAGTTTGAGGCTAAAAGTGATGAAGACATATTTCTTGGTTACTCCACCAAGAGTAAGGCCTACAAATGTTATAACAACCGAACACGGAGAATCATTGAAAGTGTTGATGTTCAAGTGGATGAGTATCCTAAAGTTACAAGGGAAACCAATGTGGAGAAAAAGGATGAAGATACTTGCATTCAATTTTTGGAACCAGAACTAGTGAAGCCATAAGCTGGTAAGAGAATATTGTTGTACCGATTCAATCAGAATAGGTAGACTCAAAAGAAGATGATGATAATGAAGAAGAAGAACTTGAAGATAATTATCATGTAATTCTAAGGTATGTCAAACTCAATCATAATCCCGACCAGATTATTAGAGATGAGGATGTTGGAGTGTTAACCAGAAGGAGAATTAGCAAGAATTCTGGCATGATCTCCACCATTGAGCCTAGAACTGCAAAGGAAGCATTTGGAGATGATCACTGGATCAAAGCTATGGAGGAGGAGCTTGATCAAATTGAGAAGAACAACACATGGACCCTAGTACCTAGACCAGTGAATAAAAATGTGATTGGTACTAAGTGGGTATTCAGGAACAAGCTAAATAAATATGGAGTAGTAGTTCAAAACAAAGTTAGATTAGTATGCAAAGGTTATGCACAGGAAGAAGGAGAAGACTATGGTGAGACTTTTGCACCGGTTTCTAGACTGGAAGGTATCAAGACTTTACTTGCTTTTTCAGCACATAAGGGATTCAAAGTATATCAAATGTATGTGAAGTCAACATTTATAAATGGAATACTAGATGAAGAAGTATACATTGAGCAGCTAGATGGTTATGCTTTAATTGATGCAAAAGATATGGTATGCAAATTGCACAAGGAATTATATGGTTTGAAGCAAGCACCAAGAGCATGGTATGAGAGGCTACATTCACACCTAATGAAGATAGGTTTTCAAAGAACTAGTGAAGACAACAACATATATCTCAAATCTGAAGGAGATAAATAACTGTTTAGTGAAGTGTTTGTGAATGATATCATATTTGGAGGCAATGATGACATGAGGAATGACTTTGCAAATGAAATAAAAAGTGAGTTTGAAATGTCTCTAGTGGGAGAGATAATTTTTTTAATAGGCTTGCAAATTCAGCAGATGAAGTGTGGTATTTTCATCACACAATCTAAACATGTGAAAGAGGTTTTGAAGACATTTGGAATGAGTGACTGTAAACCAATTGGGACACCAATGGTTATAGGTTGTAAATTGTCTAAGGAGGATGAAGCCACATCTGTTGATAAAAAGGAGTACAGGTCAATGGTAGGGAAATTGCACTATATTGTTCACATTAGACTAGATATAGCTCATGTAGTTGGTTTAGTTGCCAGATTTCAGAAGAATCCAAAGGAAACACATTTGATAGCAACCAAGAGAATTTGAAAGGTACTATTGAGTATGGTTTATGGTATCCATATGCAGGTAACTTTGATTTGAATGTGTATACAGATGCAAACTAGGTAGGTAATGTGGATGATAGGAAAAGCACAACCGGTGGATCATTCTTTCTTGGTGGAAGACTTGTTTCATGGAGCAGCAAGAAGCAAAGCTGTACATCACAGTCTATTGTAGAAGCTGAGTATGTTGCAGCGTATATGAATTGTACCCAGGCTATCTAGATGAAACACATTCAGGAAGGATTCAAGATGAATTTTACAGAACCGGTAAAGATCTTATGTGATAATACCAGTGCCATAAATATCTCAAAGAACCCCATTTTGCATGCACGAACCAAGCATATTGAATTGAAGTATCATTTCTTGAGAGAAAAAGTGTAGAGTAAAGATGTGTTATTGGAGCATGTTTCTACCAAGGAGCAGCTTGTAGATATGTTTACTAAACCTTTGTCTAAGACTACTTTTGAGTATCTTAGAAGTCAGCTATGTGTTGTACCCCTCCATGAGGTCAATTGAGCATGATGTATAATACACCAGTCCCGAAGATACTTGTAGAATTTTACAACAGGATTGGTGTACAATGGAGTTAAGCCATAGGGGGAGCATCAAGTTGTAGGTTGATGATTCTTAAAAATTAAGTTTGACATTGCATGTTTTACTTTCACTTTGGCATTGTTGTCAAAGGGGGAGAAGATCTATATGATTGGAGAGAAGATCTATAGCCAGTTACCAGATGAAGACATGGAGACTTAGTTGAAGGAGAGAATATGGTAAAATGTAAACCGAGATTCCTATTCACAATCATAGAAATCAAGGGTATTGATACTTGTATTGCCATCAATGCCAAAGGGGGAGATTATTGGCATTTGCATGAAGATTGCATTAATAAAATGTTATGTTGTCATTGATGTCAATTATAACCGGTAATGATGTTGTAATAATGTTGTTATGTAACCGATAGGAAGAGCTAGTAAAGGGAATTGCAACCGATAGGTGAATTTGTTGAGGAAATCAGTATTGCTATGAAATGGAGAGATCAACCGGTAAACCCTACCTATTGATATGCTAAACCCTAACCAATGAAGTTTGGTGAATCAGTTGTATTAATTTATGATCAAGTGATGAGCGGTAATGATTATCACACGTATGCATGTTGTATGAGAAGAGTTTCAAAAGGTTTTTGGTGCATAGAGATAATGGTTTTTGTCTTAGGAATAAGCAAGTTCTTTGCATGTAATGCAAACCATGTGATGAGTTATAGTGTTCAATGAAGTGGTGATCAAGGAGAGGTCAAGGTTGTCTTGAATGATGTGCATTGATTTCTATGTAATCCAATGGTCATACTTGAACTGATTTGTTTGTAATCTCTATATGATGATTAGGTTTGTGTTGTGTTACCTACCTATTGCTTTTTTTATAAGGTTGATGAGTTGTTTTGTTGAAAAGCTGTCAATTTGTGGTTGAGAGTAAGAGAGTGTGGTTGCCTAACCAAGAAATATATCTATAGTATGTAAACGCAGATGGGAGCATGAAAAGGATCTGAAGAAGCAAGTGTAGTGCTATTCAAACAGATCAACAAACCCATGTTGTTTTCTAACAATTACAACAGTCAAATCCCTTGACCGGGTAAGCTCTAACAAGCTTAGTGTTATTAAAATCCTCTAACCAGGTGATCCATTAGCTTGGATTTCAAATCCTCTACCGAGGCTACTCCTAATAGGGTATTGCTTCTAATAGGTCATTATAGTGAACCCCTTAACCGGGTGGTCCTTAACAGGATCCATTCTTAACAGGACTTATTGTAAAGCTTTAACATGCTTGGCTCCTAACAAGGCAAACTTCAGAAGAGTTCAGAATACTTGTGGGTATTCATCCCCACCATAGTTTTTCCCATTTGGGTTTCCACATCAAAAATATTTTGTCAAGTGGTGAATGCTTTTGTGGTTATGTTTACTATGATTGAATTACTTAACTGATAAATCCGGTTTGATATGTTATGTTAATCGACAACAATATGAAATATGCTTTTACTTTTGTTAGTAAAGTATTTGGATGTTTTAGTTAAAAGCTTTTGAGAGTTTTAGAGTTGTGTTACTATTATTCGGTTATAATAGTCAACCGGTTTTACTTGTTAGTAATATTGCATTTGAAGTTTAGTGTTTAAACTAGTCAGTTTTGAGTTTGCTTTGAGAGGTTGATTTTGAGATTGGTGAAAGTATACAATTTTCTATCTACTGATTCACCCCTCTCTCAGTAGTTGACTGGATACTTATTCTTTCATCATACAATCAACCAGTTGTTCCTTTGTTACCAGTTACCTAAGACCTATTCTGGTGATCTACTGGAACCCATTACAGAGCTTGCGGAGCCTTGGATATTGAACTCAATGTTCCTTGGCATGTGGCTAACCTTCTACGTTTCATCCTTTGGATTTTTCTGGAGGAATCTCTTGGTGGAGGCCGACCTTTGTTATTTTCATGTTAGGCCTTGTTCTTTAGGTTTTGATCCCTTTTGGGTTGAATGGATCCTTTGGATCAATATATATAATTGTAATTATGCTTTAGAATGGAATCAATTAGAATCAATCAGAGAATCAGATAGCTAGACTATACATAGAAGATAGATATTTCGATTCAACGTACCGATTGTGACCTATTCTACCAGGCCTATGAGCCGGTATGTTGAAACCTGGTTGTTATTGGCTGGATGTAATCACATTTAATACAATAAAGCTACATGTTCTGCATTTCCTCCATCATAAATTTGTGTTTTCATTGTTTTTACTCTTGCTGGCCAATCCAAATTGATCTCTTTGAGGTCCCTCCTCACCGGTGACTACTTCAAGTGGTATTAGAGCAAAGTTTCATTCCAAAAGTTGTGTGTCTTGGATTTCTTGTTGTAGGGTGGTGGATTGTGGATCCGACATGCAATTGTAGAGGACTAGCATGAATCAATGACGTAAAGAGGAACTAAGAATGGTGGAGCGCGTGAGAATGCAGACCCTACTGTGATGGAGATGTTGTGAGGAATAGAAGCTCGATTAGAAGCCACAAAGACAACCTAGAGAAGTGGCTGACATATTGAAGATGTAAGTGAAGATGAAGGAGAAGAAGCTCCGACAGAACAAGTAAACCTACCAGTGGTTGATCCAGATGAACAAAGGTTTTTAAGGGTTTTGAGTAGGGCGAACACTAAACCTCATTTTACCCCACCAAAATATGATGGGAAGTTAGATTCAGATGAATTGATGGATTGGATCTAAAATATCAAGAAGTATTTCAATTTTGAAAACACTACAGAAGAGAGGAAGGTGAAATATGCCTATACCTGATTGAAAGGTCATGCATCTCTTTGGTGAGAGCATTTGCAAGATGATAGACAAAGAAGAGGTAAAGAAAAGATTAAGATGTGGGATAGGATAATTGCTAAGTTGAAATCAAAGTTTGTGTTGGTGAATTATCAAGTGGTTTTATTTCAGAAGTTGCAGAATCTGAGATAGAAGGAATCTAGAAGTGAAGGAGTACATCGAAGCATTTTACAAGTTGAACATCAGATCCAGACATGTTGATGATGAGGTTGAATAAATTGAAATATATTTGAACAGACTGTGGATGTCTATACAAGATGAACTCAGTATGATCAATTTGGAGAATGTTGAAGAGGCTTACTAGTATGCCCTAAAGGCTGAAGAGAAATTAAACAAAAAACATGAGCAAAGATAAAGAGGTAGAGCTGGAAGGTTTACTAGAGGAAGATTTCAAGGAGGAAGAGGATATACCAGAGAAAGAGGAACCAGTACAGATTAAAAAAAAGATAAGAAAGTGAGAAAATAAGGCAATTCATACTAGAAGGATGATAGAAATTTCTACTGGAGGAGAGAACCAAAATGGTTATCGGAATGAGAACTTTGGAAGACAAGCCAAGAGGACATTCAGAGGAGCCTGCTTTAAGTGTGGAGGAGAAAGACACTGTGCATTTGAGTGTAAGAAGATAGAGGCTACCAGAAGAGTAGCAGTGGTGGAAGAAAACTCCACCAAATCAGACAATAAACCAGAAGATGGAGAACTATTGATGACGAGGAGAGCTTTGTGTCATACCAGAGGAAATGAAGAGCCCTTGCAGAGGAAGAATCTATTCAAGACTAGATGTAAGGTATCCGGTAAGTGTTGTAAAGTTGTTATTGATAGTGGTAGTTCAAATAATCTTGCTTTAGAGGAGATGGTGAATAAGTTGAAATTGGAGAGATTAAAACACCCTAAGCCTTACCAAATAACATGGATTTAGGATGAACATAAGTTGTTAGTAAGTGAACAATGTTTGGTAAAATTAAAAATTGGGAATTATCATGATGAAGTTTTGTGTGATATTATGCCTATGGATGTTTGTCATCTTTTGTTGGGTAGACCTTGATAGTTTGAAAGACAGACAATACATGATGGAAGGAAGAATACATAGACTATTATGGCCAATGGGATGAAGAATGTGTACTGATTCAAGAGCAATAAACAAGATCATAGTGAAATACCAATTTCCTTTACCTAGGATAGATGACATAATGGATTGTTTGAGTGGAGTAAAATACTTAACAAATATAGATTTGAAGAGTGGATATCATCAGATCAAGATCAAAGAAGGTGATGAGTGGAAGACAACATTTAAGACAAATGAAGGACTATATGAATGGTTGGTGATTCCTTTTCGATTGACTAATGCACCAAGTACTTTCATGAGGCTGATGAATGAGGTATTGAAGAAATTCTTAGGTATGTTTGTTATTGTGTATATGTATGCCATTTTGATTTTTAGTAAGACAAAAGAGGAGCATTTGTTGTAGTTAAGACAAGTTTTGTAGAGGTTGAGAGAAGAAAAGTTGCTGATCAATATCAAGAAGTGTACTTTCATGAAGGATGAGTTGGTCTATTTAGGATTTGTGATATTTGAGGATGGTATGAAGATGGAACCTAAGAAAGTGAATGCCATTGTTGAGTGGCCTACACCGGAACACATTGTGGAGGTAAGATCATTTCATGGATTGGCTAGTTTTTACTGAAAGTTTACTATAAATTTTAGTTCAGTTTGTAACCCTATGATTGAGACCATGAGAGGAGATTGGAAGAAATTCAAGTGGACCACTGGAGAATACAAAAGTTTTGAACTGTTAAAGCAGAAAGTGACTGAGCAGCCCATGTTAGCTTTACTGGATTTTAATAAAGTATTTCAAGTGGATTGTGATGCAAGTGGAACAACAATAGGAACAGTCTTGAGTCAAGAAGGGAGAGCACTAGCCTATTTCAATGAGAAATTGAATGATTCTCGATGGATATATTTAGTGTATGATCAAATTTTTTATGCCATAGTTCAAGCCTTGAAGAAATGGAGACATTACTTGTTATCAAGCTTTGCAGTATTTGAATAGTCAGAGTAAGTTGAATCAGAGAAATATGAGGTGGGTAGAATTATTGCAGAGTTACACCTTTGTGTTGAAGCATAAAAGTGGAAAATATAACAAAGTTGTTGATGCATTTAGTAGGAGAAGGAATTTTCTAACTAAGATGAGAGTGATAGTATTAGGTTTTGAAGATTTGAAGACCTTGTATGATGAAGACCCGGATTTTGCAGAACCTTGGAAAGCATGTAGAGAACTTGCTAGGGTTGAAAGAAGCAAATGGTTGGATTACTTCATTCAGGATGGAATGTTATTCAAGGGAATTTAGTTGTGCATACCTAAGAGTTCCATGAGAGAGAACCCGATAAAGGAGAAACATAGTGGAGGACTAGCTGGACATTTTGGCATTGACAAAATAGTTGCATTGGTAAGTGAGCAGTACTTCTGGCCCTAGATTCATAAGGATGTTGAGAGATATGTGAAGAGTTATAGAGTTTGTCAAGTTGCAAAAGGTAGTAGTCAGAATGTGGAAGTGTATAAATCTTTGACAGTATCGGTAAGACCTTGGGAGGATATAAGCATGGATTTCATACTTGGATTTCCTAAGACACCGAGAGGGAATGATTCTATATTTGTGGTAATGGATAGATTTTTGAAGATGGCTCATTTCATACCCTGTAAGAAGACATCTGATGCATTACATATAGCAGACCTATTTTTCAAGGAGGTGGTGAGATTGCACGGATTACCTAAGAGCATAGTTTCAGACTAAGGTACTAAGCTCGTTGGCTATTTTTGGAGAACACTTTGGAAGAAGATGAAGACAAATTTGAAGTTTGATTCTACTTTTCATCCATAGATTGATGGATAGACTAAAGTTGTTAACCATAGTTTGGGAAATTTGTTGAGATGTTTAGTGGGAGATAAAACTGAAAGTTGAGATTTGATCCTTGCATAAGCAGAGTTTGCCTACAACAATTCAGTGAATAGAAGTACTGGAAAAACAACTTTTGAAATTGTTACCAAAGTGCACCCTAGAGGTATAGCAAAATTGAGAGACAGTAGCAGTGAAGACCGAAAGAGTTCAGAAGAAGAAGATTTTGCAGATCATATGGCAGCATTGCATATTCAGGTTAAACAAAATTTGGAAGACATGAACAAAAAATATAAGGAAAAGGAAGATGCGAAGAGGAGATAAAGGAATTTGAAGTTGGCGATGAAGTGATGGTATATATGAGAAAAGAGAGATTCCTGGTTGAAACTTGTAATAAGTTGCAGATAAAAATGTTTGGACCCTATAAGATTTTAAGGAAGTTCATTTCTGGAAATGCATATGAAGTGGAGCTACCATATAGTCTAAGTATTTCACCCATATTCAACATTGTAGATCTTCACGAGTACCATGAATCAAAATTCAGTAAGGACAGTGTTGCAAACTTGTAGAAATAATTGCCCCGGATAGAACTAGATTAGATTGAAGAGATTTTGCATAGTAGGATTGGATGTAGTACCTAGAGCAGTTAGTATAAGGAATATCTTGTCAAGTGGAAGGACATACCAGTTGAAGATGTTGGCATTACATGAAGATTGCATCGATGAAGTATAGTTTTATCATTAATGTCAATAGTAATCGATAATGGAGTTGTATTACAACTAGTAATGATGCAAAAAAGAAACCAGTAGTAGAGTAGTTAAGGAAACCGGTATTGGTATTCAAGCAGAGTGATCAACCGGTAACCCTAACCAATTGATATGCAGAACCCTAACTGATGATGCTTGGTGAATCGGTTGTGATGAGCTATGACCGAATGATGATCGGAGATGAAGATGCCACATAAGCATGATGCACGTGATGAGTTTCAAAGTGGATTTGGTGCATGAAGATAACCGTTTATCTTGGGAATGAGCAAATGCATAACATGAAGTGAAAAAAATGTGATGAGCTACATGATCCAATGTGCAGTGATCCAGGAGCGGTTGATGTTGTCTAGAACAATGTGTAGTTGATTTCTATGTAATCCAATGGTTATGATTGAGCTGATATGTTTGTAATCTCTATAAGATTTGTAGGTTTTGTGCTGTGTTACCAACCTATTGTATTTATATTTAAGGTCGATGAGTTTTTTTGTAATTGTGTTGGCAATTTGGTTAAGTGTTGTAGTGTGATTGTTTCTGAATGAGAAGGAGTGTCTGTAGAATGTTGTGAAGGTAGATAGGAGCAGAAAAGGATCTGAATAAGAAAGATAATTCTATTACTAGATCAACAAAGAACCTATTGTTCTCTAACCATTACAATAGTTAAATCCCCTTACAGGGTAAGCTTTAAATGGCTTGGTATTGTTGAAATCCCCCAACCAGGTGATCCATGAGCTTGGATTTGAAATCCTTTACCGAGGTTACTCCTAATAGGGTATTGTAGTCAATCCCTTAATTAGGTGTTCCCTAACCAGGTCTGTTCTTAACAAGAAATTATTGTATAAGCTTCTAACAAGGCTTGGCTCCTAATAGGAAATTTTTTTGAAGAGTTTAAAATACTTACAGGTATTCATCCGCATCGTGGTTTTTCCCATTTGGGTTTCCACATGAAAAATCATTGTGTCAAGTGGTGAATGATTTTGTGGATGTGTTTTGATATGGTTGATTTGATTAAACTAGTCAAGCCACTTAGATATGTTTAGATGACCGAAAGTGATCTGAAATGAGCTACTATTGATGTTAGTAAAGTGGTTTAATGTTTTGGTTAAATGGTATGTGAGTTTCAGATTTGTTACACTATATCATTGATTTTCTGGTCAACCGATAAAGTTTGACAGTGCAGTTGCAGTTTTTGATACAGTGACTAAACCGGTTTGATTAGCAAGTTGTTTCTGCATTGGGATTAAGTTTGGTGAAAGTTCAGTTTTTTTTCTATCTAGTGATTCACCCCCCCTCTCATTATTTGATCGAATCCTTATTCTTTCATCATATTATCAATTGGTATTAGAAAATTTCAGGTCCTCTTGTGTTTAAGCCTAATAGCTTGAGGAAAAGATCTAAGAGAAAATGATGAAGAAAGAAGGTCCAAATCTCAATAGGGAAAATTATAGAATCTAGAATGATAGGATGAAGATCTACATCAAGATCTTAGGAAGTAAATATTGGGAACATGTTGTTACTAAATATAACTTACCTATTGTGATTTTGTCAGATGATCAAAAGAAGGAGCAACATGAGAACAATCAAGCATTGGGGGCCATTATCAGTTCCTTGTCCAATTCAGAGTATGTTGATGTCCATGGATTGGAGACTGCTTATGAAGTGTAGAACAAACAAGAAGATATCTATAGCGGTGATGAGCATGTTAAGATTGCCAAAGAAGAGAGTCTGAGAGGTAAATTTGATAACATGCAGATGGCTGAAGGTGAAAACATTCAACAATATGGTTAGAGGATCAAGGAGATAGTCTATGAGATCAAAAGTGCTAGAGGTACAGTGGAGGATACCATAGTGGTTAGCAAGGTGTTGAGAAAAATTCTACCAGTCTACGCTATCCGAGTTGCAGCCATTCAGGAACTCAAGTCTATTGATAAAACAAAGATAACTCTTGACTCCATCATTGGTAAATTAACTGCATTTGAATTAAATGGTTTTGATGGAAATTTTCAGATATCGGAATTCACATTTAGAGCCTCAGTTTCAACCCCAGTGGTAAGGAAAAGGAGATAAGTGATCCACAATCATGAGTCTAGATCCAATAGAGAGGTAGATAATGAAGACAACCTGATTGAGCTTGAAGCATTGTTGGCCAAATAGTTACCCAGAGGTATTGGTAAGTACAAAGGTAAATTACCTTTGAAGTGTGTTGCATGTAACTAGATTGGACATATTGCTGCTAAATGTCCTAATGGAGATAATGAGAAAAAATGTGAGAAGTATAAGAAGTATAAAGACAAAGGTAAAAGATATTGTCTCATTGCAGTAGATGGAGGAATTACAGATGAAGAGTCTGAAGAAGATGCAAATGAGGACATTGTCTTTATTGCTATTAAAGAAGAGATATCAGATCAGAAGGAATTACTCTCTCGCATGGATAGGTCAAATGACTGGATTATAGACAGTGGTCGTTCACACCACATGACCGATGATCGGAGTAAGTTTCTTACTTTGAGAGAGTTTAATGGAGGTGTTGTGAGATTTGGGAATGACTCACCCTGCATGGTGAAAGGAAAAGGATCCATCTCTTTGAATGGTAAAAATAGTGCAGATGATGTCTACTGGGTTGAAGGATTGAAACACAATCTTTTGAGTGTTTCTCAACTCAATGACAAAGGTTACCCACTGGAATTCAAGAATGGAGTCTGCAAGATTTATGAAAGCAAAGGTGAACTGATTGCAACCGACAAACATACCAGAGGTAACTTGTTTCATTTAAGTTCTAAAGTCAACAATTGTTTAATTGGAAAAGTAGAAGATAGTTGGCTTTGGCATTGGAGATTCTGTCATGTAAATTTTGATAACATTGTAAAAGTCAATAAGTCCAAATCAGTAAGAGGTTTTCCGCAGTTGGACAAACTAGTGAATTCTTTGTGTAAGGAATGTCAGTTAGGGAAGATGACATCCTCAACCTTCAAGAGAAAATCTTTCTTAGCAGAACATTTGCTAGAATTGGTTCATACCAATCTTTGTGGACCAATGAGGACTAGGAGAATTCAAGGTGATCAATATTTCATGATATTTACTGATGATTGCTCAAGGATGATGTGGGTCACATTCTTGAAAGACAAGACAAAAGATTTTAGAAAGTTTAAGGCATTGAGAGTCTTAGTTGAAAATGAAAGTGGAAAGAAGATAAAGTGCTTAAGAACTGATCAAGGTGGTGAATTTACTTTAGAGGAATTCACAAGATACTATGAAGACAATAGAATTAAGAGGCAACTTTTTGCACCTAGGACACCACAATATAATGGTATTGTAGAAAGGAACAACCAGTCAGTTGTTGAAGCTTCTAGGACTATGCTAATTCAAGGAGGTGTAGCTAAGAGATTCTAGAGAGAAGCTGTGAACACACATGTTTATACAATGAACCAGATACTAGTTAAAAGAGGGAAGGATAAAACTCCCTATGGGTATTGGTATGGTAGATCACCCAATGTTAGTTACTTTAAGATTTTTGGTAGTAGATGTTTTATCAAAAGAGGTGATTATAATGGTAAGTTTGATGCCAAGAGTGATGAAGGCATATTTATTGGCTACTCCACCAAGAGAAAAACTTACAACTGTTACAACAAACGGACCAAGAAGATCATTGAAATTGTTAATGTTTGAGTTGATGAGTTTCTTGAGAAATCAAGAGAAACCAATGAGGAGAAGGAGGAAGAAGAACCTTACACACTATTTTTGGAACCGGAACCGGTGAAGACAAAAGTTGGAGAACAGAATAGAGAAGCCCCAGTTCAACCAAAATAGGGAGGTCCAATAGAAGAAGAAGAAAGTGAAGAAGAAGAACCTGGAAATCAAGATCATGTCATTCTAAGGTATGTTAGACTCAATCATAGCCCCAACTAGATTATTGGAGACATGAATGCAGGTGTGCTAACAAGAACAAGGATTAGAGAGAACTCTTGTATGATTTCCACCATTGAGCCTAGAACTGCAAAAGAAGCATTTGCAGATGAAGACTAGATTAAGGAAATGGAAGAAGAACTTGACCAGATAGAGAAGAACAATACCTGGTCATTGGTACCCAGACCAGAGAACAAGAATGTAATAGGTACAAAATGGGTATTCAGGAATAAACTAAATGAAGATGGAGTAGTGGTCAGAAATAAAGCCAGATTGGTATGCAAAGGATATGCACAAGAAGAAGGTGAAGACTATGGTGAGACATTTGCACCAGTTGCAAGATTGGAAGGAGTAAGGACTCTACTTGCATTTCTAGCATACAGAGAATTCAAAGTATATCAGATGGATGTTAAGTCAACATTTCTAAATGGGATATTGGAAGAGGAAGTCTACATTGAACAACCAGATGGTTATGCTTTAACTATAGAAATGGACATGGTGTGGAAATTACATAAGGTATTATATGGACTAAAGCAAGCACCTAGAGAATGGTATGAAAGATTTCACTCTCACTTGGTGAAGATAGGTTTTTAGAGAACCAGTGAAGACAATAACATATATCTTAAGTCAGAAGGAGACAAGATACTGGTAAGTGAGGTATTTGTTGATTATATCTTTTTTAGAGGAAATGATGATATGTGTCATGATTTTGCTAATGAGATGAAGAATGAGTTTGAGATGTCATTGGTAGGTGAGATAATTTTTTTTATAGGTCTGCAAATCCAACAGATGAAGGAAGGTATTTTCATCACACAATCCAAATATGTGAAAGAAGTATTGAAGACTTTTGGAATGGGAAACTATAAACCAGTTAGAACACCAATGGTTATAGGCTATAAATTATCTAAGGAGGATGACTCTACATCAATGGATAAAAATGAGTATAGGTCAATGATAGGTAAACTACATTTTGTTGTCCACAACAAACTAAATATTGCTCATGCAGTAGTATTGGTTTCTAGATTTCAGAAGAGCCCAAAGGAGACACACATGGTAGCAACTAAAAGAATTTTCAGATATCTGAAAGGAACAATCGATAATGGATTATGGTATCCATATGTAGGAAACTTTGATTTAAATGTCTATACAAATGCAGACTAGGCAGACAATGTTGATAAGAGGAAGAGTACAACTGGAGAAGCATTCTTTCTTGGAGGAAGACTAGTGTCTTCGACCAACAAGAAAAAAAGTTGTATCTCACAATCTACAACATAAGATGAATGTATTGCAACATATATGAATTGTACCCAAGCAATCTGGATGAAACATGTTCTGGAAGGTTTCAAGTTGAAGCTATCAGAACCACGAAGGATTTTTTGTGATAACACCAGTTCGATAAACATTTCTAAGAACCCAGTGTTGAATTATAGGAAAAATCATATTGAACTGAAGTATCATTTCTTGAGAGAGAAAGTGCAAAGTAAATATGTGTCACTAGATCATGTATCTACTAAGGAACAACTAGCAGATATCTTTAAAAAACCTCTACCTAAAGCTACATTTGAGTATCTTAGAGGTAAGTTAGGGGTTGTACCCCTACATGAGGTCAATTAAGGAGATGGGGAAGCCATCAATCCTGAAGCCTATTGAAAATATTTAAGTAGGATTAGTGTAGAGTGGAGCTATTACACAGGGAGAGCAACTAGTTACAGATTAGTGAAGCATGGAATGATTAAGCTTCACTTTGGCATTTTCGTCAAAGGGGGAGAATAACCGTATATGATTCAATAGCCAGTTACTAGGTGAAGACATGAAGATACAGTTGAAGGAGAGTATATGGGAAAAATGTAAACCAAGATTCCTATACTTGTGTATGTGTATACTCTCAATCATCACAATCAAAGGGTATTGGTATTTGTATTGCCATCAATGCCAAAGGGGGATATTGTTAGCATTGCATGAAGATTTCATTGATGAAGTATAGTGTTGTGATTGATGTCAATAGTAACCAATAATGGAGTTGTATTACAACTAGTAATGATGTAACAAAGCAATAGGTAGTAGAGCAGTTAAGCAAACTGGTATTGGTATTAAAGCAGAGTGATCAACCGGTAACCCTAACTAGTTGATATGAAAAACCCTAACTGATGGAGCTTGGTGAATCGGTTGTGATGATATATGACCGAATGATGATCGAAGATGAATATGCCATGTAAGCATGATGCATATGATGAGTTTCAAAGTGGATTTAGTGTGTGAAGATAACCGTTTATCTTGGGATGAGAAAATGCATAACATGAAGTGAAAACCGTGTGATGAGCTACAAGATCCAATGTGCGATGATCTAGGAGCAGTTGATGTTGTCTAGAACAATGTGTAGTTGATTGCTATGTAATCCAATGGTTATGATTGTGTAGACACCTAAAATTAATATTTAATTAATTTAAGCCTATCAACATAATTAATTGACTTTAATTGTGCTATCCTTAATCCTCTCAGAATCAATTAAATCTAATTTAATTAATCCTGTCACTATAGTCCAAAAGTTAATTTATCAAATAAATTAATTATTCCCCTATTCTTCTAAAGTCCCCTCCAATAATCATTTCCTCTAAACCCACTCAGTTAAATAATTTTAATTAATTAACCTAGTCATGTGATTCCTACAAATCACTTTTCCTAATCCCACTTAGCCTAATTAATTCTTCTAGAATCTCTCATAATCATGCTTATCATTATTCTCCAATTTTTTAATTCCCACTCATGTCACATCAACATTGAGTCTCTCAAAGAAATTCAAATTTCTTTGAATCCCTCAATGCATCCTTATTTTGGAATTTTTAATTCCTCAAGTTTGAAATTCAAATTTCTCCCCCCTTTTTCCAAAGGAATTTTATATTCCTGTTTATTTTCCCAAGGCACCCTTGATCCATGCCTTCTATCCAAAATCAATCTCAACCCTTCATAATCAAATCAATCTTGGCCCTCCATTGGCCTTCTCCAATCTATAAATTGGAGCCAATTATCCTCACAAAAGGATCCACTTCTCATGCATCCTCATGCTGCTCTATTCCACTCTCATCCTCTTCTAATCCTTACTCAAATCCAATAATCCAATAATCCATCAATCCACTTACCTTTTTGAGCACAAGGAGAGAAACCCACATTCACTTATCTCTCTCCAACTCTCCATTTGTCAAACTTTGGAGCTAGCAAAGTTCTTAGAGGCAAGGAGGACAAGGAAGAGCTACATGAAATGGGAGCTTCATGAGTATACTTATGTTTTATTTTGTTTTCATGATGTTCTTGTTCAAATATTTCTTGATATCTCATTTAAATGGATTTTGTGTTTATTGAATACTAATCAGGCACTAACCATCTTATTGGGAGACAGATTGAACCGATATGTTTGTAATCTCTATGATATTTGTGGGTTTTGTGTTGTGTTACCAACCTATTGTATTTGTATTTAAGGTCGATGAGTTGTTTTGTAATTGTGTTGGAAATTTGGTTAAGTGTGGTAGTGTGATGTACCTTCCTTTTGTAACTCTCTTATTTTTGTGGTCCTTTTATCACGTGACTTAGTCATATTATTACCCATGTTGTCTTCACACATGTTTGTATTGTCCATACTGTCTGAAATTTTTTCTTCTTCATCATATAAAGGATTTGAGAATACATGAAAATCCTTTTCACACATATCATGGTAGTAGGGAATATGATTTTCCTCTATCACTTCATCACATAAGGGGTTTGAAAATATTTGAAAGCCATTTTCAAATTTGCATACCTCCTCTTTATCAATTGTATCATCAAGGTACTCAGGTATGGATTCACTCTCCTCATGACTGGTACAATATTCTTCATCAATGTTAGCAACAATTTCTTCAGGTTCTGACTTGTACTCACAAACATCATCAATTGCTTCTTCGTCAGATGGGACTTCCAAAGGGATAACTGATTCTTCTATATACTCATCTTCATTTGCATCTCTTATGTTGATGTTACTCATCTCATGCAAATCATGTATTTTTTTATTCAATTCTTCAAGAATTGAACATGCTGATTCCAAACTGTCAGACCCACATTCTCTCACGATCAATTCCTCCAATATAGCTGAATTAAGTTGTGTATTATCAAGCATTTGGAAATAAGTCACCATTATTCTGCCAATCAATTTTACTATAGATTCACCTTCCTTTCTTCTTATGTTGTAGATTGCATTGCCGCAATCATAATCTGATTGAATCTGATTTTGGTATGGATAACCAATTGAAGGGCTAGCGACTGAAGTGTTGTCCTCGATTACACCATAGAATTCTTCCATGAACCACCTCTCAAGTTCTTCCCATGATGAGATACTTTGTTGGGGTAACAAGCTGAATGACTCCTCTGCAACATCCTCCAATGTTAGCACAAACCATTTCATAATTGTTTCTTCTGAGTAGATTCTGAAGGTCTCAATAAACCAATAAAATGATTTTAGGTGCCCAATTGGTGATTCCCTTTCATCTCCATGGAACCTCCACATATAGATCTTCAACTCATAGGGAAATACATATGGATATTCAAGGATGTTACCAAAATCCAATGGCTTAAATCTTCCTGGAATATTCCTGTCTCTTTGTGGCTGTGGTTGCCACTGTGCATATTTTTCTGAAGATGCTTCTCCATAAAAATATGGATATTCAAACATACTGAATGCTACTGATCTTTTTTCATTTAATTTTCCTTTTTACAGAGTCACCACCTCTTTCATAGAGGACATAAGTTATTTATTTCTTCTGAGTTCTCTCCCATAGCAGAGTCTTAATAATTCTTCCCCAGCAGAGTTGCCAATCTGTTGGGTCTCAAATCAATAGATTGGATAGGTTCTAAGGAAATGCCAACTCCTATGATCAAACCCTCCAATTGACTTGGCCAACTTATAGAGTGAACCTATTTGGTTACTAACTCTCTCACTTTAGGCTCTGCAGGACCTAGGCAGGTATACCTACTCACTAGTTGTTCCTTCAACTAATGCTTTTTATAGCAGATTTAGTGTCTTAATCTGATATCTCCTAGTCTTAGAATGGCATAAGTTTCTTAAACAGATTGATTTCAGATGTGTGTATTGATCTATGTATCTTGTAAAAGTATATATGTTACACTTTGGCTAAATTACCTACTATACCTACTCTACTAATCCTAATGCTTAAAAGTAAAGGGTAATTGGTATGGTTAAAGGGTTTGTTTACAAATGACCAGTGCCTTTCCTCTTATTTGGGCTACAAAGTCTTATATTTCTTCAGGACTTATTGTGTAAACTTATGAGACAATTTTTAAACCCACCCCTTTTGGCAAGTCTGTCAGTTACTGTTTCTTATGAGCTCTATTTTGATGTCTATATTGTAAACCGCTTGAATGAATTTAACCCTAACTTTGAGAGACCATCCAAGGAAGAAATACCAAGAACAATTACAATTCACAAGTAAATCTTTTTTGATCCAAATTTACAATATGAAACACAAAATTTCATTGGAAGAACACAAATAACCTTATCTCCTTTAGATAATATCACAAGCAACTGCCTTCTAAAAATATGTTAACTCTCAACACATATGAGAAAGAAAATGCAACTGGTTATTTTTGATAAAAAGTTTAAAAGTACAAAATTGCCTCCACCTTTTGTCTCTCTCTATTCTTTCTTTTTTTTTTACATTTTACATCACACATATATATGCGTTTGAATGGTTTTCATACCCCTTTGGGTGAAAAGACACCCCCCTTTTAAATAAAATTAATTCCAAATCCCGAAATTGCCTTAGTTTATGTAATTAATTGTCACTTTACAAGTTGTTTAGGCATATTAGAGGTATTTTAAGGCTATTTTATGGGTATATAATGGATAAATGGTCTTTAAATGATGTAAATACCCCCTTTGGTGCTTCACACTCCATTTTTTATGCCCATTATTGTGTTTATGTTATGGTTTCATATTGTACAACAAATATAAAATATATTACTTGTACCTATTCAATATATATATATGTATATATATATTTAGAATTTTTCTTGCTCCTTGTATTGGAATTTGGAATTCTAAAAATTGCAAATTTTAGGGTTCCAACACCCCGGATGTCTAATACAGGAGCATCCCCAGTTCACAACAATCTTGCATCAACCAAAAACATTTTACTTTCTGTTAGCAGTTTTAGTTTTCCTTTCCGTGTGTCTCGATTTTGGTTCATCGGGTTTTGTGGAGTTGGATTCTACTTGAAAACTTGATGATCTTTCTTTCTTTCAGATTGCATCGCATTTGATTCACTTTCCAGCAAGATATCACTATTGGTTTTCATGACAATTTCTTGTTACCGGTTATTCCTTTGTTATCGATTACCTTAGACCTATTCTGGTGATCTACCAGAACCCATTCTAAAGATTGCAGAGCCTTGGACATTGATCTCAATGTTCCTTGGCGTGTGGCCGACCTTGTACATTTCATCCTTTGGATTTTCTGGAGGAATATTTTGGTAGAGGCCAACCTTTGTTATTTTCATGTTAGGTCTTGTTCTTCGGATTTTGATCCCTTTTGGGCCGACTGGATCCTTTGGATCGATATATATAATTGTAATTATGCTTTAGAATTGAATCAATTAGAATCAATCAGAGAATTAGATAGCTAGAATATACATAGAAGATAGATATTTCGATTCAAGGTCTTGGTTGCGACCTATTCTACCAGGTCAGTGAGCCGGTATGTTGTAACCCGGTTGTTACTAGTTGGATGTAATCAAATTTCATGCAATAAAGCTATTTGTTTTGCATTGCCTCCATTATACCTTTGTTTTTCCATTGTGTTTACTCTTGCTGGCCAGTCTGGATTGATCTCTTTGAGGTCCCTCCTCCTGACTGCTTCAGTTGATTTTTTGGGGGTAAGTAAATAATACTACTTTATGATTTTTACCTCAAAACTATGCATGATAGGTATAAGATATAATTTTTGGGAATTTTCTGATTGGTTGAAATCTTTCTAAAGTTTTGGTTTCAATTTTTAATTATTTTCTTTCTTTGTGCATTTCCGAGTTGGCTTGTTTAATAATTTTGAATATTGATAAAGTTTTCTGGATTGGATTCGAAGATTGCTTGATTGGAGTTAAAGACATCAGTTTTCCACAATCCATTATGTTAACTGCTACTATTTCTCGATTTGATTGTGTCTATGCTTTTTGGATGCAAAAAAAATAGACACAATCGAATCTAGAAATAGAAGCAGTTGATTGGAGTTGCTGGATTGAGACTTGCTCTTCTTCAAATTTCCTTATCTTTACTCTATTTTTTCAGGTTGGAGCTTTGACTTCATCTTGCATTTTGATTTAAGAGGAATTGTTTTCTGTGTACGTGTTGAAAGATTGTTTGTAGGGGGAAATAATAATTTTTATAGTTTCTATTACAAATATTGGGGGTTGTTAAATAGATATAAACATATATGAGTATTATTGGTAAAATTTGTATATGGGAAAGTTGCCGTGAAATTAGAATTCTGCATTCTCTGTATGTTGTGTCTTGCATTGTCTTCCTTGTGGACTTTTTGAGTCCTTGATTGCTCTTCTTATATATGTATAAGTCCTCTTTCTAACTTATCATATCTCTTGGTGTTATCTTTTGAGTTCTGGGAAAGTATGTGTATGTCGGTGTGTAGGAGGTGCTAGTAAATAATGTTAAATTTCCTCTGTATGATTTTTTTTGTCCTATTTATGTGTTGATTTGGATTTATTTTAGCCTTAGACACCTTTTGGAAGTGAATTTGAGCCCTTATGTGAGTCTATGATCATTTTTGGGCAATGTCGTAATTTAATTTATTTTGTTTCTCATATTTTTGGGTCTCTGGCACCATGTACTATATAATGGCCTCTATACGCTACATAATGGATTCTATGTTCCATTCTAAACCATGGATGCACTAATATGCTTCATGTATGTGCCAATTTGCCTTGCCTTGCCAGTTTGATAGTTTTTATTTGTCTGAGGTTGAATTTTGGATTTTGGCTTGTACCAAATGCTTTCCAGTGATTATCTTGAGTTTCTTTGAAATGCTTATGGTGCAATATAATTCATTTTATTGTTGATTTGGCTATGGTAAGAGGGATATTACCGTGCCATTGAGGGTTCTGCATAATTGAAGTTATAGCTCCAACAAGGGGAATGATTCCTTGTTGTTGAGGTTGATTTTATATGAGCTCTAGTGGGATGGATGTGCCCCATTGTTGAGGATTGTATTTTTATATTGTTGAGTAAGATTGTGTATTCCTTACTCTTGTTTATTATTGTGCTCTTGATGGTTGAGGCTCTTGATTTTCATGATGGCTTTATGGTCCTTGTTATGCTTCAGATTTGTATCAATATGATGTTGTTTTTAGTAAATTATATGTATGAGCCTCCTTCTGATGATGTTATTGTTATGTTTTACCCTAAGATATTGGTCCATGGATAGGAGGAGTGTGCTCTTGCATGTGTAGGACCAAGGTCATGAGCAATAGGTTTCTAAGAGGTTCCTTGTAAGGATTCTTAGGGTCTAGACCTATCATAGAGCCACATGGAGATTTTTTATTTAATTTGCAAGTGATAACAATAATAATTAATTATTGGGATGGGTAAATAGGATTCACCTAATCAATATAATGAAATTGATTTGTGGCCTCACCTCATATCCCTTAAGTAGAGAATCAAGATGAGCTTGGGAAGATCATAGAGATGGTAAGACAAACTCCCTTTATTGCTCATAGGTTGAGATGGTTCCACATATCTATCAGGGTGTGGCTTGTCCCCTTCTATGTGAGGATAACATGTGATGACACTCTTTCCCTACACATGTCTATGATCCTTATGCCTTGGTTGTTGAGTACACCTCTGGGAGTTTATTACATTTCAATTTAGTGTTGTGTTGTGATTTGGTGTATTCATTATGTGATTGATTTTCTAGGATTGTGAATTCTTGTCCTCTGGTTGTTAGGTGTCAGCCTAGGTCTAGAGTGTTAGTTGGAACCTTGTGTCATCTCCTAGCATGGGGGGTCTTTCCTTATTGGTTCCACATGGTTGGGTGGTTTGATACCTTCTTCCATTGGGATGTTCTTCATTGGATTCTAGCATATGTGGATTTATAGCTTCTCTTCATGTGGATGGATCTTTGGAGTATCTATGTAATTGAGATTTAAATCACGTACTTTATATCATGAGATATATGCAATTGTAAAGAAAGAATGTGTGATTAGTACCTTGTAAACATATGTAATAGAACTTGTAGTAGGTTGAGTTCATGATGGGTTGTAAGGAATTATGATTGTTGTAACTGGATATTCCTTATGTATATAATTCTAGATTGGAAAGGAACTAAATGATTAAGTAATGTGATTGGTTTATCTTGAGTGTATCTATAGATAGTAGTGAGAATGTTTAATGATTCATGTATGTCTTTGAGAGGAAGTACTTACTCCTTAATACTGGTTATCATAGAATGTGATTATGATTAAGTAGTTGTAGATCATATGGTTTTCTTAAGGAAAAATGAACTAGATTTTCTTTAGATGATAATTTATGTGGAAAGATGACATTATCTTTCTAGATGGATTTTTAAAGGGAATCATGAAAATTTGATTTGGTGCTTTAAAATGAATCCAAGAGTTAATGGGATTAAGTAGGATTTTCATTCTTATGTTAGATAGGAAGTAATTGATTAAGCACTTAATGTGATGAATGTTTATCATATTACATAATGAAGGTTCTTATGTGTTATTGTTAGTTAACTAATGGTGTTGAGATACCCTAGGGAATGGATGTTAGTGAGTTTTATCTATGTCCATTGTGTAATATGTTCCTTTGTTAATGTTAATGGTTTAGATGTGTATTTTATAGATGGTTGATGATGTAGGAGCATCCCTAGTTTATGACAATCTTGCATCAACTAAAAACATTTTCTTTTCAGTTTGTTTCCTATTTTGCAGTTTTAATATTTCTTTGCATTTTCTCACTAGATATTGTGGAGGTGGATTTTTTTCATGGACATGTTCATCTACCTTATTTTTTTGACAAGTTATCACTTCTAGAGTTTGAGACAAATTTCAAAGTTTGGAACATGGGAACCTCTTGGCCCTATTTGGCTATTGGCGATTTTTTTGGATCACTTATGTAGCTTGTAGAGATTCAGTTTGTTGTTTCCAATTTTCCTTGGCATGTGTTCGACCTTCCCTTGGGTTTGCACTTCATTCTATGTATTTTCTAGAAGGATCTCTTTGGCGAAGGCCAACCTTGTTGTTTTCACGTTACATCTTGTTCATCAGTATTTATTTCATTTTGGGCTGACATGGATCATATAAATAAATGTAATTAAGCATTTAGAAATCAGTTAGGAGAACATAGAAGAAAAATATAAAGGTTAGGAAGTCCAGAGTTTGCTCACATTATTGCTCGAGCCCGAATATAGTATTTGAGAATGTATGTAATCATACCAGTATGTCAAATCTTGTAAGTTGCATGTTACTGATATATTATAATTAATTTTCATGATATGATATAGTCTGTTTCTGCATTGTCTCCATCACATTGAGTTGTTTTTGTTGTGTAAATCTTGTTGCATGGTCTGAATTGTACTCTAAGGACTTTCTTACCATGACTACACCAAATGGTATCAAGGTGATATTTCATTTCAGAGATTGCTTTGTCCTGTAAGATTTTTTTTAGGGTGGCAGATTGAGGATCCAACCTGCAACTACAAAGGGCTAGCATGAAGATGGAATGAAGGGGTGGTGGAGTACGTGGAAATGCAGATCCTATTGTGATGGAAATGATGAGAGGAATCACAACCCAGTTAGAAGCTATTGAAATGACCAAGAGAAGAGGTTGACATATTGAAGATGTGAGTGATGATGAGGAAGAAGTAGCTGAAGAACAAGCAACAAATCCATCGGTGAATGATCCACATGAAGAAAGGTTTATAAGAGCATTGTCTAGAGAGAATATCAAACCATATTTTACCCCACCGAATTATGATGGCAAGTTAGATTCAGATGAATTACACAATTGGATCACGAAGGGGAAAGTATTTTGATTTTGAAGGTACCACGAAAGATAGTAAGGTGAGATATGCTTGCACTAAGTTGAAAGGTCATGCATCTCTTTGGTGGGAGCATTTGCAAGTAGATAGACATAAGAGAGGTAAAGAGAAGATTAAATCTTGGGAGCAAATAGTTAGCAAGTTGAAATCAAAGTTTATGCTTGTTGATTATCAAGTGAATTTGTTCTAGAAATTACAAAATCTGAAGTAGAAAGAATCTAGTGTGAAGGAGTACATCGAAGCATTCTAAAAGTTGAATATCATGTCTAGACACACTGATGATGAGATTGAACAAATTTATACGTATTTGAATGGGTTACGGATGTCGATACAAGATGAAATCAGTCTAATCAAGTTGCAGTGTTAAATAAGCTTATCAATATACCTTGAAAGTAGAAGAGAAGTTGAACAAAATAAATGAGAAGAAGAAAAGAGGTAGCGGTGGAAGGTTTTCTAGAGGAAGATTTTAGGAAGAAGAAGTTATTTCAGAGGAAGAGGACCCTATACAAATCAGAGCAAAGACAAGGAAGTTAGCAGATATGGTAGTTCATACCAGAAGGATGATAGAAGTTTTTACCAGAGAAGAGAACCTGATGGGTACTAGAAAGAGGGTTATGGAAAAGAGGACATAAAAAAAGATAAAAGAGAGTTTAGAGGAACCCGCTTTAAGTATGGAGGAGGACATCATGCTTTTGAATGTAAGAGGGTGGAGAACATTGGAAGAAGAAGACCATACTAGACTAGATAATAAACAAGAAAATGGAGAATTTCTAGTGATGAGGAGAGCTTTGTGTCACACCAAAGATGATGAGGAACCCTTGCATAGGAGGAATTTGTTCAAGATGAGATGCAAGACAATAAGTGTTGTAAAGTCATTATTAATAGTGGTAGCTTAGATAATCTTGTTTCGAAGGAGATGGTGAATAATTTGAATTTGGAGAGATTGAAGCACTCTAAGCCTTATCAGATAGCATGCATTTAGGATGATCATAAGATACTAGTAAGTGAACAATGTTTGGTGAAATTAAAGATTGGATCTTATTATGATGAGGTTTTGTGTGATATTATTCCTATGGATACATGTCATATTTTGTTGGGTAGACCTTGGCAGTTTGATAGACATTCAATACATGATGGGAGGAAGAACATATACACTATTGTTAAAAATGAGATGAAGTAGACCTTGTTACCCTTCGAGGAGCCTCTGAAAAATGAAGTTTGTACAAGTGCTAAAATCTATTTGGTAGATGGAAGAAAATTCCTGGATGGGATGAGACATGAGAATGTGTATTTTGCCTTAGTTCCAAAGAAGATTGACAATCTGAAGCATGAAGGAGGACAATCAGAAGAAATAAAGAAGTTGTTAATAGAATATGAAGACATCATTTCAGATAATGTACTTGATGGATTACCCCTTGTGAGGAGTATCAATCATTGCATGGACCCGATTCTCAGAGCTAGTTTGTCTAATAAAGTAGCACACCAAATAACTCTAGTAGAGAATGCGGAATTGAATAGAAAAGTACAGGATTTGTTGAGAAAAGGTTTGATCAAAGAAATTTTGAGTGCTTGTACAGTGCCAGCATTGTTATCTCCTAAGAAGGATGGACAATGGAGGATGTGTACCTGTTGTCACTAAGGATTGTACCCGTGATGCTAAGTGCGAAACCAAGCAATCCTATGAAACATGGAAACACCTTCGAGCCTGTGGGTTGATCAAAGTGAAGGTGAATCTCTGGAGATCAGGTCGGCTTCCTGTTTGGTGAATCTCTTGTAAATACTTGATAAGAAGAGGGATCAAAAGGGATAGAAAGCTTGTATGTAATGAAAATCTATTCTAATGAAGGTGATGAACCAAATATCTTATCTAAAATTTGCAACCTTCTTAACTCACAAAAACTTCAACAAATAACTCTGATTGCTTCACATTTCAACTGAAAACATGTGAATGCATAAATATTTCATAGAAAGGTCCTAATTAGAAAGCCCGCTTGAAGGAAAATAAAACTATTTCCACAACTTCAAACTTATGAGAATCATATTACACAATCTATAACAAGCATTAACATTGTATCTTCTTGAAATAACACTATTTGAAAGAGACAATATCAAAGGATTCAAAGAATAAATCACATAAAAATCATGAATATCTTTTATTCAACATCAGACAAGAAGTATCAAGAAGTAAATTTGCTTCTATTTTATTGAAAATCAAGGAGTCTGCTATTACAAAACTCAAATACTACTGAGCTACAATGCCTTTTGCAAAAATGTCTATGCAAAAAGAAAGAACCAGAGGGAAAAAATAAGGAGAGGAGGAATATGTAGAAATCTTGATGAATCCCCTTTAAAAACCCTAAAATGGTTGCATGAGAAGAGACTTGGGCGAATCTGCTCAAAAATGGCATAAAAACTCATGCATAATACTGTAGATAATAATCTTTACTACTCAAAAGGACTGCCACTAATCCTTTATGAAGAGAAAAATCTCTTTACTAAATATGGAATTTCCAGTCCTGCCGAACAAAGCTTCACTGAAAAAGAAGAAATCATTGTTTGCTAATCTGCATATCCATGTGCGAAAAATAGCTATCCCCATGCGAAAGCTGCATGATGAATTGAACTGTGACTATATTAAAAAGAAATCCCATTGAAAATATCTTATGGATTCCCTAGCAACTGCTCTTCACGTTGAAACTTCTGTTAAAAATGATTGAAGAAATGCATCTCTCTATTTTGTGGGCTTTTCAATGGTATGTAACACTTGCATATTGGACAATCGATCAACATTTGCATTAATATTTCATGCAGGAATCAACTCTTCACTTGGCGGGCTTTTCACTGTGTAGACAATCAGTTATCCCGACCTCCGAAAACAAATCTATCAGGTCAACGACAAGTCAATCAAACAACCATCCTGATCGTTCAATCTACCTTGACCTTATTCTGCACTCTGTCACGTGGCACTCCCTGATTGGCTCCTGGTTCTCTATTCTTTTATCTTAACATGACCTCACTAATGGCTTAGAATGAAACTATTATTTGTCGCCAACTCCAGATGGATATTTGTTGACAAACTTCAAGTAGCAGTATAGTGACCACCATCGGATCCGTTAGGAAATTTCTTTCTTTTTACCTCTTTAATCACTTGACTGTCTGCCTTAACCGTCAGATTTTTCTTTAGCCGCTGGGACTGCTAGTGGCTTGTCACTATATCCACATGCTTAATGTTTGGGCACTTTTCCATTGTGGCTTAGCGACAACCATTGGATCTGTCAAGACTTGCTTGACCTTTAAAACCTTTCCTGAGTTTCTATTTGAAAATGGGCCCACTTAGTCACTTGACCCTATCCACGAATCCACTTTGTTTGCCATCTAGACTGTCATCTCAACTTGGGCACACTTTGAAAAATGACTTCTTGAGAAAAGCTTGGCTATGATAGACCCCCAAAAGGATTCATCAAAAACACTAGTTTCATCGATAAGAAGATAGATTGAGGAAATTAGAAGTGGTTCCATCCATAAGATAAGGGCATATGTGAAAACAAGATATTGATGAGACATGAAAATAGATCTCCGAGGATGGAAGTTTGGCCAAAAGAGTAATGTTGAAGGAACCAATAGATATTTTATTGATGTTGGTACAAGGGACGGATGATTCCTGCATTACTTCACACTTTCTATCAGGTCTTCGGCATAACATCAAAATGAGATTATCAATACCCGATGACTTCTTTGATCTCCTTTGCACTTTCCGTCGAGCCTTCGGGATAACATCAACCTACTACTCTGATACCCGATGCCCCACTCACCGCTTTGCATTTTGTTTTGGGCTTTCGGCATAACATCAACATGAGGATACCGATAACGCAATTATTTCCTCACTGCTTTGCATTTTTTATCGGGCCATCAGGACAACATCAGAATGAGGATACTGATACCCGATGACTTCCTGCATTCACACTTTTTTCCACATTGCTTCTCCATCGGGCCTTCAGAATAACATCAGAATGGGGCTGCCGATACCCAATGACTTCCTTGATCTCTTTCGCATCTTCCCTGCAATGCTGTGCACCCTTTTGCACATTGAATCTCCATTGGGCCTTTGGGGTAACTTCAACATGGGGTTCCCGATGACCAATGGTTTCCTCACCGCTTTGCACTTTCTATTGGGCCTTCAGGACAACTTCAACATAGATCTTCCCGATGTACGATGGCGGTACATTGGTTTTTACTTTCTTATCGAGTCATCGGGACAACATCAGAATGGGTCTTACCGATATCCAATGGACTTGTACCACTTTGCACCTTGTATTGGGTCATCGGGACAACTTCAACATGGAACTACTGATAACCCGATGATTTCCTGCACCACTTTTTCACTTTCTATCAAGTCTTTGGTGTAACATCAACATGAGGATACTGATGGTGACCTCCACTGCTTCACACCTTCTTTTGGGCTTTCAACACTTTTCTATCGGGTTATCGACATAACATCAAAATGGGATTACTGATATTTTGATTGTGACTTGGGCTCACTGCTTTGCATTCTCGATCGAGCCTTCGGGATAACTTAAAACCTGTTACTCTAATAACTTGATGACTTCTTTCAACCACTTTCCACTTTCGGGACAACTTCAAACCTGTTACTTCGATAACCCGATGACTTGGGCTCACCTTGTTGCCAAGTCGCGGTGATAACTGGGCTAGCATCTTTTCCTTGCGACTTAGTGATGGCCATCAGATCTTTTTGCCCAACCATTGGATGTGATGAATCTGGTCGATTTATACCCTTGCTCTTTTTGGTTTGATGGAAAATTTGGGTCGCCTTGAAATGGGCACGTGCGAGGTCCACTGGGCCACAAGCTGCCTTTTTCCAAAAGCTTTCAAGCTTTTGATGCTTGATATGTGCGTGGTGTTATGTTTAAATAGTGAGAGTTTCCTCCCCACTACCAATGTGGGATAAATACTTTTCACGACCCCTGTTGTTGTATGTGACCTGCACCTGAGCATTTGTCATGAAAATCTCTGAGCTTGATGCTTGAAAACCTCTGAGTCTTTCTTTGTCAACACTTGATCAGGTGGCAGGGAGAATTTGTCCTTCTTAAATCAGCATGCTGAGCTCAACCTCTTCGGGAGACCATTTTAACCCACATGCTGCATTACTTCTCTTGTATCTGCACATGAAGCAAACAAGTTAGAGAAAAAAAGGTATATTTCTGATTTCTTGCTCATGATTTGGACCTTTTGAAAATGAATGCAAGGCTTCATTAGGGCATCAAATTTGGCGTGTGCAAAATTTTGGTAACATTTTTGGCAACCTCTTAGGGGTGTTTGTGTGATAAATAGTGGAAGCTAGTAGCCTAGCGAATCCATTGAGAATTGAGTCATTCTTTTCTTCCTCCCAAAATATGGAACTGCATCTCAACACTCAAAACAAAACTTAAAAAATGAAACTACGAAGGCTCTACATACAGCTGAGCCTGCACACTATGCAATCTACACTTATGGAAAATAGAAATAAGGCTAGACTGAACTGAAAATTTAAAGCAACAAATGTGGTAGAAACACTTATTCAAGTGAAACTACTACAACTCTTCTGAGAGCTGAGCTTGGAAAACTGAAAGAAATGCAGCTATCCTATTATGTACATATGCAAACTGTTAGTACTTAATAGCAAAGTTTGAGGTGAATCCCATTGACAGGGATTGGAAAAACCTCTCCATCCAACCTAGCAATCTGGAAAGCATTATTCTATTTGCATTCTGTGATAACATATGGACCATCCACATGACATCAAACTTGGTATGTCTACCAAGTCTGTTCTTTAACTCATCCCACTTGAAAACAAGATCACCCTAATTAAATATGCATGGTACAACTTTTCTATTAAACATTTTCTTCTTCTGAGCATGGTGAATTTCTAATTTTCTGTATCCTTGCAAGTTTCTTCTAACTCCATAAGCTGAGCAAGCCTAATCTGCATTGGCTCCTCTTCAAGTAACTCAAGCTCTTTTACATAATTTAAAGTTGGCAATTCAACTGAAATAGGTAACTTGGCCTCTTTCCCATAAGTTAAAACATAAGGAGAGTTACCTGTTGATCTCTTTGGTGTAATTCTATCAGCGCAAAGGGCTAACTTGAGCTTTTCATGCCAAGTTCTCTGATTCTCAACAATGGTCTTCTTAATGATGTTGATCAAGTTTTTATTAGTTGATTCAACTGGTCCATTTCCCTGAGAGTAATAATTGGATGAAGTATTCAAATATATATTATGCTTAGCTGATCAATCTAAAACTCTAAGACCAATAAAAGCCAAAGCATTATCAAAAATGATTGATTCTGGGGCACCAAACCTGGACACTAAGTCTTGATAGAAATTCAGGACAAAAGTTTCATTAGCTTCTTTCAATGGAATTGCTTCAGTCCATTTTGTAAAGTAATCAGTTGCTATAAGAATCCATTTGTGACCTACACTAGAAGGTGGATTAATAGGTCCTATAAAATCAAGTCCCCACTTTTCAAAGGGCTGCTCTACTTCAATTGGGTGCAAAGGCAAGCTGCAAGCCTCTATTTGCCTATAAACAATGAATATTTTTCACATTTCCTTACCCATGAGTGGGCATCTTTAAACAATTCAGGCTAATAATAACCAACCCTCATAATTTTCAGAGCCGTTGTTCTTGCAAAGTGACCTCCTGCAGGTCCTTCATGAAATTCTTTCAGAACTATTTCAATCTGATCTAGCTCAATGCATCTTAATAGAACATTGTTATAGTCTTTTTTGAACAAAATACCATGTATTAAAGAATAGGGAATGACTTGTAGCTTGAAATACCTTCTTTTTGACCTATCTAAGCCTTCCAGATAGTCACCAGTTTGTAAATAATGGACAATTTGTTGATTCCAAGTGATTGGTAAAGTTGGGGCAGAAGGTTGTTCTTCATTATTAAGCACTATTTCAACTTGTTTCTCCTCTTCTGTGCTATTTTTTGTATGTCTAGCAAGCTGCTCACATAAACCGTTGCCTCTAACTAGCTTGGTTGCCTTGATAGAAATGTCATATTCCATTGCTTTAGTAATCCAACCTACCCTTTTGTCATTTATGTCTTTGCTGAGCAAAAACTCTTTCACTGTAGGATGAGAAACCATAAGTTGAATCTTATTGTTAGAGAGCATGTGCCGAAATTTCTTACTACTTCTTATTACTTCTAATACACGCTTTTCTACAAATGAGTACCTAGTCTCATAATCATGTAAAATCTGACTAAAGAAAGCAATTGGCTATTCAAAGCCTTCATCATTTTACTGACACAACATTGCAGAAATAGTATCCTTACTCCCAAAAGAATATAGAATAAAATCTTTCTTAAAATTAGGATTAATGAGAGTAGGGGTTGCTGCAATTGATTCTTTAATTTCTTCAAAATTGTTCTTACCTTCCTTACTCCACTGAAAAGGTATATTTTTCTTAAGCATGGCTGTAAGTGGATGCATCAATGTTACAATATTATGAATAAACCTTCTGATAAAGTTAATCCTACCTATAAAACTTTGGAGTCCCTTTTTATGTTCTCGTAAAGGCAATGTAAGTATGGCTAAGATCCTCTCAAGATCTATTGAAATCCCATGTTTTGAAACAATATATCCCAACAACTTGCCTTCATGAACAACAGATATTCTCTTCTTTGGATTTAATGAAACTCCATATTCCCTACATCTCTCAAATACTTGCCTGAGATGGTCAAGATGTTCATTAGTCTTTTTAGAAAAAATATACATCATCTAGGTAAACCAAAACAAACTTGTTAATCAGGCCTTGAAATGCCATATCCATTGCACGTTGAAATGTTGCCCCTGCATTGGTTAGTCCAAATGACATTTTAGTATAAGCCATTGTACCCCACTTGGTGGTAAATGCTGTTTTGTATTGGTCTTCTTTTTTGACCAAAATTTGGTTATATCCTGAATAACCATCAAGTAATGAGAATCTCTTTGATCTTGATACAACTTGAAAAATTTGCTCTATTGAGGGCGGCTGGTAATAGTCTTTTAGGGATTCTCTATTTAGGTCTCTAAAATCAACACATACTCTTAGTTCACCATTCTTCTTCCGAACGGGAAGTAGATTGGACACCCAAGATGTGTGCTTGATTGGAAATATGATGTTTCCTTCAATCAACTTATTTAACTCAGTCTTCATAAGATGTTCTAATTTTGGATTAAGAGGTCTTTGTTTTTGTCTTACTGGTTTTGCATTATCTACCAACTCTATGGTATGCTGAGCTAAATGAGGATCAAATCCTTTCAAATCTTCATACCTCCATGCAAATAAGTCATTGAATTCTTGACAAAGTTTTACAAAAGCATGTTTTCCTTCAGGGGTACATACCTTGCCAATTTTAAGTAGCTTGTCCTTGAATATTTCAACAGGTTCATAATATTCTTCTTTCACAAACATGCTGCCTTTATCCTTTTGTATTAAAAATAGATTCAAGAGCTACCAGAGCCTTGGGCAACTTTTTAGTTTTCAATTGGAAAAATTGATTTTCATACTACTCATTGAACTTACGTTGATTTTTGATAGAAAACTCAGCTTCTTCAATTAGGAAATTAGTAATCTGCTCATCTGAGTCAAAAACCTGCCAATAAATAGTGTTATCTGGGACTGAGGGCCTTATGGAAACTTTAACATACTGTTGTCTATCAATATTTTCTAGCTCTTTTGGAATATTGTATTGAGCTCCTAAAGCAACAAGCCTATTTGCTTCTTTATTTTGACTTCTAGGAATGGACATCAGATTAAATGCATCAAAATCTTCAATTAAATCCCAAATTCTTTGCTTTTACATCTTCAAAACATCATTTTTGCTGACATGGATATTCGTTACTTGGTTCACAACTAGTTCACTATCACCAAAAACTTGTAAACATTTAACTTTTCTTTTCCTAGCCCATTCCAATCCATGTGCTAATGATTCATACTCATCTGTATTGTTTGTACAACTAAAAGAAAATCTAAAAGTAGTGTAGTATCTCATACCTTCAGGTGAAACTAGCATAACACCACCTCTGAAACTATTTTTACCTCTTGAACCATCAAAATAGAGCTGCCAGATCTGATTTCTCTATTGTTCTGACTGCTGGTCAAGTGAAATGTCCTCTTTTTCAAGCTTAATTAGGAATAACAACATCCTCCTCATGAATCATATAAACACCAAGACCAATTTCATCCATGCTGATGAAAGGATCTTCTACAGTATTGTGGGCTGCCCACTCATCCAAATTCACATCAGGTATGCCTTGAACAAGTGTATCTAGATCTTGGATAGGTGGTAACTCCTCATGGTCTCTGATGGTAGGATCTGCATTTGTAGGACTTGGGGTATATGGTTCTAAGTGACAAGTGGCTTGGGGTTTTGATTTAATAGTAACCTTAGTACCATACCGAGTTCTAAGAAACAAATGTGACCAATCAGCAGAAAGGTATCCTCCTAATTTTACTGTGAAATCTCTAGATAGGCAAATAGAAAAGTGTGGAGGTAAGTCAGCTATGTACATGTCCAGAGGTATTACAAAATTAGGACAAGAATGCAAGGTCAAACCAAGATCTTTTACTAATCCAATTGACTTAATGATGTTCCATATAATTGTACAACTCTTCTAGAAATAGGCTCACAATTTAGACCAAGTTTATCTGCAAGGTCTTTGGGCATAATTGAACTACTAGCTCCTGAGTCTATCAAGCAATTATGGACTAGATGGTTGCCAATTATCAATGTTACAAAAAATGGAGGAGGCTTTGGTGTTTGGATTGGCTGATTATTCTAACTAGGATATCATTAGCTAATGCAACTCTGGGCTGGTCTTTTTGAGGCTCATTAGTCAAGGAAAGACTATCCGATCTGTCTCTCAACAATTCCTTTTGTCCGGGAATTCGCAATGCATTTATCATTGTCATGGAAATAATATTTTTTGCGATAGATTCAATAATATTAAATGGAACACCACTAACCTTATGTTGTACTTTTGGAATAGCAGGCTCTGGATGAGTTGGTTTTGACTGAGACTAAACTTTCTGCTGTTCTTTAGGTGCTATAGGTTGTCCTCTAGGTAAAATCTGCACATTTTGGACAGGTGGAGGTGTACTAACAGCTTGCTGACTTGCAAAAGCTTGTTGTTTTCCTTTATCTAGCTATTGTCTAGTCTTATTTTACTGCTGTCCATTATTTACAGCTTGCTGTCCAATGTCAATAGCACGTTTCTTTGACCTTGTATTAGCTGCAACAGGTGAAAAATGTCTATTTTGTGCTTGTAGATGATTAACTCCACAAAATTCCTCACCTTGTCAATTCATCATAGCCACCTCAGGACCTTTTGGTTCTTCATTTTTACCTACATCCTGATAAGACATGTTATTTTGTACCATCAAGGCTTACAATTGAGCATTCATTACATTTTGACATGATGCTTGATTATGAGGTTGTTGGCATGGAAAACACCACTCTTGTGCCATATTGTTTTGAACAAGAACAATATCATTAGAATTACTAGTAGTATTCTTATTATAGTGCTAGTTTTGTCTATTATTGTAGTTTCTCCTTTGATTCTGAGCATCAACTTGGTAGTTAGGCCTATTGGGTTGATAAGGAGCTTGATATGGGGCTTGATCGATACCTTTGATTTTGGTTCTGATTTTTCTTGAGGTTCACCAATTCATTGCCAAAATTTTGCATAGTTTGTTGGATTTGGTGAGTTGCTTCAACATTCTTTATAAACATCTCTTGTAACTCTTGTAGTTGCTTTGATGGGTTTGCCACAACACTATTTTGAACATAATTTTGAAAACCTAGTGCTGGAACAACAAGTATTGCAGCTATAGGGGGTACTTGTAAAGATAGCAATGGTTGTATATAAGGAAAAATAGGCATAGGAGGCCTAGGGGAAATTTTACCAGCTTGTATAAGGCTATTTTCTGCTCTAATAGATATATCATAAGTTGCTGGTAATGTAACCCCACCCATAGATTGAATCATAACAACAATATCGCTATTTAAAGCTCCCAAATAATATAAAAATGCATGTTTAGGAGAGGGTTTTACCGTTGCAGGAATTCTATTCTAGGTTCCTTCAAAACGGTAATTGAAATTAGTCATCTTCTCTTGCAATTCCCTCTTGATAGTGGTCATCTACTCAACCAATGATAGGTGATCCGATTTATCTGTAAACTAATTTGTTATCTTATCACCCAAATCATCCCAATCAGTAACTGAATTAATTTGCAAACCCCTGAACCATTGAAGGGATTTCCCTTTGAATGATGCTACCAATAGCCTAAGCGCTACGTTCTCTTGAATTATATGGTGAACTACACATAGAGATGCTATATCTCTTATATGCTCAATGGGTGTGACGTGGTCTTCACTAGTGAAATTAGGAAGACTTTTCAGAGCTGTTCCTGGTATAGGATCATGCTGGGTCAAATTCAAAGGGCTACCTCCATTGAAGGGTACAAAAGCATGTGCTCTTGGTATGACCATTGGAAATACTGGAGGATTCTGGATAATAGATGGTTCAATTGGAGTAGTTGCAGAAAAAGGATTTATGTGTGTGGCAAAATTAGGCTAAGAATTAGGTAGAGGAGAAGAATTAGATAGAAGATTAGAATCTAGAGTTTCCAAAAGAACTTCAACTGATGAACTTTCTGGAAACTCAACTACCGAATTTGCTTCTTTCTATATCTTTTTCGTTGTCCTTGACCTTCTCTATGATGGTGGTAGCTCAATATGCTCAACCAGACCCTTGCTCTATCTGGTTTGATACTTTTTCATATGCTATTAAGACCTATTCTACACATAGAACTAGAAAAATAGAGTCGCCAGGTACTTAGAAAAATAACCTCAATAGGCTGAAATACTGCTATCAATACCAAAACAACAACAAAAATGGATTTTCTTTGAGTTGTGACAACTCAAACATGTCCCACTAGGCATGCCAAAAAACTGTTGTCACCGAGGATTGCACCCATGATGCTAAGTGTGAAACCAAGCAATCTTGTGAAACATGGAAGCACCTTCGAGCCTGTGGGTTGCTCAAAGTGAAGGTGAATCTCCAGAGAACAGTCTGACTTCCTGTTTGGTGAATCTCTTGTAAATACTTGATAAGAAAAGGATTAGAAAGGGATAGAAAGCTTGTATGCAATGAAAATCTATTCTAATGAAGGTGATGCACCAAATATCTTATCTAAAATCTGCAACCTACTTAACTCACAAAAACTTCAACAAATAACTCTGATTGATTCATAACTCAACTAAAAACATGTGAATACATAAATATTTCATAGAAAGGTCCTGATTAGAAAGCCTTCTTGAAGGAAAAAAAATCTATTTTCACAACTTCAAACTTATCAAAATTAGATTACACAATCTATAACCTACATTAACAATGTATCTTCTTGAAATAATACTATTTGAAAGAGACAATATCAAAGGATTCCAAGGATAAATCACAGAAAAATTATCAATATCTTTCATTCCACATCAGACAAGAAGTATCAAGAAGGAAATCTACTGCTATTTTATTGAAAATCAAGGAGTCTGCTATTACAAAACTCAAATACCGTTGAGCTACAATGCTTTTTGCAAAAATGTCTATGCAAAAAGAAAGAAATAGAGGGAAAAAAGAAGGAGAGGAGGAATATATAGAAATCTTGATGAATCCCCTTCAAAAACCCTAAAATGGCTGCATGAGAAAAGCCTTGGGCGAATCTGTTAAAAAATGGCATAAAAACTCATGCATAATACTATAAATAATAATATTTACTACTCAAAAGGACTGCCACTACTCCTACATGAAGAGAAAATATCTTTACTGAATATGGAATTGCCAATCCTGCCCAACAAAGCTTCACTGAAAAAGAAGAAACCACTGTTTGATAATCTGCATATCCATGTGCGAAAAATAGCTATCCCCATGCAAAAGCTACATGATGAACCGAACTGTGACTGTATTAAAAAGAAATCCCATTCAAAATATCTTATGCATTTCCTAGGAACTGCTCTTCATACTGAAACTTCTATTAAAAATTATTGAAGAAATGCATCTCTTTGTTTCATGGGCTTTTCAATGGTATGTAACACTTGCATATTGGATAATCGACCAGCATCTGTATTAATCTTTCATGCAGGAATCAACTCTTTGCTTGGTGGGCTTTTCACTATGCAGACAATCAGTTCTTTTGACCTCTGAAAATAAATCTATCAGGTCAACGACAAGTCAATCGAACAATTATCCTGGTCATTCAATCTACCTCGACCTGTTTCTGCACTTTGTCACATGGCGCTCCCTGATTGGCTTCGGGTTCTCTATTCTTTTATCTTAACACAACCTCACTAACCGCCCAGAATGAAACTATTGTTTGTCACCAACTCTAGATGGATATTCATCAGGTAACTTCAAGCAGTGGTATAGCGACCACCATCAGATCCATCAGGAAATTGCTTTCTTTTTACCTCTTTAGTCACTTGACCATCTACCTTAACCATCAGATTTTTCTTTAGCCACAGGGACTACTAGCGGCTTGTCACTATATCCGCATGCTTAATGTTCAGGCACTTTTCCATTGCGTCTTAGTGACAATGATTGGATCTATCAGGACTTGCTCAGCCTTTAAAACTTTGCCTCAGTTGCTATTTGAAAATGGGCCCACTTAGTCACTTAACCCTTGTCACGTGCTACATTCTGATTTATCTGTGGATCCACTTTGCCTTCCATCTATACTGTCATCTCAACCTGGGCCCACTTTGAAAAATGACATCGAGCAAACCTTGGCTATGATAGACCCCCAAAAGGATTCACCAAAAATACTAGTTTCATTGACAAGAAGATAGATCGAGGAAATTAGAAGTGGTTCCATCGCTAAGATAAGGGCATCGATAAAAACAAGACATCGATGAGACATGAAAACAACTCTCTGAGGATAAAAGTTTGGCCGAAAGAGTAATGTCAAAGGAACCAATGGATATTTTATCAATGGTGGTACAAGGTCTGGATGGTTCCTGCATTACTTCGCACTTTCTATCGGGTCTTCGGCATAACATCAGAATGAGATTACCAATACCCAATGACTTCTTTGACCTCCTTTGCACTTTCCATAAGGCCTTCAGGACAACATCAACTTGCTACTCCAATACTCGATGCCCTGCTCACCACTTTGCATTTTGTTTCGGGCCTTTGGCGTAACAACAACTTGAGGATACCGATAACTTGATGATTTCCTCACTGCTTTGAATTTTTTATCGGGCCATCGGGACAACATCAGAATGAGGATACCGATACCCAATGACATCCTACATTCGCACTTTTTTCTGCATTGCTTCTCCATCAGTCCTTCAGAATAACCTCAGAATGGGGCTGCCGATACCCGATGACTTCCTTGATCTCTTTCACACCTTCCCTGCACTGCTCTGCACCCTTTTCCGCATTGACTTTCCATCGGGCCTTCGGGGTAACTTCAACATGGGGTTCCCGATGACCGTTGATTTCCTCACCGCTTTTCACTTTCTATCGGGCCTTCAGGACAACTTCAACATAGGTCTTCTCGATGTCCGATGGTGGTACATTGCTTTGCACTTTCTTATTGGGTCATCGAGACAACATTAGAATGGTTCTTACTGATATCCGATGGACTTGCACCACTTTGTACATTTTATCAGGTCATCGGGCAACTTCAACATGGAACTACTGATAACCGGATGATTTTTCACACCACTTTTTCACTTTCTATCATGTCTTCGATGTAACATCAACATAAGGAGACTGATGGCGACCTCCACTGCTTCGTACCTTCTTTCTAGCTTGCGACACTTTTCCATTGGGTTATTGGCATAACATTAGAATGAGATTACTGATATTCTGATGGTGACTTGGGCTCACTGCTTTGGATTCTCTATCGGGCCTTTGGGACAACTTCAAACCTATTACTTTGATAACCCGATGACTTCTTCCAACCACTTTGCACTTTCTGACAACTTCAAACCTATTACTCTGATAACTCGATGACTTGGGCTCACCTTGTCGCCAAGTCGTGAGGATAACTGGGCTAGCATCTTTTCCTTGTGACTTAGCGATGGCCATCAGATCTTTTTACCCAACCATTGGATGTGATGAATCTGCTCAATTTTTACCCTTGGTGTTTTTGGTCAGATGCAAAATTTGGGTCGCCTTGAGATGCATGCATGCGGGGTCCACTAGGCCATGAGCTGCCTTTTGCCAAAATCTTTCAAGCTTTAAATGCTTGATATGTGCATGGTGTTATGTTTAAACAGTGAGAGTTTCCTCCCCACTACCAATGTGGGATTAATACTTTTCATGACCCTTGCTGTTGTATGTGACCTACACCTGAGCCTTTGTCATGAAAATCTCTGAGCTTGATGCTTGAAAACCTCTGAGTCTTTCTTTGTTGCTACTTGATCAGGCGGGAGGGAGAATTTGTCCTTCTTAAATCAGCATGCTGAGCTCAACCTCTTCGGAAGCCCATTTTAACCCATATGTTGCATTTCTTGTCCTATATCTACACATGAAGCAAACAAGTTAGAGAAAAAAAAAGGTGTATTTCTGATTTCTTGCTGATGATTTGGACCTTTTAAAAATGAATGCAAGGCTTCATTAGGGAACCAAATTTGGCATGTGCAAAATTTTGGTAACAATACACAAGTAGTGAATAGGAGTCTAGGAAATTTGTTGAGATGTTTAGTTGGAGAGAAAACTGGAAGTTGGGACTTTATCCTTGCGCAAGTAGAGGTTACCTACAATAATTTAGTGAACATGAGTACCAAAAGAAAACCTTTTGAGATTTTTACTAGAGAACACCCTAGAGGCGATAAAAATATAGAGACATCAGTAATGAAGATAAAAGGAGTATAGAAGAAGAAGAATTTGTAGAGAATATGAAGACAGTGCATTCTTAGGTCAAACAACATTTGGATGACATGAACATCAAGTATAAGGAGAAAGAAGATGAGAAGAGGAGACATAAGGAATTTAAAGTTGGCAATGAAATGATGGTGTATCTAAGAAAAGAGAGATTCCTAGTTGGAACCAATAGTAAGTTGTAGATGAGGAAGTTTGGGCCTTGCAAGATCTTGAGAAAATCCAGTTCCAGAAATGCATATGAAGTGGAGTTACCGGATAGTTTGGGTATTTCACCTATATTCAACATTATAGATCTACATTAGTACTATGAGATAGAGTTTAGTGAGGACATTGTAGCAGATTTGGAGAAGCGTATACCATGGAGGGAACTAGATTAGATTGAAGACAATTTGGATAGTAGAATTGGGCGTAGTACCCGGAGGAACTAGTTTACAAAAAGTATCTTGTGAAGTGGAAAGGTAGACCAGTTGAAGATTCATCAGGGATTTATCAGGTAGAGGTAGGACATCTTGGTTTTCCTCTGACCCTAGTAAGGTGAGGGACTCACTTTTTCAACAACCCATATAACTAATGTAGGAGCATCCCTCATTCATCGCAATCTTGCATCAACAAAAACATTTTCTTTTTAGTTTGTTTCCTATTTTTGCGTTTCTTTGCATTTTCTCATTGGATCTCGTAGAGTTGCATTTTGTTCATGGACATGTTCATCTACTTATCCTAAGCATAATATAGTAAAAAATGATGAGGGGAGATCAAGTGGAAAGCTTTACTCCCCTCAAAAGAGGGATGAAAGTTTCACAAAGGATTCCATTCAATTTTTCACACATTACATTCAAAAGAGGGGTTGAGTTCACTAGATCCAATTCCCAATGGTAAGAGATTAAATACTAAGTGAATTTCAGTAAATTTGGAAAGTATTAGGAAAGTAAAATGACCCTCTTTTGTAGTAGACAAGTTGAATTAAGCAAATTGAGATTAAGTGCAGAAATGACAAAGAAACAATTATATCTTGAAATAGAGATACAGGATGAAGCTATGCACCTGAAACTAACAATAGAGTGTCGAAACAAAGATTCCCTACAAATCTAAGCAAAAGTTGCAAGGACTGTGTGTAAGTTATGCATGGTCCTTCGAAAAATTCTTGCACTGAAAAGGGTTTTTCCATCTCTAAAAATGAAGTCTAAATCTCCAATTATAGCCGTGCACCTACAACCTACACACAAAAAAGAGGGAAATTTTGTTGGGATTGGGGATTTGCCTTTAGGTCAAACCTCATTTTGGAATTAACCAAGTGGTTGTAAAATGCTGCAAGTAAATGAAAGTAAATGTCTAAAGTAAAATCCACCTCAAGAAGGGGATACAATTGAAATGTTGATACCATTGTAGATGAATTTGCTTGAATGGATATGTGAAATAGGATGTCTTGAATGTTGATAGAAATATCCTCTTCAATGGTTGAATCCTTGACTTGAATGCAACCCCTAGCCTTGAAAGGAGACTTGAAATTCTCAATGCTTGAATGAATGCTTGAATGTTTGATGATGATAATGGAGACCTCTCGCTTGTTCATCTTACTTTCGCTTATGAAAATAGGAGGGAAAGTGCTCCTTATATACTTGCCAATTAGGGGGGTTTGGGTAATTTCCCATCTTAGGTTGACATAGAGAAAATTTTCCTGCTCATTAATTGACAAGCTCAATGCAAGGGGGGAACAAAGGGGGCCCAAAAAAGGGCTAGGACAAGGGTGCCAAACCCTTGTCCTGAGAGGCCAGGAGAACCACATCCCTATCTTTCCCTGATTTAGGATAAAAAATAGAAAAAGGCAGTGCATAATGGTGGAAAATACAAGTTATTGATGTCTTGAGAATGTTCCAGGTCTCCGATCAGGCTTAGGGATTCATCTGCTAATGCAAGGACTCAAATGCAGTCAAAAATTGTAAGGGTCGTAATTTTATGATGCTACATTTAGCCCCCACTTTAGTGGGAGTATAAGCGTATGCCAATACTATTGGTAAAGTACAAGGAGACAAGATTGAAAGAATTTTACCATGTCAAGGAGGAAAGATACACCAATCCCCTAGTGGACTAAGAATCTTACAACTTTTATTGACAAACCAAAAGGGAATATCAGGAGGGAGAACCATGAATGCAAGTAGTAAATTTCCCCTCACTATGAGTCATGAAAAGAAAGGATACCAAAAATTACTAAGCAAAGTAAATTTCACTAAGTAATTTTAAGTATCAAGAAAGAAAATATGAGCGAAGTGTATTCCCCCATGTTAAAGCGACCGTGCATGCCTTATTGGGAGCGGTTTCTTTAAGGTAGGATACACCTAAGAGAGATAAAGAGAGGGATAACGTTATTGCAAGGATTTAGCCCCCAATTGAGGAATAAACCCAAAGATAATGAACACTAATCACAACGCATGAGGTGGATTTTATTTCCTCAAGGTCCATATACTATATGATAACTCATGTATATCATGTATATATATGCATAGAATAGTCCTCATTTCCCAAAGAAAGGAAACCACCTTGGAAGAAAGGGAACACAGGTGTCTTTGAGTCAACATGAAAGAGACCAAAGGAGATCTCAGTTCTTTGCATTATCCTCAAGTAGACATCACCAGGGACAAAAAATAGAAGAACATGGATACACATAGAAGAATGGTCACAAAAGAGAAAGAAAGGAGAGAGCTAGAGGATCTACGATACTAATGCAGCCAGTCTAACACGACATCCACCTCTCCTTGCTGATGATTTTTTTAGAAAGGTGGGAAACATGCCAAAGGAGCGACATTGAGCATAGTAGATGGAGCTATCACAAGATCCAAATGAGGACTATGCTTATGTGCTAAATCACTTTGTTCATTTCTAGGAGCTAGGATTAAGGCTTTCAAAAATTTTGCAGATAAATGTTTCTCAACATCAACATACTCATATTCAATATTAGAAGTATTAGGAGTTGTATTGCCATCATGAATAAAAATTTCACTCATTTATTCATCAAGATTTATAAAAAGAAGCTTGCTCTAACATGAATAGAAGTAAAAAACATCATACATTTTTTGCAACTCATGATTTGGAGATTTAGGTTCAACATCTTGCTTAAGAGAAAATAGAATCATGTCAACTATTGAAGTTTTGGGAGATAGAATGGTTGGAGGGACAGCTTCACAAGCTCTGGCATGACGTTTTCATTGATGTTTCTCTCGCACAATGATTCCATCTAGTCTTAGCAGAAGGATGAGAAGATTGAGGTATATTTGTTGAAGGAGGAATGTTCTCATCTTTGGTATTTGGATGCTTAGGTTGAGGTCTTTTAGGTTGGACAAGAGGAGAGGCATGTCTCTTTTCTCTATAAGAGGAAGGAGGTGGAACTGGACCATATAAAGGAGGAACGTTTGGTTTAGGAAGGAGACCAGGTCCATCATGAGGAGGAGGTATAGGTCTAACCTTAGGAGGGATATTATTGTTCTTCTTAGGAGAAGGCATAGTCTCATCCATAGGAATAGGTTGGGAATCTTCTTTAAGAGGAAGATTAGTTCTATCCGTTAGCGAAATAACTTCATCTTCAAGAATGATGGGAATATTAAGTGTTGGAGTTGTAGGTTGGCTTAAGAATAAAATCATATCTTTTTTCCATTTTTGATAAGATTGAAAGAGAGCATCACTTCTTGGTGGAAGAGATCCAAATTGATGAGGCTAAAAGTAATCAATAGGAACACTTGGGCTTCTTTTGGTTGGTTGAAATAGGCTATGGTTAACAGTTATGATTTCTTCATTTTGGGAAATTTCAAACACTTATGGATTGGAGAAGCAATAGCCTTCATGGAAGATAGCTAAGGGTGGCCTAACTTCACACAGAATTATTTTGATGAAGTAATGATAACAAAGTTGACATCTATAGATTTAGTATGAACCTCAATAGGAAGTGTGATAGAACCAATAGTAGGATAAGAAAATCCATCAAATAACTTAATGCCCACATTAGTATCATCATAGATTGGTTGATGAAAATATAAAGTATAAAGATATTCTTCAGTGATGATATTAACCATGCAAGAGGGATCAATAAGCACACCACGACAAGGTTTTCCTTGGATCTTCACAACTATGTATAAAGAGCCATCAAGTGTCCTAATGGTCTCCTTAGGATCAAATGTGATACATGGATCCTTAGGTGTTTCTTGTTTCTCGACTAAATTAACTAAATTTTGGGCTGTAAAAGTGAAATCAGAGGGAGCGAAAAAAGTACGTTCAGTCTCAATCACATTAGAGGTATCAGAGGTTAAAGGATCAATGAAAATCTTAAAATTTTGATTAGGAGGAGCTACTGATTTGTTTCTCTTATCATTCACACCTGCCATAGATATAGTATTACTATCAATCAAGTCTTGAATCTTACATTTTAACGCAAAACATTTTTCAGTATCATGACCAGGTTGACAATGATATTTGACAAAAAGAATTATTATCAAAGTTAGATGAAGTTTCTTTAGAAGGATCAACTGGTTTTATTGGGGGAAGTTTGATAACATTTCTTTGTAACAACTTAGACATGATTCTATACAAAGATTCATGTTCAAAGGAGTAAATTCTTTCTCTTTTGAAAAATTTAAAAATAGGAGGTACAACTATTTTAGAATTCACATTGTTGTTGTTGATGGTGTCATTGAATTTAATGAAGCCTTTGTTTGGTTTGAACTTCACAAATGGTTTTTGAGCACTCTCACCCTTATCACTCAGAGCCATAGGAGTAGATTGCTCCATTTGACTCACAATCAGTTGATAATTGTGAAGTGTTGCGCACAATTGCATAAAGGAAGTAAACTCAGAAAAGATATGTTTTTCCCTAATGTCTTTTTGCAAATTAGAAATGAAAATTATTTGAATATCATTTTCAAGCACAGGAAAAGAAATTTGAGAATACAAATGCTTGTATCTACCAATGAAATCAACCAATTTTTCTTTAACACCTTGTTTACAATGCATTAAATCAGTAAAAGTGATTTTAGGGCCTATGTTATTTTGAAATTGTTGAATAAAAGCATTTGCTAATTATTGAAAATAAGTAATAGAATAAGAAGGCAAAGATCAATACCATTGTAAAACCTTATCTCTTAATGTTCTAGTAAACAATTTGGCAAGAGATCTTTGATCATGAGCAAAGTCAGTACACAAAGTTTGGAAAGTTTTGACATGTGTTAAAGGATCACCTTTCCCATTATAGAGTTCCAATTAAGGGACTTCAAAATGTTTAGGAGGGACAACTCTAACAATATCAAGAGAAAGTGGGATCGCAACATCAAATGTGGGCACACTAAACTTGGATTGACTCATAGAAGTGATTTGTTGTTGCAATGAAGACACAATTTGAGCAAGGTTATTAATGGTTGCTTCTGTTGAATAATTTATGTTAGACATGTTTGATTGAGAAGGTGGTGTGATGTTATTGAAAGAAGGCATTGATTGAGAATAAGGTGGCGGGATACTAATATGGTAATTAGGGATAGGTGATGATTGAGTAGGAAGTGGGACACTAAAAGGAAGAGTAAAATGATTGAATGAATTTTCCCCTTGTGTCACATTGGTTTGTTGAGAGACAATAGGAATACACATTGAGGGCATAGATAAAGATAGAGGATTGAATGAAGAAGAGGGATTTCTCCCATGGCTAATGGTTGTAGGTATGACATTTTGAGTTGAAGTAGCCATGATGTTTGAAGTGAAAGTAGGAATACTAGGCATAAAAGTGGTCAAAGGAATAGAATGATTGATTTCTCTAGGAGGTTGTGAATAACCTATGTTCTCAGTACAACTCTTCATAGGCATGACATTAGAATCAACAATATGAGAAATACCACACAATATATCAATTCCATCTTATCACTTTGAATCATGCATTTTATACCTTCAATTAATGGAAGAGCTTCACTATTAGGATATTCTTGGGACATCCATTGTTGGAAATTGTCAAATTGATTGTCCAATTTTAAAAGCTTTTTTATAGAAAATCTAGTCAAAGCTTCTTCTTTATCAACGGAATCATCAATTGGGTAGGTAGAGATGTTATTAGGATGGGAAGAATTAGCAATATCCTTGTAATGCCCCGCTAGGAAACCCCTAAGGGTTTAAGTTAAAAACACTCAATTAGAGTGTAATTTTTTTTTTTTTTTTTTAAATAGCAATTAAGAGCGTTAACGAAAGTTACAATATTAAGATAGATTGAAGTTATCTCAGAGTTATCTCTAACTAGATAACACAGCGGAAGGCTAAAACGATCCTAAGGAGTTTCCCAACGCGATTACATAACCTTACACCTAACTCATCTTGCGTCTTTAGATCCATTAAACTGGATATTATAATTACGAGATAATGCATAGATCTTGATTATATATGTGTTCAAAGGTTTGACATCTTATAACTTTAGGGAACGTTCAATTATTTTGGGTGGTTAGGGGCCATTGAGAGGATTTTTATTCATTGCACTTTAATTCATAATTACATTAAGAGGCCTCCAAAAAGGTTCATGCGTTTAATATAATGAAGTTCATTCTATTGGGTTTAAGGTATCCATTCTCAATCGGTTTCATCCTTTAATATTAAAAGTATGGATAATCAGACGAGCATACATTCATTAAGGATTAACTACAATAAATAGAGTGAGGTCTCTTCATTTGTTTTCATGCATAGCCAACTAATGAGTTGTAGTCCTTATATGAAAGATAAAATGTGAGTAGCCATGGAATTCATTTGAAGTTTTAATAATGCAAATAAATGGACTAATTTCATTAAGGTGGATATGCATTAGGACACATGAGAGCATCCTTTAAATTAGAGTATCGTTAACTAGATGACATTCATCATTTCGAGATTCGAATATTAAGATCATAGTGACGTCCTTCTATTAAGATCAAAATACAATTGTCTTATTGCACATCTCTTTTTTTTATAAAAATGAAGTTAATAGGAGGGAGATACTTTTACTAAGATTTAATGTATCAACATCTAATTGAATCCTTCCCTATTCAGTTCATTTTTAGCAATCATAAAGAAATTCATTTATTGGGTTTATAAATATGAAAGACTAGTTGAGATAACCCAATTTTAAAATTAATCTGGTGAGGATTATTGATTATAATTACAACATGAATTATTAAGTATATTTATCCAATATACAACATGGATGCCTAGTTGAGTCCACACGATTATCAAATTAATCTGGTGAGGATTATTGGTTATGATTAAAGCGTGAAATAACTTAACAAATTCGTCCAATGTAATGAAACATAATTAACATGGCGTGATTCATTTACTAAGGTAAAAAAAAAAGTAGATATTTATATGATGTGCATCCTTTAGATTTCAATCTAGGAATTGTGACATAAATTTTGACTTTGTTTCCCTTTTACATTCATTCCATTAACATGCTTATTAAAAATTTAATCCAATGAAGTATTCTAGCAAGATTCTTTCCACTATTACAATTTAAATTAACATATTTTAAATACTTTGCCATAATCATAATTTACAATGTCTTATGAATCTGATTTACTACTTTCCTCAAGATGTCTGATTTTGTGCATTTGATTTAAATTCGTTAATTTTTCCATCGTACACTTATACAAGATAACAACCATACATGATAACTTAAAGCATGAAACAAAAGAAACTAAAACACCGCATAACACAGGAATGATCTCGGAGTTCACCCCTAAAGGGCTACATCTCCGGGTCTGCTCAACTGCAAGACCCCTCTGGCATTTAATATAGTTAAGGTTACATATTTACATGTCTTTACAATCTTGCCTTTTAGGCGATCACAACCATACTACAAATGACCATTTCGGTCAGTAAATACATCTCTACAAGTTTTCCAACTAAGTTCACATAAATGTAAGCATTTCTCATTTGGGTATTTTACTTAATCCTTAGATAAACATCACTAACATGTTGGTCTAGAACTATACACTAGTACCCCCCCAACGATTTATAAATCCCTTGCATATATATAAAACAAGTATATGTAAATCTCAATTTATATCTAACCGATTAAAATTATCGTCTGAACACTAAGGGTTATTTCACGGAATGTATTCGTTACGAAGGGACCAAGAAGCCACATATAATTAATATTATATGTTGATATAAGAAATTCCTAAGATATCATTTATTAAATATCCACATTTAACCATAGTTTATGATTAGTAATTATCAATGCCAGTTATATAAATCAGAAAGTGGCAAAAAACATATATCTCTATGAGTTTTCAAAATTTTCAATATTCTAAATTCCATATATTAATTATTACTCAGCTTAAATAATATTAATTAAACAAGGGAGAAAAGTCTAAATTTAAATAATAAAAAAAAAACTCCATATAAAATCAATATAATTTCTTCCCCTTTTTTTTTTTAATTTATTTATTATACATATCCTTAATTTATTATTTATTGTTTTCCTTCGTTTAAAACAATTAAAAAAAAAAACAAACTAATTAATAAATAAAACTTAAAAAAAAAGGCACATTGAAACTGGGGTTACCCACATGGAACACCACGTGGGCCCCCTTGGTAGCCACGCTACCATTGGTAGCGCTGCTACCAAATGGTAGCAGGCCACTACCCTTGGTAGCGCTGCTACCAAATGGTAGCAGGCCACTACCCTTGGTAGCGCTGCTACCATTTGGTAGCAGTTCTACCAGTGGTAGCGCTGCTACCAGCTGGTAGCAGTAGCTATCGTGGTAGCCCTGAGCCCTTCCAGCGATGAGGGGTTTTAGGCTAGTTAAATTTTAAATTTTAAAAAAAAAAAAATCTATTTTGTCACAGTAATTAAAAAAACACAGTTTTTTTTTAAGAAAAAAACAAAACCTCTGTGCACCCACACAGCCAGAGACAGGGAAAAGAAAACAAGTTCCAACAACCCCTCTCCCCTTTTTTTTTATATATATATATATATATTTTTATAACTAAATAGAATATGCAAGTAATACAAAGAACATGTATGAATATCTCACCAAAACACAGTCTGAAACCGCAAACTCAAAGTATTTTCCAGCAACCCCATTTAAAAAAAAAAAACAAATACAGTCACAGCCATCTCTTCTCCATTTTTTTTTGTTTCTTTTTCAGAATAACCAAAATATCAAAATGGGGGAAGATTTCCAAATAACAATTCATGGTTTTCCTCCAAACACACAAAACAGTTTCAAAGTCTCTTAGATAAGTAAGATTTACTAACTCATAAGGCAAAAATCTTGATCCAATGTCCACCATTATTTCAAACTAGAATTCAGAATTTCAAGAGAGAATCAAACACATTTCTTTTGGTTTTAAATGCAATACAAGATAAACAAGAGACCTACCTCCAATTAGCATTCCTGGCATGAATCTGAAGAAGAGCTCCACCTGCAACTCCAAGCAAAAAAGAAAAAAAACTCCATTTTCTCCCCACCATTTTTTTCCCCAAAAGAGAGAACCCCCAAAATGTTTTCAAAACTAGGTTAAAAGGAGGAACCCTAATTTTGCCCTAATTTTCAATTTCGAAATTAGGCATTTATTTTTAAAATAAAATGGATGAAAAATGGAAACCTCTTATTCAATCCCTCTTATTCATTTTTCCTTTAAAATTAAAAAGCTTCCATTTCTTATTGCGTTTTTAAATTTTAATTTCTCACTATAAATTTTAAGCCTACTTCTTATTTCGGAACTATTGACTGGGTAAGGCATTTTGATTAATTTAATTTTCTAAAAATCAATCTTTTTATACTATATCAACTTTACAAGTAAAAAGGAAATAATTTCTTTTAAATAATAATAATTTACCCCTTTTTTTCTTCCAAAATGCGGAAATGAGTAATTTATTTCTATCTCCCAAATGACTTTAAATTTTTTTCCTTTCTAAAACGCATAACTCAATAAATTCGTTATTTTAAAAATTAGCTATTAAATTAACTCGCTATAACATAATAAAGCGACATTTTTAAATAAATGACTAATCTAATGCAAGAGTCTTATTTATTCTAATTTCTCAACTACAAATGCGTAAATGTTACAAATGTGAAAATGAGCACACTAACCCTAGTTAAATACCTTAAGCTTGCTACAATAATCATTTAAAGCAATCTCTTAAATTAATGATTAATCATATGAAGGAAGCTACCCATTTAAATTTCTAAATTACTAATGTGTACGTTTATTTATTAAATTGAATTTAATACTTAGGATAACAAACTCCACTTACCTCACGCAAGGCACACAAATCGAGGAAGTCCTCCAAATCTCTTGACACACATCCCAATAAAAAGCAAGCCCCACGAATCCACACACGATGCTCACCTAACCATGGCTAAGGCAAGACGAGAGTTATATGACCACTAACTCCGAATTCTAAAGATGAAGGAGCATACTCAACCTTGCAAATTCCAAAGGAGATGAACCTTGCCCTAAGCGGTGTTGTACCTGCAATCTCCTGCACTCATGAATTCATACAAGCATGCATATACAAATACATATTCAATGAAGGTGTTAGCTCAAGATTTATCACAAGGGTTAGGAACAATTACATTTACACGAGAATCGATGCAAAAGCACAATAATAAGTATGCACAGTTATTTATATTATCTAAACTACACATTTTACCATGGTTAACCTACCATTCAAGAATGCCACATAGGAAGTCAATCATGGTCAAACGGGTTTTACAAGTCTAACTAGGGTATGGGCATTACAATCCTCATTGTAGAAGTCACCCAAATTAGGCTCCATTTCTTCGGGAATTAAACCTTGGGAAGCCTTAATTCTAATGCTTCATCTAACGGGGATAGTATAGGAAAGACTAATAGTTGTAAAAATCATGCACTAGAGGGAAAATTTGAAATTTTAATTTTAATTTTAAATTTTGGGAACAAAGTTTGCAAAATTGAATAATACAAAATTCAAGAAAATGATGATTATACAATTTGAAATTTGTGGAAAGAAGAAATGACACAATCTCCAAGAAAGATTTATAATTAATAATAGGAGATTTAAATTTAAAATTAGGCCCAATGGGATACCACTTAATTTAAAATTTAAAATTGACAAAATTAAGATGTTAAAATTAGGGCAGATTATAACTAACCACTTAATTCTAAAAGTTTCTTTGAAAATTGTAATGTTGAAATTTGGAAGTGTTTTCAATTTTCAAGGGATCAAAATTTGACAAAATCAGCCAATTTTCAAGATTTAAGCAATTAAATAGAGTAATAACAGTCTCCCGAAATTTCAGGGAAAAAGCCAGGGACCATGTGTAAGTTATACATGGTCCTCCCAACTTTTTTAGAAAATTTTTAGGGATGAAAGCTACAATGATTTCAGAGCTAACCCCACAAAATTTATTGATTTTATGATCTCTAAATAGGTGAAATTAAGGTTTGAATGTCGAAATAGGACCTTATTAGAGTTTTGAAAAAATATAAGAAATTGAATTGCAATTTTAAAAATGGTCAAACCTAATGGATAGGGACACCTTAAATAATATTTAGAAAACTAAAATTGGTTGAAATTGATTTAAATTTGTGCAAAATCCAATTCAATTTGAAAATTAGGGTTCTAGGACCTAACCACTGAATTTTAAAATTTTGAATTTTAGGAAAAGGAGGGAAATTAAATATTTGAATTTTAGGCAAGAAGACAAGTTTGAAAAGAGTCACAAATCCAAAAATTAAATGTAAATCCAATTTTTGTACAAGTTCAAGTTGATGTTTGAAAATTAGGCTTTTGACAATTAACTACTTAATTTTGTAAATTTGATCTGCAAATTGAACAAGACAATGAAAGAATTGAAATTGACAAGCAAAGTAATTTTCAGATCTAAACTTGTCCATAAATGAAACTTGCCCCCAAGTATGGTATGCAAGAAGTTCATAGTTTATGCACAACACTTGTTTGCTAGGTTTTCATTATGGTACTTGCCCAAGGCACCTGTTTGCCAGGTTTTCACCAATGTACAAATTATTTTTCTCTTCTATTTTTTTTTTCTTTCTTTTTCATTTTTTTGTATTTTTGACTTCTTGGAAGAAAATGGACACATGATAGGAGATGGAAGTAGAAATCAAGAGTCTCATTGTCTGGATGGTATCTTTTAAAATTAGACCATGAATATTAAAAATATACTCAAAGACATAGGTAGGATAATGACATGGGACTAAGGTAAGGATTTATGCAAAAGATTGGATTAGAGAGACGAAAGGATGAAAAGTATGCATTGGATAATGGATAGGGTATTGGAAGAATTGTTCTTTATGTTTGATTCTACGAGAAGTGATAATTGAGTCAGGATCTGATATCATTCATAGATCACATGCAACTCCCCAATAAACAGATGATCAAATATCAAAGTAGATGAATGAAGATAATTCTGATATAAGAGAAAAACGAAGACAAAGAAGAGAATTTTGAGAAGACTCTCATCGAGCTATCACTGAACTAGTGAAGGTGAGAGTATAGTACTTATTATATAAAAAAACAATAGCATATACATACAAGGGTGCATTGACTCCTATTCCCCATAAAAGTGGGAGGTTTTACCTTCTTGGTAAATTCCAAAACATGTGGCATAACCTCCTGACATGAAGACAGGAGAGGAGTTGAGAAAGTTGGCACATAAGGCCAAAAGAGGGTGAGAAACCCAACTGCCCCATAACCCACCTAGGAAATAAAAAAATAGTGGTCATGAGAGGTGGAACAACAAGCCAAAAGAGGGTGTCTAACTCAACTACCCATGTGAAGTGGAGAGTTACACATGTAGCTGAAGTATTTCACCAATTTTCCTCATATTAACCACTCCTAATAACCTAAGAAAGCTTAATGAAACATGTGTAGTTAAAATAAATACCCCATAACATAAGGAAAATAAAAAACCTACACTAACACCCCACTTAAGTGTTTCTTACCTAACACCTAGGAAATGATAACTTGCCTAAGTAAACTTAAACATGTGAGTAAAATAATAATTCATGTGAGACTTTTATTCTCTTGTTGAGAAGGTATTCGGATTGAGTACATCTATCATTGGTGCTCATCCGTCTGTCTCCTTGTGAGACTTGGTGCATGGCTCCTATTATGACTTAGATTATACACATTTGTGCATGGCTCCCATGAGACTTTGATTGTACCAGTATTTCTACTGTTTATGAGTATCCAGGTGATACTCAAAGAAGGTTGTCTCCATGCTTGATATTTATTTTGTAGAAGTGAGTGATTCATCGTCATCAACATTGGTAACTAGTTTTGTCACACTTTGACATTATTGGTGCAGCATTGGCTCTCTTTCTTCCTTATGGGGAGGTATTTTGGTCAACATCTTGGAACATCCTTGCAAGATTCTACATTGAGGGGGGCTTCATGGTCTCTCTTCTTCTCTCTTATGATGGGGAATTTTTCCAAACATAAGGTTTTATTCTTCTCATACATCATTGAGAGTATTGCGTTATTTAATCTCTATTTTGGGGGGAGGTTTTTTCCATTGGATTTTTCTCTCTTTCTCCATTTGTGAGAGGTTTCATTGGTGCTTGCATCCTTTCTCTTTATTGTACATTTTATTCATCTCAATATCATATATATTTGTGGTAAAATATTATTTCTCCTTCTTGTGAAGGTTTATAGTAATATGTGGTCTTGAAAACTTTATAATTTATATACTTTAGAGGATGCAAATACCAGCAAGATCAACATTGGCACACACCTTGAGGGGTGATGAAGTAATGGAGGAAAAGTAGTTTTCATATATTGAGATTTTGATGGAGGAAAAGCTAGGGATTTTATGACATAAGGACCCAAAATGGATGAAGGAGGTGATTGAGGAATAGATTTGAAAGGTTTGGATGGAGGAATAGCAATTTTGGATGCCAATCTAGATTTTAGTTTAGACTGGTGGTCTTCAAGGAGCCGCTTGGGAATCCACATGGTTTTTGATTTTTCATGTTTTTGTGGTTCCTTAGAATGCATTGCTTGTAGGATTTGAGAATCCATATAGATTTTAACTTTTCTTTTTTAGCAATGGGCCTTTGTGGCCTTTTGGATATTTATTTTTCTTTTTGGATCATATTTTTCTTTGTCTTGGCATGTTGATTAGACTAGACATGCCAATCCTTGAATTTATGTGGATTTTTGAACTTATGTCTTTTATGTCTGGCATCCAAATTCTTGGAGAGGGAAAGGAATGTAAAGATGGATATGAATGAAATGGAGGTCTGTTGGATGGATGAAAGGTACTCAGAAATGTGCCTTTTCTGATCTTTAATAGGGGACAAAGGGATAGAAGAACCTAAAATGGATGGAAGGGATGCAGGGCTAGGTGTATGTTTGGATGTAGGTTTGGTAGGGATACTAACATCTTGAGGAATGTCACTATGACCATTAATACCTTCTTTGATATGAAGGGGTTCTTTTTTGTGAAGGTCTACTTCTTTTCCTTTATAAATATTTTGACCCGTAGGATACTCTTTTCTTCAGGAAGAAGATGTGAATCCATTATGAGGTGAACATGATATGAAAGAAATAACGCGATTATAGGTTCATATTGAGGTATGGAATCTTATAGGGGACATGAATTTGAAAGGATACTTTGATCTTGAAACTAAGGAAGATGATTGAATTCCACTTTAAAGGTGCTCTACTCATGAATTTCAATGGGATCATCAAAAATGAGAATGGAAGGGATATCTTGACCTTTCTTAGGGAGTGGAATGCCAATGAAACTTAAAAGGATATTTTGGTCATGCAATGGAATGGGATCATTTGGGATAGGATGGAATAGGGTATCTTAATCTTCATCTTCTTGCTTTGAACCATCCTCTTGACATGGGGTGAGACTTTGGATATGCATGAGGGATTCTTTCAAGGAATCAATGTTTTGATATGAGGGAGATGTACTTTGAATAGGATCCTCTAAAAAAGGTGTGATGGGAAATGAAGCACATGGTGACATTGGGTTTAGAATTTATGAAGCATGAATTGGATTATCTTGGCAATCAATTGTGGATAGCCCTAAGGGTATTTCATCCTTGGTTGAATTAGTTGGTGAGGATGATATGGAAGGTTCTTGTATAGCTTCGAAAGGTGTAGGAATAGAGGCCACTAGAGAGTCAATTTTCTAATGAGGGGATGAGCCATTGCTAGACATAGGTGAAAATTTTATATCTCTCTTGGAGAAATCACTTAGGATTCTCTTTAAGAGGTGTAAAAGAGATATCTTTCTTTACAGATGCATTCAAATCCTTATGATATTTTGACATGATCGGGTTTTGATTTTGGATCTATTTGAAAGAGATTTGGTTTTGGTTTAATGTTATGTTTTGATTTTAAATTGGGTTGAATTGGCTTGACATATTTGAAATTTGATTGTTTAGGTAATTTCTCATCTTAGGCCGACATAGAGAAACTTTTCCCGCTCAACAATTGACAAGCTCAATGCAAGGGGGGACGAAAGGGGGCCCAAAATAGGACTAGGACAAAGGCGCACACCCTTGTTCTACCCTGATTTAGGACACGCAACAAAAAAAGGCAGTCCTGCTCTATGGATTTTTCTTTAAGGATCTCTTTGGCAGAGGTTGACCTTGTTCTTTTCATGTTACATCTTGTTCACCAGCATTTGTTTCATCTTAGGCCGATGCTGATCATACTTGAGATCATATAAACCAATGCAATTAAGCATTTAGAAATCATTTAGGAGAACATAGAAGAGAAATCTGAATGTTAGGAGGTCTGGAGTTGGCTCACATTATTGCTTAAGCTCAGATATAGTATTTGAGCATGTATGTAATAAATCCAATGTGCGGAATCTTGTAAGCCACATGTTGCTGACAGATTATAATTGATTTTCATAATATAATACAGTCTATTTCTACATTGCCTCCATCACATTGAGTTTTTTCTGCTATGTAACTCTTGCTGCACGGTCCAAACTATATTGTTTGAGGAATTTCTTGCCATGACTGCACCAATTGAATACTTTCTTAATGAATAATATGATGTAAAAGTTTCATTGGTAGATAAATTAAAAAAATTATCTCTATTTGTTAGTTAGATTAGTTATTTTCTTTAGGGTTTTTTGGTGGTAATTACATGCAATCCCTTTATGTGAGACAAACACTTCACAAACTATGAATGAGTCAAAACATCCTAAGACATGAAGTGTGTCAAAGGTCAAGGTATGTGTGATCACCACAATGTGGACGTACCAACACAAACACCCAAGACATACTTGCCCCAGAATGCTACGAAACACTCAACAAACAGAAAACAAAACCAAAAGACCATGAGTTATCCTAACCACTCTAAATCACTCAAAGACATCATTGAGTAGAATAAGTACATGATCAAAGATAAATCAGTGAAAGATAAGACACAAACTCAAACAAGTCAAACAACCATTTTGATCTTGTTGTCAAAAGTGATAACGTTGTGATGAAAGGACCATCATGCTGTCTAGTTTCAGGGAAGGTAGTACCTCGTCTAAGATAGGACATAGTCTACTTTTAAGTATACCATACCCTATATAAGGGCCATGATAATTATGACAAAGGACTGATAATGTTGATGTTATTTAATTGATATGACAATTTCAATTAATTTCAATGCTTTGTTAATTGAAAAGTTCATCTATTAATGCAGGATTGTGTTAAGCGTAATGTTCTATTATGTTATTTGTTTGTTGTCCACATAGATATCTGTCTATGTACAAAAGGGATAGTTCATTAGAGAAAATAAAAGCAATGGTTTATTGAATTTTTGATGATTTTCAATTTTTATGGTTTTTGAACTTTTTGATTTTTTTGTCCTTTTTTTTAAGGACTTTTTTGAAATGTTTTTAGATTATTTCAAGATGTTTGATGAATGTTTATTTGATTTATTTACATACTTTAAAAAAAATTTTAGTTGTTATTTCAAGACATTTTGCAATTTTTTTGGGATATTTTAGTGCTTTAGTTGATTTTTATGATTTTTTATGATTTTACCCCAATGTCTAGAAAGGCAAGGAATATGACCAATGGATAAGTAGGCTTTCTAAAATGTTGGCGGATAGAGGGAATATAAAATCCTATGGAGACAAAAAAGATTCTGGATAGGGTATTGGAAGAATTGTTCTTTATGTTTGATTCTGCAAGAAGTGAGAATCGAGCTACGATCTGATGTCGTTCGTAGATCACATGCAACTCCCCAAGCAATAGATGATCAAATATACAAATAGATGAATGAAGATAATTCTGATATGAGAAAAAAACAGAGACAAAGAAGAGAATTTTGAGAAGACTCTCAGTGAGCTATCACTGAACTAGTGAAGGTGAGAGTATAATTCTTATTATATAGAAAAATAATAGCATATACATACAAGGATGCATTAACTTATATTCCCCATTAAAAGTGAGAGGACTTAACTTTTTGGTAATTTCTAGAACATGTGGCATAACCTCTTGACATGAAGACAGGAAAGGAGTTGAGAAAGTTGGCACATAAGGCCAAAAGAGGGTGAGAAACCCAACTGCCTCATAACCCGCCTAGGAAATGACAAAATAGTGGTTATGAGAGGTGGAACAAAAAGATAAAAGAGGGTGCGTAACTCAACTACCCATGTGAGGTGGAGAGTTACACATGTAGCTGAAGTATTTTGCCACCACATCCTCATATTAACCACTCCTAATAACCTAAGAAAGCTTAATAAAATATGTGTAGTTAAAATAAATACCCCCTAACATAAGGAAGATAAAAAACCTACAACAACACCCCCCTTAAGTGTTTCTTAGGTGGGTGAAAAGATAGGTCTCGACAAATGAGGCTATGTTAGGTAACCATATACATAGAGATGCAAGGGTAGGTACAACAACCCGACACAAAATACTAGATGTAGGTAACTAAAATAATGTTGACCTTACCTAACACCTAGAAAATGATAAATTTCCTAAGTAAACTTAAGCATGCGAGTAAAATAATAATTCATGTGAGACTTTTATTCTCTTGTTGAGAAGGTATTTGGATGGAGTAGATCTATCATTGGTGCTCATTTGTCTGTCTCCTTCTGAGACTTGGTGCATGGCTCCTGTTGAGACTTAGATTGTACAGATTTGTGCATGGCTCCCATGAGACTTTGATTGTACTAGTATTTATGTCATTTATGAGTATCTAGATGATGCTCAAAGCGGGTTGTCTCCATGCCTGATCTTTATTTTGTTGCAGTGAGTGATTCATCGTCATCAACATTGGTACCTGGTTTTGTCACACTTTGACATTATTGGTGTAGCATTGGTTGTCTTTCTTCCTTATGGGGAGGTAGTTTGGTCAACATCTTGGACCATCCTTGTAGGAGATTCTACACTGAGGGGGGCTTCATGGCCTATATTCTTCTCTCTTATGAGGGGGACTTTTTCCATACATGAAGTTTTATTCTACTCATAAATCATTGAGAGCATTGTGTTATTTCATCTCTCTTTTTTGGGGGAGTTTTTATCCATTGGATTTTTCTCTCTTTCTCCATTTGTGAGAGATTTCATTGATGCTCACATCTTTTCTCTTTCCTTTATAAGGAGAGATTATTGTACATTTTATTCATCTCAATGTTAGATATATTCGTGGTAAAATATTATTTCTCCCTCTTGTGAAGGTTTATAGATTTATGTGGTCTTGAAAATTTGATAATTTCTATACTTTAGAGGATGGAAATACCAACAAGATCAACATTTGCACACACCTTTTGGGGTGATGAACTAATGGAGGAAAAGTGGGTTTCATATATTGAGATTTTGATGAAGGAAAAGCTAGGGATTTTATGACATAAGGACCCAAAATGGATAAAGGAGGTAATTGAGGAATAGATTTGAAAGGTTTGGACTGAGGAATAGCAATTTTTGATGCCAATTTGGATTTTTCTTTAGACTGGTGGGCTTCAAGGAGCCACTTGGGAATCGACATGGTTTTTTATTTTTCATGTTTTTGTGGTTCCTCAAAATGCTTTGCTTGCAGGATTTTGGAACCCATATAGATTTTAACTTTTCTTTTTGAGCAATGGGCCTTTGTGGCCTTTTGGACATTTCTTTTTCTTTTTGGATCATTTTTTCTTTTTTTTGACATGTCGATTAGACTAGACATTCCAATCCTTGAATTTATATGGAGTTTTGGACTTATGACTTTTATGTCTGGTATCCAAATTCTTGGAGAGGGAAAGGAATGTAAAGATGGATAGGAATGAAATGGAGGTCTGTTGGATGGATGAAAGGTACTCAGACATGTGCCTTTGCTGATCTTATATAGGGGACAAAGGGATATAAGAACCTAAAATGGATGGAAGGGATACAGGGGTAGTTGTATGTTTGGATTTAGGTTTGGTAGGGATACCAACATATTGAGGAATGTCACTATGACCATTAATACCTTCTTTGATATGGAAGGGTTCTTTCTAGTGAAGGTCTACCCCTTTGCCTTTATAAATATTTTGACTTGTAGGATACTCTTTACTTCGGAAAGAAGATGCGAGTCCATTATGAGGTGAATATGATATGAAATAAATAACAAGATTATAGGTTCATCTTGAGGTATGGAATCTTGTAAGGGACATGAATTTGGAAGGATAATTTGATCTTGAAATGGAGGAAGATCATTGGATTCCTCTTTAAAGGTGCTTTGCTCTTGAATTTCAATGTGATCATCAAAAAAGAGAATGGAAGGGATATCTTGACCTTGCTTAGGGAGTGGAATGTCAATGAAACTTAAAAGGACATTTTGGTCATGCAATGGAAGGGGGTGATTTGGGATAGGATGGACTAGGGTATCTTAATCTTTGTCTTTGTGCTTTGATTCATCCTCTTGACATGGGGTTGGACTTTGGATATGCACGAGGGATTTTGCCAAGGAATCAATGTTTTGACATGAGGGAGATGTACTTTGAATGGGATCCTTTGAAAAAGGTGTAATGGGAAATGAAGCACATGGCGACATTGGGTCTAGCATTTATGAAGCGTGGTAGGTATGTGCACCATGAATTGGATTATCTTTGCAATCAATTGTGGATAACCCTAAGGGGATTTCATCCTTGGGTGAATTAGATGATGAGGATGATATGGAAGGTTCTTGTAAAGATTCGAACGGTGTAGGAATAGAAGTCACTAGAGAGTCAATTTGCTAATGAGGGGATGAGCCATTGCGAGATAGGTGCAAATTATTTATCTCTCTTGGAGGAATCCCTTAGGATTCTCTTTAAGAGCTGTGTATAAGAGGTATCTTTCTTTAGAGATGCATTTGAATCCTTACAATATTTTTACATGATTGGGTTTTCATTTTGGATTTATTTGAAAGAGATTTGGTATTGGTTTAATGTTATATTTTTATTTTGGACTGGGTTGAATTGGTTGACATGTTTGAAATTTGGTTTTGATTGAATGGAATTTGATTTTGTGATTGGTTAAATTGGTCTAACAGATTTGAAATTTGTTTTTGACTGAATGGGATTTGATTTTGGACTTGGGTGAATTGGTCTGACATGTTTGAAATTTGGTTTTGATTGAATGGTATTTGATTTTGGACTTGGTTAAATTGGTTTGACATGCTATCTTGTTGAGGTTTGTGGAAAGGATGTGTGAGTTGTAAATTTTTTTTGGAGGTTGAGATGATTGAAATGTGGAGATTGGACAATTTGAGCCATGTGTAAGTTGGACTGGTAAGAAGAATAGACTACTTGTGAAGGCTAAGTCTCATAAGAACATGAATATTGGTATGAATATGACATTGATTGAATAGGAAGAGAAATGATTTGATTGGAATATGAAGGTTGATATGTTTTCCTAGCCTTATAAGAAAATGAAGGTTGTTATGATTCAAATTCCAATTCTGATTCTGATTTTGTGCCTGAGTTTGAGTCAGATTCTTTTATGATTGGTGGTATTTGATTTTGTCTTATCATTTTCTCTAACCAAATCGCATGCGGGCTAGGACCAATCTTATTTGAACAAGGAGTTTTATGGTTTGGGTGTGAAATTTAGGTTTAATTTTGAATGTTTGTTTGATTTGAAGGTGATCTAGATTGAACACTACCAAGTCCTAGTTGCATAGGTACAAAAATTGGTTCAAAATTTGGTGGTGGTCCCAATTGAATTATTCTATAATTTGGTAATGTGTTTCTGAAAGGACCCACATGAGAATAAAATAGTTGTTTTTTATATTGTTGAATTTTCATGTTTGGTGTGTTATCCATTAGAAATGGCATGATGATATGTTGATTCGTGTGATTTCTTGGACTTAGGTCTTATTTCAATAGGCATGTCACTATGCAATATTTTGGGGATTTTTAAACTTTTGAATGATTTATGCAACTAATGAAAACCATAAAGGATGACAAATGAGACTTATGCTTTTTTGTCTTTTTTTTATAGTTTTTTTTGCACAAGCACAACTTTGAGCTACATAAGCACAAATCAACCCAACATAGGCACAAATTAGCTCAACAAAGGGCTTAATTTGACACTACATAGGTGTAGAATGGAGCTCCATAAGTACTGAAGCTCTGGATCAATCCGAAAAGGCCTTTTCCCTACAAATTTGACCTACAATCACTTCAAAAATACTCAGAAGATAGAGGATTAACTTCATGTTCACCAGAAATTGTAACTAGTTATTCGGGAAAAAGTATCAAATCATATAATTAGACAACCACAAATATAACAAGCTTATGAAATGGAATCCTAATACACTTAATGAAAGAATGAAGGCAAAACACTAAACCAAAAATGCAAACCATCACAATATGTTTCCTTTAGTGAGCTCCATTGTCCCTTTTCTCCTTCAAATTTCATGTGTGGATCTCACCTACAAGTGCATATGCAAGTGAAAAGTGAGTGGATTATGAGATGAGAATCACAACATAATGTTACTCAAAATGTGGTTAGGATTAATTGAAAAGAGAGCAAAATTTATAGGAAAAAAGTCTCCAAATTTGATGAGAAATTGAATAGGAAAATAAATTAAAAAATTGGAATGACTATGACATGATTGAATGACAAATTGGATGACAAATTATATGACAAGTTGCTATGTGAAGATATGACAAATTGAGAGAAAATTGTTCTCATCAATTATGACATAATTAGGAGGAGAAATAGCCATTTAGGTATGAAAAATTAACCCCAAAATTTTCTTCATGATTGATGACAAAATGGAGAGAAAACAGCTTCATTATTTATGACATAATTGAGCATAAAAAATGGAGACAAAATAGAGGAGGAATTAGTGGGAAAAATTAGGTGGAAGTGGAAAATACAAAATTAGGAAATTAGGTGGCAATAATTAATAAATTCTTATATATTATTTAATTCACAAAAGGGAAAGACAATTATCTAATTAAATAATAATTTAATTGTGACTCAATTAAGGACACTTAAGGTAAATGAATAAATTCATTTAAGCTAAAGTGAAGAAATGTTAATAGGATTAATGAAAATCCTAGGAGGATGGACTAGAAATGAAATTAGGTCTTGACATAATTAAAGGATAATTGACAAAGAAATTGATCATGATAAAAAAGAATAAATGACAATGATCTGATATCAATATGACAAATATCAATGATGAATCAATCAAAGATGACAAAAGGATCGAATTGATAAAGGATCAATGACTGATTGATCCAAAAATGATGAAGATTTATGACTGATTGAGATCAATGATAAATCAATCAAATATTGATAAAAGGTCAATTTGATGAAGGTTGTTTTGATAAAGACCAATGACAAATCAATTGAAATTGATAAGGAGGCTGATAATTAACAATTGAATGAGATACAAAATGATTCGAATTGATTGAAAATTGATGAAAGATGATTGAAATCTAGGATAAAACCCTAATTTGATACAGATTAGGATTGACAATGTCCAATTGACATGATAAGTTTATCACAAGCAATGATTGCAATTTGAAAATGATATTGAGAAGAACCAATTGAAATGCAAGAGAATAGAACTAAATAGAAAAGAATGCAGAAGGACATAAGTCGACAAATGATAAAAACCAAGTGCATGACATAGAAGAAATGTTAATAAGATGCGAAAAACCCTAAAAGAAGATCACGTGGACATGTTAAAGTATGACATCGCAAGAGTTGACCATTTTTAGATACCTGCACAATAAAAATAAGGACACGTCTTAAGGGGTATTAAAAAAAGGAAAGAGAGAGAGAGAAATAAAAATCTTTTCTGTGTCTTTTTTTAGGTAGATGTCTTGTACATTTTCTGCTGTTGATTATCAAGTTAAATGATGGAATGCTTTTCATAGGTTGATGGTAGCACAATAAAAGTTAGGAGTATTCTTAAGAGATAGACATGCCCTATAATATCTTCATATAAATAATCTTGTTTCTAATTTGGGATATTCAAATTGTAACTCACACAATAATGGAGAGATTGTTGTGGAAAACATAAGTGCTATTTATCAAGGAAAATTATCTTGAAGTTAGAAAGAAGTTAGTACAAACATACCATATAATCAAATGCAAATCAGATCTCTTAGCAATTGTATTTGTGTGGTAGTAAGGTCACATTTTCCAAAAATTAATTGTGCAATTGAAAAAGATAAATCATTCAATTTCATAATATCAAGTGATGCCAATTTATTAAATTTCTTCTTTAGAGATTGGTTTACCTAAAAAAGTGATTTAAATCTTTGTCTCGTTAAAAACAACTCTACATTCTTTTGACACTCATATTTCATAGACGTCTCTATGTGAAAATATGGTGTCTTATTCCTTCATCAATACTCAATTGGAAGATACTTATTTTTGCATAATAATTTTCTCTTGAGAGGAGAAACCAAACTATCATGGAGATAGCTTAGTGCATGATACACATCAGAGGCATAGTGCACACTTTAGACACCCATTTGGATCTCCATTCTTCCTATCTCCATTGATCTTGCTTGATATATTTACTCTCAGATTTTATGTGCACAAGAGCTCAACAAAGAACAGAATGTGGTTGCAAGTAGGATCGCCTATGTTCAAAACCGTAGTGTAGTCAAGTAGTCAACAGGGGTTTTGCATAGATTGATTAGAATGATTGATTAGGGTTTGATAATGAAGGAAGTATGTCCTTATATAGAAGACACTATATGAAATGGAGGGATAATATTGAGAGGTGTAAAAGGAGGTCGGCTATGATTAGAGGGTAGGTAAAAGAAATAATAAAATAATGAAAGGGGTAGGTAGTGTATGAATTAAGAGATGAATGGCATGCGTCATGGGTAGAAAAGGCTAATTAATTAATTAAATAAATAGAGATTTATTTAATTAATAGAAGAAGTGGGATAATTAAATAAATAAGATATTTATTTAATTTAGAAAAAGGAAAATTTAAATAAATAAATGTATTTATCTAAATGAGAAATAAGGCTAGAAGAGGGTAAATGAATTAATTAAATAAATAAGGATTTATTTAATTAATAGATGAATTAGGCTAAAGTACTTAAATAAATAAATATATTTATTTAATTAGATTGGACAATTTGGGTGTCTACATTTTGCCCCTCTTTGAGACAATGCGGCTTGTCACGTTGTTTCAAAGAAGATAAGATGAATTGATACAGAGTTGCCCCAAGATGGGAATGATATGCCCCCTCGAGAGATTGGATGAAAATGTGTGAAAAGACCATAGACAATCTCTCGATAAGAAAGAAAGGCTAGAATGGACTGACCAGATAAAGTGACAAAGTCACGGGATAACGAAGACTGACACAGGAGACTAGGGCTAGGGTAGTCTATAAGATAGACCACGAGGGGAAAAAATCCTCATTGTCATCCACACATCCAAGAGATCAGAGTGCAGAGTGACATAGAGCAGCAACAGTCAGCAGCGATGGCTTTGGTTCACAGATTCGACCGCGTTCACTGATTCTAGAGGCCAGTAGAGGCAGGAGAGCCAGTAAGTACCACAAAACCTCCTTGAACTTTGTTGCATTTATTGTTGTCATAAATGCATGTCAAGTAGTGCAATATGTCTTCAAGGCCGAATCGACAGTTCTGTGATGAATATACACTATCGATTGGATAAGCTGCTGAGAGGATACACTCAAGTAGGTCCTTTAGGGAAGACTAGGATAACAAATAGGGCTAGGATTGACAATTCTATGATAGAACATACATTGCCAATTAGGAAACTACTCAAGAGGATTCACTCAAGCATAGGCCCTAGGATAAGATAGATCAAGGCACTTTGTGATGAACAGTGAGTACCAAGATATATTACTTTCTGATGAACAGAGAGTAATAAAATATGAGCAGCACTTTGTGATGAACAGTGAGTGCAAATGTGAGCAGCACTTTGTGATGAACAGGGAGTGCCAAACACGTAGTACTTTGTGATGAATAGGGAGTACCACTAGGATATAAGCAACACTTTATGATGAACAGTGAGTGTCACTAGGACTGAGATGATTGATTTGTGTGACTGTTGGAGTATTTGCCTATGCTGGAGTCACGGGAGAGATTCCCATCGACTCAGAGGTTACGACTTGAGCTGACATTTGAGGACCGAGCTGCTATTGAGGGTATGGGTCTACGATGCATTCTGTATGTGCCTGAGTTTCAGGCGAACATGGGATTGCTGACTGCGCTTGCTGAGAGATGGCATTCTGAGACATGCACTTTCCATTTGCTGATGGGGGAGATGACAGTCACCCTGGAGGATGTATACAGGATTCTACGGATACCGATCGATGGGGAGTTGATTCCGTACGATTGAGACAGAGATAGGGATGCCCTTAGATGAGTGTTCCAGGATCCGGCATTGGAGATGAGGGCTAGACATGTGGCATGGGACATGATGACATGGACAGGATTAGCACTACTGGCGGTGTTGGGAGGAGTGATCAGTGGGTTCTTATGTATCAGTTTTGTACCATTTTGTATGATGATGTAGACACCTTCAGGTGATTTTGTAGCCATATGTATTTTGACATCATTGTATCATGACTCTTATGATTATATATATGAGATGATTCATCCTTGCGGCAGCTATATGCATGCGTACCTATGTGATGCTTATGATATGGATGCAAATATGTATATGATGCAATGCAATATAATTTTTTCTTCTTTTATGTTTTATATGTGTATGCATGATGCAAATGTGAATGTATGTAATGCAGATGAATATGATAATGCAAATGTAAATTGTGCTAATAGGTGTTGTGTGTAGGATGTGATGCAGTTGTGATATCTATATGTATGTATGAAATGCTTATATGTGGTAATGCAGGTGCAGCTGCATGAAATGCAAATGTTTTTGGTGTGTCATTATACTCAGTCATGTGATAGTAGGCTACACGGACTCAAGAAGAATGATGGAAGTCAATCAAGAAAGGGGATGGAAGATAGAAGATATGAAAGTGAAAGAGCTTTTTGTGCGTTATCATCATTGAGCTTTATTATGGCAATAGGTTATGACAATCAAGGCATATGTTCGACCCAGAAAGTCATTGTACCCGTTTGCATGGAGATAAGACAGTCACAAACAAGGAATGCCCCAGTTCACACTAGACTCACAGTGTCCTCATATCCTTGGACAAGTCATAACATTACTAAGAGACAATCCACAAACAACAAATAGGCGACGATACCCCATCCTCGCCTTTCTAGTCAAAGACATCTGGGAGATAGAATCTCTAGTCAAAGACATCCTGAAAAAGCTAAAAGACATGTCACCAAAAGATAAAATCAAAAGAAAACCAAGAATTGACACCAACATCCACTGTAGTCCTCAAATTTAGTGTCTCTTGTCACTTGTATAAGTCTTATTTGATTGTGGTCACAATGTTTACTTTCACAGAAAGGATAGATAGCACTGAACCATAATGTTGTTTGAGTCTGTTGACATATTTGATTTGTTGATGCCCATTGTTGCTGCTGTGTCTCATCTAAAACTAACTAAATCCATGAAACTGATACTTTATTGCAGAGAAGATGGAACTTTATTGCGGATTGGTGATGCAGAAGCTACTTTATTGTGAATTGGGCACGGATAAACTGAAGGAAGCTGGAAGAAACTGTACTCCTCGAAACATGTGATGTTCTTAGTTCCACACCCATCACTAGACGTAGGATTTGCCTTAGCCACAGATAGGATCTGATTTATTATGGATGGAGGGAGGTGAAAAGGGATGTTTATTATGAATAGCTAACCAATCTTGGGTAGATCAATAACAAGCAATGATGGGAATGGGTAAGTTTATTATGAATGAGTCTTGATAGATGGAGGAGCATGTCTAAACATTTGTACATTGAGCACTATTAAACAATTGGGATATTCTGATAAAGCTTTGAATTCTACAAAAAAAATTACCATCAAGGCATATGATGATGAAGAGTGTTCATCCAAAGGCACAGTCACCTTGCCTCTCAGAGTTGGGCTAGTTACGAAGGATGTGGTTTGTCAAGTCCTAGATCTTGATCTCACATACAACATATTGCTAGGACATCCTTGGATTCATGAAATGAGGGTAGTCCCATCTACATATCATCGATGTATCAAGTTTCCACACAATGGAGTTGAAGTGACCATCAAAGTGGATCCAAATCCATTCATATATTGCAACAATCTGCAACCTTAATCAGAAATAACAATCCCAGTCAATCGTGAAGCTATTCCTTCATCGACATATGTGGATCTTGAATCCTTAAAAGCTTCTACATCCAAACAAGCAGAGCTAAAAGAAAAGTTCAAGATTAAAGACCTAGGATGTGGTGAGTATATATTTCATGTTGACCAACTCCCATTATCTCCTAAGGTATTCAGTCAACATGAACAACCTACAAACAATTTTCAATGCCAAGGAATTGGGTGTGAACCACCTAGTGTTGTGGCTACTGAGTCTGAATGCAAATCTCCTCTAGTGGTGCAAGGATCTCTTGATATCAATAGTCCTAAGAGTGGTTCCAGTGAAGAATCTATTGAGTGTATTGCCAGCCCTCTTGAGAACTCACATAGCTTTACCATTTCATCCACTCATTCCATTTCCATTCCTCTCCCAAACTTGGATCAACAAGAATTACAAAAGCCCTTACTCATTGGGGATCAAGAATCAAGCTTTGAAAAGAAAAATCTAAAAGTTAAAAATAAAGAGAAGTCCTTTAATTCAAATCAAAATCAAAAGCTACTAGACTCCACAAAAATCAAAGTCAAGGATAAAAATCCTATGAAGCAAAAAGAGAAAGAGTTGATCTCCCCTAATATCAAAATAACTGGGGGAAAAAGTTCTAAAATTTCAAGCCAAAAAGCATACTTGTTGATCCTAAGTCTCCATCATGCTATCCTACTTTCACTTCTTTTCACAATCATAAGCCTTCATCACTCATCCACTTGTTCCTCACATCCTTTCCCTTTTGGTGATACATCAGGGACCTTTAATGGAGCTTCCTCGAAGGACTTTGTTGTCAAGGATGCCCAAACTTCTTTGGGTGACATGCATATGGGCCTGTGTAGTCCACACACTAGTAATTCTATCTCAGTTCCTTCATCAAGGAAGACAGTCACTTGAGATACACATCATTCAATCAAGGAACAATGCAGCTACAATCACAAAGTCAAGCCTCGCACATTTGAGGTAGGCGACTTAGTTCTCAGAGAAAATCCCAAAAATCAGCAAGACAGAGATAAGAAGGGAAAGTTCGAACCAAATTGGCTTAGTTCTTACATCATTATAGCAACATATGGATCTGGGGCATATCAGCTCTCAACTACAGAGGGAGAACCTTTGGAGGATCCTATCAATATCATGCACCTTCACAAGTTTTACACATAGCTCTTCAGAGTATCCTAATTCAAAAAATACAAAAAAAAAAAAAATTCAAAAATACAAAAAAAATTATAAAACAAAAAAATCGTTACTTGGTGAAAACCTGGCAAACAGGTGCCTTGTGACACAAAAAAACAAAAAACATTGAAAAATCAAAAAAAGTAAAGAGAAATAATTTCGTCCAATGGTGAAAACCACTTCGGTGGCACCCTGGGCAAGTACCATGGTGAAAACTGGGTCACCAGCGCCATGTGTAGAGACATTTCTCCTCCCTCCTTCAGGATTCTCTTTCATCACTTCACTTTGCACACACTCACAACTAATTCATCCATAATAAACTTACCCATTCCCATCATGGCTTGTTATTGATCTACCCAAGATTGGTTCACCATTCATAATAAACCTCCCTTTTCATCCATAATAAATCAGATCCTATCTGTGGCTAAGGCAAATCCTACGTCTAGTGATGGGTGTGGAACTAAGAACATCACATGTTTTGAGGAGTACAGTTTCTTCCAGCTTCCTTTAGTCTATCCGCGCACAATCCGCAATAAAGTTTCATCTTCTCCACACTAAAGTATCAGTTTCATGGATTCAGTCAGTTTCAGATGAGACACAGCAACAACAATGGGCTTCAACAAAATCAAATCTTTCAATAGACTCAGACAACATTATGATTCAGTGCTATCTATCCATTTTGTGAAAGTAAACATTGTGACCACAATCAAATAAGACTTATACAAGTGACAAGAGACACTAAACTTGAGGGCTACAGTGGATGTTGGTGTCAAGTCTTGGTTTTCTTTTGATTTCATCTTTTTTGCTGACATGTCTTTTAGCTTTTCTGGGATTTCTCTAACTAGAGATTCTATCTCTAGGATGTCTTTGACTAGAAAGGCGAGGATGGGGTATCGTCACCTATTTGTATTTGTTGTCTATGGATTGTCTCTTAGTAATGCTATGACTTGTCCAAGGATATGAGGACACTGTGAGTCTAGTATGAACTGGGGCATTCCTTGTTTGTGACTGTCTTATCTCCATGCAAATAGGTACAATGACTTTCTGGGTCGAACATATGCCTCGATTGTCATAACCTACTTGCCATAATAAAGCTCAATGATGATAACACACAAGAAGCTCTTACAGTTTCATATCTTCTGTCTTTCATCCCCCTTTCTTGATTGACTTCCATTGTCCTTCTCGAGTCTGCGTAGCCTACTATCACATGACTGAGTATAATGACATGCCAAAAACATTTGCATTTCATGTAGTTTCACCTACATTATCACATGTTAGCATTCCATACATACATATAGATATCACAATTGCATCACATCCTGCACACAACACATGTTAGAACATTTTATATTCTCATCATGTAAATAGTTATTTGCATTGTCATATCCATCAGCATTTCATACATTCACATTTGCATTAGCATAACATTTAAAAACATAAAAGAACAAAAATATTGCATTGCATCATATACATATTTGCATCCATATCATAATCATCACATAAGAACATCTCATCACATAGGTACACATGCATATAGTTGCCGCAAAGATGAATCATCTCATATATATATATATAAAGTGTCATGATACAATGATGTCAAAATCATATGGCTACAATCACCTGCAAGTGTCTACATCATCATACAAAAATGGTACAATACTGATACATAGGGATCCCTCTATGGCTATGATGAACTCCCTCCTTGAGAGCTGGCTAGCCTCGACAGAGTCTGAGCCCTAGAAGGACCCGCCCCAAGATCATCTCTCTTGGCCCTTGTGTCCTCTGTAGCCACCCCTCGTGTCGCCCTATCTGGACAGAGGAACCCACTGATAACTCCTGCCAACACTGTTGGTAGTGCTAATCTTGTCCATGTCATGGTATCCCATGCCACATGTCCCACCCTCATCTCCAATCTTGGATCCTAGAACACTCATCTAAGGGTATCCCTGTCTCTGTCTCGATCATAAGGAATCAGCTCCCCATCAATTTGTATCTGCAGAATCCTGTATACATCCTCCAGGGTGACTGCCATCTCCCCCATCGGCAAATGAAAAGTGCAAGTCTCAGAGTGCCACCTCTTCGCTAGTGTAGTTAGCAATCCCATGTTCGCTCGAAACTCAGGCACATACAGAATATGTCTCAATCCCATAGCCTTAATCGCAACTCGGTCCTCGGCTGTCAACTCAGGTCGCAACCTCTGAGTCGATGGGAATCTCTCCCGTGACTCCAGCATAGGCAAATACTCCAGCAGTCACACAAATCAATCATCTCAGTCCTAGTGACACTCACTGTTCATCACAAAGTGTTGCTTCTATCCTAGTGGTACTCTTTGTTCATCACAAAGTACTACATGTTTGGCACTCCCTGTTCATCACAAAGTGCTGCTCATATTTGCACTCACTGTTCATCACAAAGTGCTGCTCATATTTTAGTACTCCCTGTTCATCACAAAGTACTATATCTTGGTACTCACTGTTCATCACAAAGCGCCTTGATCTATCCTATCCTAGGGCCTCTGCTTGAGTGAATCCTCTTGAGAAGTTTCCTAATTGGCAACGTATGTTCTATCACAGAATTGTCAATCCTAGCCCTAGTTGTTATCCTAGTCTTCCCTAGAGGACCTGCTTGAGTGTATCCTCTCAGCAGCTTATCCAATCGACAGTGTATGTTCATCACAGAAATGCCGATTTGACCTAAAAGACAAAAATTCACATTTTTGGACACAAACGCACTTTCCTGACATAAATGCGCATTTATTACATTACCTAGTATTCATTAATGACAACAATAAATGCATCAAAGTACAAGGAGATTTTGTGGTACTTACTAGCTCTCCTGCCTCTGCTGGCCTCTGGAATCGGCGAATGCGGTCAAATATGTGAACCAAAGCCATCGCTGCTGACTGTTGCTGCTCTTTTCTCTCTCTGCACTCTAATCTCTTGGAGGTGTAGATGACAATGAGGATGTTTTCCCCTCATGGTCTATCTTATAGACTGCCCTAGCCCTCATTTCCCGAGTCAGTCTTCATTATCCCATGACTCTGTCACTTTATCCGGTCAGTCCATTCTAGCCTCTCTTTCTTATCGAGAGGTTGTCTGCAATCTTTTCAGACATTTTCATCCAATCTCTTGAGGGGTCATATCATTCCCATCTTGGGGCAACTCTATATTAGTTCATCTTATCTTCTTTGAAACAACGCGACAAGCCGCATTGTCTCAAAGAGGGGCAAAATGTAGACACCCAAAATTGTCCTGTCTAATTAAATAAATATTTTATTTATTTAATTATCTAAGCTTAATTCTTCTATTAATTAAATAAATATTTATTTATTTAATTAATTCATTTATCCTCTTCTAGCCTTATTTCTCATTTAAATAAATACATTTATTTATTTAAATTATCCTTTTCCTAAATTAAATAAATATCTTATTTATTTAATTGATCCCACTTCTTCTATTAATTATATAAATCTTTGTTTATTTAATTAATTCATTAACCTTTTCTACCCATGACACATGTCATTCATCTCTTAATTCATACACTACCTACCCCTTTCATTATTTTATTATTTCTTTTACCTACCCTCTAATCATAGCCAACCTCTTTTACACCTCTCAATCTTATCCCTCCATTTCATATAGTGTTTTCTATATAAGGAGATGCTTCCTTCATTATCAAATCCTAATCAATCATTCTAATCAATCTATGCAAACCCCCCCATTGACTACTTGACTACCCTAACTACTTGATCAATTGAGTACTTGGCATATGCGATCCTACTTGCAACCACATTCCGTTCTTTGTTGAGCTCTTGTGCACATAAAATCTGAAAGCAAATACATCAAACAAGATCAATGGAGATAGGAAGAATGGAGATCCAAACCCTATTGGACATGTGATGGTATAATATTTGTGATTTCGTTTGATTTGCATTGTCTTAGGTAATCTTCATATGTTATGGTGGATCTTTGTTGTTGTTAGGCTAGGGTTTTGTGGTTGAATTCATTTAGCCTTTCAATATCGTTATTATTGTTATCCATTTTCACCATATACACACACATGTTGGGGTGAAGTAGTGAACATTGTGGTATACCTTTTAAATAGAATTTCATGGAAAGCCTTGCAGGATGTCACGCCTAAAAAAACCTAGTTTGGGTTCAAACCAAAGGTAATAGATTTTATGTCCTTTTGGTTCAATAAGAAATAGAAAAAAAACAATTTATTCAAGAGAATGAAAAATTAGCATTGGCTTAGGGCAGCATTGCAATTGCTTATATTTAAAAATAATATCAATATCACATTCATTGCTATCAATATTGACATTATAACATAATGTGTAATAAGCTACCCTATAATTAGCAAAAAAATCTTCCATCGTATTGTTTTCTCTAAAACATTTATTAAACCAAATTGAAAAATGCTACTTTCAATCAGACTTCTTTAGTAATTCTTTGAAGACAACAATTGAGAAAATCATTTCTTTTGTATCCATGAATAATGGTAAGAAAACCACCTTCTACTTCAAGACATTCAAAACCAAGACCTTAGACAATTTAGCATCACTTAGTGCTATTGTTGTGATCATCATAAAATTGTACTTCTTGCATTAAAAGTTATGTTTATCACATATAAATTAGCTGAGAAGTGGATGATTTAAATCTTAAAATCATGCATTTCTTAAATTCTTTATTAATATTCTCTTACGATATCATTGGTATTGTATGTCCATTTTCTGGATCATTCGTACCAACAATTACACGAGCGACCGGTTCAATCTCTATAGTACACATAAATAATCATTTTCTATATGATCTTGTTTGTTCTTTGTGATTGAGTGCTTCGCCAATTTTAGAAATTCTATATTTTGCTATAAATTTTTATTTTGGCAATAGGCTATGCAAGATGCCGATGAAGGTTGTGAATTTTGTTATTTGTGAAGGCTAAGTCTCATAAGAACATGAAGATTGGTATGACTCTTATATTGATTGAATAGGAAGATACATGATTTGATTGGAATATGAAGGTTGATATGTTTTCCTAGCCTCATAAAAAAATGAATATTGTTATGATTCAAATTCTAATTCTAATTATGATTTTGAGCCTAAGTTTGAGTCTGATTCTCTTATGATTGGTGGTATTTGATTTTGTCTTATCATTTTATCTAACCAAATCCTATGTGGGCTAGGACTAGTCTTATTTGAAAAAGGATTTTGAAGGTTTGGGTGTGAACATTAGGTTTAATTTTGAATATTTGTTTGATTTGAGGGTCATCTAGATTGAACACTACCAAGTCCTGGTTGCATAGGTACAAAAATTGGTCCAAAGTTTGGTGGTGGTCCCAATTAAATTATTCCATAATTTGGTAATGTGTTTCTCAAAGGACCCACATGAGAATCAAATGGTTGGTTTTGATATTGTTGAATTTTCATGTTTGGTGTGTTATCCATTAGAAATGACATGGCTTGATATGTTGATTTGTGTGATTTCTTGGACTCAGGTCTTATTTCAATAGGCATCTCACTATGCAATGTTTTTGGGATTTTTGAATGATTTATGCAACTAATGAAAAGCTTAAAGGATGACAAATGTGACTTACATTTTTTGGTCTTTTTTAATATATTTTTTTGTACAAGCACAAATCAGAGCTACACAAGAACAAATCAACCCAACATAGGCACAAATTAGCTCAACAAAGGGCACAATTTGACACTACATAGGTGTAGAATGAAGCTCCATAAGTACTAAAGCTTTGGATCAATCCAGAAAGGCCCTTTTCCTACAAATTTGACCTACGATCACTTCAAAAACATTTAGAAGATAGAGGATTAGTCATGTTCACATTAGGTTCACCAGAAATTGTAACTAGGAATTTGGAAAAAAATATCAAAGCATATAACTAGACAACCAAAAATCTAACAAGCTTATGAAATTGAATCCTAATAGACTTAATGAAAGAATGAAGGCAAAACACTAAAACAAAAATGCAAGCCATCACAATATGTTTCCTTCGGTGACCTCCATTGTCCTTTTTCTCCTTCAAATTTGATGTGTGGATCTCACCTACAAGCGTAAATGCAAGTGAAAAGTGAGTGGATTATGAGATGAGAATTGCAACATAATATTACTCAAAACATGGTTAGGATTAATTGAAAAGAGAGCAAAATTTATAGGAAAAAAGTTTCCAAATTGGATAAAAAATTGAAAAGGAAAATAAATTAAAAAATTGGAATGATTATGACATGTTTGAATGACAAATTTGATGACAATTTTCTATGTGAAGATATGACAAATTAAGAGAAAATTGTGCTCATCAATTATGACATAATTAGGAGGAAAAATAGCCATTTAGCTATGAAAAATTAGCCCTAAAATTTGCTTCATGATTGATGAAAAAATGGAGAGAAAATAGCTTCATTATTTATGACATAATTGAGAATAAAAAATGGAGACAAAATGGAGGAGGAATTAGTGGGAAAAATTAGGTGGAAGCGAAAAATACAAAATTAGGAAATTAGGTGGCAATAATTAATAAATTCTTATTTATTATTTAATTCACAAAAGGGAAAGCTAGTTATCCAATTAAATAATAATTTAATTGTGACTCAATTAAGGACACTTAAGGTAAATGAATAAATTCATTTAACCTAAAGTGAAGAAATGTTAATAGAATTAATGAAAATCCTAGGAGCATGGATCACAAATGAAATTAGGTCTTGACATAATTAAAGGACAATTGACAAAGAAATTGATCATGATCAAAAAGAATAAATGACAAGGATCTGATATCAATATGACCAAGATTGATGATGAATCAATCAAAGATGACAAAAGGATCGAATTGATAGAGGTTAATTGATAAAGGATCAATGATGGATTGCTCCAAAAATGATGAAGATTGATGACTAATTGAGATCAATGATAAATCAATCAAAGATTGATAAAAGGTTAATTTGATGAAGGTTGACTTGATAAAGACCAATGAAAAATCAATCAAAACTGATAAGGAGGCTTATAATTAACAATTGAATGAGATACAAAATGATTTGAATTGATTGAAAATTGATGAAAGATGATCGAAATCTAGGACAAAACCCTAATTTGGCATAGATTAGGGTTGACGATGTCCAATTGACATGATAAGTTTATCATGACCAATGATTGCAATTTGAAAATGATATTGAGAAGACCCAATTGAAATGCAAAAGAATGGAACTAAACAAAAAATAATGTAAAAGGACACAATGTCGACAAATGATAAAATAAAGTGCATGACATAGAAGAAATGTTTTTGATTAAGGAAAATCAGGTTTTAAGGGACCTGAAACCCGCTTACAAAATGATAGATGAGCAAGAAAGAAATAAGAGAAGATAAGACCAAGACAAAATAGCTGCAAAAAACCAGCGCAAAAACCAGCAGCTAGGACAAAAGGACAGTAGGGAGCCAATGAGAAATTGGCACCCAAAAATCAGCATTACATTTCAAATGAAAACTTTTATAGACTCCTCAGCATTCTGAACCAAAAGCATCATGGCCTTAGCGGCTCCTCTCAGATCATTTCTCTCCTATTTCAACTGGATGTCTTTCATTTTGGTCTCCATATCAGTGGTGGTCTGCCTGGTCCTTCGCTTGGAGATTTGATGGGTGGAGCTGGATGTCGGTACATCTTCAATGATTACCAAGTTCTTATCCTGATATTTCCTCTCTAAGTGATCCACCAAAGCATTCATATTATGTGACGAAACTCTTAAGACCTCAAGACTGTGGTTCATGAAGCTTTTCAAAGCCTTCTTAGTTTGAGCAACCCGAGTGATGATGTTATCTTTATCTGCCTCAGTATTTTCTTTTACAATTCTGATAACATCCTCCAAATGGTTCAAATCCCCTTTTATTAGGTCTTTTTTTGACCAGTCTTGCATCTCAATTTCCTCCTCAACTTCACTGTTTTCCATCTCCTCACTCTTTTTCCATGAATTTGTTTCCTTAATCAAATTGTGTATCTTATTTCCTAGGTCCCTCTGTTTGCTCTGAATGCTTGTTATGTTGTCAATAACGCACTTCTGGAGATTGAAAGACTCTAGTGTGCAATTTCGGGTAGTATTCAAAATAGTATTCGCTAAATCCCTACCCTGCTCAGTGCTCACGAATTTAGGGTTGTCTTCCTCCATAGAGTTCGGGGCGACATTCCTGCTATCCGAACCCATAGGGTTAGAATAAGGGTTTTTAGAATTAGCATCTTTTTTCCCTTCCTCCTCTTCTCCAACATTCTCTTCCTTCTCACTCTCCATTTTTGTCTCAATATCCTTCACCTTTTCCTCCTCCAAATCATAATGCACCTCAATTTCCACATTATCAATATCATCTCTCCATTTTTTATGGGTAGGGGCATTAGATAGGTCATCATCAGACTCAAAATCATTATAGCTCTCAGAAACATGTGCATTAGTTACCAGGTAATCATCCTTGCTAGCCCTAGCTTTTTCCTTCAGGTATTCGTAAATGATCAAAATAAGCCCCTGATGGGCTATGGGGTAAGAGTTGGGCTTTTTAGCGTGGTCAGCCAAACTCTCATTTAGAGAAGAAGCTAAGTAAAAGGGTAGAGAAATCTTAACCCCATGGCGGAAATGATTAAGAATTGCAAAATGATAATTGTAGATTTTGTTGGCAATATAACAAGGATATTGAGAAGGTTGTTGATGATTATGGACATAACTGATTAAAGATGTTTTACTATCTTGATATTATTATTTTGTCATTGATGTCAAGAAATTGATTTTCTAATTCAGTATGATGTTGCCATATCTTAAGAAATATGATATGAAGATTATAAAGAAGTCGGTAAAGACACAGGAAAGAATATGATGAATAAAGGGATAAGTTATTCAATGGGAAACTCTACCGAGTCAAACAATGATGAGATCTTGATGTTTTAGATTGTTTTAACATCATACATATGTTGTAAAATGTAAAGGTTAATACTACACTATGTTATCAGGCAAAGAACCTAGTCGGTAAACCCTAAGGAACCTAGTCAGTAAACCCTAAGGTTATCGCAGTCGGTTAATGAAGACAGAATGTCTACCGAGTAAATTTTAGTATTCACCGAGTTGTAACCGAGCTATAACAGAATGCATTAAATGTTTACATGTGATATTTAATGAAAGAAGCTGATGAGTTGGAGCGGATCAATGATTGGCAAGTCGTGGAAGAAGTTTGTTAACAAATCTAAGGCAATGGAAAGTTGGCAAGAAGATCTATAGCTTAGATTGAACCGCATTACCCTAACACAAGTTCCAAGATGATTGTGCAAGTTCTGATGTAGGGTAAAACATTTTTCAAATCGTAAGATACAATGAACCTAAACAAGATTGAAGATTTGATGGCTATGATTGATCATGGGAAATGTGATCAAGGAGATTAAGCAGTTAGATGATTGTTTATAAATAAGGAACTGTTGATAAATAGTGTATGCAGGCAAGTGTATGCATAGGGATGCTACATAGTGATCACCAAGCACAAAAGCTTGAAGACCTATTGGAATAACAGAGTATTGATGCCCAACAGATAGACAAGATTAGTTCTATGTATAGATTGTATTGAACAAATAAGAATCTGCTTTAGCATTTTAGATGTGAAGTTGCAGATAGATTGTATTACTGTTAGTTTGTGAAAGTGACAACAAATCTCTTAACCGAGTGGGCTTAACAGTCTTATATGTAAATCCTCTAACAAGGTGACATTCTAAATGAGTGTTTGAAATCCTTTGACAAGGTCACTTCTAACAAAGTGAAGATCCTAACAGATTTGAGGGAAATCCCTTAACCGGGTCACATCTAGCAATGTGTTTTGTAATCTTTAACAGGATTGGCTTTTAACTAAGCATACTCTAGAAGAGTATATTTCTTAGTGGGTTCAAAATCCTAGAGTGGTTTTTCCCTATTTGGGTTTCCACGTTAAATTTGGTGTTATGAGGTTTATATTGTTCATATGCTTTTGAGTTTGCATGTTTGACAGTTTTTATTATATGACTGATATATGTTATTGAGGTTGAATCTGATGTTTTCATTGATGATTAAGTTTGTATGATTCACCCCCCCCTCTCATCTTGTTGGCTATTGGATTTGTACTTATATTAAGTATCAGAACTATCAGATTTTAGTAAGTCTACCATCAACAGTAAGGAATTCCATCAAAACCCTTAACACTTTAAGCCAAAAAGACTTTACCTACTGGGGGAGGTAGTAGGAGATGTTGTCTTTCTTGGCAAGCCGAGTCTTCTCATCCTCAGATTTTGGGAAGTTTTTAATCGCTTCGGCAACAAACTTCTGGTCTCTATAGAATTTAGTGTCCTCCTTCTGAAGACCTATGACCTTTGCAACTAGATCCTCATCAATATTCCAAGTCTCCCCAAACAAGGTGACTCTGTTGTTGTTCTAGCCCCTAGCAAAGCCATGAGACACCGAATTTTTGCTTCCATGCAGATTTTCCATATAGTCGGTGAATCCATATCTATGAAGCCAACTCCACACTTTCCGCTCACTCTTCCAGTTTTCACAACCAGAGGGCTCATTCCTATTTAAGTTACCTCCCATATTGAACAACAAGTCGAAGTACCCAAAGGTGTATCTCACAATTTGCAAATTTAACCACAAGTTCTTGAGCAAAATTCTGGAGTAACAAAATAGAGTCCCATCCATGGTTTTAAAGATAATAATAATGACTGCACAAAATTGACACTTATTATTATAATCCCCATCACACATATGATCATAAAACTGATGCCTAATAGCAATCATTAACTGACAGTTATTTTGCCCCCAAAATCTGTCTTTAATTTCTGGACCCCAAAAGATAATCATGATTTTAAATTGACCCATTGATGCGATCAAATAATAATTTCTCTCTAACATCCCTTTTACAATGGGTCTCTCTGATATATTTAACCTCCACCTCTAAATTGACCCCTTCATTAGTTAAGAGGTCCACAACATTATTGCCTTCCCTTAGGGTGTGAGTTATGAGAATACTAACATAGTCATTTAATAAATTTTTAGCACTTTCAACTAAATTAGTAATATTCCAAGATACAAAACTAGTACCTTTAAGAGCCTGGATGATGTTGAGGGACTCCCCTTCCAGCCAATTTTTTTAAAATTTGAATCCCTGAGCTAGCTAGAGGATTTTTAGCATAGCCTGAGCTTCAGCCACATGATTATTTTGGACCCCAAAAGAAGAAGCAATAGCAGCAATATAGACACCTTGAGCATTTCTGATGACTCCTCCACCACTAGACTTCCCAGGGTTGCCTTTAGCCGCCCCATCAAAATTCACCTTTATCCATTCATGATCAGGAAATCACCAAACAATATTATCTCTCCTTGTCTTATTGTTAGATTTGCAAACTCTATGGATTAATTTCCATCCAGTAAGAATTCCTTTTTCAATTTCATTCATATCAGTAAAAAACCATTGTTTATTGTTCCTGTGAGGAATACTTATGTTTTCTTTTATAGCCCTACAAACTTTTTTAAAGACCACTTGAGAAGTGCACTTAGTTTCCCTAAATATTCTGTTATTTCTCTCTTTCCAAATTCCCCAACAAGTCATGGGGAGGATCAGGGACCAAAGGTTCTTGATAAGAGGAAATTTGGTGGGGAAGGTCCATTGCCAAATAATTTCCTTGAGACTCTTGTGCATGACCCAATCAACTTTCCAATTCACCCAAAACTTACTCCAGATTTCCCAAGTGAAGGAACAATGGATAAATAGATGATCAACTAATTCTTCCTCTTTTTGGCATAGCTCACACCTATTAGGGAACATAAAACCTCTTCGGATCAAATTGTCAAAAGTAAGGATCCTATTGTGAGTAGCAAGCCAAAGGAACATATTGACTTTAGGGATAAGAATTTTATTCCAAACTTTTCCCCATATAGGGTTACTGATCTAAGTAAAAGTGTTTTTGTAGGCAGAAGCAATCGTAAAGTCACCCCTAGGATTACTCTTCCAGAGGAAAACATCATCATAATCTTTGTTAATAGAAAAGGACAACAACTCCTACTGGAGCAGGGAAAATCCAACATATATAACATCAAGTCTAACCCATTTGTTCTCCTTCCAGTAGTCACACACCATAGACCCAAACCTCCTTTTACATTCCTCAATAAATTGACTACTACCTTAATCAAAGAGAGGTTCATTGTTCATCCAAGGATCCTCCCAGAACCTTATTTTTTCACCTTTTCCAAGGACCCATCCAGCTCTAGCTTTGGCCACTTTTATGGATTTGATAATACTATTCCAAATGAAGGACCCAACAGGGATGTCTTCAGAGTTGAGGAGATCCTGGAGAGGCTGATTTTGAATATATTTGTCAAACTAGATCCGGTTCCAATATTTCTTAATGTCATAAGCTCTCCATATTTGTTTAGCAAGGAGAGCTTTATTAAAAGTTTTTAGAGCTTTAATACCAAGCCCTCCTTTGCTCTTTGGTTTATACACTTTGTCCCAAGCAACCAAGGATAGTCTCTTTTTTTCTTCAACCCTTGACCAGAGAAATCTCTTCTGGATCCTTTCTAAGGCTTTAGTAAATTTAGCCAGGATACCAAATAGATTGAGAGCATATACAGGGAGATTCTAGAGAGCAGCTTGAAGAAGCTACAACTTTCCAGCCTGAGATAAAATGGATCCTTTCCAGCCATCAAGTTTTTGTTGAGTTTGTCAATTAACATATTCCAGAAGGAGTTTGGGGGAGCTAATCCCAATGGGAGACCCAGATAAGTGGAGGGGAGCATTTCCACCTTGCACCCAATAATTTTAGCAATTCTCTGTTGTCTTATGATAGGAGTGTTCATGTAGTATATAGTCGATTTGTCCCAATTGACTTGCTGGCTAGTAGCCAAAGAATAAGAATTAAGAGCACTTTTCAAGGTAGCATCCTCCCCAACAAAAGAATATCCCATTAAGATAGTATCATCAACAAACTGTTGGTGAGAACAAAAAACATTAGCAGAGGAAGGTTGAAGACCTTTGATAATTTTATTCACTTTCATTTTTTGGATCAGTCTGCTCATGCTCTCCACCAAGATGGTGAAAATAATAGGAGATATGGGATCTCCTTGTCTGAGCCCCCTCGACGATTTGAATAATTTAGAAGGAGATACATTAATGAGAATTGAAAACATAGGAGTGGAGATCAACTCTCTAATAATTTTGATTATCTTCTCATGAAATCCAAAAGCCTCCATGATTCTGAAAAGAACTTGCCAATCCACTCTATCATAAGCTTTTGCTAGATCCAACTTTATCAAAAATCCTTCTTTATTGGCAACATTGAGGGAGTGAATATTCTCATGCACAAGAATGCTAGAGTCCAAAATTTGCCTGCAAGGAACAAAACCTTTTTGCTCCTCGGAGATGATGAAGGGGAGGACAACCAAAAGTCTAGAAGTAAAAAATTTAGATATGATCTTATAGAAGGAGTTACATAGACTTATTGGCCTAAATTTTCCAATTGAATCCACCCCAGCCACCTTAGGAATTAAGGCAATAAAAGTGGAGTTGATTTCCTTAAGGATTCTTCTTGAACCAAAAAATTCTTTTACCGCATTGATCGTGTCTTTTCCCACAATATGCCAAAATTCCTAGAAGAAAAACATAGGGAAGCAATCAGGGCCCAGAGCCTTATCCCCTTGAAAGGACAAGACTAATTTTTTAATTTCCCCAACAGAGGGGATAGCAGAAAGGGCCTTATTCTGATTAGGATTAATAATCTTGGGGATGATGTCAACCAGATCCTGTTGTTGGGTATAATCAATATCCTTGCTACCAATGAGGAGCTGAGAAAAGAAACTAACAGCTTCATCCCTAATATCATCCTCATTAAGAAGAAATTTGTCCTCGACAATTAATCTGGAAATTTTGTTCGTAGCTTTATGTTTCAAAGAGGTCATGTGAAAAAATTTAGTGTTTCTATCCCCAGCCTCCAGCCAAATATCCCTAGATCTCTGTCTCCAATAGATTTCCTCCCTAGAGATGATGTTGTGAAGTTTGACTAATACATCATCTTCTTTAGCTTTGGGATACTTTTTATAGCCATCTTTCTGTATAGAGTTTTGGATCTGTTCTAATTCCTCCTTCAACTTTTTCTTTGAGTAAAAAATATCACCAAAGACCTTCTTGTTCCATATCTTAATGTTATCTTTGATGTTTCTAAGTTTTTTAGCAACTTTATACATGGCTGTTCCATTCACATCAATATTCCACTAGTTGGCAATGGATTTTTCAAGAGAGGGGTGAGAAATCCATATTTCCTCAAATCAGAAAGGGAAAATCTATTTAATCTTAATGGACTTAGCAACAAAGGCAATGGGATAATGATCTGAACCAATTCTATTGACAATTAACAGGGAGAATCTATGAGAAAGAATCCGATCATTAGTAACAAGGGATCTATCAAGTCTTACCTAAATGAGGTCTTCACCATCCCTGCGATTAGACTAGGTGTAAGAAGCTCAAGTTAGGTCCATATCAATAAGAGCATTGACATTGATGAGGTCCATTAAATCAGATCTGTTGTCCAGTTGGGCTTGAGTTCCTCCAGATTTTTCAGTACCTTGCAGAGGAGTGTTGAAATCTCCCATCAACAACCATCTTTTCTTAGGGAAAGATCTTTTTTTTTGTTGGATTTTATCCCAAAATTTGCTCCTAGAAGATTCGGAATTAGGGGCATAGATATTTGTGACCACCCATTCCTTTCCTTCATAAATGCTTTTAACTTTCATGGATATAATGTTACCATCTTCATCAATCATTTCTCCTAAAATAGTTTTCTTGTTCCAAAAAATAGCCACCCCACTAGATGCCGTGTTCGAGCTGCTACCACAGACCCCTCCATTTTTAAAGAAGTTTAAATTCTCCACTTTCTCCTTACTCATTTTGGTTTCCTGAAACAGGATAATATCCGACTTATGGTCTCGAATGAGATTCCGTAATATATCCTATTTATTGAGACCATTTAGGCCTCTGATGTTCCATGAGATTACCTTCATTTGGAAACCTGGGGGCAGGATTCATGTATAGTTCGCTGCCTTCCATCAGCTATGTTTTTCTTTCTCTCCTCATCCCTGTTCCATTTCATGGTTTTACGTCCCTGTGGAGATTTGGAGACACCAATATTAGCCTTAGACCTGGTCCTAGTTTTCACCCCATTAGAGCATCCTGCCTTCTTGTTTTTCTTTTTTCCATTCCTTGTTATTTCTCCTCATGCTCATCTTTGGGCTCATCTTGAATGTTACTCCACAATTCTCCTCTTTTCTGGGATGATGTGGGCGTATCAACTCCAATATTTTGGAATAACGCATTTAGATTAACCTTAGGCGGTCCAAACTTGTTCTTCCTTCCAAATTTAATTTCATGTCCTTCAAATTCATTTGGGCACTCTTCATCTCTTTTTATTGCTGAAACTTGAGGGGCCTCATGATGAGATTCAATGATATTCTCAATCTCACCTTCTTCAAGAATCTCTTGACTTATAGCATTCTCTTCCTCCTGAGCCTGTAGGGCCTTAAAAGTATTGATTGTTTTGATCTCAAACTCACTGATTTCATTCTTTTTATCTTCCTTCAATGGGGGAGTCTTAAGAGGGTCATTTCTATCTCCTTCTGATAAGTCTAGTATGTTACCAGGAATTCCACTTCTTCCTTCCACTTTACTAACTTCCTTATTATTATTCTTTTCTTTCCAAACCTGTTTATGGGGATTGTTAATCGTCACAGGTTTTTTAGGGTTACTAGGGCAAGCCTTAGCCCAGTGACCAACTTTTTTACAAGAAAAGCATACAAAGGGGAGGGACTCAAACTCTATTGTCTGTTCCCATAATCCAAGTTTGGAACTTATATCAATAGAACTAGGAAGATCCACCTTCTGTGAAATATTGACACAAATGCATGCATAAACCAACCTCTTTCGAGCTGCAGTCATTGGATCTATCGCAACAAGCTCCCCAAAGGAGTTTGCAATTCCTGAGAAAACATCCTCAACCCATAATTCTAGTGGCAAGCCAGGCAACCTTACCCAGACCGGAGCAGATTCAAAGAAAGAGTCATTGAGTTCCATATTAGGAGACCATTTTCTCATAGATAGGGAAGATTTACCAAACATCCAAGGACCACCACTTAATGCTGCTTCCATCTCTTCCCCACAAGAGAAGGAAAAAATGAAAAAACCTCTGGACAGGGCAGAAACATCAACCTGACCTTTCATCCTCCATTTTCTCTTAACAAAAGACCTAACATCCTCAATATTGGGTCGTGGTCCAGCAAACTTCCCCACCAAAGAGAAAGCCATTAAAGAAATGCTATGATCAATAACCAAATCTAGAACCGCAATAGCAAGTTTACCCGTTTTTCTATTAGCGATGTCTTCCACAAAGGGAAATGATGATTTTCCAGTCAGTTTTCCAGTTGGTTTATTTGCAAAAAGACTACTCCAGGGTTTGAGGGCTTTCACCTTCGTGGTCTTTTCTGAGTCAACTTTCACAGCCTTGGGACTCGATTTTGGAGAATCTATCATCTTTTTGCAGTCGGGAGGAGGGTCCCATTGTCGTGGGTCCCCATTCGGTCTCCCATCCTCATCATCCATCACTTGTCCTTGAGCAGCAAAGGCAACAAAACTAGAGGACCCAGCCTCGCTGTTCCCTCCATTTCCAGGATTCAAATTTCCCCCCTCTGCTTGCACTATTCCCTCCATCTTCCCTTTAGGAGAGTTGTTGTTGTTGACATAGAAGAAATGTTAATAAGATGCAAAAAACCCTAAAAGAAGGTCAGACATGTTAAAGTATGACATCGCAAGAGTTGACCATATTTAGATACTCGCACAATAAAAATAAGGACACTTCTTAAGGGGTATAAAAGAAAGGAAAGAGAGAGAGGGAAAGAAAAATCTTTTCTCTGTCTTTTTTTTAAGGTAGATGTCTTGTACATTTTCTGTTGTTGATTATCAAGTTAAATGATGGAATTCTTTTCATACGTTGATGGTAGCACAATAAAAGTTAGGACAAGTCTTAAGAGATAGACATGCCCTATAATTTCTCAATATAAATAATCTTGTTTCTAGTGGGATATTAAAATTGAAACTAACACAATAATGGAGAGCTTGCTGTGGAAAACATTAGTGCTATTTATCAAGGAAAATTAGCTTGAAGTTAGCAAGAAATTAGTACAAACATACCATATAATCAAATGCAAACTGGATCTCTTAGCAATTGTATTTGTGTGGTAGTAAGGTCACTTTTTCCAAAAATTAACTGTGCAATTGAAAAAGATAAGTCATTCATTTGCATGATATCAAGTGTTATGCCAATTTATTAAATTTCTTCTTTAGAGAGATTGGTTTACCTAAAAAAGTGATTTAAATATTTGTCTTGTTAAAAACAAATCTAGATTGTTTTGACACTTTCATATTTCATAGACTTCTCTAAGTGAAAACATGGTGTCTTATTCCTTCATCAATACTGAAATGGAAGTTATTTTTGCATAATAATTTTCTCTTGAGAGGAGAAACAAAACTATCATGGAGACAGCTTAGTGCATGATACACATTAGAGGCATAGTGCACACATATTGGGGTGAACTAGTGAAAATTGTGGTATATCTTCTAAATAGAATTTCACGGAAATCCTTGCAAGATGTCATGCCTAAAAAATCTTGGTTTGGGTTCAAACCAAAGGTAACAGATTTTATGTCCTTTTGGTTCAATAACAAATAGAAAAAAAAAAATTTATTAAAGAGAATGAAAAATTAGCATTGGCTTAGGGCAGCATTGCAATTGCTTAGATTTAAAAATAATATCAATATCACATTCATTGCTATCAATATTGACATTAGAACATAATGGGTAATAAGCTACCCTATAATTAGCAAGAAAATCTTCCACCGTATTGTTTTCTCTAAAACATTTATTAAACTAGACTGAAAAATGCTACTTCCAATCAGATTTCTTTAATAATTTTTTGAAGACGCTAGTTGAGAAGACTATTTCTTTTGCATACATGAATAATGACAAACAAATCACCTTCTACTTCAAGACATTCACAACCAAGACCTTAGCCAATTTAGCATCACTTAGTGCTATTGTGATCATCATAAAATTGTACTTCTTGCATTAAAAGTTATGTTTGTCACATATAAATTAGCTGAGAAGTGGATGGTTTAAATCTTAAAATCATGCATTTCATAAATATGTTATTGTATGTGAATTTTGTTCTTACACAATTTGTGAACTGCACTAAACCTGAAAGATTCTAAATTATCTGTAATCCGATAGGGTGTATGTTAGGCAATAATTAAAACCATATCAATCTCGTGAAAATTAAAGCAAATTTAAAAGGAGTACCCAGTCTTGTTGTAGTGCAATCTCATAAACAAAATAAAAAATGATATAATTGATGGTCAAGATTGAAAGCATTCATATGGGCAAACGATACAACTAAAGACCAATATGTGACCAAACTATTTTATGTTAAAGTTGTGGAGCAAGATTGCCATGGAGTCATATATGTGCTTGCAAGCACATGGACAATCTCAGAAGTTACTCTCTACACCCTCAAACACTTTCCTACATGAGCATTGCAATATATTATTTCTTGATTGTGTTGCAAGAAAAAAAGGAGGCACACACCCATTTGACATTCTTGTGGTCCCAAAAGCCTTCCACCACGAGAAATTGCCAATATAAATATGTTGGATTGTTGTTAGGGGCATGAACCATTTTCTAAATTGCATGTACTATTTTGGAGGCAATTGATGGCCTTTTCTCAAGCCCGCAACTGGAAGAAACTAACAGGGGCTATGAAAATTACAAACAAAGTTTAAAAAAGAAGGTAAAATAGTAGCAATAAATACCATCAAAGATTGAGTGTTTGCAATAATAAATGCAACCCAAAGATTGTATTACTATTCACCCTTAAGATACGTCATTCGACTAATCTGTTTTCGGACCTCAGACAAGCATTTGGAAGTTTAATATATATCCTGAAACATTTAGCAATCACTCTGATCAGTTGGGCATACTGCTTTGCAATGTCTTTTTTATTCACCCTTAAAATTTGATAAAACTGCCAACAAAGAAACGGAAAATCGAAAGAAAGCCATTAAGTTAGTTCGTTCTGGAGAAACCCACATCCATAACGGGATCGGCTCCGTCCTGTATTTTCATCGCCAATGCATTCTGATCTGAACGAGATTTTCTTTGATAATCTCTGCTGCTGCAACAAAAATGACATGGCACACAAAACACTAGACACAGATCTCTCACTTAATTTAACAGCGTTTCAAATCATTATAATAATAAAAATAGATTCAATATCATCTGTAAACAAGATTCAAGAAAGAAACAAAAGGCCCAAACCTCCATAGTAACAGGAATGCAATGCCAACCAAGCCAACATCCTCTTTTAAAACAGTTTTCGGACATCAAACAAGCGTTTGTAAATTTTATATACATCCTGAAACATTTAGAAGTCACTCTGATCAGTTGGGCATACTGCTTTGCAGTAGTTTTCTTTCAATTGAAGAGAACAACAATGTCCAATGGATCAGAGTGACCCCTGAATGCTTCAGGATGTTTATTTTCTCGTTGAACATCTCGAAAGCCGCGCCCATGATGTTGATGTGGTAGCCTGCGTCTCTGAGTGCTGCGCAAATGCAATAGAGCAAAGATTGGTTATGAAAAATTCTTGTCGGAGGGACTCTATATATATAAAGTTTCGAAACGATTGTATGAGGTTCGAAAACGGTTTTATATGAGGACTGAAGACATGCACGGCACTTCAGTTTTTCGAGCAGTTCTCTTCAAAATGGTGGCGACACTTCAGCTTTTCGAGCAGTTCTTTTTCATTTATTTTTGCAGTTAACTACAACAGTTGTGTTGTGTTGTTTTGTTTTGAGTGCAGTTAATTACAACAGTTGTGTTGTGTTGTTTTGTTTTGAGTGCAGTTAATTACAACAGTTGTGTTGTGTTTTATTTCATGCAAGTTTAGTTCTTTGTTTTTTTGAAGAACTGGTTGGAACTCTAAGAACTGGTTGTTATCAAAAGTTACAGCTACTTTTAGATTGTAGATTGCAGGCTGCAGCTGCTTCTTCTGCTTCTTGTTATTGAATTGTAGTTTTTCGAACAGTTCTTTTTCATTTGTTTTTGCACAATAAATCAGTGCAGTTAACTACAACACTAGTTGGTTGTTTGGTTGTTTGTGTTTTGTTTTTCTTCTTTGAATGTACAGGTCTTTTTCACTTATTTTTGCACAATAAATCAGTGCAGTTCATTATAGTAGTAGTTGGTTGTTTGGTTGTTTGTGTTTTGTTTTTATGTTCTGAGTCGTATTTCAGTGTAGTGTAAGAGCTTTACAATCTTTTGGTTCAATGACATTGGTTTTGTTGGCATTGCATTCATGTTACTACATAGGCTTTTGTCTTTTGTTACTTTTTAAATTTTTGTTTAGAGATCATATTGAATTTATTATTATAAAGATTTGAAATGTTGTCAAATTAAGTGAAGTTTTAGGGTCAAATCACACATCATTATTTAAAAAAATTTAGATTTAAGTCTCTCAAAAGATCTTAAAATCAAGTCACATTCATTCCGTACTATTTCAAAATTAAAGTAAATGATTTTATATTTTATTTATAATTTTTCTATTATTTCAAAAAAATTTAAATTGTTAAATTAGATGATAGTTTACAATCATTTTAAAAAGTTTAAAAATCGTTAGACTTTATCAGTGCAGTTAACTACAACACTAGTTGGTTGTTTGGTTGTTTGTGTTTTGTTTTTCTTCTTTGAATGTACAGGGCTTTTTCATTTATTTTTGCACAATAAATCAGTGCAGTTCATTATAGTAGTAGTTGGTTGTTTGGTTGTTTGTGTTTTGTTTTTATGTTCTGAGTCGTATTTCAGTGTAGTGTAAGAGCTTTACAATCTTTTGGTTCAATGACATTGGTTTTGTTGGCATTGCATTCATGTTACTACATAGGCTTTTGTCTTTTGTTACTTTTTAAATTTTTGTTTAGAGATCATATTGAATTTATTATTATAAAGATTTGAAATGTTGTCAAATTAAGTGAAGTTTTAGGGTCAAATCACACATCATTATTTAAAAAAATTTAGATTTAAGTCTCTCAAAAGATCTTAAAATCAAGTCACATTCATTCCGTACTATTTCAAAATTAAAGTAAATGATTTTATATTTTATTTATAATTTTTCTATTATTTCAAAAAAATTTAAATTGTTAAATTAGATGATAGTTTACAATCATTTTAAAAAGTTTAAAAATCATTAGACTTTTTATTTAATTTCATTTTTGAAAGGAATCAACAATTTAGTTGAGGAATTAGAAGCTTAACTCTTTATAGAAAATGCATCTCTATAAGCTCTCAAGCCATGTGCAATAGATCTTCATCCACACTATAGGAAATCAAGAGTTGAAACCACATCTTGACTTGTCTAAAGTGGCCATTGACACTAAGTGAGCTAACTCTAGGAAAGAAAAAAAATATTAGACTCGCTTAATATCAAAGGGACCTAGGCGATAATTACAATTATATTACCACTTCATAAATTGAACAAAATATCAAAATAAATAATAATAAATTGAAGAGAATATCAAAATAAATAATAATTACCATAATTATTAATTACAAATAATTATTTAAATAAATAGACATCTGAAATGCTATGATAGAGTTATTTTGAAACAAACTGATACAAATTCTTTGATCAATTAAAAAAAACCATTATCTATATACTTTTTACTACCATTTTTATTGTATTAAAAAAAATCTAATTTAAAAGATAAACCATTCAATTCCATAAGGGAGGTATCTTTAAACTACATCGCAAAATCAATTAAACAACTCATTAATCACATTAACACATAAATGGTTAAAAGATGATCAATATATGAGTACATATTACATCTCCACCTGAAGTAATGTCAAGTCATTCATCCTAATGTACGATAACATAATATACAAATGGATATTGTAGACAGATAAATCTGTCTACTAATTAAATAAACATTTCATATTTATTTAATGTACTAATACTCCTCTATTAATTAAATTCACATTTAATTAATTCATTCAACCCCCATTCTCCAATTTTAATTAAATAAATTGCATAAATTTATTTAAATTAGAAATCCCTAACTATAGTACAGTTATTAAATAAATCTAATTTATTTAATTTCTCTCATTCCTCTCATTCAATATTTATTTAAAATCACAAATCAAATTCCCCTTTTAAATAAATCAATATTTATTTAAAATTCTCCCCCAACTTGCATTTTCCGACAAATGCAAGTGATACATTTAAATAGATTTTTATTTTTAATAAAAAAACCTATTTACCCACACCCACCTCTTTCTAGTTTCTTCTAGATTTCCTAAAACCCTTCTAGACTCTTCTAACCCCTTCTAAATTAGCCTAATGTCACTCCTAAACATTCGCACAATCCTAATCCAAAAATCACCCCAAAAAGTCTTCAAAAGTCAATTAAGGCTCTTATAGAGCCTTAAATGCATTTCCTTTTTCAACACTCCAATCCACATGGGTCTTGACTCTTTGGTCAAGGCTTAACCATGGGTAAAATTTGCACAAGAGTTTACCCATTGGATAATAACCTTACCCTTGGATAAAAGTTTTATTTAATAACCCCAACCATATGAGGTTACCCTCATGTCCCCTCAGGCATTTAATGCTCCCTTCCTCTCCTCTCAAGACATTACATGTTGACACTTGTCATCATGGGATTGGATTGAAAACCATCACATGGATCACAAACCCATCAATCCTAGCCCTTCACACACTCACTCAATCTTGGCCATTCAATCAACATTTTTCCATATAAAAGGAGCCGTCACCCTCAAACAAAGGAGGAAGCATTAGAGTATTTCTACTATAATGGTATTAGCTTAGACATTTAGAGCTTTCTCATAGCATCATTATTTTCATTTACATAGTATATTGTTTAAGTATTTTTCAAACAATCTTGGATCTCCATATGACATCCATGGCTTGTGCTAAAAGTTGAGAGGTTCACTTATTTGGGACTTGGAGAGGAGAGAAACAAAGGAGGAATATCATATAAGCATCATGGATGCATCTTAGTAAGGGTCTTTTCCCTTCCTCTTGTCATTTAAGATTCTTTCATGTTTCTTTGAATCTCTTTTGATACGCTTTGGATGGTTTTTAGTTCTTTGTTTTTGGTTTCATTGTTGAACTAACCTACTAATATTGAGCTTTTCCTTTTGAATCTTGAAGCCATTTCCCACATCATCTTTTGGTGAACCCAACGTGAATCAAACACGCAAGCTTTTGATTTTCAAAATTTTGCCTTTTTGTGAAAATTTGCAAGTTTTCATGCGGGGGTGATGTTTTAGCATTTTCGTCACCGGAAATAGCGATTTTGACGTGTGTTTCAGTGATTTTGTGGCATGGTTTAGCGCCCTATTTCCAGTCTGTGGGATTTTAAAATAGCAGTTTTGTTATGTCTTCTAGCGCCTTTAGCATGTTTTAGCGCTTACGTAGCATTTTCTAGTAGTTTTTAGTTGCTTTAGCACTTTTGTTCTCATTCTGGTGCTTTCAAAACCTGCACCATTCTAATTCTTTTGTCATGGATAGAGGACTAACATTGTAACCTCAAAACAAAATTTTAGGCTTGTGAGCCAACCATATGCACTAACTTTTTGCTTTTTTTCATTGCAGGTTTTTGTAACTCTTTGTGTAGATTTTGAGGAGTTTAGTTAGATTCATTTTTATTTCTTTTCGTTTAAAATTAATCTTTCTTGTTTTCAACAAAAGGGGTTAAAATAAAATCCAGTTTCATTTGGTGCACTTAAAATACATCTCATTTTCATTTTGGTTCCTAAAAAGAGCTTAACCTTTTCTCGTTTTCAACAAAGGGGTTAAAATAAACTTCATTTTCATTTGGTGCACATAAAATACATCTCATTTTCATTTTGGTGCCTAAGAAGAACTTAACCTTTTCTTTTTTTCAACAAAGGGGTTAAAATAAACTTCATTTTCTTTTCGTGCACTTAAAATACAACACATTTTTCATTTTTTGTGCTTAAGAAATGAACCTCACATTTACTTTTTTTGTTGCTACCAAGGCTACATGATTTTGATTTTGTTGACCAATATAAGATTTTATTTTTGGTTGACCAGGTTCTATTTCCAAAATTTTTGGAAATACACAAATTTATTTGTGGATAAAAATAACATCATGATTGTTGGAGAAACATCTCCGAATAGGACTTAAAAAATCTTTGATATGAAGAGCTAAAAAGAAACATTTGTTTTCTTTGTCTTAAGTGATAGGTATATGCTCTCCCCTTAATTGGGTGATCAAAAAGACAAACTCACTTTTACTTGCTTTCTTTTAATCTAGCATTAAGATTAAACCTTTAGAAGGGCTGCCCTCCTGAGAAGCCTATAAGGGCCATGAGAGGGGAACAACCTAAGTGGGGAATGAATTTTAGCCAAGTATTCCAAGCCACTATAATCAAATGTGGAGCTTGATGAAAATACCCTCCAATGGTTTTTCTTAGTGATTAGCCTTTCCCCAATATTCTTGAGATACGTAAAGCCTTTGGTTTAAAGGTTGGAAAGCCTCCCAAGGGAGTTTATCACTGAAGACCAAACATAAGCCTTATTATGAACTTTTGAAGTAGAAACCTCACTAAGTTAGTTAGCTAGACATTTGAAATATCATAGTGCAAGGGTGGGGAAGCATCCGCCCCTAAGACACTCACCATATATCTCCCAAGAAAATGATCTAATCGAGGAGAAATTCTCTTTGGTTCAAATTCTGGACAAAGGCAAAAAATGGGCGCACCTTAGGGTGTGGCAGGGTTGTTTGAGCTGATGGAGTATCAAGCGTGGGATATTGATATTGGGAATGACCTTTTTGACAATAGTGGACTCTATCTGATTTGTCTTTTGTTTGTTAAAAACCTGTGAAAACAAAAAAGGATTTGAAAATATCCTTGAGTGGATTTGAAAAGATCCTAAACAAACATCGATAGTTATCAAGAGAAAAGAATTATTTTTATGTGCTTGTGTGCTTGTTGTATCTTCTTGTCAAAGAAATCATCCACCATTTGAAATAAGTTACATCCCAAAAGAAAAATTCTTGAAAAATCCACCAATGCTGCGTGTTTGGAAATATCTCAAATACGCCAAGAAGTCAATTTATCAGAAAACTAAAAAGAAGCAAAGGGAAAAGAAAATCCATAAGAGAATAAGTTTCTTGTACAAAAACCATAAGTTGTTAAAACAATGCACCTTCATCCATCGATATCACAATTTTAGTCACGGTTTTACCGACGACTTTGAATTAGAACAACTTGCATCCCAAACTTTCTTTCAAAGAAGAGATTTTCCATATCATCACAATCACGGTCAATGAATTCATCCATCATATATTATACAACTCACAATCTCACCTATTGAAGATTCAAAGGTTCACATATTCCATATTTTTATTTTCCAAACATTCTCCATAAATCATTTAAAAAAAACATACTTCATGTTCAACTCAGATTTCTAAATTCACACATTTATTTTTCATCTTATCTTTTTCATAAATCATTCTCTAAGCTTTCACATTCAAATTCACATTTAAACATTCACATATCTTCCATAAATCTCATTTAAAAATCACATTCCAAATTCGCATATCTTTCATAAATCATTTATTTTCTATAAATACCTTCCATAATCCCATTTCAAATTCACATTCCAAATTCACATATCTTTCATAAATCTTCCATAGTTCACATTCCACATTCACATACTTTCCATGATCACATTCGAAATACATACATATTCTATACTTCATCAAAATTCATAGTCATATTCTAAATTCACATTTCAAAATCTTTCCAAATTCACATATCTATCACAAATTATTTCTTTAACCATAAATAATTTTCATATTCTTCGAAATTCATACATTCATTCCAAACACATCACGATTCCATTCCTCTCAACACACCAAGGTTTTTGTCCTTAGTTCTTTTAGGATATTGATAATCACAACAAAACATACTTTCTAGTGTGTCTCTACATATATGATCAATCATCCTAAGAGGCATTACTAAGCATCTAGATATGTTAACACTAGCTTTTGAGTGCATCCTCTCATAGCTAGGTAGCTTGTGCTTTGTAAGAAACACAAAATGTCGCTACACTTCATCTCACAATTAGTTGAAACCAAGCAAGAAATCTGAAAGCCAACTTTTTGGATATCCAAACCATTGATAAAAGGATAGCATTCATACATACATCTTTCAACACATCTTCATCATCATACAATCTTGGAACTATCAAAGAAGACAGGAATCAAACACCTACTTTTTTTTCACTTTCACAAATGTGCACTTCAAACATGGCAAGAACTAGGTCTTAGAGTTAGAGGAAAAAAGAAATATGGGAAGAAGAATAAGAGACCGTTAATCCCTTTTCAAGAAGAGGAGACCCAAACACCACCACACAAGCACAAATAGAAGATGCACTTAGCAACCCCAGATTTAACAAACTTTTTGGAGAAGTTCTCAAGGGAAGTGTTGATGCCCATATCTAAAACTTGCTCGAGAGGGAGACAAACTTCCTACTGACTTTGATGTATCACAACTTAAGGATATACCAGAATAAGCCCAAAATAGCTATTGACAAGAAAAAATCAAGCTGATAAGGGGGAAGGAATACACATAACTATGATGATAACTATCAACATGGCACCATCCCCCCTCATCTTACAAAAATGGGTATTTTGACACAACAAATGCAAGACCTCACCTGACAAGTGCACTCAGGAAGGTCACAAAAGAAATATACTCTCAAGGATATATATCTATATCCATTTGATAAGAACATATAGATGCCTCCTTTCCCACACACCTTCAAAAACCCAAAGTTTGATAAATATAAAGGAAAGGGAAACCCTAGATATCATGTGCGAGAAGTTTTTCCACCTTCTTAGAGGTTGCATATGAGGACACATATTTAATGCGCCTCTTTTCCCAAAGTTTGGGAGGCTCATCCATGTAATGGTTCTCACGCCTACCGAGTGGGATCAAGACCTTTGAGGACCTGGTAGAAATAATTATCATTCATCATGTGCATAACATAGAATGGGATGTCTCCATGCTGATCTATTAGATACAAAACAAAAGTGGCGAGTTATTCTCAACATTCTTACAAAGATGGAGATACCTTTCTAGTAGACGTTTCTTTCCCATTTTCGAAAAATAATCAAAATATCCCAACCCATAGTCAAAATCACAGGGAAAGAAAATAATCACAATAACCCCACTACCAATAAAGGTAATCCTCAAAACAATCTAGGAAATAAACCTTCAAATATAGAACAAGAGGAACCTAAAAAAAAGTACCCTACCTACAAACCCAATCACACCTACACCCTTGGGAGAATCTCTTGAATATATTTTACGTTAGGTCATCTCTTCTGATCTTATCATATTACCTAAAACATCAAACTATGAACCATAGGTCAAACCTTCATGATGGAGAGATAATGAGTAATGTGAAATTCATAAAGGAAGAGGGCACAAAACAAACAACTACCATCAGTTAAAGGATATCATTCGAGAACTCATTGATAGAGGTGACATAGAAGTGGATGGTCACAATGCAAAAACTTCCAATACTAATCATACCATGTTCAAAATCCACTCCCATAATATGAAAAGGGAGGTCCCTCCAATTAAGGTAAGAATCAAGATAACATGACAAATTATATCCGCACACCATATACTTATATTGTCAATCACCTTTATGATGGCAATGAACAAGTTGCAACTATTATGATCAAAGATACAAATCTCACATGCAATGTTGTTAGTCACAGCAGTAAGATTATTGTACAAGGAGCACCATCAAGAGAGACATACATGCCCAAACATTATAACCTTGTGGACCAATTAGATAAGATGTCGACACTTATCTCTATACTATAGCTTTTGCGCATATCACCCTCATATAAAACCATCTCACATCAAACTATCCAAGAAGTGTCAGTTCCACTTGACCTCAATATTGATTAATTTCAAGCCATGGTCGGTAGTCTAAAATCACTACCATGTCTCACTTTTGTATATAATGACATCACATCCTTTCAACAGTTGCATAATGCCCCTGTCCATATTAAGGGATTCATACATAAACACATAATCAAGCAAGTCTTGATTGACAATGGATATGGCCTTAACATTTGCACATTATAGTTAATCACAACATTAGGATATACAAAAGATGCAGTGGATGCCAAAAAATGGATTACAATCAAGGCCTATGATGATGAAGAACTCTCCTCTAAAGGGTGTGTTACTCTACCAGTTAGGGTAGGACCCATGGTGAAGAATGTGCTTTGCCAAGTCCTAGACCTCCCTCTTCCATACAATTTCCTATTAGGTAGACCATGGAATCATGCCATGTAAGAAGTACCATCCACTTACCATCAATGTATCAATTTTACACATAAGAGAGTAGAGATTACTAACCTTGGTGATGCCAACCCATTCAGTTTTTGCAAAAATATAAGGCATCAACCTGATATCATAGTCCCTAGCAATAGAAAAGCCACTGCCTCATCATACATTCACCCAACAAATCTCACAAGTCCACCGATCCCTACACCCAAACAAGAAATTCTGAAAATGAAAGTACAAGATGAAGGCCCAGGAGAGTATAATATTAGTCAAATTTTCTGCATTGGCCAGCTACCCTTCTCACCTAGGACTCATGAAAAACCCCAATAATCACTCAAGCCACTTGTTGCAGCCAATACTACTACACTTGATGGATTCATCCCAAATAGATCACAGGAAAAGGAAACTATTGATGAAGATTTGATAGGATGGATCTACAAAGACCCTTCCAACATAGCTAGCTAATAGGTTAGGATCCTGACATAGAGGTATGGTAAACGTTTTAACCCAATGCAAAAGATGGGATATGATGGCCATAGTGCATTGGGATCCCACAAACAGGGTGTACAAGAACCATTGTTACAACCACAGGATACAAGTGGATTTGGATTCAACCATAGTTTAGGAGGCTCTTCTAAGCTAAAGATTCCAAGCAAAAAGAAGAACACCACTTATGAGATCACCCCTTCCAAAAGTAGGACAATATCTATTGCAAATCAACCTACTAGGTTCAAAAATTCAAGTTACAAAAAACACTTCTTAATTACCGTCTCTTCATATAGAAAGTAAGCAAAGGAGATATGTTGTCCACCAAACTATCACTCCTGAGATAAAACTCTTATCTATTTCAGAAAACCTAGCAACATAAAAAATCCCAATAGATAAAACCTTTGCAACAGATGACGAAAAATATTTCACATCAATTGACATCCCTATAACATACAGAAACAGAGTTCTACCAAGTAATTCAGAGATAGATTCACACGAGTACGAATGGGCTTCCCTAGATTCATAGGAATTTAAAGAATATTTCCCTAGTCATCTTGTAGACAAAAGAATTGAGGGAGAAGCATGGATTAAATAATTTTGGAATTATGATCCTAAAGATACTTCACAAATGCATAGGTCACCTCCTGAGCCCAATTACAAAAGAGGATAGTACTAACGATGACCTTGATTCCTCCATACTTACCCTAACTAATGCATCTATGAACTTAACCTGATCAATGAAGCAATTCCAATTATTCACCCCGAACTCATTGATTGGAACCATCAAGATCCCCCACACCTTGACACATTCCAAAATGATGACTTGATCATAAAATTTCTTGAATTATGGGATGACATACCAAGAGAGCATCACAAAGATGGGTATGCTATTGAACTTAACAACATGACTTGCTTTGGAGAGAATGCCAAACCTTTCAGTTGCAAAATTATTATAATCGAAATAGGATCCTCAATTGAAAACCACATTGTGGCACTTGTGGAAACAAAAAGAGTATAAACAAAGGATATATCCAATGGTGAAAACATCTCTGAGATGCCAGAGGATGTAACGTTTGACATTCTCCCCTTTAGCACTAATCAGGAGAGATCATCTATTCTCATAGAAGAAACAAAGGAAGTCAATCTGGGGGTACCAGAAAATCCACACATACTATATCTAGCAGAATCACTGAGTAAGATTGTGTATTCCTTACTCTTGTTTATTGTTGTTCTCTTGATGGTTGAGGCTCTTGATTTAAATTATGGATTTATGGTCCTTGTTATGCTTCAGATTTGTATTAGTATGATGTTGTCTTTGGTGAATTATATGTATGAGCCTCCTTGTGATGATTTTATTGTTATGTTTTACCCTAAGGTCTTGGTCCATGGAAAAGGGGAGTGTGCTCTTGCATGTGTAGGACTGGGGTCATGAGCAATAGGCTTATAAGAGGTTCCTTGTAAGGATGCTTAGGGTCTAGACCTATCATAGAACCACATGGATATTTTTTCTCTAATTCTCAAGTGATAACAAAATAATTAATTAGTGGAATGGGTAAATAGGATTCACCTAATCAAGATAATGAAATTGATTTGTGGCCCCACCTCATAGCCCTTAAGTAGAGAATCAGTATGAGAAATTTATTTCTCATAGGTTAAGATGGCTCCACATATCTATTAGGGTGTGGCTTGGCCCCTTCTATGTGAGGATAGCATGTGATGGCACTCTTTCCCTACACATGCCCATGATCCATATGCCTTGGTTGTTGAGTACACCTCTGGGAGTTTATTGCATTTCAATTTACTGTTGTATTGTGATTTGGTGTATTCATTATGTGATTGATTTCTAGGATTGTGAGTTCTTGTCCTCTGGTTGTTAGGTGTCAGCCTAGGTCTAGAGTGTTAGTTGGAACCTTGTGTCATCTTGTAGCATGGGGGATGATTCCTTATTGGTTCCACATGGTTGGGTGGTTTGATGCCTTCTTCCATTGGGATGTTCTTCATTGGATTATAGCATGTGTGGATTTATAGATTCTCTTCATGTGGATGGATCTTTGGAGTATGCATGCAATTGAGATTTAAATCATGTACTTTATATCATGAGATAGATGTAATTGTAAAGAAATAATTTGTAATTAGTACCTTGTAAATATATTTGATAGGACTTGTAGTAGGTTGAGTTCATGATGGGTTGTAAGGGATTATGATTGTTGTAACTGGATATTCCTTATGTATATAATTATAGATTGGAAAGGAACTAAATGATTAAGTAATGTGATTGGTTTATCTTGAGTGTATCTACATATAGTAGTGAGAATGTTTAATTATTCATGTATGTCATTGAGAGGAAGTACTTACTCCTTAATATTGGTTATCATAGAATGTAATTATGATTAAGTAGTTGTAGATCATATGGTATTCTTAAGGGAAAATCAACTGGATTTTCTTTAGATGATAATTTATGTGGAAAGATGACATTATCTTTCTAGATGGATTTTTAAAGGGAATTATGAAAATTTGATTTGGTGCTTTAAAATGAATCCAAGAGTTAATGGGATTAAGTAGGATTTGCATTCTCCTGTTAGATAGGAAGTAATTGATTAAGTACTTAATGTGATGAATTTTTATGATATTACATAATGGAGGTGCTTATGTGTTATTGTTAGTTAAGTAATGGTGCTGAGATACCATAGGGAATGGATGTTAGTGAGTTTTATCTATGTCTACTTGTGTAATATGTTGCTTTGTTTATGTTAATGGTTTAGATGTGTATTTGCTATATGGTTGATGATGTAGGAGAATCCCTGGTTTATGACAATCTTGCATCAACTAGAAACATTTTCTTTTCAGTTTGTTTCCTATTTTGTAGTTTCAATATTTCTTTGCACAATAAATCAGTGCAATTCATTTATAGTAGTAGTTGGTTGTTTGGTTGTTTGTGTTTTGTTTTTATGTTCAGAGTCGTATTTTAGTGTAGTGTAAGAGCTTTACAATCTTTTGGTTCAATGATATTGGCTTTGTTGTCATTGCATTCATGTTACTACATAGGATTTTGTCTTTTGTTACTTTTTTATTTTTGTTTAGAGATCATATTGAATTTATTATTATAAAGATTTGAAATGTTGTCAAATTAAGTGGGTCAAATCACACATCATTATTTTAAAAAAATTAGATTTAAGTCTCTCAAAAGGTCTTAAAATCAAGTCACATTCATTTTGTACTATTTCAAAATTAAAGTAAATGATTTTATATTTTATTTATAATTTTTCTATTATTTCAAAAAAATTAAAATTGTTAAATTAGATGAATCGTTTTAAAAAATTTAAAAATTGTTAAACTTTTTATTTCATTTTATTATTGAAAGGAATCAAGAATTTAGTTGAGGAATTAGAAGCTTATCTCTTTACAGAGAAAGCATCTCTATTAGCTTTCAAGCCATGTGCAATAGACCTTCATCCACACTATAGCAAATCAAGAGTTGAAACCACATCTTGGGTTGTCTAAAGTGGTTGTTGACATTAAGTGAGCTAACCCTAGGAAAGGAAAAAATAATCACTCACTTAATATCAAAAGGACCTAGGAGCTAATTACAATTATATTACCACTTCATAAATTGAAGAAAATATCAAAATAAATAATAATAAATTGAAGAGAATATCAAAATAAATAATAATTACCATAATTACTAAATTTTATAAATAATTATTTAAATAAATAGACATCTAAAATGCTTTGATAGAGTTACTTTGAAACAAACTACACGAATTCTTTGATCAATTAAAAAAAACCATTATCTATATACTTTTTACTACCATTTTTATTGTATTATTATAAGGACAAAATTTACATACACAGGTTGATTCCCATTTATTTCTTTGTCCATTTTAAAAAATATGTCAATGCAAGTACATGTCCACAAATGACACAATCATATGTAAACAACTGACCTTATTCTTTTTATTGATATCTTATATGAGATATTTTTTATGATCTCATGTGTCATTCTTGTTGGCTTATAGGTCTTGAATCAAATACTAAATTATATGTTTTAGTTCAACATTATTGATCTATCAAATGATTCATGTCAACCTTACTAATTTAATTATTAAATATGAAGTCAAGTTTGTTGTGTAACATGTTTTTGTATTGGCTTCTACTCATTTACATGCTAAAAGAGTCTTCTTTTCTCTATATGTTTAGTTATCTTAATTCATTACTTAGATTAAACAATATAGTATGGAGAAGTGATGTTTCGGTAAGTGCTAATATTAGAGGATAATTGCATAATTTGGATGATTGCGATGCTTCTTGTCACAAGTTCTTTTTGGATATTTAGAAAGAGATGACTATGAGGAATCAGATTCCTTTTAAGATTTTTGAATGATATAAAGATGATATTACCTTTCTAGTGGACAAGGACAACTATTCATTGAAGCTGTTATTCTAAGAACTTCATGGATGTATAATCTTCCTTATGAAGTGTCAGAAGATGAAAGCATGCGCATTGTGGAGATAATCCTAAAGATGCCAAAATATGTAAACATAAAAAGATTTGGGATATATGATGAAATTATATAAGAATGCTTTTTTTAATGACAAAATAAAAATCTATGTGAAATAATCTAGCTATCTTCTATTCACTTGTAGTTAACTAAGTGGGTCCATCTAAGAAATTTCTATGTGTTTATAAATCATTGAGCCTTTTAGTAAAATGCAACACATGGTGCTATGTCAGAAGCTTAAAAAAACATATAGATCCATGGATGGTTAGTAAGATCCCTTATGGTTTCCTACTTTATCAAGTCAAGGACAAGTTAATTTATGTCATGTATCATTTTTTTGATTACCTATATAGATTTATAAATTAAAGTCTAGGAATAACCATTTTAGATTTTTTCTACAATCATTGATATTGTGTCTAAATTTGGGGTTTGGAAACAACCCATAGAATTTAAAACAATCTCATTTGCCTATTTTTATTAGAAAATAAATGGTCATTGGGCGAAATTTTTTCCTTTTAGGGCATCTCAAAAGGCTCCTCGAAAGAAAAAGAAAGTTTGGAAGGAGAAATTTGCTTTGTTAGAATTATCTAAGTAGTTTGATGATCCTATTATCTAGGTGGGAAGTGGGGAAGTTAAAAGTAGTGATGGTGAGATTTTTGTTGGATCTAGAGGTGAAGTTTCAGGGGGTTCCTCCACTCTCTTTGAAAATCATAGTGGTACTCAAGATCAAAATCGGTCTAGGTACGAGGGGATTGAGAGTGTTGTTAATCTTAATAAGGATGGAAATATCTCTAGTTTCCATGACCAAGATGTATGCCCAGATGCTTTAATGGCTAATGATTCCTCATAGACGCTAGTTTCAGAGTTTGGTAAGGCTATGGAGCCTAATACAGTTGGAAATCTATGCTCCTCTTGCTTCATGGTCTCGACTCCAGTTATGGATGGTCATTCTCTAGTTGATCAAATTGGTCCTAGGTTGGGAATGTTTGTTTATGGTAAGGGATAGAACCTGATCTGTGTCCCTGTGTCTCATGCACCTAGTCCTATGATGTCTCCTACAAATTGTGAGGGTCAGAAGGAGGGTGGCCAGTTGGTAATTCTTATTAGTGGTTCTGATAGTGGTCAGAAGGATAGTACCTTGGGTAAGGATCCAAACAAGCTTAAGGACACCTATTGTTATGAAGATTCCAAATTTGATGATGAATTTCCCTTTATAGAGGTTAAATCTAGATCTAGGAGATGTCGTAGATCCTTGAGGGGTGTAAATAATATAAATAGAACCAAAGTAGATTGTGGGGGCTCTAGGTTTTCAAGAAAGAAGCCTTCAAAGTGGACCAAAGATTTTGAATGTATGCAAGATATAGTGGATGGAGATCAAAAAAATCTAACCTATATGGGTTTACAGTGTACTCCTTCTAAGAAATAAAGTTCATTTTTTGGAATATTAGGGATTAAATAATACTCATAATCATGATATTTTGGCTAATCTTGTTAGAGATCAGAAGCCAAACATTATTTTGATTCAAGAGACAAAGATGCAGAAAGATAAGCTTCTTATTTTAAACAATCTAGGTTTTAAAGATAGTGGTGTCCATTTTTGTAGTGCCTAAGGGGCTTCAGGTGAGATTGCTACTTTTTGGAACAAAATTTTTATTTCTAGTTTGCCCTTATGACAGGATTCTAATCATGTGGGTACTAGACTTACTTACTTTAGGGATGGTGTATCGTAGGTAATTTCTGACATTTATGCTCCAAATAACAAAGTTGCTAGAAGAAAGTTTTGGATTATTCTTAATGAGTTTAGAGATCGTTATAAGGAGGGCCTCTATATTGTCATAGGTGACTTCTACACTCCTTTGTCTCAATCTAACAAGTTTGGGGGATCCCAAGTTTCTTTGGATAGTTCTACTAATTGGATGGACTTTATTTAGGAAGAAGCCCTTATTGACATGAATCTAAAAGGAGCTTCTTTTATGTGGACCAATAGATGGGCTGGTGATGACCTTATTCAAGTTCATTTTGATCATTCTCTCATTTCCTTCCAATGGTTGGTTAACTATAGTTACTCTCTTTCAACGTTATCTAGAATTGGGTCAAATCATTTTCTAATTGTTTTTTAGCTCATAGTTTGATGGATAAGGAACGATTTCCCTTTAGATTTGAGACGATGTGGTTCCTCTAGCCTGGGTTTAAAGATAAGATAAGAGAATGATGGAACATATATGTTGACAATACTACTATGTTTCATCTAACAAAAAAATTAAACAATGACAAAGTTGTTGTTAGAAGATGAAATAAACAACCTTTTGGCCATATTTTTGCTAATAAGGCCTCCCTTCAATCCAACCTTTAGTTTATTTAAAAGCAAATCCAAGAGGAAGGGTATAATGGTGACTTCCTTGACCAGGAGAATAATCTTCTCTTTCAATTGCATAATATCATCTCTAAGGAGGAGTTCTTTTGGAAACAACGTTCTAGGGCCCTTTGGTTGAAATATGGGGATAGAAACATGAGGTATTTTCATATTTTTATAATGAAAGGTAGAGCTTCTTATCAGATCTCCCATATTATGAAGGATGGGTCTAAAATCCAAAAAGAAGAAGACATTTCCTTTGAAGCTCTTTTCCTCTTCTCTAGCCTTCTCTATGAGGAGGCCCCCCTAGATGAGGACTTGCAGTGTTTACTTTTGGAGAACATCCCTTTGTTGATTTATGAAGAAATGAATATAAATCTCTCTTTCACCCCTTCATTGGATGAGATCAAGAAAGTTGTTTTCTCTTTTTTGGGGAACAAAACACCCAAGCCAAATGGCTTTCCTTTGTTCTTCTTCCGTAGGCTTTGGGATATTATAGCCAATGATCTTGGGGTAGCGGTTCAAGAGTTTTTTGGTTGCAGAAGGATTTTGAAAGAATGGAATTCTACTTTCATTATTCTTATTTATAAGGTTCTAGGTGCATATAGTTTTGATAAATTTAGAACTATTAGCCTTTCTACCTCGATTTACAAGATTCTTTCTAAGGTGATGGCCAGTCGTATTCTTCATTTGTTTCCCTCTATTTCTCCTCACATTAGAATGGTTTCATTCTAGGATGCCAAATATTACTCTATTGTGATGGTTCATGAGAACATTCACTCTTTGAAGATTAATAAAAGGGCTAGTTTTCTTCTAAATCTAGGCCTAATGAAGGCTTATGACCACATCAAGTGGGGTTTCCATACTAAGGTCCTAAAATGTTTTGGTTTTGATAATATATTTTTGGATATTATGTGGAAATTTATATCTACTATTAAATCCTTGATGATTTTTAATGGTTCCCCCTCTGCCTTCTTTGGCTATTCGAGCAGGCTTAGGCAGGGGGACCCCATCTCTCCTCTTCTTTTTATCATTATGGTGGAGTCCTTGAGTAGATATTTGTAGAGTTTAATTTCTTCAAGTTATTTAAGGGGCCTTCATTCAACTTCTCATCATCTAGTATACTCTTGCTAGGTCTTTGTTGATGATACTATTATTCTTGGGGAGTCTTTTGTTCTAGAGGCTAGGTGCATTAGGAGAGCTATCTCTTTCTATGAGGTTGTTTGTAGTCAAAAAATCAATTTCTGTAAGAGTTCAATTTTTATTTTGAATACTCTTGAAGATAGATTTAGGAAGATTGCAGATATTTTGGGCTACAATATTGACTCCTTCCCTCCACGTATCTAGGCCTTCCTTTGAGGGATAAGATTTTTTATTCTTTTTGGATGAATTTGATTGATAATTTTAATTTGAAGCTAGCGAAATGGAAAGGAACTCTCCTAAATCAAGCAGGGAAATTCCAACTCCTTAAGGATTCTCTCCAAAATATTCCTGTATATGCAATGAGCTTATTTAAGATTCCCAATAAATATGTTGATGTCATTGAAAGAATTCAGAAATGCTTTCTATGGTATGGAACGAAAGAAAAAATAAGATTGACCCTTATTGCGTGGGAGAAAGTTTATACTGCTAAAAAGTATGGAGGTCTGAGACTTAGGCATGCTAAGGAGTTTAACCTCACATTATTGCCTAAATAGTTATGGAAAATATTCCACAACAACAATGAGTGGAGTTTAATCCTAAGAAGTAAATATCTGATGAATTTTAGATCTCTAGATGCCTTTCTTGAGAGGGAAAATCTACTTTTGGGATATGTCCTATGGAACAATTTGAAGATGTCTAAGTTTGTCATTCATAAAGGTACAAAATGGAAAGTTGGTTCTCACAAAATTGTAAGATTTTGGACTAACACTTGGCTCGGGGAGGAGCCTCTCTCTTCATCTCCAATTCATCCCATTCATGGAGGAATGCATTGATAGGTTTTTCTCTCTAATTAAATATTATTGGTCTGATGGTTCTCGGATTGATCTTTAGATGGTGGATGAGGTGCTTGTTAACTTTAACAATATTCTTAATTCTATTTTTTTATCCTTGTATGATGAAATTTTAGAGTGGTATGCTTCTCCTTTGGGTTCTTTCAATTTTGCGTCTGGTTTATCCTTTCTCAAACCACCCCTTCATTGCCCCCTTTCTGGGCTTATTTGTGGGAGTCTAAGTTGATCCCTAGAATTAATTTTTTTTCTAGACCTTTATTCAAAGTAAGGCCCTTACTCTTGATAACTTATGTAAGGGATTTAAACTAGGTAACAATTTTTTCCTTTACCAAGCATAGTATAAAAGTTCCCTTCATATCCTGCTGGAATGTTCTTGTTGGCAATTGACACTCAATTGGTTGGTTTCACTATGTTTTAATTGATGGCAACATGATATTTTGTTTTGGCTTCATGTTTTGTTTCTATGGTGTACCGGTAGGCCCTTCACAAATACTTCACTAACACTGGCACCAACAAGAAAGAAGGATTTCTTTGGTTATCGGTAATGCATGCTGACATGGTTTAGTAAAGGTTATCAGTATTGGAGGCTGACATATCTTGGATCCGGCATTGACAATTGTTTTTAATGTTTATGCATTTATGTTATCTGCCCGACATGTAATTTGATATTGTGTATATCTTTGTAAGCCGACATAAGGCATACAAATTTGTATAGGGTATATAGGATAGTTTGATAGATCATTTTGTTATATATATACAAGAGACATATGATAGAAGATTATGGAGTGGTATGCTTCTCCTTTGGGTTCTTTGAATTTTGCATCTGGTTTATCCTTTCTCAAACCACCCCTTCATCGCCCCCTTTCTGGGCTTATTTGTGGGAGTCTAAGTTGATCCCTAAAATTAATTTTTTTTTCTAGATCTTTATTCAAAGTAAGGCCCTTACTCTTGATAACTTATGTAAGGGATTTAAACTAGGTAACAATTTTTTCCTTTACCAAGCATAGTATAAAAGTTCCCTTCATATCTTGCTGGAATGTTCTTGTTGGCAATTGACACTCAATTGGGTGGTTTCACTATGTTGTCATTGATGGAAACGTGGTATTGTGTTTCAGCTTCATGTTTGGTTTCTATGGTGTACCGGTAGGAACTTCACAAATACTTCACCGACACTGGCACCAGCAGGAAAGAAGGATTTCTTTGGTTATCGGTAATGCATGCCGATATGGTTTAGTAAAGGATATTAGTATTGGAGGCTGACATATCTTGGATCTAGCATCGACAATTGTTTTTAATGTTTATGCATTTATGTTATCTAGTCGACATGTAATTTGATATTGTATATATCTTTGTAAGCCGACATAAGGCATGCAAATTTGTATAGGGTATATAGGACAATTTGATAGATCATTTTGTTATATATATACAAGAGACATATGATAAGAGATTATGGATATGCAAATGTAATATGATGCGAAATATATCAGAGAGATCATGTATGTGAGGAAATTATTGTAAGGGTTATTCCGGTAAAGGGTTTAGGGTTTCAGACCAAAACATATATATCATAAACCAGAACTGTATTTTGGCATAAAAGATGCTATCTTAGCAGTTCACACTTCTCTGAATTGTAATCTGGATTTTTATGTAGTTAGTGAGGTTCCTTTTGTGATTGAGCAGTGTGCTCTAGGCTGTAAGCCTTCCTGCAAGTGCTGGCCCCTCATATATTTTAATATCTCTTCGTATGGCTAGTGGATTGATATTATGGGTCACAAATCCCACTATGGTTTTTCCTCTTTGAGGTTTTCCACGTATAAATCTATGTGTTATGGTTCTTATTTATGTGATTGGCTTATTTGTTGCTTTACTTCTTTCAATTCTGTATGTATCGGTATACCGGTTGGTGTATGCATGTTTTAATAAGGCTAAAACTTATCATTCCGGTATAACACTGATTCACCCCCCCTCTTAGTGGTATTGGTTTCCAACAATTGGTATCAATCCTTGTGCCTCGGAGGAAGTTTAACAGCTTGAGGAAGATATTGAAACCAAAATCCATGGATATGGATTTGGAGAAGCAACTTCAGATGACACTTGAAGATTATGATGCTGAAAGGTTGAAGAACTTAAAGCTATAAGATGAATTGAATTATGCTAAGGAATTCAATCTTGTCCTACAAGAGAGGCTATCATTTGTTCAAGATAGGAGGAAGGAACTTTTATAAAGTCAGGATGATGAAGAGAAAGATGCACTTAAGGAAAAGTGTAAAAAATTGAGTCAGGAGAACATGGTTATGAAGAATGAAATGCAAGTTATAACTATGAGGATGTCTAAGGAGATTGAGGACAGAAAGAAGAAGGAAGAAAATATCACTGTATCCCTGAAGATTAAATTTGAAGAATGTGGTAGGTTGGTTCATGAAAATGATATGTTGAGAACTGATTAGATACAATCCCAGAGTAATGAACAAGAGCTTGAGAGATAAATGATAATTCTGAAAGAAGATTTAACTACTGCAAGTGAGTACAAAGAAAAATTCAAGATTAGCTCAGCACAACTAGATGAGTTATTGAAGAGACAAAGGCAGATTGGAGATTCTAGTGGACTTGGATTTGAGTAAGGACAGAGTTTCATTAATGCTAATGAAGATCAAAATCATAAGGCACTGATAAGGCAATTTAATGGTTATAAATTCAATGGTAGATTTTTTTTCGCACTAGATTTGGTCACATGGCTAGGCAATGTAGAAACAAAGCAAATCAGAACCTTGATTCTGCTCCAGGTAAATGTTCTAAATGGAATAAGTTTGGTCATAAAATATAAGATTACAAAATGAATGTTAAATGCTTTGCATGTGGAAAATTTGGACATATGGCTAATTAGTGCAGGTCGAGAAATTTCACCAGTTTTAGCAAAGCAATTCAAAGGAACAATATTACATGTTATGCATGTAATGAGGTTGGACATATTGCTAAGTTCTGTAGAAGCAGAAATCCATCGGTTGGTAATGGAGGATCAAATGAGAAAGGAAAAGAGAAGGTTAGTGAAATCTGACAAGATCATACTCAGATATGGGTTAGAAAGACTGAAGAACAATCATCATATGGGAATGCATCGGTTACTTATCTGATAGAAGAGGCTACTCCTGCACCGATAGGGAGCTCATCCGGTAACTAAGGTAGATACCTTATCGGTAGGAAAAATTCATGAAGATGCTGCATATGCCCTGGGAAGAGGTTTTGGAAGATGTTATAGATATTGGAGATAATTATCCGGCATGGATATGTTCTAAGCGTGATCCATTATCTTTCACTAGTAGTCATTTATGTCAATGGAAGATTGGGGTTTTTCTCAAAGGATAAAAAGGTCAAATTGACTTCATTTTTGATCACCTTGCATTCAAAATGATTTCAAAGCGATTCAGAGCGACTAAGAGTAATCAAAGAAATACAAAGCAATCAGATTTCTTCTTGAGCGATCTCACCGACATCTGGAAGAATTTGTCAAAGGTTTTCACCGAGAGTGATCAAAAGGTATTTATCTTTAAACATGGAAGTGGGATCATCATCTATTCTTGTTTTTGTTGCAAACCCAACTATAGTAGAGGTCAAGGACTACACCAGGCCAATTTTCAAGCGGTATCCACATGTGGCTACCTTGGAAGATTTTGTTGGAGCATTTTCTCCCATTCCAGAGGGAGTTATCTATGTAGAGGATGTTAGGGCATATATTCACTATCACATTGAGGACTTGGGAACTAAAAAAATTAAGGGCATGTATATGAGTGAGCTGATGGGAGAATCTGGAAAGATCAAACTGGCATACAAACATATTGAAGACCTAGGGTTTATAGACATTCTGGATATTCTAGAATTTGAGGATGAGATAATCAGATACATTTTGATCAGAGTACATGCGAAATTTATATGGCTGAATAGACCTTACAAAATCACTAAGGAAGCCATCCGGGAAATCACTGGTTTACCATCAGTTGGGCAATTTCCAAACAAGAAGGTTTCAAATGATTTCATGAGAAAGATCACCGACACGACATCTGACAAAAGGTCCATGAAACTGAGCACTATCACCAACACAGGAATTAAATTTGGTAGCATGATCATCAGGTATAAGGTAACTCAGTCAAACCGACTAAATTTTGTCTTCAGTTCATGCATTTTGGTTGCATACAAAATGATGAGAGAGAATGTAAAAATAGATCTATGCAGTTGGATGCTAGATGAGTTGTTAATAAACAGGGAAGATTAAGGGTGAAAAGAAGCATACATTCTGGTATGGAAACTTGATAGTTTGCTTGATGTTATATTTCATGAATGATACACCCAGTTTTGATAAAAGGCAATGGACATTTGACATCTCGGAAGGGAGACAATTGAAACAATCAATTGCTACTTTAGGAAGTCAGAGAGATGATAATGATAAGGTATGGGGATATTTCAAAGCATTTTAGAAATCTATGAGGTCTAGGGTAAGGGTATATGAGCATATTATAGAAAAATATTCAACCGACATATGCTTCATGGTAAAGAAGAATGAGACACTCATGGAAGCGATTAAGCCCCAAAAGATTTGGATTGAAGAAATGGGCTATGAGGTGGATGCACAAATTCTTGATGCTTATGCAAAAATGTTGATTGATGCACCAATAGATGAGGTAGAGAATCCTTGTGGTACTGCACAGTAGAAAACTCAAGAGCTTGAAATAGAGTTCAACCAGAAGAAAAGAGAGAAGCAAGAAGGATAAGCAAGCAAATTTATTGAGGTCTCAAAGGACATCAAAGAATTAAGTGATCTTGTCCCAAAGAAAGGTAGAAAGAGGAAGGATCCTTAAGTTCCTATTGAGCCTGTTACTGAAGAATCAGAATCTGAGGATGACACACCATTGGCATTTAAGAGGGTTGTTAGGAAGAAACTAGAGGAAAAAAAGGCAGAAGCTAAGAAGCAACTGGTTAGGAAGGGTACAACCTAAATACTGACACAAAAAAACACACCCAAGGCAACACCTTTAGCTGCATCTGGTACTGCAAAGAGTCAGAAGAAGAATGACACTGATTCTGGTAAGGTTCCACCTAAAAATTGTGTAGAATTCGTAGATGAAATCACTAAAGATGGCATGTTGAATAATGTTTAATTTTACTATGATCACTTAGAGGAGGATGAACAAAGAGAGGTAGAGGAAGTTGTCCTATTATACTTGGATATTTATAAGAAAGCCTTAATAGGAATAGAAAATCAAATACCAACTGAATTGTATAATATGTTAGATGCTAGAAGACTGTCAGCTATGCAAGAAGATAAACATATTAAAATTCAAGAGCTATTATCTTTCTGTGTTACTATTTCTCCAGATGAAATGAAAAAGACACTTCAGGTGGCAGACAATTTTTTTTTCAATATAAAACATAGGATAACTAGTCTGATGCTAGGAAGAGTAAATGAAATAATAAAGGAGACTCAAAAAACATGTGTTAAATTTCTTGGAGAAAACAAGGGATTGATTCTTTACTTCATTGGAAACCAAGACAAACACTGTAGATACCCTAGTTGAAGGAAAAGGAAAGGGGATTATGGGTACTTCAACCTCAATTTTAAAAAATATTAAGATAGTGGAAATTGAGCCCTCGGTAAATACAAATGTACAGACAAATATTGTGATACCGGTTAATACAGAGAGTGAACAAGGTAATATTGTATAGGATACTAATTTTGAGGATAATTGTCCTCCGGATACAAATGTACAAGTTGAGGTTACAGTTACACAGACTACACCAAGTGGTTAATCCACCAGTGAAAGTGAGGAGGTTATAAAGGATAAATCTTTAGAGGAGAAGGTAGGGGAATCCGACAGGGAATTGATTGTTGGTCCATCATTGTTGTCAATTGACACTTCATAGGTTGAAAAGAAAAACATCATAGAGAGGAGTCCCACCGAACTGATGATGATGGTAGAATAAAAACTAATGAAGGAGGGATCCACAGATAAAGGGATTATAGATCAATCAATCACTGTTTTACACCGACTGGTCCCGAAGTGTAAGATTGAAAATGAAGTGAGCCTATCCAGCAAGCTTAAGATAATGAATGAGAATATTTCAAAGGATTTTCAATCCTTACAACAAATCTCAAACAGACAAGCACTAAAAAGATTTACTCAGGCTAAGAGAGCTACATTTGATTAGGTAATTGAAGCTGAGAAGAAAAAGATTGATAAGAAACTGATACTAATAGAAAATTCTTTGAAGCAACGTACAAATATATATAGGGTATGTTGTAACACTGAAATACTTATAGCTAATGTGGATAAAAAGATAAAATAAATTCAGGAGAAAATTGCAAGTATAGCTAATTCTTTTGGCGGACTGATTTCATTGACTACATCAATTGATGGTAAAATTTTGATTTTGGAGAACCAAACTTCTATTCTTGAGAAGGAAAGAGACAAAATAATAAGAAGAGCCAGAAGTCTAAGAGGCATGGTGAGTCCCCAGTTGGATTCACTCAGTGTACATAAGAAAGAATGCATGGATATGGTGGGAAAGCCCACACCGACATAGGTAAATGAGAAAGATTCTTTTTCACATATATTGAGTGGACTTGTATCTATTTTCGACACATTCAAAGCTAGTTGGGATGCTTATCTTAAGTTACTGCAGAAGGCTTATCTGGAAATTTTGAAATTTGTCAAGCTCGGGGTAAGGCATTTTTGGATATTCATTGTACAGTTCTTATTATTTGAAATTCCTTTTAAATTTTTGATGGAATTGATGTCAAAGGGGGAGTAGTATAGATGTGAAAAACAATAAAAAGGAGTTGTATACATTAGGGGGAGTTATGGAGTCATGGAGTTTTGGTAATATGAAGTATTTTGCATATTCATCTCAGGGAGAGTAGGGCAGGATGAAACCCAGAGATGAAACCTTGACCATTTTTCACATGAGTGTTGCCATCAATGCCAAAGGGGGAGATTGTTAGCAATTGACACTCAATTGGTTGGTTTCACTATGTTGTCATTGATGGCAATATGGTATGGTGTACCAACAGGCACTTCACAAATACTTCACTGACACCGACACTGACATGACAAAAGGATTTATTTGGTTATTGACAATGCAGGCCGACATGGTTTAGTAAAGGTTATCTATATTGGACGCTAACATATCTTGGATCTGACATTGGCAATTGCTTTTAATATTTTTGCATTTATGTTATCTGACCGACATGTAATTTGATATTGTATATATCTTTGTAAGTCAACATAAGGCATGTAAATTTGTATAGGGTATATAGGACAGTTTGATAGTTCATTTTGTTATATATATACAAGAGACATATGATAGGAGATTATGGATATGAGAATGTAATATGATGTGAAATATATCAAAAAGATCATGTATGTGAGGAAATTATTGTAAGGGTTTTTCTAGTAAAGGGTTTAGGGTTTTAGACCAAAACAATCAAAGCTTAAACCGGAACTATATTCTGGCATAAAAGATGCTATCTTAGTAGTTCACACTTCTCTAGATTGTAGTCTGGAATTTTATATAATCAGTGAGGCTCCTTTTGTAATTGAGCAGTGTGCTCTAGGCTGTAAGCCTTCCTGCAAGTGCAGGCCCCTCATATTTTTTAATATCTCTTCATATGGCCAGTGGATTGATATTGTGGGTCACAAATCCCACCGTGGTTTTTCCTCGTTGAGGTTTTGCATGTATAAATATGTGTGTTATGGTTCTCATTTATGTGATTGTCTGATTGGCTACTTTACTTCTTTCAATTCTGTATGTACTAGTATACCAGTTGGTGTATGCATGTTTTAATAAGGCTAAAACTTATCATTCCGGTATAACACTAATTCACCCCCCCTCTTAGTGTTATTGGTTTCCAACAGTTCTTATGCTAGGAATATTTGGGCTTTCTTTCTGAACTTGCTAGGTGTGGATTGGGTTTTCCCCTCTTCATTGTAAGATCTTATGATCCAATGTGTTTCTCCTTCTTCAAATTTAATCTTTTCCTTTTTATGGGAAATTATTATCCCCCATCTTACTTGGGGAGCTTGGAAAGAGAGAAATAATCATATTTTTTAGAGATTCTTACCTTGAAGTAGATGTGGTCTCTTTGAAAAATTTGTTGGAGTCAAGGAACACTGAGAGGGGTGGTGAATCAGTGTTCTACAATTTTTAACTTTGTTGACTTTTTCTTTCAACCACTTAATGAAAATGAATAAAAGGAAAATGCAGAAAGACAAAGTAATCAACAAAAAGACCATAATACCAAGATTTAATATGTGGAAAACCCAGCTAAGGAAAAAACCATGATGGGGATGAGAACCATAATATAATTATACTCTATTAGAAGTAAAAAACTATTACATGGGTGAATGCACATGCATTCAGGTAGATTGCCTAGATCTCATTGCTCAAAATATAAAGGGCTACAACCCTAGGAAGAGTCACTGTCTTACAAAATCTATTACAAAAGATAATTGTAATGTATGAACTAAAAAATAGCATCTACAAATACCAAGGTATAGTTCTAGTTAAGCACAAAACTCTTAATCTACTGCTACTCTGCTACACTACTTTGTTCTACTGATCTACACTATTCCAGAGCACAAATATTTCACTTATGCACATGTAACTGTGCACAATCGCTCACAAGCACTTCCCCACACACATTGATATCTGAAATGATCATATCCATCAATCTTATATATCTACAACATGAAGTTAGATCTACATGTCAGCTTTAAGAACACTTTATAAATAATGAAACATGTTTACCAATTTAGCTCAGTTGAACTCCAATGCATGTGCAGCCCAAAACTAATTGTCCACATGCTTCGAAAATTGTCTAACAATATGCCATGATCAGATAACTGAGCACCAAAATCAATCCACATAATCTAGACAATGATAATTTACATAATACTTCTAAACTGCTCTGCCAAACCGAGAACCAACATGCCAATTCATCTAACTCAACTACGAGTCAACACCAGATACCACAAACATGGAGTATGGTAGATAACACATCCATAATGCTTCCTTGAGATCTGCAACACAAGATATTAACCTGTATTGAAGTATGGATCGAGCAACCCATTCTCTGTCAAATACTTTGTTTTCTAGTCTGTCAGACTTAACCAAAATCAATCAATCTTTCGGTATGAACAAAATGAGCTATGCAGATGGGTGCATTAGCATTAGTTTCCATTAATCAAAATATTGATTCATCTATGCAATGTCTCTTGACAATAATATCCCCCTTTGGCGTTGATGGCAACACTTAGTAAAAAATGATCGTGTCGAAACAAAAACCAAAACACTATACACTGCAACTAAAAATCTAACAACCCGACTCCAAAATTCAAAAACTCCTCCTAAGATCAACATTTTTCACTATCCTACACTCTCCCTTTGACATCAATGACAAAGATGGGGTTCTAAAAACCAAAGGTCTCATCAAAAGTTTATGTACAATCCCAGATATATAAACATAGATTATGCATATTTATATGAACTTAAATGAATTAGCAAAAAGATTCTTCAACAAGGCATAGTGACTATCCCAATTCTTCTTCATGCCTTCCAAAATGGATATATGACCATTGAATAACAAATATTGTACCTCAATTGTTTGCAAATTTCTCGGATCAGATGTGACTATTGTATCATTAGCTTCACTGAAGGAACTCATCGTTGTCTGTATTTTAGGTTCAATACGACACCTAACTTCACTTACTCTACTAATCATCTTGTCCTTCTCATGCATCATAATCTTGATTTTGTCAAGTATTGGAATCACTTGACTCTCCTGAGTACTCACTGATGGTGCTGACAGAGGATCAAAGGACTGAGATATGGCTGCCAATTTGTCTTCATTGTCCTTGATATCCTTATCAAAATTGTCAACAAACTTAGATAATCACAAGCATGACTTATATACATTTCTGACTTCATTCAAAATTTCTTTAATAGTCTTAATGCATGTAATCAACAACTTTCTATCACTTACAATTACATTTTTTAGCATATCAAACCTTTTGATGTCAAACTCCTTTCGGAATGAGGCTTAACCAGTTTTGGATTAGATGGAGATGTTGTTCTTTTGGGTTGCATTGGCTTAGAAGAAATTCCCAGACCACTTTTCTTGGTTTCTTCTACATGTGTAGTTCTTTCCCTTGCCTTCTGGACCTCTTCTTTGGTGATCCTGATGCTTTTTGCATATGCATCTACTTCTTTATGGACCTTTCTCACAATATTTGGCTTCTTGAATTATCTATGGAGCTGCAGGTCTTTCTCCGCAAAGGTTCCAAACCTTTTTTTAGATGGATCTGCAAGACTGCTTAGAAGATGTTGAGCATATAGCTCAAGGATGCCACCTTCTACCTCATACCCCATTAGAATTATCCATACAGGTCTTGGTTCCACCACTTCCATCTGATTTTGGTCAACATCAACCGTAAATCATATGGTATCCTTATGTGTAGGGGAAAAAGTGAGACTAAGCATGAAAACCCCAATCCCACTCTCATACACACTCATGGAATATGAAAGAGCCTAGGGAGGTGACACACTTTGGGCTACTTCTTGTATGGAAGAGAGAGCTAAGGATCACCTCTTAGGGTTTCTTTTCCCTTGCTACAAATGAGAGAGAGGAATGACTCAAGAATGCAATCTAACTTAGGATGCAAGTAAGCAAGGAAACACTAATCTGAGAATGCAGATCAAAGGACAACTAACATACCACTGAAAAGTATAGATCAAAAGGCAAAAATAGAGGTGCACCTGTGTTTGAAATCTGAGCAAAAATTTTTGGGACTAGGGTGCCAAGCCACTGTCCTGATTCTGCAAGTCTGGAGCTATAACTAATAGGATGGGTTCTGAAGCCTGCAAGACACTGTTCTACCAAATCCTACTGACAGAGGGAAGGAATAGGGTGCCATGCCCTTGTCCTTAGGGTTTTTGTTGAGATCTACAACCAAAAACTATCTCTGTGTGCTCTTCCACTCCCAAAACTTCCAGCGAAACAAGGATGCGAACCTATACCTGAGGCTGAAAAATAGGGTTTGGGGTGGCTATATAGGGTTTTTCCTTATTCAAACCCATGTGTTGGTGATTTCCACCTCCAAAAATAGCCGATAATGTACTGAAAATGTGTGTGCAAGAACCTTGTGTACATGCAAGATCCTAAAATGAAAGCAAACAATCTAGAGCAACCCTAAAGAGTAAACCCTAATTGCTTATAATTGACAAAGTAAATGCTCTAAATCCAAGACGAAAAGTAATCTAAAGCATGAATACAAATCAAAATGAAGCTTATGCAAAGACCTAAAAACAACATGAAACCATAACCAACCCCAAGGGAGAGGTACAGGCCAATCATCAGTCGGTGATCTCCTATTGGTCTTCTACATCTTCAAAAGCCCCGAATTGATAAAATCATACTTGATGAATGTTTGGTGGATGAATACTAAATGTTGTTGAAGACTTCAAAGATCTACTCCTTCACTGCAAAGAAGGCTCTTATGCTCCAAAAACCTACTCTTGGATTCTTAGAAGAAAACCCCTTCAAATGAATAAAGAGAGCTCTAAAATATGAAACCCTAGATCTTAATGTCATGTTTAGGCCAACCTGATTTGAATTTCTCACCGATCTTTTGGGGTTAAGCATTATTATATTATAGGATTATGCTCCCAAAATTTTGGGAAAAAAGCCAAGGACCATCTGCATTCACGCCACAATCTGACCAACTTTTCACCAAATTTTTGTGGTCGTTAGATATGATGATATTAGAGTGCATCCCAAAGTTATAGCTGATTTCGAGATGTTTTGATATGGGAAATCGGGCCTTAAAGGTTGAAATAAGATATAATTAGGGTTTATGATTAAATGATTCATTGAAGGAATAAAATGAAAAGGGGCATGCTTAGGGTAAAGGGCCCAACTTTATAACATGTAAAGTGATGAAATTTGACTTTAAATTTAATTAAATTAATTAATTATGTTCTTAAAGAGAAATTAGAAATGCAATCTATGCAAGACACACTAAGGTCGGTGCTAAGCTAAGTGTGAAATTAGACCACCCTAGCAAGGGTGTACAATTTACAACACTACATTTAGCCCCCACTTTAGCGGTCATATGACACTATGTGCATATGCAAGCTAAAGTAAAAAAAAGTAAACATCTTTTGAAAAAGGACATAGCCATAAGTTGTTGGACGAAGCCCCCAATGGTATTTGCAGTACACAGTTAGGAACCACACCCTACAAAACCACATGTTAGGTCACAAAGTCACCTAATGCTTACTAAGGAAGGTGATGAAATTCATGGGTAGCTAAATGTCCCCCCTATTTCAGCTTGCTTATTAGTGAGGTGAAATAGGGTATCATGTTTACTAGAACGCATTGTGATAAAGATTTTGACGAAGAGAGTTCACAAGGCTTGATTATTTATCAAAGGACGTTATGGAACTAATGCAGAGCAAGAGAGAGAAATCATGATTCCAATGCCAGTGACGATGCGAGAATCAAAGCTTCCTACCTCAAGATATGATAGATTGAAGAAAAACTGTAGAAATTAGGGTTTTAACTTAAAAACATAAAGTGAAAAAGTTCATAATGCATAAATATGAAAGTGACACCTACATTTGTCACTTTTTGACTTTATGGCACTATTCACTACAGAGGAGCCCACATATTAGCCATCATTCCTCGATATCGACTTGAGTGACCTACGAGGATGGAGATCCTACACCAGTCCGTACTTGTCGATCGACCACTCGACGAGGTGAGTTGACCTTTCCTTGACTCTCTTTTGACTTTTTCATTCTTTCATAGATTTAGGGATGGTCATGTCATCGCCAAGACTGGGTCTGTGCCCCCTCTTCAGGAAGCTTGGTGTCCTAGGGCACCCTGGTCCCAAGGGGGCACCCTGGTCCTAGTAGGGCACCCTTGTCCACTCAGGGCATCCTAGTCCCAGTCTGGGGCGACCAATGGTGACACGGGATCAGGTGATTGAATGTTAGAATAGATAGAATGAATGCTTTTATTAGATGATAATGATGATGATCGATTACTGATGATAGGATGCTTTACTCTTTGTAGACACTGCCATACATCCATGAGCATACTGCCAAGCTCAACTTCTAGAGCCTTCGGGAGCAGATCCCAAGGCTGACAATCGGGGAGAGGGAGTTGCTGCATACAGTGGGCTTGTGGTATGCGATGACTATGCCAACCATCAGATTACATTCTTATGATGCTGATATCATTGATGGAGAGATGGGCTGCAGACACCTTGATGTTATTTTTACCTATTGGGAAGATAATAGTCACCCTCGAAGATGTATACTACATCTTGTGCTTTCCCATCAGGGGGCAGACCATGAGATATTGATCCAACCGTACTTAGGAGGATTATAGGAGAGAGAAGGTGTATGGAGTGAGGAGAGTGATGCTTGATGAGATGAGGGGCCGTATCATAGTCAGCTGGCTCCTACACCCTACCAGCAAGGTTCCATTAGTGAGACAACTCATGATCGCAACCCTTGCATTAGTCGTGTGCCCTAATGGGCATGACACAAACATGCATGGAGGACTCATCTACACTATCTAAGTGATGGAGAGACATAGGAGGGTATACTCTTGGGTTCGGAGTATGCTTGTGCATCTCTATGACAACCGTGCGGAGTATGTATTTGGGCAGGGATGCAGCCTGATGACATGCATGCTACTACATGTGTGGATGTTCGAGCATATTACCTGCACTAGGCCTATTGGAGCCCCTATAGACTTAGTTCCATAACAACCTAGGGTATTTGCTTATCCACTTACTTGCAAGTGGAGATTCGGTGATCTCCTGCATTGGAGGTGGAGCTTAGATAGATTGATAGCAGGCGAAGTCATATGGAGACCCTACCTTAGGATGTACATGTGGGCAGGGATACACAGGCAGTTATTCAACATGTAGAGGAACTATCTACTAGAGGGGCGGTACAGCGACAATGTCATTGCCTTCTACTTTGACTAAGTTCAATGATAGTTCAGGTTCAAGCAGTGCATTCCTACTGATATTCCTATGTACATCCCACACTCATGCGTGATGTCGAGGCTAGGAGCCATTCCTATGCCTACCAATGATGAGATCAACATCACGTATTCAGATGGGTCAGATCAGAACATTGTGATGCAAGTGCGCATCAATGGTACATCACATGGTGGGGGAGGACATACCCATGATCCATCTTCCCAGCAGACTTCCCTAGAGGGAACCCCGGACCATGGAGATAGACAATTGACGGAGAGGGATCTGATACATCTGAGGAGGGCTCAGATGATCAGGCTGATGACACAGGAGAGCAGGAGGCAGGCAGAGATAGAGATGATCCTAACACCATAGAGGGAGATTAGTATGGAGATGATGAGGGGGATGGAGAGGAGGAGGAGGATGAGGAGGAGGAAGAGGAGGAGGAAGAGGAGGAGGAGGAGGACGAGATTGAGGAGGAGGATGAGTCAAATGCAGTTGGTCATCATTTTGTGGAGGACACCATATCCCTAGACCCACTGAGCCTCCAATTACAGGAAGAGAAGGACCCTATAAGGGTTCTTGATCCTAGTCCCCATCAACCCATACCCACTATACAGAGACTGCACAGGCATGGAGAGCCTAGTGGGTCCCAATCTCAGGCGATCTCTTTCCACGATCCCTATTGGCTAGAGGGAGATCCAGGTAAGGTGTCTTATTATTGATTAATTTATGTATCTTACTTATTTAGATTTGATGATATAGAATGTTACTGATGAAAAATTCTCTCTATCTTGCAGCTACCGTCTAGGAGTGGCATTCTCTTATTCAGAATGTAGTGATAGACCTCATCATGACTGCACACATTCTGAGTTCCTCATAGATAGCGCATAGGTCCCAGAGGAGTGCAGTACAACACCAAGACCTTTTCTCCCCTATTCAGATGAAGATGGAGGTCCTACAAGAGAGATTATGACAAATAGAGCGTGACCTAGCAGCATCATAGATAGAGGTAGCTACATAACATGAGATTATGATGGAGAGGGATTGCAAGAGCTCCTCACGGAGCCACTCACGGTCCATATCGTGATACACCCCCATGGGGCCACCCCCTCGACCAGATCAGGAGGGGTTATCTAGCCACCATCTTCCAGCTACTAGTCCTAGGGATAGGAGATGATCTTGTTGTACTGATGTATATATTATGATACTCATAGATATGTATCTATTTATGCTCATATTATCTCAAACATGTTATTTTAATGCTTACACAATATATGCATTGCTTAGATTAGATGTAACATATTTAGTGATGAACATGTATGTCTAATTTAATTTCCATGTGATTGATTTCTTAATGCTTCATGATTAAATTGATACATGTGTGATTTAATTACATAACTAAGTATTTAATTAAATACCACTTTGATGATGTCAAAGAAGAATGTATTAAGCTTAAGAATTATATGACTAATGTGATTTAATTAAATCTAATTAAATGCAACATGATATAATTCTACTTAACACATAAGAAATTGTATAGCTTGCTAGCACATATGAAATGTAAATCTATTATAATTTACATAAAACAATCCAAGACAAACAATAAAGTAATGAAACATGCTTGTCAAGAATGAATTAATGTAGACCAAACAATATAACATCATTTAATCCTACATACTTTAATGAAGACATGCTAACATATTACCCAATTTTGAAGACAGAAAAGATATATATATATATATATATATATATATATATATATATATATATATATATATATATATATATATATATATATATATATATATATATATATATATATATATATATATATATATATATATATATATATACAGAGAGAGAGAGAGAGAGAGAGAGAGAGAGAGAGAGAGAGAGAGAGAAGTAGGCATAGTATCTATGAAGGTGCATATAATTTATGGGTTCCTTGAGAGGCATACCTTCCACATTTGCTATCTTGTAAGCACCTGATCCATAGACTTCGAGAACAATACATGGTCCACGCAAGTTAGGGCTGAATTTTCCTTTCTTCTTAGGTAAGGAATTCAGATTACACTGATTCTCGTAAAGGACTAAATCACCTACTGAGAAAGAACATTGAATAACTTATCATTGTAGCTTCATTGCAAAGTTTTATGATATGCTTGAATATGCTCGAGGGCATTTATATGCCATTCATCGAGCATCTCAAGTTGTTGAAGTCTTTTCTCTCTATAGGAATCATGATCCAGTATACCCCTAAGAGAAACTCTCAAAGAAGGAATTTCAAACTCCAAAGGCATAATGACATCAACACCATAAACAAGATTATAAGGAATACAACCCGTAGCAACATTTAGACTCATGTAATAGGACCAAAGAGCATAGGTTAATTGAGTATACCAATCCTTACCATGCTTATTTACAGTCTTTCGAAGAATTTGTTCAATTATCCTATTAGAAGACTCAACTTGACCATTTGATTAAGGATAATAAGGTGTAGAAAATTTATGTTGGATGTGATATTTCTCAAGAAACTTCTTCACATCCTTATTTTTGAATGACATTCTATTATCTTAAACTAAGGTGGAAGATATTTCGAATCGGGAAATAATGTTTTCCAAAATGAATTGACAAATTACTTTAGTGGTAGTAGATCGAAGAGGAATGCCTTCCACCCACTTTGTACAGTAATCAGTTGCAGTTATGATGAAGGTATGTCCTTGAGATGAAGGAAGAGATATTTTACCAATGAGATCCAAAACCCATGTAGAAAAGGGCCAAGATGCCACTTGAGATCGAAGTACTTGGGCAGGGGCATGGATCAAATTGCTATGTTGCTAACAATGATGACATTTCTTAACAAACACAAAGGAATCCTTTTCCATGGTTTGCCAAAAATATCCTATTCAGAGCAATCTCTGAACTAAAGATCTACCCCAAAATGCCCCACACAAGCACTTGAATGTGCTTCCTCAAGAGCAATAGGGATTTCAACCTTGTTTAGGCATCGAAGGAGAAGACCATTTTAACCCCTCCTATAAAGAACATTAGAAAGGATAATGTATCTAGTAGCCAATTTGTGAATCCTGGCCCTAGTATTCTTATTCGTAGGGTCAGGAAAGGTACCATTACTGAAATATCTCATGATATGCAAGTACCATTCATCAGAATCTATAATGCAACAATACACCACATCACTAGGATTATCGGCAATAATTGGGGTAGTGAGGTTGTGAATAGTGAATTTAAGATCTACCAAGGGGTCCTCTAGATACACAAGAGAGGCAACACATGGCATCACATCAGCATGTCTATTATCTTTTGGGGAATGAGCTCCATAATATAAGAATCAAATTTTTACAACAAGGATATAGCTAGATCTCTATATTGTGAAAATTTGTCTTGCTTAGCTTGATAAACTCCTATCACTTGTCTTATGATTAGTTGAGAATCTCCATAAATATGTAGATGTTTCACATTCAACACTAAGGTTTCTTTAATTCCAGCTATAAGAGCTTCATATTCAGCAATGTTGTTGGTACATAAGAAATTAAGACGATATGATAAAGGAATAGGCTTCTTTTTAGGAGAGATTAAGACCACCCTTGCCCCTGATCCTGTACGATACTTAGAGCCATCAAAGTACAATTCCCAAGTCTCCTCAACCTCAATGGAAAAAATGTTTTCATTGGGAAAGGACTCTAGATTAGGTAGGGAGAAGGGTGAAGGAGCATCAACTAAGTGGTCAGTCAACGCTTGACCCTTTATTGTCTTTTGTGAGACAAACTTAAGGTCAAACTTGGTCAACATCATAACCCACTTAGCTAAGCATCTGGAAAGGTCAGTTTTGGAAAAAAGATGTTTAAGAGGATTGAATTTAATGATAACATGGACCTAGCATTCAAGAGATAATGCCTCAACTTTTGGGTTGCAAAGACTAAAGCAAGGCATTGTCTTTCTATTGTACAAAATATTGTACTTCATAACCGAGTAGAGTGCGGCTTATGTAATAAAATGGACATTTTGTACCATCTTTATCACATTGTGCCAATAGGGCTGCAAGATCTTGAGGGGAAGCAACGGTGTACAGAAGGGAAGGCTTAGTAGGATCAACAAGTTGAAGAATAAGAGGATCCACCAAATAGGTTTTTAGGTCTTCAAATGCTTGACGACAATCCTCATTCCATTGGAAAGTGATATTCTTTTTATGAAATTGTGTGAAGGGAAAGGTACGATCCGTAAGTTGGGAAACAAACCTACAAATAGCTTGGATCTTTCCTTGCAAAATTTTTTGTTGGGAGACATTCTTAGGAGGTGGCATGTTAACAATAGCATCTATCTTCTTTGTATCCACCTCAACTCCATGATGTGAAACTATGAATCCTAATAGTTTTCGACTATCCACACCAAAAACATATTTTTCAGGGATTCAAACACATGTTATACTTACAAATTCTCTCAAAGATTTGATGAAGGATCTTAACATGACCTGTATGAAGAACGGATTTGGCTAAGATGTCATCAATGTAATCTTCTAAGGTCTTATGCATATAGTCATGGAAGATGAGATTCATAGCACGCTGATAGGTTGTGCTTGCATTTTTCAATAAAAAAGGCATCACAATCCAACAAAACGTACCCCAAGGGGTGGTAAAAGAAGTTTTATATTGATCTTGAGGATTAATGAAGATTTAATTATATCCTGAGAAACCATCCATAAAGGATAATATAGTATGACCTACTACTGAATCCACTATCATATTGATATTCGGGAGAAGAAAGTCATCCTTTAAGGAGGCCTTGTTTAAATCATGAAAATTTGTACACATCCTAATCTTATTTTCAGCCTTAGCCATAGCCACAATGTTTGAAATCCATGGGGAATAATCGATAGGATGAATGAATCTAGCATCCAACAGCTTTTCAATCTCAACTTTAACAAGTAATGCAACTTTACGGTGAATCTTTCGAATCTTTTGCTTCACAGGTTTAGCATTAGGAATTAGGATAATGTTATGAGTGACAATCATAGGATCTATGCAAGGCATGTCAGAATATATCCAAGCAAAGATCTCAAGGAATTCATGTAAAAAATTGACATATTGTTTTTTCTCTTCTTCGTCAAGACATTTCCCTATCTTGATGATTTTATCTTCAACACAAGGATCCATCTTGATATCAATGGTGTCATTTATTAGTAGATTGATTTGTTGAGGAGAATCTTTTAATTAGGGAAATTGTTTAACTATCTCATCATTATTTCTTTCTTTCCCAAAGTAAGCTTCCATATTTAGACAATAGGGAAAACCGCAGTTATGGTGATAATGAGGAAGGTTGTCATAAGCTCCCAAGAATTCAGCTAAGGAATCATCTGTATATTCTAAAAAAACACAAGAAGGGTCACAGTCAATATATTCTGGATATTTTAGCGAGAGAGAAGTTGAAATGACATTAACACTAATAGATGGTCTCTTAGAGGCTTTAGTACGCTTGAAAGGATCACAACCAAGCCCAAATGTCATATCATGAAAGTTGTTTTCCAAGGGAAGCTTAATCCCTTATTCTTGAGAACTACATCCATTTCTATTATATCCGCACCTAGCTAGGATGTGAAAACTAGGACCATAAAGGTTAGTCATTTCTGAAGAAGGAGGATTTTCATAAAGTGAAGAATCAAAATCCTCTAAACCAGAAACTAAGGGAGATGAAGTCTGAGAAGCTGCCACAAAGTTATTACTCAATGGCCCAGACAAAGTGGATTTCTTTTTAGGTTTTTCTTCTTCTTTCTCCTTTTCGACCTTAGGTTGTCTAGGGGGGATTTTGTATTTCCCTACAAAAGAAGGATTTAAATCAAGGGATCCCCAATCATCTTCTGCAAGAACCCTTCTCTGGGGAAAAGGTGTCCTTAGTAGTAGAGTCGGGCTGAGAAGACTCTTACTCAAGAACCTTAGGTCCACTTGAGGAAGTATTGGGAATTGATTCAGATATAGGAGATAGACTTCATGAAGTGGTCACACTAATTAGAGTAGAAGCTTCAGAGGAATTATCTAAGATATTTGGGGAAGAATTGTTTGAAGAGGATTTAGAACTTGATATTTGTAAACAAGCCTGGAATCTTGTGTCACCTAGCAAGGTATCGGTTGTATTGTTGTAAATAAATTTAATTTGCCTATATAATGTAGAGGGAACAACTTGCATGCTATGAATCCAAGGTATCCCTAGCAACAAGTTGTATGTGAATTCTCTCTGACATTACATGGATAGGTGGGGGTAAAGTAATAGGACCTACCTTAATAGGCAAGGTGATGATACCTAGTGAAGATTTAGCAACATTATCAAAGCCACAGATAGTGAGACAATCGGGCTTAATAAGGGATCTATCAACATTGATCCTATGCAACAAGTTAATGTTACAAACATTAAGGACAAAACCATTATCCACTAGTGTTTGTCTTATCACACTATCATTTATAATAACGACAATCATTACGCGATCATATTGTTGTTGAATTTCACTAGAGGGAAGATCATCTTGTGTAAACACAATCTGAGCCTTGGGTGCTGTAGTAGAGTTAATAAAGGAAGCCATATTATTGGATGTCACTACGGATGAGACATTCAATGTTTTCAAGGCATCTTGTAGCATTCCATGATAAGTTTAGGAATTTTGAATCAAATCCCAAAGGGATATCTTGGTAGGAGTAGCTTTAAGCTGTTCAACAAGATCATATTCCTTACCAAGGGTTTGTGAAATGCGAGGTGCTTGAGGAAGAATGGGTTGAGGATCAAGTAGAGAAGTTGGAACAACTGGAGGAGGATTATGTTACCTATTATTTCTTGTGTTATAGGTATTGGCAACTACATTATAACTCTCCTTAGTTAGTTGTCTAGCATAGCTATAAGGACTCTTAATGGGATTCCTTTTTTGAACCGTAATGATAGGTTTGTTTGGAGTGATAAAGGAATCATGACTATATCCACCTTGAACCATAAAAAGAGGTTGATTAGAAAGAGATGAAATTGGAGAAGGACAAGAACCTTGGACTACAAAAAGTGGTTTTCTATGTTCATTCACATTGATCATATTGATTAACCTTTTAGATGCATTATTCTTCTTTGAAAGTTTAGGCAAAGACATAAAGTCATCAAGGGCATCATCTAATAAAGCATGGTCATAGTGATTGAAAGGTTTATCTTTGGACTCAAAAGGAGACATAACATCATAGAGGGAGTCATGAGAGTCAACCATGTTGCTATATCTAGTGGAGGAGTTGATAGGAATGTACCTATGAGAGGAATCATTCAACTTATCTTTCTCATCACCATGAAATGGCATAAGAACGAGGTTGACTAATTTTTGGCAAAATGAGGTTCTAGAAGGCTTAGGGTTCAAAAAAAATTCTAGAGCTTCATATAATTCATCCTCACTAAACTCATAATCAACATAATTGCATACATCATCAAAAGCATGAACATCTTGCAAATAGAAATCTGACATTTTGAAATGAAAATTGCATGAAATTTAAACACACAATGTAAGGAAAATGAAAGAAATCTATCTTTTTTTTTTCTTTTTTTAAAAAAATGTTTTGAAAGAAAATGAAATAAACTAGATCCAAATCTAACAATGCAATGCAATAAAAATGAAAATGGATTCACGTCGGGTTCACCAAAGATGTGTAGGGGAAAAAGTGAGACTAAGCATGAAAACCCTAATCCCACTCTCATACAAACTCACAAAATATGAAAGAGCCTAGGGAGGTGACACACTTCGGGCTACTTATTGTATGGAAGAGAGAGCCGAGGATAAAATCTCAAGGTTTCTATTCCCTTGCTGCAAATGAGAAAGAAGAATAACTCAAGAATGCAATCTAACCTAGGATGCAAGTAAGTAAGCAAACCCTAATCTGAGAATGCAGATCAAAGGACAACTGATATACTGCTGAAAAGTACAGATTAGAAGGAAAAATAAGAGGTGCACCTGTGTCTAAAATTTGAACATAAATGTTCGGGACCAGGGTGCCACACCATTGTCCTGATTCTGCAAGTCTGGAGTTGCAACTGATAGGATCAGTTCTGAAGCCTGCAAGACACTGTTCTGCCAAATCCTATTGATAGAAGGCACGACCATGGTGCCATGATACTATCTTGGGCAAGAGAAGGGTGCCATTTCCCTATCCTTAGGGTTTTTTCTGATATCTAGAACCAAAAACTGTCTCTGTGTGCTCTTCCGGTCCCCAAATTTTCAACGACGCTCGGATCCGAACTTGTAGCTAAGACTGAAAACAAGGTTTGGGGTGGCTATATAGGGTTTTGCCTTAGTCAAACCCCTATGTTGGTGATTTCCACCTCCATAAATAGCCGATAATGTACTAAAAATGTGTGTACAAGAACCTTGTGTACATGCAAGATCCTAAAATGAAAGCAAACAATCTATAGCAACCCTAAAGAGTAAACCCTAATTGCTTATAATTGACAAAGTAAATGCTCTAAATATATGATGCAAAGTAATCTAAAGCATGAATATGAATCAAAATGAATTTTATGCAAATACATGAAAACAACATAAAACCATACCCAACCCCAAGGGAGAGGTACAAGCCAATCATCAGTCAGTGATCTCCTATTGTTCTTCTACATCTTCAAAAGCCCTCAATTGATAAAATAATACTTCATGAATGTTTGGTGGATGAATATTAAATGTTGTTGAAGACTTCAAATATTTACTCTTTCACTGCAAAGAAGGCTCTTATGCTCCAAAAACCTGCTCTTGGATTCTTAGAAGAAGACCCCTTCAAATGAAGAAAGAGAGCTATTAAGTATGAAACCCTAGATCTTAATTTCTTGTTTAGGTTGATCTAGGATTTGAATTTCTCACCGATATTTTGGGGTTAAGAATTATTATATCATAGGATTATTGTCCCAGAATTTTGGGAAAAAAGACGAGGACCATGTGCATTCCCGCCACGGTCCGACCAACTTTTCACCAAATTTTTGAGGTCTTTAGATATAATGATATTAGAGTGCATCCCAAAGTTATAGATGATTTTGAGATGTTTTGATATACGTAATCAAGCCTTAAAGGTGGAAATAAGACATAATTAGGGTTTATGATTAAATGATTCATTGAAGGAATAAGATGAAAAGAGGCACACTTAGGGTAAAGGGCCCAAATTTATAACATGTAAAGTAATGAAACATGTGTTAGATGCAATGAAAATCCGAAAGACACTTTGAGGGGGGGTGGATAAATGTCTAACCGATTAGTGGAATATTTGAAATTATTTACACTAGTACATTCAGAGCTGATTTCTGACGGTTGTTTGTCGGATTTTCGACGAATTTTCGTTGGAGTGTCGACAAATCCACCATCAAAAACTCAGCATTGGATTGGTCGACGATGCCATGCCCATCAAAAATTCGACAATCCAATGGACTCTGTCGATGGTCAAAGAAGTCGTCAGTCGGAAGCTTGGTATTCATTGTAATTTCGATGATGATCATTTTTATAAAAAAAATAATAATTATCATCGATATAAAAGAGCCATCGAAGGAAGGAAATGCCGAAAGGACTCACCGAAGATAATAACTTCATCAAAAAAAGATATCGAAGAAAGCAGAGAGGGTCTTCATCGATAGGAAAAGTTCTCGAGGAAATAATACTATCGGTGCAACATAAAAAGGACCCACCGAAAGGAGCGTTTTCATTGAAAGAATAATATCGATCAGACAAAAAGAAGCTACATCAATAAAATATATCGATGAGGATATAGGTTTCAAGGAGGTTAAACTTCATCGACAAAAGATATTGAAGAAAGCAGAGAGGGTCTTCATCGACGGGAAAAGTTCTTGAGGAAATAATACTATCGGTGCAACATAAAAAGGACCCACCGAAAGGAGCATTTTCATCGAAAGAATAATATCGATCAGACAAAAGGAAGCTACATCAATAAACGATATCGATGAGGATATAGGTTTCAAGGAGGTTAAAAGGAATGTTCTCGATATGTGTGGTTTTGTCGATGTAACTTTATCGGTGAAGAACAATAAGGGAAAATAAAGAAAAGCTGTGGTGAGATAATAGACTCATTCATCGATGGGGCATAGTGATATCGATGAAAGAAGTATTTTGATGGAAAAATAAAGGAGGACACCAAAGCCCAAGATTTCTTTGACATAAGACCAGATGGATATCAAATATGTTTCGATGAGGAGATAGCCATATTGACCGAATACAGTATTTCGATGAAGGGAAAAAATACTTGATCGAAGTAATATTTGAAACAAAAGTATTGTCGATAGAAACAAAGAGATCGATGGACTAAAGAAACAAATGATCAAAAGACATGTCCTCATCAAAATGATTATTGATTGCCGTGAAAATCATAAACAAATCCCAGGGAAGGTCACATCATTATTAAATTCAAACGTGTGCCCAAGTGACCATTGTCCAAAGCGCCATTACTAACTGATTAAATACGCCATAAGTAGTGGATCAACCATCAAAGGGCACAACATTAAGGAATTCACAGGCGACAAACTGAAAGTAGGAATTGGGCAAATTCACAAATAAAGCTCAGTAATTCCAAGTAAGTTGTTTGCACACAGACCTCTTTTACAAAATTCAAATGGAATCATCATCTAAAACTAATAAGACCAGAAAGGGAAAAGAACCTATCACTACAGAATAAAAACCTAAAAGACAGAAAAGGGAAGGGCGTTCTTTGGCCCAGGACCTGATTGACCAGTGCCCATCATCTAGTTTGAGGTCCAAGAAGATTAGAGCTGACGAGGAAGGCCCGAAGGACTAGTTTGAGGATCTTGGAGACATATGGACAGAGTTGAGAGGGTATGAATTATTCATATATGGGTACAATAGAAGAGTTGCCCCTTAACCTATCAACAATTTATGGCAATTGAACTTAGGAAGGTTAGCTGTGGCTAATGTATTCATGAATGTGGAGCTCATGAAGGAATTGGCGAACAATTATGACCCTAAAACCAGGACCATATATAACTACATGTGTGAGCCAATTCTCGCAATCACAAAGGAGGTTATTGACATCGTGTTCGAGTTGGATTGGGGATTTGAAGAATCAATTGACCTCAAGAAGTTAACAAGTGAATATTTTAACCTAGACCACATTTACAAAATGTGGAGACTCCCCATACATAGACCTAGGAATGCAAGGTCCTTAGTGCCACTAGGTCAGGATGACAAAGCTCCCTATGATGTCAACTCTTTCCATCCATATTTCAAGTATACCTATTACTATGTTTCCCAAGTGCTAGGGATAAAAGCCCATCCTTTGATGGATATTGCAGCCATGGTCATTTGTGCCGATTTGCAGTCTAAGGACCCTCGCTTCTTTGATTTTTCTGCTTATTTGGTTGAGGTTTTGAATCATGGGTTAGAAAAGTTAAAGGGGGATGTCATCAATGTTCATTTCAAGCATTATTCTTTACTTATGAATATGCTATTGTATGTGGGACAAGATGAAGGGTTATGGCCAGAAGAGTTATGTGTCAGGACATATGACAATGCTGGAATGAGAAAACCAATGCAACTATGGGTTTCTTCATGGGACGAAAGGTATGTGAATAACCAATGTTGGCATTTTGAGGATTTCTTTGTCAAGCCATTATATAGAGTGTTGGGATGCCCGTGCAATCATACCCTTGCACCAGAAGTTCAAAGATTCCTAAGACCAAAAGATTTCACTGAAGATCGCTCAATTGAACACAATTGGGGAGATTGGTATTGTTTTTTAGACTGCACACAAGTCAGGGTATATGGGTTCGAAGGGAGACCATACTTACTACCACTTACAGTCCCTAATAGAGTGGCTTGTTTAGAAGTTGTGAGGCAACTGTCAATAGTGAGTACAAAACATCTGACAAGCCATGGAAAACAATCAATTGTACCTGGGTTGTTAGTATTTTTAGATTTTATTGTGAAAAGTTCAAAGAGTTATGGCCTGCTGTAGACAAAATTGGATTATTATGGCATGGCTATGGGGGATCCAAGGCCCAATTTTGATCCAGAAGGATACATAAGGATAGCCCGGTCATCACAAAAGCTAAAGGCTGGAGAGCATAAATCTTACCTACCAGATGACCTCATTAAGAATGTTGGTAGAGAAGAGGCCAAAGTGAAGCAAATAAAGTTTGAGAAAGCAATGCAGGCTTATAAATGGAAGCTTTATAGAAGGAAAAGGGATGAGAACATGCTACAAAAGATTGAAGACCCCTTGGATTTGGCCAACAAACTTGTGGAGCATGAATTGGAAATACTTGAGGGAGTCCCACCTCATGTTTTTAGGGATTACATTGATACTATTAGGAATACAAAGCCTTTGGCTCATATGTCTCCTTCTTCCACATCTAGCATCATTCCATTCACTCCTTGAGAGGATTACCCCCTGGTTATGCAGAGGATACACCGATAGACTTGGCGATAGGACAACTGAATGTCCAAGAAGTGGCTGACATCAGATTCCTGGAGCATGAGGATTTCATTGCTGATAGTGACTTCATTGCTTCCAAGGAGTTCACCGCATTCCTCTATCAACATAAAGGATCTCAAATTAGGAATAACATGAGAAATAGTGAAGAAGAGCAACAACTTCAAAAGTTACAAGAGGAGATGGATTTTGTGATGAGAGAAATGAAACTTGAGAAGGGAAGACAATTGCTTAAGGAAGCTGGTGTGCTATTATACTCTGGATGGGACATGAACTCTACCTTGTTGTTTGATGAATTCCTTAAGAAACAGGACCCAAGTAGGCAAATGATGCCAAAAGAGATTGATAAACTCTTTAGAGGATCAGGATATTATCCAGATCAGAAGGCTCTTCTACAGTGGGCTATCTATCCCAAAGATAAAAGACCCATATTGGTTGATACAGAAGAAGCTTTTGGACATTTGATGGTACAGTAGGTTGGAAAGACTGGCCCTAGAGCAACTGCCAAACTAAATTTGGATGTCGCTAAACTGAACCAAGATCAGATAGAGTTTTTGGTCTGAAAAAATTGTACATACAAAAGCCTATATGAGAAAATCGATGAAGAAAAATAGAGGCTGCAAGCAAGATTACTTTAGATTGATACAGGCACTAGTCAAACAAGGATGACATATGGTATTGATAGAGATGCCATGGATGCCTTGACAGACGCTATGTATTGGAGGAACAGGGCCGAAAAGACATCTCAGCAACTAAAAAAGGAACAACAAAAGATGGATAAGTTAGTTCTCAAGGTCATTGACCATAGTTTCAAAAGTATGATGCAGGTTGTAGAAATCTATTGGAAGACATACATTGGAACAGTCAAAGCTATGAAAGAGCATGAAAGGCTCAGGTCTCAGTTGGAAAGCTTGATGAATGACAACAGTTTGATGAATCCAGGTGAGAAAATTGAAGTCGAGGCTCACTTGAAGTCCCATGATGAATTGGCAAATCAATTAAGGAAAGAGCATCAAAGGCTGGATGATGGGAATACCCCTAGGGTGCCCTCTTTTTACAGTAATTGTGAGTTAGTATTGTTGGAGCAGTGGAAACAAGAGTTCAGTGATGAGAAGAATTGAGCAGTAGCAGAGTTGGATCAGGACAAAGATTTGTCACTTTGTGTTAACAATATTCTATCCAATCATTTCCAAATAGAAAGCAACATGAGGACACTAAACAAAGATGTTCTAATGTATAAAGATGATAAGTACATTGAACACATAGGAATGCTGAACTTGTTTATCTTCCAATTTGTTAACAAAAGTGCTAATTAATAGTTATGTGCTGAAAAGCCACAATGCTTGGTGACAATGTATACCCTCATATAAATGAGGGAATTTTTGTAACAATAAGGATCATTAGAGAAGAAGTAGAATATAGCCTCAGGCTTACTATTGTACCATTTTGCGAACATACATAATATAATCAGTCATCTTTCCTTTGTGTATATGCTGTGGATTACTGCATCTTTCTGTAGGCAGTTGCTTGTGATATTATCTAAAGGAGATAAGGTTACTTGTGTTCTTCTAGTAAAACTCTGTGTTTCATATTGTGGATTTGAATAAAATATAGTTTTGTATATAGTGTGCATGCATATTATCTCAACCATGGTGCACCTGCATATGTATATAGTTTTGTTTATAGGTGGAAAGCCTGAGGTTCAATGTCGAACTTGGTTGCTCTGATACCATATGTAATATTCCATTAATTATATACTTAAAGAAAATAAATTGTAATCTATATTAAGATAAAAAATTAAGCATTTCAAAATAAAACATAACTACTTCGGTTGAAGGAGAAAACTAACTAAATGTTCTTCAACATAATAAGAATCTAACTAATTTATCTAAAAGGAAGGTAATATTTTAACGATAAAAAACATTGAACAAATATTATTAAGCTAATCAATATGGGAAAGGAATTCAAATGGCAAGTTTCATTTTTGAGGGAAGAGATAAAGGTTCAGAGGTTACTGTTATCACTATTTAAAAAATGGGTATTCTTTTCCATAATTGGCTAAGTTTATGAAATTCTTGGGTCTGGTATGCCCTTGTGACTTCCATTTCTTTGGGTCCTAAAGAGGGTTTAGGGTTTAGGTTTAATCACTTTCAAAATGTCTGAGAAAAAACCCTTATAATTCTATTTCCATGTTACTTTATTCACTTAAGTAATGGGTCCTTTTGTCATGCAAAGTGTTCCCCCCATTGTTTTTTACCTAGGCGGTCCTTTTAAATGTTTTAATTTTTATTCGCCTTTAAATTGCCTTTTCTAATGACCATGGGGCCTTGTAATTGTCGCCCAACTCTCAGTCAATCAGATGGCCCACGTGGATTCATGAACTCAACATGCCCGAAAGTTACCTATCATGTAGTAGCGAAAAGGTTTGGCGGGACCCAGCGATAAGGACTTCTTTCTTGGCTAAAAGCATTCTATCGAAGTATCTAAGATTCAAATAGTATCGATGAGACCCAATAATGTTTCATCGATATAAATGGGGCACCGAAGAAATCAAACACTGATGAAATTCAGAAAGGACTCATCGAAGACAGTAACTCCATCGATAAAAGATATCGAGGAAAGTGGAGATGGTTCTCATCGACAAGAAAAGGTCTTCGAGGATATAACACTATCGATGCAAAAAGACTCACCAAAATGGATGGTCCCACCAAAAAAAGGTATCAAAGAAAGCAGAGGTGGCCCCCACCGATGAGAAAAGTCTTTCGAAGAAACAATATCATCGATGCAAGATAAAGAAGATTCACTGAAAGAAGCATTTTCATCGAAAAAGTGATATCAATAAAACAGAAGAAAACTAAATCGATGAATGATATCGATAAGGATATGAGTTTCGATGGGAGGACAAAAGAAGTCACTGAAGTCCAAAGTCTCTTCGACATGAAACCTGACGGACATCAAAAAGATTTTGATGAGAATGAGTTTCGAGGAGACTAAAAGGCATGTCTCCGATACACATGGTTTCATCGATAGAAGCCATATCTCTTTGGAAGAAATCATCATTTTCATTGATATCGTAATAACCCATAAGTTATCGAACAAGTCTAAAAGCATTCTATTAGAGTATCTAAGATTTGAACAGTATCGATGAGACCTAGTGATGTCTCATAGATATAAAAAGGGCATCGAAGAAAGCAAAGGCCGATGAACTTCAGAAAGGACTCATCAAAGACAGTAACTCCATCAATAAAAGATATCGAGGAAAGTGGAGATGGTTCTCATCGACAAGAAAAGGTCTTCGAGGATATAACACTATCGGTGCAAAAAGGCTCACCGAAAGGGATGGTCCTGTTATCACTGTTTTAAAAATGGATGTTCTTAGTCCATAAATGGCTAGGTTTTTTGAAAATTATGTGTCTGGTACACCTATGTTCTTTCAATTTGTTTTAAATCCTAAGGGGTTCAGGGTTTAGGTTTTAATTTTCTTCAATACCCAAGAAAAGCCCTTTAGGTTTCTAATTTGGCATTACTTTATTCACTTAAGCGATCGGTCCATTTATCATAAAAGTGTTCTCCCCTTATCATTTACCTAGGCGGTCCCTTTAAATATTTTATTCTTGTTTTCTTTTAATCTGCCTTTTCTAATGTCTGTCGGGCCTTATAAGTATCATTCGATTTTCTGTTGATCTAACGACCTGTGTTGATTCACGACCAAAAAGTGCTCGAAACTTAGTTTCCACGAAGTAGCGAAAGGTGAAGGTGGACCCGACATATAGGTTTGGACCAAAGCTAAACACCGATCAAGTTTCATCTGATCGGATGGACAACGTGGTTTCGTGAGAGCAAGCTGAACGTGTTTTAACCTTCACGAAGTGGCGAAAGGGTTTGGCGAGTCCCAGAGATAAGAAGTCTTCTTTGGTTAAAGAATGATCGGGTTGGAAAAAGATCAATGGCTTCTCATTGTTTCATGGTCGGGAGATGCACGAGCTATACCTTCAGTGAAATAGTGAAAAGGTGAAGGGTCTCACTAAGAGTGGTAGTAAATGTGGTAACCCCAGATGGCAATGACATGGCAGTGACAAGCCACTCAGTTGGCGGTATGCAGTGGGTTCGGGCAAGGTTGTCATAAAAAGAGTAAACAACGAGAAAGTTCATGAGATCTAATGGCTGGCGTGAATTCGCAAAGATAAGATGCTAGCAAGTTAGTCATTGCAAAGTAGCGAAAAGGCCGATGGGCCCAAGGGACAGGCATGGCATGAAGTTAAAAGTAGATCAAGTCTGTTTTGATCTAACGGTTCTCGTGGTTTCGTGGCTGCAAGCCAAATGAAGAATGATGTTTGCGAAGTCACAAAAGATAGGTGGAAATCACATGGAGGAGTGACGTGGCATAACAGCTGCCGCTTTTTATAGAGCTTGATAGTAATGTGTCAAGTGACATGTGGTTTAAAAAAGTGGTTGAGGGCCTGCCTAGGTGTAACCGGCAGCTATGTGGGAATAGTAAAAGGGAACACGTGGCAGATTAAGGGTGGAACCAAAAGGAGTTTCTAGGGCTAATGGCCGACTACCATGTGGTGTTTATTAACCAGAGAACAAGTGGGGTAAGTAATTCCCGGATAAAGGGCCCACTTAAAAGGCATTCATCTCAAGATTGATCCAATGCTTCTCGTTGTTTCGTGACTCGAAGATGCTTGTAGCTTAACCTTAGCGAAATGGTGAAAACCATTAGCTGTCAAGATGAGGTGCAGTTAGTTAAAAGGATTGATGGTCCCAGTTGGAGTTAAAGGCTGGGTGATTTGAGTTTGATCTAATGCTTGGTGCGGCCTCACAAAGGAAAAGTGCACAACTTTTAAACTCCGCGAAGTGGCGAAAAGGAGGTAGGGCCCGACATTAAAGAAAAGAGATTAAACAGAGATAAAGGTGATGTAAGTTCTCGAGATCCAACGACCAGCATTGTTTCATGAAAGAAAAGAGCATGGGTTTTATGTTCTTCGAAGTAGCGAAAGAGAGAAATAGAGGAAATACTTAGAGAAATTATGACCCGATGGAGCCAGTTTTGAATTCGATTTGGCAAATTTAATTCTGAAAAGAAAGCTAAAGCATGTAGAGTTAATTTATAAAAACTTAAATGCCAACTTGCCCTTTTCAGTTCGCATCAAATTGATTGCTAAGTATCATTTCATCGAAGTTTGTTGCAGAGCGAATTGTTGCAGAGCGATTTTCTTCAGGCGAATAATCAGGTTTCTTGTGCTTTTCTTGATAACTCTTGGTTTGTTCTCAAATACTGTTGTGTGAATTACTTCATTAGAGGTTTGTGCTAGCTTCTAGTGGTATAATTGTTTGACCAGAATGGCACCCAGAAGAGAATTTACAGGGAAAGTGAATTACCAGGACCGAAATATCTGTGATGATTTTTTAGAGCAATTAACCATGTCCACCAATGCTGGGGCTAAGGCAAAAGAGCTAGTACCTAAGAACCCTCGTCTTAAAATTGGAGATGGCCTTTATGATAAGGGTAATTGGTTGAGGGACCATGAAATAGCATTGTCAGGCTTAGGACTCTTCAAAGTCAGTTCTGGGTAGAGGAATTCCCCAACCCCTTTGAATGCCATATGGGAGCAGGATGTAGGAAATCTTGTGGTCCCAAGTGTTTTTATGGATGTAGATCTATTAGCCCTGATTGCACAGAATTATGACTCTGTGGAAAGATGCATCAGGAACATAAAGGGATCAGTCTTGATTGAGATAAATGAAGATGAATTCAGGAAAGTCTTTAAACTCAGTGAGTCCTCCAATTTGTTAGAACCTATTATTGACTTTGAGTCGTTAGCCCAGGTTTACAACACACAAAGGGATCATCTTAGAAGTGGCTCATTGAAATAATTCTTTGTAAAGATAGGGGGGTTAATAGTTGTAGGCCCCAGCATAATGGAACCATTCTCTCTCAACCTATTCACTTTGAGAGCTAAGGGTATGTATTGAGCATTATGCCAGATTTTTGGAGAGGATGCTGAAAAGAATATGCCAACCCATTATATGTTAATGATTGCACAAATTATAAACCCCTCCCTAGCAATAACATTTGATTATGCCTCATACCTTGCTGATGCAATTCATAAAGGGCTAGTAGGAATAAAAAATGGTAAGGTGGATAGGCCATTTGGATGGTACTCCATGTTAATGCATATGTTTCTATTCAAAGGGGCTGATTATTTTGGAAAGGAGATGGACCTGATTAAGGTTAAGGATAAAGAGGAGATGCCAGTGCAATTGTGGAGTATTGTTCTATCTTGGGATAGAGAAGATGCAAGTTATTTAAAGTTTGATAGATGCTTTGCATCTAAAATTAGGATTCTTCTATGCAGAGAAAACCCTAGAATTCCTAAGGCTCTTTTGGAGTTTCTCAGAGCAAAGGAGTTTGCAGAGGATATCAAGATTGTTCACAATTGGGGAGACATATATTTGTACCCTGTATCTACTATTTTTAGAGTGTTTGGATTTAGAGACACCCCCTTTTTACTACCCTATCAGGTCCTATTGAAGATAGGGATTGCAGAAGTCTTGAGACAAATTGGGGGAGTACAAGAAGCAGAGCTAACCAATAGAGGTAAAGGGACTATTTTCCCAACTATTACCATGGCTCACCATTTTGTGATCACTAAGGATGGATGGAGATTTTTTGAAGAATTATTTAAGCCATATAGGCTATCTACTGCAGTGTCAAGATGTGCAAACCCCGAGGATTCTTTCAATGGCATGTTTAGAAAAAGAGCAATGCCGAGAGGTAGGCCACATCAATTTCAATTCCTAGAAGATCTGATTAGAAATGAATTTAGCTTAAATGAGCAAGAACTGAGGAAGGAGAAGTGGGTGGCATATAAGAAAGCCCTTGATTTTATCCATAAATTTGACACTGGCTATGACCCCCTTTCTAGCTTCAATCCATTTGAGGAGAAAATAAAATTCTTGATTCTTTATTTTGAAGATCTCATGCAGACCTTAAAAGAAAAGAGGGAGGCCATAATGCAAAATGAGCCTGACAAGGCTAAGATGGTATTGGCTAAGCTTGCCTTTGCTAGAGATATCCCATGTGGTGACTATGTAATGCACAAAAGGTCAAAGTACACTGTGATAATGCCAGTGACAGGTGAGCCTTCCACTTTAAAAGGGAAGAGGAAAATTGAAGATGTCATTGACATCCAGGATTCCCCTAAGAAGCAGAGAGTGGGAAAGGAAATTGAAACTGATGAGCCTCAATATTATCCATCTTAGTCTCCTATCCACATTGGAGATGAACAAGTTGTGGCTGAACAATTATTGCACTTAGGGAGTCTTAGTGAGATTGCCTATACCTATGAGGAGACCCAAGAGGGGATGCCCGAAGAGCCACCTAATGCTGAAATAGATTTGACTAATGGTGAGTTAAAGGGCCAAGAAATGGACCTTACTGTTAAGCAAGCTAGTGAAGAATTCCTAGCTGACAGTAATTTTGTCACATCAAGAGCTTTTGTACAGTTTCTATGGAAGCAAAATATTGATCAATTCAAGACTAGATGTGATCAAAGGAAAAGTGAACAACCTCTTAAAAATACAACTCAGGTAGAAGAAGAAGTTAAGCAAGAAATTATGGAGGAGTTCAAAGCAATCACCCCTGAGAAAGGAAGAGAAATGGTAGCAAAGGTTGGTGTGTTGATTCTCCCTGAATGGGATATAGCTAATGCCTTAGTGCTTGATGCAGTGAGGAAAGAAACAAAGCCTATGGAAGGAGTGACATTCAGCAAAGATAATGTTGCTCTTGTCATGTGGTCTTTAAAGAAGGATGAAAACAAAAGAAGGAAGGATGCATCAGATTCTAGCCTCTTAGGAGGCATGATAGTTAAAAGAGTCCAAGACACAGGGGTAGTGGAAGCTGCAAGCATAGTCCTAGAGACTACAAAATTCAATGTTGCAGTGGTAGAGAAAGAGGCACAAGAAAAGGCTAATCTCCAATTGAAGTTGGAGACTATTTTAAAAGCTTACAATGATGCTAAAGAAGGAATAGCCAACAAAGATAGCATAATTGCTAGACTCCAGAGTCAACTGGCAGGTCAATATCATCCCGGTGAATCTTCTACACTCATGATAGCCTCCTCTCCAGCAAGACCCCCTCCTACTAGTCCCATCATTGAATATCCCCCTTTTCGTATGCCTTCTAGTTCCCAATTACCTGAAAATGTCCAACATGAGTTGGAAAAATTGAAACAAGCTCAGACATTGTATGCAAACAAATATGAGGAGAAGGTGAAAGCCACCATCTTGAAGTTTGTTGACTCAGTCAAAACCTCTAGTGTATACATAAATATGAAGAGGATTCTTGAGATTCTGATCAAATTGAGAGAAGAAGAAGCCACTTTGGAACCAATCCTGAATAAGTGGGTGCCTAGAGGTAAAGAGTTAGAGCTCATGTGTTCTTCCCATGCAGATGCAAAAGATAATGATAATCTAAGGTCCACATGTGAGTTTATAAAAGAGATGAATATTATTTCAGTGGAAGGAGTAGGTATAAAAAGAACAACCCAAATTTATAGGAAAGAATATTCAAATCATAAATTTGAAATGTTTCTAGGAGGTTTCATTGGTCTTGTCCAGCTAAAGGAAAAGAAGACTTGGTTAAAGGAGGTGGACCACAATTTGTCCCTAAGGATCAATTAGATTATTAGTACTGATGACACATCCTTATTTGTCCAAACAATTGAGGAAATTGAAAAAGTGAAATCTCATTATGGTTTCATAGAAACAAAGATTGGGCATGTACGAGTCACTTGGAAGTGGCTAGAAGATATGAAATAGAAGATTGCTAGTTTTACTTGGCCTAGTGATGATGTGTATCAGGAGTGGAAAGATAAGTATATGGGATAGAAAGAAGATTCTTTGGAGCAGTTATAGGAGGTTGCAACAAAACAACAAGCAGAGGAAGTTGCAGATGCTGAAAAGGACTTATAACCACTTCTTGAAAATGACCGGTTGTTTGTAACAAACTTTCTTTTAAAGGGTCCAAAGCTTGTATGCATCCATACTATTATAAATGGATACTAGGACTCCTAAAAAGATGATCGCAAGTAATTGTAAGAAAACACTAGAGAAATTTATCTGAGCTTTTTTCTAGTCTTATGGAGAATAATCTGAGTTTTGTAATATTTCTCAAAATTAATATCAATATACAGACTAGAAATAGTGTATATACATAAATGTGCATAGCAGTCATAGGGCAACTCATGTCAAATGTGCAACTCAATATAATAAATAATCTTAGTTTGTAGCCCTATAGCATCATAATGCAGTCCTTGACCAAGTATGCATACAAGAAACATCTAGTTCTATTAAGGCACAAGCATCAAAGTTAGAGGTTATGACAACTAGTGAAAAACATCAAGAACAAAAAGTTTGGTCTCAAGAATTAGGAGTTGTAATAAAAAAACTTACAAGAATGAGGCATATTCATAACTTTTGCAGTCCCACCTTGGATATCAACACTAGAAGCAACTCATATTGTTCGTGTATAGACAAGACAATATGGGAGTTCATTATACCCAACAACTCGTGGTGTTGTTGTTCGTGTTGGCTTTGTTGGACCCTGCAATTAAGATTCAATATACATTATTCAATAAGATTAACTATGCAACATAATGAAATAATGAAAAGTGTGTTACCTTGTTGAGCTTTGCTTGGTTTTGAGAATAGTTTAATATTCTCTACTTAACAGAGCCAACCACATGAAGGTGGAAGCTCATTTGGCCCCTCCCCCCCCCTAACATCACTCTAAATTCCTCGTTAACATCTTATAACATTCATTCATTAATTCTTTCTACCATTAATAAAATATAGCATTCATTCATTAATATCACATAACGTTCATTAACACATGACATTGATTAACATTAATTAACACACAACATTCATCAATATTAATTAACACATATCATCCATAACCATTAATTAGTACATAATTACATTCACTAACACATAAAAATCAGTCATTATCAAATAAGTTAGATTACAATCATTTCTTTCTTTGTTTTTTCTTTGAAGCTATGAAAAGACTAAGTGGAACATTAGTGTCTTCATCATTTCCCCTGTCTACAGATGTTCCACCAACTGCTTGTGATCTCAATGTATGCCTAGTCCTATACTGAGGATGAGGACACTGAAGCGAAGGGGGGTCCTCTGCAATAACAAAGAAATGGGTTAAATTCCAAAAAAATAAATTATTATTGTTACAAGTATTTCATTAATTTAGAGAACATAATTGTTGTGCTCTTTACCTGATGGGGCCACATCATTTTGTGTAGCCTCAACCTCAACATGCTGAACACCACAGTCCTCTTTACCTGAGTGGGGAACATCACATTCTTGAGGTTGTGTACCTAGATCATGCTCCACTTTCTCACCACCGACTACATGCTCTAAAATATTAACAAGAAATGTTACATTAATTATTACTCTAATTACAAATTAAGATGTTTAATTGTATTAATAGCTAAATAAATAAATTTGAATAGCAAATGAATACCTCCACTACTGGGATGCACATCCGGACCTTCATGTGCAGGTGGTGTTTCACAATTAGCAGGCTGCATTCCAATGACATGCACATTGTTATCATTGCTTTCTTATTTAAAACAAATATAGTCACTTTATGTTGGAACTCAACATCAATTAGATTATTGGTAAAGTATTCAGTTTGAAACAACTTCCATTTAGCATATTTACCTGTGTGACAGATGCACTCGAATGTTGTGTATGCCCACTCAATTCTCGTAGCTGATCAGCCATAGCTGAATAGCCTTGCTGGTAGGCAATTATCTTGTCATCTTCTGTGGGCGCTCTATTGAATTCAAAGCCTTGCATTTTTGCTTGGTACCGTGAATTTTTCTTGCATTGTTTGATAAAAAAAAAATGTTTGCAATTTATTAATATTTTGAGACAATATGGGAGTTTACATGAGATACTTACAATTCGTGCAGCAAGTTTCATGTAACCACCAGAGCCAAGTTTGTGTTGCCCGTGCTTTTCTTGCCTTTCCTTAGTTGCCTTTGATGTGTCACTCAGTCTATAAAAAGTTTGAAATATGTTAGATTATATAAATATAAAGAGTAATTAATTAGTACATAATTACATTCTTAATAGTATCCCGTACCTTCTTTTGGCATCTACTGGTGTATTTCCTTTTTTCCTTTCAATTCTCTCTTTGGCATCCAAAATCAGGTCCTTCCACTCCCTCTCTGGAATCATGGGGGGACGCTCGTACTTTAGGTTCCTCTCCAAATGGGTCCTGTAGTGGTCCCTCACATACTTTAGATATGTGCCAGCTTTTTCAAGGAGCTTGGTTTTGTCAAAGGTGTCATTTCCAAACCACTCAACCATTTGGTTGGTCAATTCATCTTTTAACCTTTTTTCTTAGTCATTCCACCTTTTAAAGCAAAAACGAACCTGTTAGATTCAGAAATGAACTGAAGCTACATTTATTACACTTCAAGAAATGGATCAAAGGAAAAGTATTCTAGTAATGATATGAAATCAAAAGTGAATAAGGGTTAGTTCACATATGATATACCACCTTTTACGTATGGTGGGCCCAAATATCTGCATTGCAATATCATTAAGATGTTTATAGAAAATATCATTGTCTGGAAAAAATTCATGGGATCAATATTAGTCCAAAATGAGTGATCATAAAGTAAATTACAATTAGAGTATATATAATAATAATTTTAAAGTACCTAGAACCTTTTGTATCTTTAAGGGAAGTATTTCTTCATCGCTCACCACGAATGTGGCCTGCAATGTTCCCATACTAGCAATACAAGAAGATCCAGGAAATGATGCTATGTTATTAGCAGTAGTCGCCTGTGGCACATCCTCATGTGCATCTCAACCTGCAAAAAATGAATCCACTATGAAATGGCATTAGAGTTCAAGAAAGAATGCTTGAAGGGAAATAAACAAATGACAGAAGATAGAGAAAAAGAGGGATCTACCAACAATGGGCAGGCCAATATGACATGCACTAGAGGATGTCTACATGCTACATGTTGCCGATATTGCAGTCGGCAATACAGGTGAGGGTGACCTCTGATGAGGTGACGTCGACATTTGCACAGTAACATTGACAACACTTAAAGAATAATACATTAAATATATGAAAAGTGCAAGAATTGTAAACAAGGATGAACCTTTATTTTGAAAATTGACAGTATCAAGTATGATGTGTTTTGGGTACTCAGAGTGATAAGCCAAGCAAGTGATAATACAATAAAATCATCATCACCTGATCCTGCAACACCCTGATCGTAGGAACGACTTTCATGAGGGCGGATAAATTGTTGTAAAAATAATACGTACATATTTTAGTTAATGACATAAAAAGAGAATAAACTATAAACCATTATTGAACTTTTGTTATAATTAAAGCTTTCATTACTGCTTACTTGCAAGTTTTCTGCTGTCTTATACAATAATTCCACCCTCTATTGTATCTCATCAGTGGTAGGATGCACGACTGTCAAAGCAACAATCTCTTTTCTAATTTTTATAAGAGGCATTTTAAAGAATTTCACAAGGTCCATGGGATCTTCAGGGTCATCATTGCTTAACCCTAATGATTCCACATCCATAGAAAGGTGCTCAGGTACTGCAACTCGCTTTCCCTTTCCCTGAACATCCGTCTATGTCAAGAATATCATTAACAATTACAAAACTAGTATAAATCACTAAAAAAAAGAACATAATAATGTAATAGTTTGATTATACCTAATTTGTACAATTACAATAAGGTTTACCTGCTCGGTAGAAGTGTCACAAGGTACATCTCTGTCTGTGATATTTGATGGATCCATGTCGGCCTGTGACAAAGAAAAAATAAAAAAACATTAGCGCAATTACATCATACACAACATGAACAACATGAACTTTGTAGACAAAAATAGTATTAAATAATAAAAAGATGTTGTCATCAAAATCATTGTAAATTTTGTAATTCCTTACCTTTACTTTATGTAGACTATGCAGGATCCTCAACTAAATGGTCACATAAATAGTCAGATAGCTAATAAACAATCCAATTTCCATAAATAAACATAGTATAAAAATTGTCAAATAAATAGTCACACCCCCTATCTCCATCTCCATATTAAAAGGTGCATCATGAATTAATTATGTAATGGCATTAGAATTCAAAATAGAATGAATTAATTATGTAAAAAAAATTCTATCAAGAAGTCAATATTCAATAGATAATATACTTATCACATTCCTCATACATTTCATTCCTCATCATCATGAACATCAAGGTCATCATAATCATCATCATCATCATCATCATCATCATCATCATCATCATCATCATCATCATCATCATCATCATCATCATCACCATCATCATCATCGTCATCATCATCATCAATGTCTTCGCCATCATCATCACCATCATCACCATCGCCATCATCATCATCATCATCATCATCATCATCATCATCATCATCATCATCATCATCATCTTCTTCTTCTTCTTCTTCTTCTTCTTCTTCTTCTTCATCGTCATTGTGAAACTGTCGATCATGATCATCATCCACTTCATCTTCTACTTCTTCGGTATCTTCTTCTTCCATCACATTATACTTTATCAACCTCTTGGATCATGTCTAACAACAAATGACCAACCCGGTTTATGTGGAACCTCTGAGTAAAATAATTGCTCACATTGGCTTGGAAGAACATAGGGCTCATTCCCAACTAGTTCAAATGACCTTGTATTTAGAATTATAAAACCATTATCATGTTCAATAACAGTTCTATCACGATCATTTTTATTCAATCGTACCTTGTACCATTTGATGATGAACAAAACTAATTTGAAGGAAATAAAGTCACACTCAAGTATATCATCCAAAATGCCATAGTATCAATTTTGAGACTGTTGAGGATGTATGTCATTTCTCGATGAAATATTTGTCACCTCAAAGACTGCAGTGATGCCAGAATCACAAGTTTTCTTTGTGTCATCCAACTTTTTTATGCGAAATTTATGACCATTGCAGCACATAGCATTGTGGTGTTTGACCTGCGATATGTCAAACATGTAAAATTTATTGCATTGTGAGTTGATAAACATATGGGTGATTAATAAATTTATACATACCTATTTATCTCTTAAACCATATGCTAAATCAATTTCCCTTTGTGTAACATTGGAATCTCCATTATGATGTGCTTCTTTAACCAATGAAGCCACACCTTCCCATGTTAACGTGCATCCAGAATATTGACAACGTTCAATCCATACTGTCATCCAATCAAGATTGTTTGCAATATACAAATGTAGTGCATCCCACTCTCGACCAACTGTACAAAAAATAAATAGACATCTTACAATCGATTTATTTTGAAGATTAAGAATTAATTAACTACAATAACATCTTATAATTACCTCTCACTTTCCTCAATCTACCTTTCCCCGTCAAGTACTCCCCTTCGAATTTGTTAATGGTGTTGGGATCCCAAATGTAATCCACGTGGATCTTTGTTGCAAACTTAGGAAGATATTCAGAAATGTACACCATAGTCTGGTATACCATATATCCCTCCACCATAGAACCCTTGGGATGTGATCTTTGTCGAACCAAAGCCTTCAAAAATTTCAAGTGCCTCTCAACCATCCACATTGACCTAGTGTGTACAGGTCCACACAATTCAATCTCCTCAATTTGGTGTATGAGGTAGTGTTCTTGTGCATTGAAAAAAGTTGGAGGTAGACACTTTTGCATTTCACACATTAAATGAGGAATTTTTCTCTCCCAATATTTTATATCATCTTTATGGATTTCTTTACATGACAACCACCTACAAGGTATTCAAGACGCAAAAAAATATATTACATAAGAAGTAAAACAAATCGCAAATATAATATCTATACAACGAACTAAACAAATATCACTACTTACCTCATGTATTTTCCAAGATCATATATGACTTGCTTGACATTATTGTCGAAGTCGTGTGGGAGAGATAGAGGTAGAATGTACTGCAACAATTATAAAATTATCTTTTCATTTTTTTGTAACATATTGAAAAGTACATGTACGCTCTGTACTTAAATACATACTAAAAACACAAGAACATGAATTACCTTAATGAAGGTATGCCAATCATGCGTTTTCATCCCTGGCCCAAATTCACTTTTCTTTGATATGAGATTGTTTATGTTCAAGCAAATCCTGTGGGAAATCGAATTTTTCGTATGACTTCTTTTATAGCATTGCTTTGCTGCTCCGTCAATAACCAAGGAAGCTCACTAATATTAATCTGGTCTCCATGGCTATTTGATTGAATGACATTTATCATTGCATGATTGGAATCCTGAATGTCACTACATATTTTGACAATTTTTTCTTTGTCACGCCTTCCATCCAATATTTTCCATATGTCTTTGTTATATTCTTTCCAATATGCATACTATAAAACAAATGAACAATTTGTAACTGCTCGTAGTAGGGCAACCTACTAAATTGTTGGGGATAACTTTTTATTCCCTTTAGGAAGGTGGTCATTTATGCCTTCACGACCTTCATGATCATCAATCACATCATCAGTAAACAAAACAAAATAGAAAAGATGTATTATGACAAACCAATAGATGGAATGGCATTACCTTGATGATTAATTCTATTATATTCTAACTTCCACAGGTGAGGTGTCATTCTTCATGGCTTTGATGTATTCTCTTCTTCCCCATTGAAAAGATGTTTTTCAGTATTTCGATACTTATGATTTTTGTGGAGAAAGTGCCTATACTCATCAAACACCTGCTTTCCTAAACTTTTTGAATGACGAGATTTCATCTTTGGACCACAAACAGGACATGCAAATTTTCCCTTTGTTTGAAGACCTACAAGATAATGTATAATTGGATTAAATATGATAATTTTTTGAATTATAATGTTCATGCACAACTTAAAAACTATAACATACCACAAAAATGTGTTAGCCCCGGGGCATCATGTATTGTCCATAGAATCATCGCATGGAATTGAAATTGTCTTTGTCCTATTGGTCTAGAGACGTCATACATAGTGATACCATTCCATAACTCCAACAACTCGTCGATAAGAGGCTCGATATATACATTCATATCTTTAACTTGGTACTTACCTAATCGAATGAACAAAAACATTACATAATTATTATGACCATTTTACTGTAATATTTATAATTAAATTTAGATGACTATATTTAAATGATAAAATACCTGGAATAATCATTGCCAACATTATGTGCTCCCTCTTTATTGACATCCATGGAGGAATGTTATTGTTGATAACAAAAAAAGGCCACACTGAGTAAACAGATCTCATCTCTCCAAATGGATTGACACCGTTCGCTGCCAATGAAAGCCTGAGATTATGAGGTTCTTCTTTAAAGTGTGGCCACTTTTCCTCTATGTCTATAAATATTGAACCATCCGCAGGCATTCGAATAATGTCATCTTGACTTCTATTGTGTGCATGGTAATCCATAAATTGTGCCAAGCTAGTGCACTTGAATAATCATTGCATACGTGGAATAATGGGAATATAGCGAAGAACCTTGCGAGGAACCCTTTTTGTTATTTGATCTATTTGATATCTACTGATATGACATTCAGGGCATTCAATTCAAAATTCATGTTGTTTGTGATATATAATATGATCATTGGGACAAGCATCTATTGCTTGATACTCCATTCCAATATCTTTCATAACGGTAGATAATTCTCGGTATGAGTGAGGTAGAATATTTGATGGTGGTAACAAAAACTCACCTATCAATCTACAACAACAAAATATAGTTTGTTATAATAAAGAATATTAATGGTATAACATGATTCATAGTTTATTATGACATATATGACATGCCTTAACATATGTGACATTGTTATGTTGGATAAACCATTCATAACCTTCAAGTTCACCAACAACAATATAGCGGAGAGAAGAGTTGCCTGCAAGCCTTCATAAAGGGCCTCAGATGCCTTCTCAAGTAGAGGGACATCATGAACAACATCAAGGTCATCTTCATCATAATAATCAGCTGCGTGAGTACTAAATGAGTCATGGATCAATGTATTTGTACCATCATCTTCAATTGTGTTTTCTAGCTCATGATCGTCATCTTCCATGGGATCATTATCTTCAGCTTTTATATTCGCACCTCCATGTTCTTCCACTTCAAAAACCATATTCTCAGGGTTGTGTTGATGCATACCATGTGCTCCAAGGTGCTCGACCTATATAAAATTGATATACATAAATAAACCATGATCATGATCTCAACATCATGTGATTTATTATGTATATAAATTGTCAAAACGATATAATGAAAAACTTACCAATGGATGATAATCATGTCCACCTTCAATGTGACCATGCAGCCTACAATTTTTCTTCATTGTTTTGATTAGAAGTCTTCTAGTCTTTAACCCCTTACAAATTTTGCACGGACAATAACATTTTACATCACCTTTTCTTTTCAAGTTAGACCACAATCTAGCAATTGTCTCCTTATTTTGTTGTTCGTTGATATTGTCTGACATGGTCTTTCTTCATAGGAAAGAAAATAGAAATTATTGTCTGACATGGTCTTTCCCTCAGGAGCTGGTAGATCCTGCTTCCATACTTTAATTCTATTTTCTCAAAGGACAATCCTAAAAATCCATGCATTGCAAACAACTTTTTACACCTTTGTTGGTTGTGGTGGCGTCACAGAGAGTTTACATCAATAAATGAAGAACATGCCAATGCTTTTAATGCAGCAGTAGAAGTCTATCTCTTATTCAATATCTCTAGTGAAACCCCCATGATCTTTTGTTGGAGTAAAATTTGTTATATTCTAGAAAGGGTCTTGTCCTTTGTTGATGGGATATTCATCTACCCCAAGAAATAACTATTCTTTTCTCCAACAAGAAGTGGAACTAAATGAAGATCTAGCACCATGAAATTAATCCTCAAAAGGATTACTATAGTTAGTTTTGGTAGATAATGATCTGGGTAAAATACTAATGTGGCTTTACGAAACATTATGTACTAGCTTAGTATACTCTAACAACTTTGGTGCCACATGCTACATCTAATTAAGTCTCCATCAGTATCTCTATTGTGTTTATGGATTGGGATTCAATGTACTCTTTTTATACACAGATTTTACTTTCAACTGAGAAGGTTTGTATGTACTTACTTGTCTTTCTATTGTATCCCTATTTCAAGAATTTCTTCTATCAACAAATCATTTGTTGTAAGTTGTACAAGTGGAAGCTTGAACATGCCTTCCATGCTAGCCTTGTTGATACGTTCAACACCATCTTGTGCAACAAATCTTAGAACTCCATTTTTCTGAATTGAAGAGTGAGTAGTAGGGACAATCTAGGACACTTACAGAGGTTTTGCAACAGAGATAAATAGACCTAAATATTATGGCTTAATAATGATCAATAGGTAAACAGATAAGAAACTCTCAATATCAAAATGACTTTCTCAATTGTCTTTACTAGAAATGGATAGATCTGCTAATAATGGCTTTATGACTGTATGTCAACTTTAGACTCAATCCAAGAAGAGCTATAACTAATATGCGATATCTAGATTTATGATCTCTATAATATAACAATCCCATAATTATGTTTCCACGCATCTATACCACAACACAAACATCATGCTAGTGTTCAGCCATAGCAATTGATATCAAGTAATTATAGAATGTGAAATATGCACATAACTATGAATAAAGATTAAGAAAAACAAAGAAAGATGCTTATTGCAAACATAAATGATTAATGGACAAGAATTGAATTCATTGTAGATAGTTTTGAATATCAAATTCACTTATTTGTGTGCATTTAGTAACTCATGTACTTGTGGCCAACCATTTATCTCTTTCATAAATTAAACACTTATTAATAACATTAAATGGCTAAGTAATTATGTTTTAGTTGAAATTGAAAATAAAATATTTTATTTCAGGACAACTCACACTATTCCCTATCATATTTTAGACTCTCAGTTTTGTTAGTAGTGGTTTGATGTCTTTGGAGCTGATCATTGCATTTATTTAGTTACGTTTGCTAGCCTACTCCCAGCCTGTGCCAAAATGGGAGCTTTGGAACAGGGTATGGACATTCATCAAAGCATAAAAGATAGAGGAATTTTGTCAGATGTAGTTGCAACTGCACAAATTGGATTTGTTGAGAAGGCTTTAGAAACTTTCAAACAAATGCAATCGGCAAGTGTAAAGCCAAATTCCACGACCATTGCTACTATCCTCCCTACCTATGCCAAAATGGGAGATTTGGAACAGGGTATGGACATTCATCGAAGCATAAAGGATAGAGAAATTTTGTCAGATGTTGCAGTTGTAATTTCCTTGGTAGACATGTATGCAAAATGTGGAAGCATAGACAAGGCATGTGAACTATTTGATATAATGCCTGAAAGAAATGTTGTCTCATGGACTGCAACGATTGCTGGATATGCACAAAATGGATTTGTCGAAAAGGCTTTAGACACTTTCGAGCAAATGAAATTGGAAGGCATAAAGCCAAATTCCACAACCTTTGCTAGCATCCTCCCTGCCTATGCAAAAATGGGAGCTTTGGAATAGGGTATGGACATCCATCAAAGCATAACGAATAGAGGAATTTTGTTAGGTGTTGTACTTGCAAATGCCTTGCTTGACATGAATGCAAAATGTGGAAACATGGACAAGGCTCGTGAATTGTTTTATACGATGCCACAAAGATATGTGATCTCATGTGAACAATCAACACGCGTGTATACGGGAGGAAGGAATTGCTGACAAAAAATTGAATGCTCACTCCTCAATCATAGTTCTATGGTTTTACGAGATTAAACTAGGACAATTAACCATCACATGTATATTTTTTGCAACATGAAATTAAAAACTAGGGCAATTTGAATCTACCTCCTGCGTGGGATTGCCTTCAACGCGGGTTTGATGTTCTTGGGGGTTGAAGTCGCCACGGATGCCTACGCAAGATTGCAATTCACAAATTAATTCCCCGCCTCTTTTTTTATTTTGTAATGGCCGCTATCATCGGAATTATGACAAACTCGAGCACTTTTTTGAAAAAAAAGAAAATTCTCATTGCTAATGCCTTCTTCGTCGAAACCAAATGGGTAATTTCCGTTGGAATTACAACGAATGTGGGCATTTTTTCAAAAAAAATCAAATTTGGCCACAATATACCATATTTGTTGGAAAACTCAGTCGGAAATCTTGTCCAAATGTATTAGTGTTATAACTTTGCAACTCAAATTAATGTACCGATAAACAAGAAATAGTGCAGTAAAGAGAAATAACAGAGACAACATAAATGCACACCATAACACAAGATGTTTTGGTGAGGAAACTTGGTGTGGGAAAAACCTTGGTGGGATTTTTGACCCACAATATTTACTCATTGGCCAATATGAATAAATATTACTTACAATAGGGGCCTGCACATGCAGGAAGGCCAATAACCTAGAGCTCACTACTCAATAGAAGAGTCTCACTGACTACAAAATGGATAATTTAATCCAATAAAATGTACTGCTCAAAATAGCATCTGCAATGCTTGATTTAGTATCGGTTTAAGCTCTGTTAGAAACTTTAACCAAAAAAACCTTGCCGGTGAATGATATTCACTTACATAACCCATCTGCCTTATTAGAAAATACTTTCACTATCTTCTACATAATATTCTTATATGCCATGCTATTACAAAAATGACTTCTTAGATCTCATATATATATATGAGTCTTTAAAATACATCATGTTGGCTTACAAATAATTAATTACATTACAATATAATTCACATAAACAAAACTTGTCTCATGTCGGTATACTTCATTGTTGGTGTAATCTAGATGCCAGTGAATGTGCTTGTCAGTGCCTGTAGATGATGTTTGTGTTGCTAGTGAATGTGTAGAAACCTATTACCAGTTGGTTGCCATCAATGACAACATCAACCATTCTCATTGAGTGTATAATGCCAACAATCTCCCCCTTTGGAATTGATGGCAACAGTCATGAGAAAAATCCAAAAACTGTTGTCCAAAGATGAAGTCCAAAATCTGATCCCAAAAAAAGGTGTGCTCCCCCTGAGAAAGTGATCTCTTCTGTGCATTTTTCTCCATACCACTCCCCCTTTGACATCAATGACAAAGGATGTCAAACAAAATTATAGAATACAAGAGTTCTACCTCATAGCCTATAAATAGTTAAGTACAAGTTGAAAAATGTCTACCAAAATTAGATTCAGGATCTGCATGAATTTTTTATTATCAGAAATAATGATTTATGTCTGCTGGATCATGTCGATCAGATAGTGCATCTGTAGCTCCGATGATCGTTCTCCTTGAATTGTTGCCTTTTATAGATCAACCCGCTGAGTAATAAGACTGTCCAATCTTGGACCAAGTTTTCTTTTCAGTTCCCAGGCCTTTAACCTTATCCTTTCTTTCTCTTTCTCAAGTTTCTCTAACTTTTCCTCATAAACCGCCATTTCTTGTTCGAAAATTGAGGTAAGTTTCGAAGAACCTATCATATTATCTGCAATGTCATCTATCTCCTTCCGTGTCTTCTTAATTTCCTCATCAATATCTTCAATCAGGTGGTGAGGCTTGCAAGCTTCTCTATATAGCTCCTTATATTCCAAAATTGTTGAGTTAAGTATCGGTAATAATGAATCCATGTGCTCAGTACAGTCTTTGATAGTTTTCTCAAAGAATTCACCTTTCTCTTTATCTACTCTTTCCTTTACAGTTTCCTCATTTACCTTATCTAAGGTTAGAATATTTTCAGCAATAAATTTGGACAATATGTCCAATTTACCTAAAGAATAATCAATGTGATCTATCTTACAGGTTGGTACAATCATCTTCAAAATAGGTAATGTGTCATCAATAGCCTTAAATGCTAAGGCATTGCAATCTGTTATCCTCTTAATTGAATCCAAAAGAACATCTGTTATATTAGTGGGTCTAAATTATCCAGTGGATGTGCTCGGTTCAGTAATAACTTTCCTTTCAACTGAATTTTGACCAATTGCCTTAACAATTTCCTCCTTGTTTCCATCAATTGTTTCTCACTCTGTGTTATTACTTCTTCTTCTGCTGGTTTTTCAGTTTGTGTAAGTACCTCTACATCTGTTGGTTTCTCAGTCTCCAGTTCCTTAGTTTCAGTCGGTATCTCAGTGTTCTGAGAGTCAACAGTGTGTGCCGGTGACTCAGAGATCTCACTATTCTTAGCATCGACTGCCTTAACTTCTAAGGTATCCTTATCCACAAAAATATTAAAATCTTGTGTATCAACATTCATAGTGAAAATAATTTTAGAATCCGGGTTAGTGTCATCATGTGTTACTTCTTCAGTTGCCTTATCTAGTTGGTTGTCTATATGTACCGGTGTATTTGAAGTTATTGGCGGAGTATCCTGTGCTGGTGGAGGAATGCTATTAGTGACCTTTATAATAGGTATACTAACATTTTTTCTTTTACCTTTGTCCTTTTGGTATACCTTTGCAAAAGATTTATCCATTTTCTGTCTCTCCCTTTCCTCTTTCTTTTCTTTTTCAACAAAACATATGTCCCATTTGTCTACACTTTCATCAACAATTTCTTTTACTCTCCCATCCATTAGGCTAACTTGTCAGTGTCCACTCACAAAAACTGACCGGTTTGCTTCAAAAATTAGTTCATCAATTTCCTCTTTAGAATTTACAAGGTGCACTACCAATAATGCTTCAACTTTTAACTTTTTATCTAATTCCACCACTGACATTCTTTTAGCCTCTAATCTTAGATACAAGTCATTTGGCAGATCATCTACAACTTCAATCAAAACCTTCTTATAGATTTTTAGATGCAAAATAATACTAGCCTCTATTGTCTCCTTGTCAGAATCTTTGTAAGAATGATACAATTTGCTCACATTACTGAGATTACCTTCTTGTGTTATTTCATTTATCACTTCCTCCAATGTAAGGGTATCTGGTGTCTTAGTTTGTTTCTTCGTAGGAGTTAGCTTTTTCTTAGGCTCCCTTATAGCCTGCTACTTCTTCCTTAAAGTTCTAGGCCTTTTGGGAGAAGGAGAGGATACCGGTGGGGTTTTCATCTTCTTCATTTCAACTCTCTTGAACTCAGCTACTTTTCCACCATCTGTATCAGAAGAAGTGACAATCGGTGAAACATGAGCTACCGGTTCCAATCCTTCCAGTTCACTAGCAGATATACCACTCAAGTTCATTACATTTTCCTTAACCTCCTTAGACATCTTGGATGCATCTCGGATGAGTTTTTCTCTTCTTTTACTCTTCTTCTGCATTGAAACAACACTCTCAATGGTCTCCGCACTACCAAAAATTTCTTCAGATGGTTCTTTAGGTGCATCAAGAAGTGTTTTAGCATATGCTTCAAGAATATTTAGATCAACTTCATAACCCATTTCTGTTATCCCAATAGTTCTAGGAGTAACAACTTCCATCCATGTTTCATCATATTTGATTACAAAACATATTTTCTTGTCATATTTATCTACAATGCTCTATGGTAACCTTTCTCTAGCCTTCATCTTAGTTTGGAAGTTTTTGAAGTAGTCTACTATATTGTCTTCACTGTTAGAGTCCATACTGATAATAGCTTCCATGATTTGTTTGCCTAACAGGATGTCATATCCAAAGTCTTTATGACCAATGTCGAGTATCTCTTTGGTGAAGTAAAGCATCAAACACACAAGTAGGTTGCCAAAACGGAATGCCCACTTCTTGTCACCCTTAGTCTTTTTCAAGTTATCTATTAGTTCATCCTTAAGCCATTCACAGATATCAATCCTAGCATTGTTCTTAACCATCTCATATGCACTATAAATACATAAGCTATAAACTGAATTTAATTTGTTTGCATGAGTTACTCTATAGCCAAGTAACATGCTCACATATCTCACATTTGCATCAGTAATGTCATTAACCCTAAGAGATCTATTGTCAGATGTAGCTCTGGTTAGGTCCATAACACCCTTGTTAGGTATCTTCTTTGTTTTTTCAGGCCTACTATTGGTTGAGGGTAAACCAGTAACTGCCTTGATTGCTTCCTTTGAGATTTTAAAAATAGGGTCTAGCCACATAAACTCTCCATGAACTCTGCTCAGTACAAGATGAACCATCTCCTTTGAAAATTAAGAGATGTTCAATTTTTCAACAAATCCTAAGTCTCCTACAATCTTATGCTCCAATTTAAACAAACCTTGTTCATCAGTAATAACATCATTGTACATGTTCTTTAAGTCATCAGTCCCTAAATTTTCTATGTTGCAGTGAATATAAATTCTCGGGTCTTCGACAAAAGCGGCTCCTTTCGGAATTTTTGAAAAAGCTCTGATAGAATCATCTTGCTTGGCAATTTCAAGGATGATTTTAAATATGGGTCTAGGGAGCTTAATGTTTTCTACCACAATAGGGTTTGCAATAAATTCAGGTACAAAAGATGAAGATGCCATTTCGAAAGATAAATACCTCTTACTTGAAATCCTTGAATGTCTGAAAACACTTTGCTGCTTCGCCTTGGGATGCCTTTTCTCAATTTCATGCTCTCTGAATGCTTGGATGCTTGGTGGATTGAAATGAGGGTTTTCCGGTGCTTTATAACCAAAAAGGTTCTTCAAAAACTACATTAAATGCTTTCTGGTTAAGTGAAATCTTAACACATATGTTGGTAAAGAAGAAATGTGTCTTCTTACTATCAACCGAGGGTAGAATGCATGATTTTCAACTTGTTGCCATACCCCCTAAGGATTATTCCTTAGTTAGATGAAGAATCTCCTATTGGTGGAGGATTACTATGTTCAACCAATGCAGAGACAGATTCATTAACTCTCTGATCTCCCTTCTTAATCCATTGTTTTGAAAAGTTTTGCTTTATTTCATTTACCTTTTATTTTCCCTTCTCATTAGATCCTTTATTGTTCACTGGTATAGTCTTGCTTCTACAAAATTTTGCAATATGCCTAATCTTGTTACATGCATAAAAAGTTACATTATTCCTCTGAATATCTTTTCCATATCCTTGACCGGTTTGTGTTCTGAATTGATTAGATAAATGTCCAAATCTACCACAAACGTAGCATTTCACATCCATTTTGCAATTTTCTAAATTGTGAACAACTTTATAGCATTTGGAACATTGACCAATGGGTAAGTTTGTATTCTGATTATTTCTAAATTTGCACTAATTTGCTCTATGACCAAATTTGTTGCAATTAAAACATTTCCCATTAAATTTATAAGCATTAGGTTGCCTTACTGGTTTGTTGTGATCTTGATTATTTGCAGTTCTAGAACTTTCTCCATGTTCAAATCCAAGTCTAACTATGTCTCCATCAGGTTTTTGTTTTTTCAGCATGTCATCAAGTCTTTCTAAACTTTTCTTGAATTTGTCTTTGTTTCATTTGCAGTGATCAACTTATTTTCTAGAATGCCAATTTGTCTCCTAAGCTCCTATTTATCATGTTGCATGTGAATCAAATTTGTCTTTAGCATATCATTCGCATGACAAAGTCTCATATTTTTATTTGCTCCATCATTAAGTCTCCTAGTCAAGTCTTCTTCATTCTTTTTCCTGTCTCCAAATATTCTTACATAGCCTCATGGTTAAATGTTGCATTTCATTCCTCATGTTAGTGTTCTCTTGCCTCAACTTCTCTGCAATATCTCTAAGAGTTTCCTTTTCATCATCATGTTTCTGCATTTGCTCATGAAGTTCCTTCCTCTTGTTTTGTTCTATAACTAGGTTCTCCTGAATTCCTTTAATGAATTCCTTAGCAGTCCTTAGATCATCTTCAAGTTTGATATTCTTCAATTTTTCTACATCAAAATCTTCAAGAGCTCCTTCCAATTATTTTCTCAAATTCTCCATCAGTACCGGTTTCAGAATCTTCCTTAAGTTGTTAGGCTTTTGCAAATAGAGGACCAGGCTCTAATACCAATTGTTAGATGCAATGATAGTCCTAAAGACACTAAGACGAGGGGGTGAATCAGTGTCTAACCGGCTAGTGGAATATTTTAACTTATTTATAACTTTGCAGCTCAAATTAATCTACCGGTAAACAAGCAATAGTGCAGTAAAGAGAAATAACAGAGACAACATAAATGCACACCATAACACAAGATGTTTTGGTGAGGAAACCCGGTCTGGGAAAAACCTTGGTGGGATTTGTGACCCACAATATTTACTCACTGGCCAATATGAATAAATATTACTTACAATAGGGGCCTGCACATGCAGGAAGGCCAACAGCCTAGAGCTCATTGCTCAATAGAAGAGTCTCACTGACTACAAAATGGATAATTAAATCTAATACAATATAATGCTCAAAATAGCATCTGTAATGCTTGATTCAGTACCGGTTTAAGCTCTATCAGAAATCTTAACCAAAAAACCTTGCCGATGAGTGATATTCACTTACATAGCCTATATACCTTATTAGAAAATCCTTTCACTGTCTTCTACATAATATTCTTACATGCCATGATATTACAAAGATGACTTATTAGATCTCATACATATATGAGTCTTTACAATACATCATATCGGCTTACAAATGATTAATTACATTACAATATAATTCACATAAATAAAACTTGTCTTATGTCGGCCTGAGTGTCGGTATGCTTAATTGCCGGTGTAATCTGGATGCCGGTGAATGTGCTTGCCGGGGCCTGTAGATGATGTTTGTGTTGTCGGTGAATGTGTAGAAACCTGTTATCGGTTGGTTGCCATCAATGACAACATCAACTATTCTCATTGAGTGTAGAATGCCAACAACATGACTTTAGATTTAATTAAATTAATTAATTAAATGCTTAAGGAGAAATTAGAAATGCAAGATGCAAGACACACTAAGGTGAGTGCTAACCTAAGTATGAAATTGTACCACCCTAGCAAGGGTGTACAATTTATGACACTACACCTTATAATTCTCAACAATCTCCTTAGGGATCCTTTCCCTTGATTGTATAATGCATTGTAATTTCTTGAAATATCCCCAAAATACTTTCTTCCAAGTCTCCTAGACTCATAATATAATTCTAGATTTGGGCAGCTACCAAAGCGTTGGATGACCATTGTACATTACTAATCCCCAAGACTTCGTTCATGAAGTATAAAAATAAGCATAGAATGAGTGTACCATACTTGAAATAATTCTTCTTGTCCTTCTTAATCTTCACCAAGTTCTCCATCAGCTTTAAGCAGAGTAACTTGCATAGGTCAAATTCCTTGTTCTCCCAAACCATCTGGTAGGCAGTATAGATGGCCATTTCGGATTCAAAATTATCTCTGATGGAGTGATATATTTTATATCCAATCACCATTGATGAAAATATTACATCATGCTCCAATATGTCACTAATATTCATGGCTCTTTTATCAAACCTTGAATTGGTTGCATCTGTCACCATTTTGTTCTTCATTGCCTTCAACGCAGGTAATCCACCAGTTGAGATGAATCCTGTCACAACCTAGATAGCTTCTTTGGTGATCTTATGTGGGGGGTCAGGCACATAAATTTGTCATGGATTCTGCTTAGCACATATAGAGCCCAATCATGTTCATCACATATTGGAAACCTAACCATCATGAATGAGCTTCTTCTCCTTCAACACTGTTAATTCAGGTTTCAATTTGAAAATCCCATCAAGAAATTGGTTGTATAGATTTAGAATCTGCGATCCACTGATTTTGTCAATATTCATGTGAATGTATTCCCTAACATCCTCTACATGCAATACAACGTACAAAATAGATGGAAAAGCACCAAAAGGATCCATTTCCATGGATTTAAAAGGGTGCCTCTTAAAATTTAGGTGGGTTCTCTTTGTAATATCCACAACCAAAGGTGTAGCCATTGTTCATAAATTTTAGGATTTCAAGCTTCTTAGATAAATACCTTGTTCACTGGACTAGGGTTCCTTGCCGAATCGCCTTCTCACTTTGAACTCATTGAAATCTTCTCTCAGAGCTCGCTCAAACACTATTTCTTCGAATACAAAGTGAAAAATGATTGAATAGAATTTCCTTATATCATTCACAAGCCTAACTTTTTAGTGTAATCAATGTACATGTCCTTAGGTTCATCGTATACTCTGTATCATAGACTTGCTTCACAAAAATCTTCTGCAGACCTTCAACATTACTCAAGCACTTTCAAAAATCCTTTCAATATATCAAATACAACTTTTGCAACCTTCTAGAAGCAAGCACAGATCTCAAACAAGGGGTTTATAAGATTTTCATGAAAACTCCAACAATGTTGGATGCCTTAGCTTAGTTACTGAATGAAGTTCCAGCACCGAAATTAGGTGTGGACCCACTCCCTGCATCATTATCTCTCTTCTTCACCCATATATTCTTCATCTGATCTCTGATCTCTTCCACAGTCATCTTTCCTTTTCCCTTATCATATTTTTGCACATTCGTATTTTTGTCTACTAGACCATTTCTATTCACATTTCTACTCCTGCAAAATCTTGTAATGTGTCCAAATTTGTTGCAATTGTATCACACAACATTTCCTTGTCTACGCCTGAAGTTCCCTTGATTTCCTCTTGATCTGCACTAGTTAGCAACATGTCCAAATCTACCACATGCATAACATCTGACATTCCTTCTATTTAGAAAGTTATTCATCATACTTTTGCATTCATTTTCCTTATGATCATACTTGTTGCATTTAAAACATTCACCAGAGAAAGATGGACCATTCTGATTCATTCTATTTCTACATTGACTAGCCATATGACCAAATTTATTGCAAACAAAATAGTTACCATTGACCTTAGGATAATTAGGTTGCCTTACTAGAGACCTTTTAGCTTTTTTCTTCTAATGTAGAGAGTTAGGATTGCCTTGACTAGATCTAGAGTTTTCACCTTTCTCAAATCCAAGTCCTCGCTTGTCATCTCCACTCTTCTGACTTTCAAGCATCTCATTAAGTCTGGCTGAAATGATCCTGAACTTCTCCTTGTACTCATTTGCAGCTTCAAGATCATATCTAAGAAGAATGATCTACTTTCCAAGATCTTCCTCGTGTTGTCTGGATTCTTGTAGGTCAAGTTTCAGTTGGCCATTCTCACAATCAAGTCTGCAACATTCATCAGATTTGTCTTTCAATAACTGAGCAAGATTCTCCTCATTCTTCTTCCTTTCCTCAATCTCCTTTGTCAATTTCATCACAATAGATTTCATCTCATTTTTTTGAACTGCATTATCTCTGGCAAGTTTCTCACATTCTTCTGTCTTATCCTTCAAGGCTTGGTCATCAATGCTTTGGATTTCTTTCTCCTTTAGCTTATCAACAAGTTCCTTTCTCTTCTCTCTTGACTTATTCAATTGATCTTTCATTGACTGGATGAAGTTCATAGCATCTTTAAGATTCACTTTCATTTTTGGACCTCTTCTTGGGATTGATCAAGATTATCAAGTGCCACAATAAGCTAATGTCAAAGACTATGAGAATCCATTGATTCACCTTCCCGAATCCTCCTTAAGTTGTTATGCTTCTTCTAAGGAACTAGGCTTTGATACCAAGTGTTGGAATAAGGGAACACAGAGGGGAAGGGGGGTGAATCAGTGATCTACAATTTTTAACTTTGTTAACTTGTTCTTTCAACCACTTAATGCAAATGAACAAAAGGAAAAAGTAGAAACATAAAGCAATCAACAATGACACCATAACACCAAGATTTTATATATGGAAAACCTGGTTAATAGAAAAACAACGGTGGGGATGATGCCCACAATATAATTATACTTTGTTAGAAGTATAAAAATATTACCTAGGGAAAGCACATGCATTCAGGCACACTACCTACAACTCACTGCTCAAAATATAAAGGGCTACAACACAAGAAAGACTCGTTGCCTTATAAAATATATTTAAAAAGATAATTGGAATGTTTAAATTGAAAAATAGCATCTACAAATTCCAAGGTACATTCTGGATAAGCACAAAACTATTAATCTCTTGCTTCTTTGCTACACTGCTTTGTTCTACTGATCTGCACTATTTTGGAGCACAAATCCTTCACTTGCGCACGTGAAACTATGCATAATTGCTCACAAGCACTTCCCACACATGCACCAATATCCAAAATGATCGTATCCATTGATCTTATATATTCACAACATGAAATTAGATCTTCTACATGTCGGCTTCAAGAACACTTTATAAATAATGAAACATGTATACCAAGTTGGCTCAATTCAAAATCTAATGCATGTGCAGACCATAAAGACTTGTACACACACTACAAAAATTGTCTAACAACACACCATGATCACATAGCTAAGTACCAAAATCAATCCACATAATCTGCACAATGATTATTTACATAATACTTCTAAACTGCTCTGCCAAACTGAGAAACAATGCACTGGGTCATCTAACTCATCCAGGAGTCAACACCAGATGCCACAAACTTGGAATATGGTAGATAACACATCCATAATGCTTCCTTGAGATCTGCAACACAAGATATAGACTTTTATTGAAGTATAGATTGATCAACCCGTTCTCTATCAAATACTCTATTTTCCAGTCTACCAGACTTAACCAAAATCAATCACTGTTTTGGTATGAACAAAGTGATCTATGCGTATGGGTGCATTAGAATTAGTTGCCTTCAATGACAACATTGGTTCATCTATGCATTGTTTCTTGCCAACAAATTTATAGGGCTATCAAAGAGAACTTGGAATGTGTTTGTTCTGATCAACTTGGATCTATTTCTATCTCTAATTATGACTCTTAGGTGGTCCTAAATTGGCAAATTCATGTTGATATTTCTAAGTCTATCAATAAAGTTAAGAATCCCAAAGTTAAATATCATTTGGAATCTCCTCCTCAAGGTTGGGTGAAAGTGTATTTTGATGGGGCAGTGAAGGGTAACCCTAGCTTGGCTGGTTGTGGGGAAGTGTTAAGAGATGAGTATGGTGGGTTAATTGCAATGGTGGCGCTCCCATTGGGTACCCAAAATACCTAGATGAAGTGGTGGTAGCCCACCATGGGCTTCTAGTGGCCTCTAAATTAAACTTTAAATTTTTTGGGCTAGAAGGAGACTCAAAGATTATAATTAATCGCCTTAAAAATTAATATAAGCCAATTTGGTCAATTAAGAATTAGCTTAAGGGGTCATTAGATATTATCTCCTGCTTTGATAATTTTTATATCTCCCACAAATTTAAAGAGGCCAATAGGGTTTCCAACCTATTGGCCAATATGAGAGTTTCTACTAATCATAAACTTGAGTGGGTGTGAAGTGATGATTTGCCAGCTAAGCTGAAGGATTTGATGGTCTATGATGGTATCCATGTGGAAACTATTAATCCCATACTATTTTAAGGTAACTAGAGTTATGTTTTTTGTCTCCACCTTTCTGTTGGCATGTTTTGTGGGCATTTTTTTGGTCCTCGTCAAGAGTGAGAGGGGTTTCTTTGGGGGTCCTTTTTTTTTCTCAATACTTCTAGTTATAGGGATCTTAGAGCATCCATCTTGATTCTGCAGTGGTCTCAAGCTATGGGGGAGATAGGAATAGGCTTGAGCCCCTAAATGTGAGAAATTAAGAAAAATAGAACTACATGGAGAATTTTGGAGAGAGTGGGGGGATATGCCTTATGTTGAAAGGCTTCATGGCTACAACCATAATCTTTCTAGGGGTTTTTATAAAGGGTGGAAGAAGGATAGGTTATGGTTTATGGGTATAATTTTAAACTCACAAAGGTGCTTATTGCTGAAGTTACTGGGCTAAGCATGGAGAGGGAGAAGTTTTTTAAAGAGAAAAAGTCGATTGATGAAGAGGTCTATAATTTTGTCAAGGGTAAAGAGGGAAAGCGACTGGTCAAGTATAGAGGTGACTAAAAGATGAAATCCATCAAACCCTTGTGGACCGAAGTCATAAAGGTAATTATGCAAGTCTTCAATCTAGATGGACGCTATTCACTTGTGTGTAACTATCGTTTTACCCTTCTAAATCATTTTAGGCATAAGGATAGGATTTCATACCCTTTTTTCCTACTATCTTCTTTAGAATTGTGCATTAGGGAACACAAAAAGGATAAAAACAAAACCATTCTACCTGAAGGTTTGATCTTACTATTAATGAAGCATTTTAAAAATTCCTTGGGGAAAGGTAAATTTGTTAAAGATGGGGATTGTTCTGATTTGGAAGGTAATGATTCCCCTTTCTTTGAGGGTAGTGGATGGAATACTAAGGAGTTGCATGATTCTAATGAGGAAAGGGAAGAGGATAAAGGAAAGAAGGCTAGTGGATAAGGACATCTATTTCATTTAAGTTGTTATTCCAATAACTTCATGGGTGGATAATCTTCCTTATGAAGTGTCAGAAGATGAAATCATGAGCAATTTGGAGATAATTCTTAAGATGCCTAAAGATGTAAACATAGAAATATTTGGGACATGTGATCAAATTATGAGTATATGTGTTGGAAAGAGACCCAACAAGACTAAGATTGTGCTAAAAGCCAATAAAATAAGAAAATCATTTGAAGAAGCATATGCATCCTCTTGTATAGTGTCTAAAGATAAACAATTATCAAAAGGATTTGTAGAAGCTACCACTCTTGAAAGTGTTGAATAAAACTCAGAAAAGGTCAGTTTGCAGAAAAGGGCTACAAGGAAGATGGTGATTGCTTCCTTTGTCTCTTACGAGGAAGGCCTATTTGATGAAGACAAAGTGCTTGAAATGCTTGGGAGGCTTGATGGTTTAAAATGTGTTGGTGAGTTGTATCTCAAGTTGTTCTATCTTATGATAAATACACCATTGAATAGGCGTGTGTAACATATTTGCTCCAAAAAATTCTTGTTCCTATAAATGTTGCTGATGTTCTTTCGAAAGTGATGATATAATTGCTAATTGAGCGAATGACTACTATTTGTGGTAATGATAATGAATCTAGTGAACCTTGCATAGAAGGAAATGTGGCAACAAAAATGATAGAAAGGTGCCTGAAGGCACATCATGCTCTTAAGTTGAACTAGGTTAATTTCAGGAACATGATGGATAATGCATCCCAATTGTACATATATTTCTTAAGATGGCCTATGGATACAAATTAGTTCAAAGATAAAATAGACTTCATTAAATCTCAACTTACGAGGTTAGCCCAATGTTTTAATATTTATCAAGAATACTAATGTTGCGATGAGGTCCAAGGCTCAGGATCTCCAAGATGAATATATGAAGCTATTTTGTGGACTCAAGGTTTCCATGGAATTATGACTATCGACTCTTCTCATATTATTAGATGATATATAAAAAAATGAGCAAAGTGTAGTTGATAGAGATCTCTTTGATGTTGCAATGAGTTTATGTGTTGATCATGAATGTCTAAGTAGAATTATGTCTGGTACTATTTGTGCATGGACCTCTTCCTTTATTGGTTTGATGAAACAGTACTAGGATATTTGGCCTATAAATGTTTGACAAATATTTTGGTTTTCATTTTCTTTCTAGAGATTTATGTTGTATTTTTTCTCTATAAGGTTTTGACTTAAGGGGTTACCTTTTGTCATTGTTGTCAAAGGGGGAGAAAAAAAGGAAATATGTTTGTAGAAGTTTTTGTTTTTTCTATTAATGATAAAGGGGGAGATTGTTGCACATATGGATGTATTTATTGTCATTGATGTCAAACCTTTGTTAATCAAATATAAATTGGTTGTTGCTGGTCATTCAAATATGTATATGTTGAGCTAATACATGGTGTATCATGTTATTGGTTTGGATGTCTATTTTTATTATACCATGTTACAAAATTGATTCTTGATTCATGTCGTGCTTGTTACAAGAGTGTTCATCATTGCACCAAAAGATAGACCTATTAATGCCTGATACAAACACTAGACTTATAGAATCCAAAGGAGGTGGTTAAGCCATGTCACAAACCTGAGCACTATGCTACACAACATAAGGAGACCAAGGGCACACACCTTGCAACAATCTCCCCAGTTCAAGCGAGGGGTTTGAACTCGTGACCAAGATCAGATACCACTTGTTACAAGTGCAACTGCCATTGCACCAAAATATTGACTTGTTAATGCTCGATACAACCACTAGACTTATAGAATCCATAAGAGGTAGTTAAGCCATGTCACAAACCTGAGCGGTGCACTGCATAACACAAGGATACAAAGGGTGCACACCTTGTAAGAGTGTTGATGAAATGATATAAGATGATATAAGGTAGTGATTTAATGTGTTTCTAGAAGTTTAGTATTTCCTACTTGGTCCATAATTAATTCTATTATCTTTTGTGTTTTCTCTTGTGAAACTTATTGTGGTCTGGAATGAGTGTTTGTATTTGATATATCTTCAATGATCATATTGTCTATTGGGATTTCTTTGATCATTGTAACTATGTTGTAGATTAAGATGTTGTGGTCCTTTTAGGGTGAACCACTTTCTTTAGGTCTGGGATAAGGTAGTATGTTTTTAACAGATCAATTGTTGTACTAGTTTGTGCATATTGGTTTGAGCAGTTGTGTGTAAACTTATCCGAGATTGCTTTTGATGTTAATTGTCCAAGCTATGTCAAATTGGTGTGAACCCTTACACGTTTCTTATACCTTCTCGATGATGTATTTTTAGATCAATTCTATGTATAAGTTTCATATTCTTTTTCCTAACCTAGCGAAGTTTACTTTAGATCCGATTGATCTATATTGAACAGATTGGTTGTGTTAGAGAAGAGGGAGAGATAATGTGAAAGTGGTATTAAGTGATGGATGTGAAAGTAGAGTCGAATAGGAAGTGTGAATATTCAAAGATGTACAAAGAAGACAAATGAGTATACATTATGACTTGTTATTTACATTCTAACAAATGCTATTTGTATACAATTAAATCTACTATCACTATTGTTTTGTAAGAATAATTTGGTATCTTACCTTGAAGAAGTGATCGTCAATTGAGAAAGTCCTCTTTTCTATCTTTCTTGAGGTTGTGCACCTTAGTTTGCAAGTCTGAAATAGTGAGCTCTTTAGCAAGAAGCCTTGTTTGTTGTAAAATATTATTATATATATTATAAGTTTGAATCTCACTATGGTTTTTCTCAGTTTGGGCTTTCAATTTAAAAAATATTGGTGTCCTAATGAGAAAATTTTGATGATTGAGTTGTTTACTTTTATGCATATGTATTGGGATAATTATTGTTTGTCAAATAGCTTAATATGATCAAGTTTTTGTGAATTCTAATTCACCCCACCTCTCAACTTCTAGTAGTGTTGAACTCTATAAAATTTTATTAAATGCTTTACTAAATTCCTTTGTAATTCCTCAACCAAAGAAATAGAACAAATATTGTTCAACAGTCAATATAACACACATACAAAGTGTTCCAATGTCTAGTGCATGCATTTTCACACATTTGTTCTTGAGATGAGATCATATTTGCTAATGTTACCCAACATCACCTAGGCCAACAAAAGCAACAAAATATATGATTTCGTAGTTTACTGGCAAGCCAACAAAAGTAATAAAATTGAGGTACAAAATACCTCAACAACTCGTGCTAGGCACAAGTCTTGTGTCAATTTGACAAAATAAATAGTCTCTAGCTATGGCATCTGAGACAAAATCTCCATGGAAGGGAAATTCACTAAATAAAAAAAATGATCAATGGGGATTGCAAAGCTTAGAAGTTGACATTTCCAAGTATATGTTTAGGTAGAAATATATGTAACATAGTACACCAATCCTTGGTATAGAAAACTTTAATGAATGAGGCTAGATACAAATACTATGTACATTTAACGAAATAGGTAACTCCAACTATGGCATCTATGAAAAAGGGCAATTCACTAATTTAAGGAAAGGTGACCCAATTATGTGTAAACTTGAGTATCATGTTTATTTGTCAAAATAAGAAACACGATGCATCAAATTCTTAGTGTTATAAAATTCATAAGATAAGGCCAATGGAAAGCGCTAGATTAATTTGATCTAGAATAGATAACACTGGGCTCAAGCGTCAAGACTTAATTTGGCCCGTGATAAGGATTTACCATTAAACAAGGTGACTCTGTTAATGGAAAGATCAAGTGGTGAATCAACAAGCTTATATAAAATTTAGTATTTTATCTTATCCAAGTCTAAGTAAATTGTATCTCAAAGAAGCATTGACATCCAAAACAAAATTTTCTGCCCAGCTGAACATTAGTTCAAAAAGAGAAAAAGATCTATGTAACCGTATCAATTGTACCTAAAATCTTACCTACAATCCTTGGTGAAATTGTATCCAAGTATAATAATAGTTGTAGTTGTAGTTACAGTTGTAGTCCTCATCTCACCACTTGACCAACATTCTGCCAAATTAGGGCACTTGACATCCTCATATATTGTGTGTAATTTTAATTCGCTTAAGTTGATCTTGCCCTATTACTTGTATAGGGAGGGCAACTAATATTCTAAGGGGATGAATGTAAACACCATAGAATGTTCATGATATAAATGCAAGGAATCAACACTTATCTTAGTTTGCCAAAGGAATTGGAATATCTTAAAGCATATAAGGTGATATAAACCTTGAAGCAGATATATCCCAGGAGATATGAATTATTTTGTCCTAAAAAAACCTTCTATTTCTTTCCAAGAAAATATTCCATAGAATATAGAAAGGGCATATATTTCAAGCAATTTGATGAAATGGAGTCTTAGTCGGGGAGTCCCCCAATAAACTCCAAAACTCAGCCAAAGAGTAAGAATGTAGACAAGCATTATTCACACACCCCACCAACAATACATAATTTTCCTAGAGAAGGGCCGATAAAAGAAGGTGTGAGAGGAACTCTCCTCACCAAGATTGCAAAGCGAGCACATAGAAGGATCCTGAAATTCCCACTTTCTCAAATTATCCCATGTGAGGCATCTATTTGAAATAAACAAACATATGAAAAAAACACATTTGGGCCAAGAGATTTTACTCCACACCTGTTTCCACCAAGGAGCCCCAACATTCCCCCGACTCTGTTTATCTAGCTCCTATTATGCCGAGGCCACCAAAAGTTTTCCTTTTGGGTCAAAACCCCAAGAAAGAGTATGTCTCTCCTCCAAAGAGCTACATACTCTCATTGATAGAATATTTCCAAGATCCTAATTATTCCCATTGGATCCCTTGGGAGGCCACTCATGAGGTTCTTTCTATATAAATACTTCAACCTGGCCAAGAAATTGAGAAGTTTTATAATTTATCACCTTAATCCAACCCACCTTTAGAAAGATGTTACACAAAGACCACAAATGTGGTTATAAAGATAAGATAGGAGGAAACCATACCATGAGTCAAACCAAAATAGAGCACCAGAGTGTCTATTGCAAATCCAAAATAATCCCCGCTTAATTAATTTAGCTCCTCTTTTGAGAGTAGTCCAAATTATAGATCCTTTTCCGTCAAGACTATATTGAGAAAAATCATTACTCTTAACACCATTTAGATACTTAAAAGTAAGGATCTTGGCCCACTCTTGATCCTGATGACAACACCACCTCCAATAAAGTTAAGCAACCAAAAGGTTTGTCCATTGAGACTAGTCTTTTGAAGGCCTATACCTCCTTCCTATTTTGACTTAAAAAACAAGTCCCATTTAACCAAAATCCATCTTGTTGAGAGTAAATTACCTACCCATAAAAATAATCAAGAGAGGGCATTAAAATCATGAATGAATCTAGATAATACACCTTGCACAAAAAACTTGTATAATGGGAGAGCTTGAATCACTAGCTTGAGAAGAGTTAACCTCCCAATAGAAGAAAGGTAGCTATTACTCCAATGAGAAACCCTCTTGGAAAAATTATTCAATATATCCTACCAAAATTTGTTAGGAAGAGAGCCTACGACAATTGGATTTCCAAGATACACAAAAGGAAGTGTACCAATTTGGAATCTAACAATTCTTGCAATTATGATTTTAATAGGCTTAGAGGTGTTAAAAAAAGAAAATTGAGGACTTGTCTTCATTAATCCTTCTACTTAGAGGTAGATAAATATATATCTAAATATTTTTAGATATTAGCTACTTCATTAACTCTAGCTAAACCCATCAAAGTTGTACCATCAACAAACTGTAAGTTTAAATGAGGAGGCACTTTGTCACATCAATTCTATCCCTAAATCAAGCCAAGCCTCACATGAGAATTTATAAACCTCCCCAAACCTTCAAATAGCTTAGATGGCTCACTACTAATGAGATCCATGCATCATTTCTTCTAGCTAATATGCTTCTTTCTTTGTTGCTATAGCCTTTGCCTGTAACTCCACTATGCGATATGCTCAGTTAACAAAGAAATTTTATCCGGTTAATCTTAAGCTTCAACCTTTTCTTTTGCTAGGTCAATTGCCTTTTCCACCCCTATCTTCCACCCGCCCACCCCTATCTAGCTTTGGATTTCAGTCCCCAATATATTGGTAGAGGCACTACAAAAAATAGAGGCAAAGGCTTCTTCAACGGATCCAAATCTGGTAGTTTAAGATGTAAATCATGCACTAGTTGTTTCATCTCTAGTCCGAGATGTATATTAATATCTAGTCGAACGAGTTGAGGTAGTAGCCTAGTTTGTACCAGAGCTACCATTAGTTTGATAGTGAGATCGAGAGGCCCTACATTTTGAGGGCCTAGGTGAAAACATAACCCATTGATTCAATTGTTCGTGAACTAGTCCTTGTTTTGGTTTCATATCTAGGTTCAAAGGCTAAAGTAGGAGCATTTCAGTCAATTCCAGAGTGGGAGATTCCTCACCCTAGGAAGGGTGAGCGTTAAAATCCAGTCTCAAATTCAAATCCATAGCCATTAGTTGTGGGGGTGGAAGCAGTGCCTATTACATTTGATCTAGTTCCTATTAACGACCCAATAGATTAAGTTTCGTCCTTCATTATCATATAACCAAAATTATTGTTATTGTGGGGATATTCTATTGGTAGGGGTAGCCTTAATTAATGTATCCCTACTAGAGTAAGCCTATTCATTAGGGTTGGGTGGGAGGGAACTCTAGATGGGTGGCTCGTATTATGTAAGGTTGGAGGAACTATATAGAGGGGGGGGGGTGGTGGGGAGGAATTCTAGTTCCTTGTTTCATGAGGACACAAGTTGCGAGTAAATTTATATCATGTATAGAATCTAAGAGGATGTAAGACAAATCATAACCCATTTGATCCAATCATTGTCAAATCCAAAGGCTCCCAAAACCTTAGTCAAGAAGGTTCCTATTAACCCTATCATAATCTTTGGCCATGTCAAGCTTGATAGATATAGCTTTATCTTTGGAGGTAGCCATGGAGTGAATAGACTCTATTGTAATAACAAATCCATCCAAAATATGTCTGCCAGCTACAAAACCTACTTGTTACTCCAAAATAAGAAGACACAGTCACAACTTAAGCCTCTCAATAGTTAGCTTAGGTAAATCACAATAGACATGACAATAGATCTGAATAGGTCTAGAGAATCTTCTCCTCTTTTTGAAATGATGGAAAGGAAGGTGGCATTCATGACCTTCAACATCTGTTTGTTACTCTAAGATTCTAAAACCACCTCCAAAAGATCCATCTTAACAATTTTCCAAATTTCTTGATAGAATTGAATAGAAAACCATCAAGACCAGGGGTTGTCCCTTTCTTAATCTGGAACACAATCCCCTCTAATTCATCCAATGTGATAGGATTGATTAATGTCTCATTCATCTCATTAGAAACCAATTAGGGGATACACTACAAAATGGCGACTTCATCTTTCTAAGTAGTTAAAGGGGTGTCTATAGTAAACAAAGAAGAGTAGCATTGAGTGATCTCTCCCAAAATCATCCTAAAAGAAGAGAGTTGATTTTTAGTAACTGACCTAAGAGAAGTGATGAGATTCTCTTGCCTCTTGTCCTTAAATAAATTGTGAAAGAAAGCATAAATTTTGTCCCCTTCCAATAGCCAATCAATAGGAGAATTTTGATTCCAAAAGATCTCTTCCCTTAATTTACATTCCTTAAGGACCTTCACAGCTTCAACTTCACATCGAAAAGAATCTTCTAAAAGACCTTGATCTCGAATATGCCAAGTGATCTCATCCAAACTATATTGGGCTGCAACCTTAGCCAAGAACACATTACCAAAAATTTTCTATTCCATCTTTTCAACATATATTTAACAAATTGGATTTTCTTGACAAAAGAGAATAGTTTTCGTAAAAGTCGATTTCCACTTGCATAGCTATCAAGTCTTGTAATGAAGAGTTACACAGCCACATCAGTTCAAGTTTGAAAGAAGGACTTTTGAAAGCTTTAAAGAAGACATCTAAAAATTTGATTCGCCAATGGCTTGAACCCTTCCAATCAATAATCTTTGAGCTAGTTGTCCTACTATCCCCCATCCAATAGGTGAACACCATGAACCTATACAACCTCTTTGAGATAGCATTAGTACCCCATCTCCTATTATTCTAGGTGAACATACCTTTCGAAGGATTTATATCCCTCAAATTCAAATAATCTAAGTTATCCCTAAAGAGCTTTGAGGAGTGCTCAAGCCTAACAACCCCCCTCTTCTTGCCCATTCTTAACACAACATTAAAATCTCCCCCAAGAATCCAAGGGAAGTGACAGATTACCAAATAGTTATTTATCCTGATGTGTTAATGATTTAAGGTTAGGATTAAAGTTATGACCAAATCCTAATGTTTAATTAGGGTTGGGGTTAAAGTTAGATTTAGCGGGAGAGTTAGAGTTTAACTCATCTCATTTTTTAGTAAAAAATGACAAATAAAGTGTGTACTTATAATATTATAAATTTTTATTATCATTATCTTTCATAAGAGCTTTACATTAAAAAAAGTTAATTTAAATTTAGATTTCATGCTTCTCATATTTTCAATAAGACACTTATCTTGGATACAAATAGCTAATTTATTTACATTAATGTTTAATAATAATTACATTTAAATAAAATTTAGGCCTCAATCAAAGTTATCTCTTGACATACTTTACATATATTTTTCTAAAGATAAGTATGCTAGTTTTAATGAAGGAGCCAATAATGTGCCATGGAACTATTGTAGAAACTAAACCATTAAACAATGATTAATCCATAGATATATGACCATAAATTTTATATTGATTGTGTGTACTGTAGAAGTTACATATTTTTTAATGATATTTTGAAAGAAAAATGTTTAGATAGTGTGTGATTAGCACTGCAAACAGTGGCAGAGGTGTTCATAGAAACCAACCTAAGAGAATGCATGAAAAAGTGTCTCAGGGTGTGCATTTCTAACAGGTTATCCTACCCATGTAGGTCACAGTGGGTGATTAGAGTTTAAGTTTTCTACATGTTTCTCTAAGGTGGATAATTGCTGGAGAGCTTAGCACATCGATCGGAGTGACGTTTTGAAGATCCCACTGTCCAGAAAAAGCATTTTGTAGGTGGGAGGCAGTTTCTCAACTTAGTAGTGTGCCCCACACCAAGCTAAATAAGCCAAGGAGCTTCAATTCTGCATAGGATGCACCATTCTTGTAACCTCATAATTATTGAAACTATTCATTGGTATTCACTTTTAGGAAACTTTACATGACTCTTCATCTTATTTTTGGTCTCCTCAAACTTTAGCAGATGAAAATGTTCATGTAAAGTATCAAATTTCAAACTACTGTAATAGTTCATAATTTGGGGGTAAATCTAATATCATGTAGATTTATGGAAAACACTTTCACAGCTTCAACAATGAAGTTTGTTTAGTTTTTATTTGACATCAACCCATTAACGAAAAATGGTCCTTTGGAAAAATTCTATTTCTGAGCAAGTACAAGTGACATTAAACTTTACTATGAATGATGATACTTATGCGCATTGCATGATATTATTGATATTCACTTTTTACATGAACTGTAAAGTTTCCTTGACTTGATATCGGTTCCGCATCCATGAATTTGACTGCTGCTCTGGATTGCCAGATAGAAATTCCATGATTGGGATATAAATGATGGCCAAGATTGAAAGCATTCATATGGGCAAACGATACAACTAAGGACCAATATGTGCTTGCAAGCACATGGACTTTCCTACATGAGCAGGCACACCCACTTCACATTCTTTTGGCCATTATAAATAAGTTGCCTTCCACCACGAGAAATTGCCGTTATAAATAAGTAGGGTCAATTGATGGTCTTTTCTCAAGCCCGCAACTGGAAGAAACTAACTGGGGTTATGAGAATTACAAACAATGTCAAAAAGAAGGTAAAATAGCAGCAATGAATACCGTCAAAGATTGGGTGTTTGCAACAATAAATACAACCCAAAGATCGTATTAATCATTATACATACGCCACTTACTTTTAATTGATGTCTGTAGAACTGAAAGTTATTTAATTCTTCTACCAACACTTCTCAAGACTCCCAAATTCAAAAATCTACGAAACAGATATTTTCCACGAAAGATTTACACTTCTTGAGCATGCACCTACCAGTAACATTGCTTAAAAACTTCTTAACTCCTTAAAAACAGTCCTCTATTTTTTTTATTAATAGAGTTTCGGACTTAGAGAACAACCATTTTTAAAATTATGAAGCACTACAACCATTTGCATGAAAGAGGTAAATACATAAAATACAACCTTATCTCTAACATCGATTTAAAAATTAGTAATGAAAATTAGTTGAATATCATGATGGCATAGGATAAGCAATTTGTGAATGCAAATTTTTATGATACATTAGGGTGCTTGGTAATAAATGGGTGTTTGGTAATAAGTGGGTGTTTGAATTTATGATATTGCTATCAGAGTGTTTGGTAATAAGTGGTGTTTGAATTTATGATAGTAAGTGGGTGTTGGGGAATCAGATAAGTTTGAATTTATGATATTGCTATTAGAGTGTTTCGTAATAAGTGGGTGTTTGAATTTATGATAGTAAGTGGCTGGTGGGTAATCAGATAAGTTAGTTGGTGAATTTATGATAATAAGTGGGTGTTTGGTAATCAGATATTGCTATTAAGGTGTTTAGTAATAAGTGGATGTTTGAATTTATGATAATAAATAGGTGCTTGGTAATCAGATAAGTTGGATGGTGAATTTATGATAATAAGTGGGTGTTTGCTAATCGGATATTGCTATTAGGGTGTTTGATAATAAGTGAGTGTTTGAATTTATGATAATAATGATAATAATAAATTCAATATCATCTCTGAACACGAATCAAGAAAGAAACAAAAGGGCCAAACCTCCGTAGTAACACGAATGCAATGTCAACCATGCATTTGGAAATTCAGCAGTCACTCTGATCAGTTGGGCATACTGCGTTGCAATCCAGTAGTTTTCTTTCAATTGAAGAGAACAAAAATGCCCAACGGATCACAGTGGCTGCTCAATTTCGAAATGCTTCAGGATGTTGAATGCAATAGAGCAAAGATTAAAGCAAGATTGCTTATTAAAAATTTGTGTAGGACAGACGGTTTTATAGGGACTGAAGAAATTGCTTCATGCGCAATAAATCAGTGCAGTTAACTGTTGTTTGGTTTTTGTGTTTTTTTTTCTTTGAATGTAAGTTTAGTTTTATAAGAGGACTCAAGACATGCACGGCAGAACGCGAATGGGCTTCACAACGGTGGCGGCACTTCAGTTTTTCGAGCAATTCTTTTGCAGTTAACTACTTGTTTTGTTTTGAGCGCTGTTAATTACAGAAGTTGCGTCGTGTTTTATTTCATGCAGTTTAGTTTCAGAACTGGTTGTTATCAAGAGTTACAGCTATTTTTAGATTGTAGATTGCACTATTTTTAGAATTGTAGTTTTTTTATATGTATGCTGGCTTGCAGCATATTAAGTTTCTTGATTTTTATTTTCATCAATCTTTACAAACTTTTCCATCAAGGACATTGGCTTGGTTGGGATTGCATTCGTGTTACTACAGAGTGTTACTACAGAGGCTTCTTTAGTTTCTTGATTCTTATTGAATTTATTTTATACAGTTTAGTTTTTTTTGAAGAACTGTTTGTAACTATCCAAACTGGTTGTTATCAAGAACTGGTTGTTATCAAGAGTTACATCTATTTTTTGGTTGTAGATTGCAGCTTCTTCTGATTCTATTTTTAGAATTGTATTTTTTTTATATGTACGCTGTCTTGCAGCATATTGGAACTTTAAGTTTCTTGATTTTTATTTTCTGAATCGTATTTCCATCAATCTTTATGATCTTTTCCATCAAGGATATTGGCTTGGTTGGCAATGCATTCGGGTTACCACGGAGGCTTCTTTACTTTCTTGATTCTTATACAATTTATTATTATAAAGATTTGAATTTACTATTATTAAATTTATTGAATTTATTATTATAAAGATTTGAAATATTGTTAAATGTTAAATGAGGTTTTAGAGTCAAATCACATGTCATTATTTTAAAAATTCTAAATTTAAGTCTTAAAGAGATGCAATGGAGGTGGTTGAGGTCGTGGGTCGTGGTCGTGGGCATGATCGAAATGAAAGATATGAATCTTTTTGTTATTTTGATTTTGAATTTTTTGTATAGTTTTTATGGAAATTTGTAAAAATAGTTTGATGATAATTTCTTGGCATGGAAGAAGATAGGTTGATATCTAAAATGCTCTAGATGAACTTTCTTGAACTATTGTGTGAAGAAAAATAGCTCTCATCAGGGATCAAGTCCTTATTTTGATCGTTTTAGTTTCATGGAAGGCCCAAAGGGCTGGCTAATTGTTAATCTCTATGTAATTTGAAAATTTTTACTCCTTAATATTATGGTCGCTAAATGATTTTATATTTAACTTATAATTTTTTTATTATTTCAAAAAATTTAAAATTGTTAAATTAGATGATAGTTTACAATCATTTTAAAAATTGTTAAGCTTTTTATTTAATTTTATTACTAAAAGAAATCAAGAAAGCATCTGTATAACCTCTCAAGCGATGTGCAATAGACCTTCATCCACACTATAGAAAATCAAGACTTGAATTCACAACTTGGGTTTTCTAAAGTGTCTGTTGAGACTAAGTCAGCTAAAATGAAATGTTAGACTCGCTAAATATCAAAAGGAGCCAGGCTCTAATTACAATTATATTACCACTTCAAAAATTATGATCGATACTAACATTATTCAATAAGATGGTAAAGCTCTTGTTTGGAATTTAGTTATGAGCTCTTTACAGACGCAGGGTAGATTCAAACAAATTCAAATTCAGACAAGGATGGACACAAACAACCATTACAGATACAAAGAGCATTGTTTATCCTATACTGAGATACAAAGAGGAAATAAATTTCAGAGGAATATATCATGATTCAATGTAATATCAACACTTCAGGTGTAATGTTCTTCTTAGAACAAATTTTGATGTGTATATTGCTACCAATAGTTCATATTCAAACCCGAGCTTGAACGGGTGACGTATTATATTTTTTATTTTTAATGTTTCTTTCACGGGGCGAGATAGGAGGTTTTCTCCACCCCTCTTTCCTACATGTTCCCCTAGTGAGTCAAGTTGTACTAGGCTTTGAAAATTAATAAAATTATCAGCTACGACCCTTTACTGAGCCAAAAAAAAACAAATATGTAAATAATTATTTAAACAAATAGACATCTAAAATGCTATAAAAGAGTTATTTTGAAACAAACTGACATAAATTTTTTGATTATTTAAAAAAAATCATTATCCATATTCTTTTTATTATCATTCTTATTTTATTATTATAATGATGAAATTTGTATACACAAGTTGAGTCACATTTATTTCTATGTTGATTTAAAGAATATGTTAGTACAAGCACATGCCCATAAATCACACAGTCATATGTAAACAATTGACGTCATTGTTTTTATTGATAGCTAATATGAGATATTTTTTATGACCTCACGTGTCATTTTTGTTTCCTTATAGGTTTTGAATAAAATACTAAATTTTATGTTTTAGTTCAATATTATTGATCTGTCAATGATTCATGTCAGCCTTACTAATTTAATTATTAAAGATGAAGTCAAGTTTGTTGTGTAATATGTTTTTGTAATGGCATGATCTACTTGTTTATATGCTAAAAGAGTCTTCTTTTTTCTAACTGTTTTGTTATCTTTTCTTCTACTATCTAGCAACTAGCTTTTATAGATCTATAGCCTAGCCAAGGCATTCAAAATACATCGTTTCATATATCAAAGTTGTACACATCATTAATGTAAGTATGTCAACCTTGAATATTTAAGGAAAAAAATATGAAGACACATTTTACCAAAAGGTATATATTTGGTATATAATAATGCCTCTTTTTTAATGAAAAATCAAAATCTATGTGAACTTATCTAACTAGCTTCTATTGACCTATAGATAACTAAGTGGGTCCATCTAAGGAATTTTAATTTTTTATAAATCATTGATCCTTTTAGTAAAATGAAAAAACATGGTGCCATGATGCCATGTCATAAGCTCAATTAATTTAGCTCCTCTTTTGAGAGTACTTCAAATCATAGATCATTTTCCTTGAAGATTATATCGAGGGAAATCATTAGTCTCAACTTCATTTAGATAATTCAAAGAAAGGATATTGGCCCTCTCCTGATCCCAAAGACAAGGCCACCTCCAATAATGTTTAGCAACCAAAAATTATCCATTGAGAATAGTCTTTTGAAGGCCCATATCTCCTTCCTACTTTGGTGTACGAACCAAGTCTTGTTTAACCAAACTCCATTACTTAGAGAGTAGATTCCTTGCCCATAAAAATTATCAAGAGGGGGCATCAAATGTTGGCATTCTACACTCTTATGAGAATAGTTGATGTTGTCATTGATGGAAAACATCTGGCAACCAACTGGCATTTATTTGGCAAGCCATCAACAGTTACCGGCACCGACATTGACTTCTACATACACCGGTAGACACTTCACCGACAGCAGCAACAATGCATATCGACACTCCAGCCGACAGGGAATAAACTTTTGTTTATTGTATTTTATTGTAATTATCTTTTGTAAAGCCGACATGGTACATTGTAAAAGACTCATATATGTATGAGATCTTGTAAGTCATTTTGTAACAAGGCACAGACCAAAAAATATATGTATGTAAGAAATAAGGAAAAGGAAGGATGTTGTATGCGAATGCATAAAGCAAATTTTGTATAAGGTTTTGGTTATAGACTAAGCTTAAACTGGTACTGAACCTGGCATAGTTCATGTTGATTTGAAGTAGTACATTGTATTGGATTTCATAATCCACTTTTGTAGTCAGCGAGACTCTTATTGAGCAGTGAGCTCTAGGCAGTTGGCCTTCCTGCATGTGCAGGACCCTCATTGTAAGTAATATTTATTCATTAGCTAGTGAGTGAATATTGTGGGTCACGAATCCCACCGAGGTTTTTCCCACACCGGGTTTCCTCATTAAATATCTTGTGTTATGGTGTGTTCTCTATGCTGTCTCTATTATTCTTATTTGCTGCATTAATTCTTATTTACTGGTACATTGTTTTGGGATGCAGAGTTCTTAATAAGTTCAAATATTTTGCTAACCGGTCAGACACTAATTCACCCCCCCCCTCTCAGTGTATTTGGGACTGCCATTGATTCTAACAATTGGTATCAAAGCCCAGTCCTCTATTTTCAAAAGCCTAACAGCTTCAGGAAGATTCTGACATCGTTACAAATGGACAACTTAAGAAAGCAATTGGAAGGAGCTCTTGTAGATTATGATTCAGAGAAATTGAAGAATATCAAACTTGAAGATGATCTGAGGACTGCATAGGAATTCATTCAAGGACTTCAGGAGAACCTTATTAGAGAAAGAAATAAAAGAAAAGAACTTCATGAGAAGATGCAGAAAGATGACAATGAAAAATAAACTCTTAATGAACTTGTAAACAAGTTGAGAATAGAGAACAATAACATGAAGAATAAAATGCAAGATATGACTATGAGGCTATGCAAAGATATTGAAGACATGAAGAAGAATGAAGAAGACTTGAATAAGAGACTTAATGATGCTAGAAATGAAAATCTAAGACTTAATCATGAAAATGATATACTAAAGACAGATCTGATTCACATGCAACATGATATAACTGAACTTATGAGACAAAAGGGAATTCAGGAAAATGAGCTAGATAGTGCAAATAAACACAAAGAAAAATTCAAGAAAAGTTCAGAGGAACTTGATGACATGCTGAAAAATCAGAGACCTAATGGAGATACTAATGGACTTGGATTTGAAGTTGGAGAAAGCTCTGGTACTGTAAACAATCATGATCACAGTAAACCGGTAAGAGAACCTAGTGCTTATAAATTTAATGGGAAATGCTTTAACTGTAAAAAGTATGGTCATAGAGAAAATCATTATAGATTTAGAAACAATCAGAATATTAATGCACCCACCAGTCAATGTTCCAAATGCAAAAAAGTTGGTCATAATTAAGAGAATTACAAAATGAATGTAAGATGCTATGTTTGTGGAAGATTTGGGCACTTATCTAATCAATGTAGAACACAAACCAATGTAGGGTATGGAAAGGCTATTCAAAAGAATATTGTAACTTGTTATGCTTGTAACAAGATTGGACATATTGCAGAATTTTGTAGAAGCAAGACTTCACCGACAAACAATAAAGGATCCAGTTTGAAAGGCAAAGAAAAGGTTGATGAGGTAAAGCAATAATTTCCAAAACAACTAATTAGAAAGAGAGATCAGAAAGTTGATGAAACTGTCTCTACTTCGGTAGAACAGAGTAATACTCCACCAGTCGGAGATTCTTCATCCACCTGAGAAGTAACTCTTTTGGGGGTAGTGCAGTAAGTTGAAAATCATGCAGAGTACTCTCGGTTGATGGTGAGAAGATAGATTTATTCTTTATCGAAAGATGTGTTAGGTTTTAACTTAATTGGCAAGCATTTAATTTGGTTTCATTATAAAGTAGTTGACTTCCCTCTTTTTCAACACACCGAACATTCAAATTAGTAGAGAGCGGGAAAATAGAGCGAAGGCATTCAAGGCGAAGGCGCAAAGGGATTTCTTCAAACATTCAAAATATTTTCAGGCAGCTAAAAGGTATTTTTCAAATGGCTTCTTCTTCTGCTCCGACATTTATTCAGAACCCTACTATTGTGGAAAATGTAAAACACCCTAGGCCCGTGTTTAAGATCATTCCCAAAATTTCAAAACAAGATGACTCTCTATGGGCATTCTCTAAAATTCCTAAAGGAGTAGCATTTGTTGAAGACCCTAGGATTTATATACATTGCAACATTGATGAACTAGGTTCTGAAGAATTGATGAAAATGTATAAAAAGGTTATTTGTGATGAACATGGTGCTATTAAACCTAAACACAAAATTGTGGAAACTCTAAGCTTTGTTGAGATACTGAATATCCCTGAATTTCTGGATGAAGTAGTCAGGATAGTATTGAGTAGAGCACAAGGAGAATTCTTATGGTTGGATTCTGTCTGCAAAATAACCTGACAAGAAATTAGGGCAGTCACTGGTTTACCCTCCATCGACAAAAGACCTGATAAAACAAAGAAGATTCCAAACAACACAGTGATAAGCTTAACCAGAGAAACATCTGACAGTAGATCACTAAGAGTAAATGACATTAAGGATATAAATGTGAGATTTGTAAGTATGGTGCTAGGATACAAGACTACATATGCTAACAAGCTAAATTTAGTTTCTAGTTTGTATACACAGTGCTTATGAGATGGTAAAAAATAATGCAATGATTGATGTGTGTGAATGGTTGAAAGATGAGCTTATTGATAATTTGAAAAAGATCAAAGGTGACAAGAAAGGTACATTCTGTTTTGGAAACCTCTTGGTATGTTTAATGTTGTATTTCACTAAGGAGATTCCTGGTACAGGACCCAAAGACTTTGGTTATGATATACCGGTAGGAAAATAATTACAGGAAGCTTTTACCATCATGGGAACTACTAAAGACAACAACATAATAGATTACTTCAAAAAATTCCAAGCTAAGATGAGAACTAGAGAAAGGTTACCACAGAGTATGGTAGACAAATATGATAAGGAAATTTGTTTTGTTATCAAAAGAGATGAGACATGGATGGAAGCTATAATCCCTCAGACTATCTGGATCACTGAGATGGGTTATGAGGTAGATCTTAACATTCTGGAAACATACGCAAAAGCTTTACTGGATGCACCGAGAGAACCATCAGAAAAAGTTTTTGGTAGTGTTGAAACCATTGAGAGGAAAGTAAAAATATTGAAGCAAAGGAAGAAAAGAGACACTTACATAAGAAATGCTCCTAAGAAGGTAACTGAAATCAAGGAAAATGTCATGAAATTTATTCGTATATCGGCTAATGAGCTTGAAGGACTTCAACCGGCGGCACATATTTCATTGGTTGACACATCTTCTAGAACTAAGAGTGATAAGGCAACTGAGTTTAAAAGAGTTGAAAGGAGGAAGAGAAAACCTTCATTGGTACCCACTCCTTCACCTAAGAGAACAAGGACCTTGAGGAAGAAACAACAGGCAGTAAGAGAAATGGCCACAAAACTAACACCCAAGTAGAAATAGAAACCGGTTATTCCTTCATTTGATGATTTGTTGAATGAAATAACTGATGATGGAAATTTGGCTAATGTGCAGAAACTGTATAATACATTTAATGATTCTGATAGGGAAAGCATTGAGAACAATATTATTTTACACCTGGACATATATAAGAAAGTGCCGATTGAAGTTGTGGATGATTTACCTAATGAGCTTTATAGAAGATTGGAAGCAAAAAGGATAGCAGTGATGGAATTAGACAAGAAAATGAAAGTTGAAAAACTTCTAGATGTTCATCCCGTTAATTCAAAAGAGGAAATTGATAAATTAATTGCTAAGGCTAACAGATCCGTTTTTGCCAGTGGGCACCGACAAGTAAGCTTAATGGCAAGTAGAGTGAAAGAGATTACAGATGAGACTGCAGATAATTGGGATATATTTTTTGTAGAAGGAAAAACAAGAGGAAATGAATCGACCTAAGAAGACATTCAAAGTATATCAGAAGGACAAGGATAAGGGCAAAGGAAAGATTGGTGGAATTCCAAACATCAAAATTACTCGCAATATACCACCACCACCTTTGGTTACTGAACCGGTACATTCAGATGATCCATCGTTTATTAACACTGAAGGTGTCAAACATGACGATACAAATCCTGAATCTGAGATACTTTTTACCATGAATGTGGATACTCAGGAAGTAAATATTGTTGTGGATAAGGACAATTCAGAGGTTAAGATAGATAATGTTGACAATGGCAACATGGCTGAGAAATCGACAAAAAATGTTGAAGTTGAGATCCCAACTCAAGCAGGGCAATCGACAGGAACTGAGAAACCTATTGAAGGTACAAATACTGGCACAGGGCCACCGGAGATAGAGATACTAGAAGTTGAACTTTCAGGAAAACCAACTGAGGCAGAGGTACATACTGAATTAGAGAAATCGACAATCATTGAGACACCAAAACAATCTGATAAACCTTTGCAGGTTGAAATGCAAACTCAGACTGATCCACCGGAGGAAAATGTAAGTAAAATAGTTAAAAATTTTGGTAGCACATAGGTGGTAAAGGTAATTGGTCAGACAACTGGTACTTCAACAAGTGAATTCAGACCTACAAATGTTACTGAGGTACTTTTGGATTCAATAAAAAAGATAACTGACTGCAATGCATTGGCCTACAAGGCAATTGATAACACTTTACCAGTTCTAAAATTGATTGCATCGAATTGTAACACAGATTACATCAAGGATTCTATAGGAAAATTGGACACACTGTCAAAATTTATTGTTGATAATGTAATAACCATTAACAAGGTGAATGAGGACACATTCCGGGAGAAAGTGGAACAAGAAAAGAACAAATTCTTTGAGGACACCATAACGAAGTGCACAGAACACTTGGATACATTATTATCGACACTTAACTCTATAATTTTGGAGTACAAGGAGCTTTACAGGGAAACATGCAAACCCCACCTTTTCATAGAGGACTTAGAAAAGGAGATCAGTAGAGCACAAAAAGAAATTGATGACATAGCTAATAACATTATTGGTTCATCCAGACCTATATCAGTTATTGAGCAAGAAATAGTAGGTTTTGAGGAAAAAATAGAAAAACTTGAGAAAGAGAAGGCAAGGATTAAGTCTAATGCCCGGGAACTTAAAAATAAACTTCATCCTAAGTTTGACAATCTTATCTCTCTGAGAAATGAAATATCTAAGGCATTACTTCAAGGAGAATGATCATCGGAAGAACACATGCACTATCTCACCGGCACGATCCAATAGACTGAGACAAACTTGACCGACAGCAAAAGATTCATGCAGAGTCTAAATTTGGTTTTGGCAGATATCTTTCAGATTGTCACCAATCGGTTATAGACTTTGAGGTAAATTTTTGCACTTGTTTGACTATTTTTGAAAACCTTTGTCATTGATGTCAAAGGGGGAGTAGTGGAGAGAAAAATTCTTATTCAGAGGAGATCATTTGCTTGGGGGGAGAACATCTTTTTGGAAACTTTTTTGACTTCAGTTTTTGAAAATAGGTTTTGGATTTTTCTCATGAGTGTTGCCATCAATGCCAAAGGGGGAGATTGTTGGCATTCTACACTCTTATGAGAATAGTTGATGCTATCATTGATGGCAACCATTTGGCAACCAACTGGCATTCATCTCACAAGCCACCAACAGTTACTGGCACCGACATTGACTTCTACATACACCGACAGGCACTTCACCGACAATGGCAAGAATGCATACCGACACTCCAGCCGACAGGAAATAAATGTTTGTTTATTGTATTTTATTGTAATTATCTTTTGTAAAGATGACATGGTACATTGTAAAAGACTCATAAATGTATGAGATCTTGTAAGTCATTTTGTAATAAGGCACAAAGAGAAAAATATATGTATGTAAGAAATAAGGAAAAGGAAGGATGTTGTATGTGAATGCATAAGGCGAATTTTGTATAAGGTTTTGGTTATAGACTGAGCTTAAACTGGTACTGAACCTGGCATAGTTGATGCTTATTTGAAGCAGTACATTGTATTGGATTTCATAATCCACTTTTGTAGTCAGTGAGACTCTTATTGAGTAGTGAGTTCTAGGCAGTTGGCTTTCCTGCATGTGCAGGCCCCTCATTGTAAGTAATATTTATTCATTGGCCAGTGAGTGAATATTGTGGGTCACAAATCCCACCAGGGTTTTTCCCACATCGGGTTTCCTCATTAAATATCTTATGTTATGGTGTGTTCTCTATGCTGTCTCTATTAATCTTATTTGCTGCATTAATTCTTATTTACCAGTACACTGTTTTGGGAAGCAAAGTTCTTAATAAGTTTAAATATTCTACTAACCAGTCAGACACTGATTCACCTCCCCCCTCCTCTTAGTGTCTTTGGGACTGTCATTGATTCTAACATCAAACTCATGAATGAAGCTAGATAATACACCCTGTACAAAAAACCTATACATCGGGAGTGTCTAAATCACCGACTTGAGAAGAGTTAACCTCCCAATAGAAGAAATCCACCTTCTTGTCTAATGAGAAATACTCTTGCACAACTTATTCAAGGTATCCTACCAAAATCTGTTAGGGAAAGAGCCTACAACAATATGAATTCCAAGATACACAAAAGGAAGGGAACCAATCTGAAATCTAAGAATTCTTCCAATTATGATCTCAATAGACAGGGATTTTAAGAAAGAAAATTGACTACTTATGTTCATTAATCCTTTTACTCAAAGGTAGCCAAATATATATCTAAATATTTTTAAATATTAACTACTTCATTAACTCTAGCCAAACCCACGAAAGTTGTACCATCAACAAACTATAAGTGCAACTTTGATGGTTTCTCTAACAACAAGGTGGAAGCTACTAACAACAAGGCAGAAGCTTGGGCCATCTAGATGGGTCTTAAGAGACTATATATGATACCACTAAAATGAATGTAATTCTGGAAGAAGATTCCAAACTAATTATTAATTGCCTTAATAATGTCATCTCTCCTCCTTGGGAGATTAGAGAGATAATAGAAAAATATAAATGGCAGATTGGATTGTTTGAAAACATCAAAATACAACATATCTATAGAGAGGGCAATAGGTCGGCTGACCTCATTGCCAATCAAAATCTTTGTATGCTAGATGAGAAGGTCTTTAAGTTTGAGAATAGTTCTAGAGAGTTGAAGGAAATCCTTGTGCAAAAAAGAGAAATTATAAAAAAGAAAGCAGGATGTGGGAGTACTAACCTATTTGAATGAGTTTTCAAATTTTTTTTATTTCTGCGGTTTTTGTAATTTTGAATTGTCAGTTGGGCCCACACAGGTGGAGAACTTACAAGGTGATGAATCAACACCTTGATGACTATGGTCACGTCAATAGTTGGATGACCTACATGGATAATGTTCTAGAAAGGAACTTTTTTGATAAAAGCATAATGGTGACGGATGAGATCTATGCTTGGATTTGGGATGATAAAGTATTTATTATAAAGGCTGCAAAAAGGACTGATTTTTCACTTTGAAGAACATGAAAAGAAGTGATTTTTACATCGCCTTTATGGGAAATGATGATCTCAAGTGTCACACATGCGATAAATATCATTTGAGGGTTATCGGGAAAGACATTTTTAAGTTTTTCCTTTCCAAAAGAAGTAACAGTTCTCGATTTTGCTTCTTTCTGGTCAGTCACTTTCATAGAGTCTAGTATAGTTGTTCTTTTTATTTTGTCAAGATGGGGAGCCCTCTAAAATGCACTGAACTGAGTAACTATGTGGATTTGAGAGATCAAAAAGAACTATGGGAGCTCTTTCAAATGGCAGGTTCCACTCCTTTCTTCCTGGCCACGAGGGGCTACAATAAGGAGCTCTCGGCTAGGGTTTGCAATTCTTGACAGAATGTTGTAGTCACAATCAGAAGAATTACCTTTATTGTGTCATCTGAGTACATAGCGAAGGTGATCAGATTGCAGAATGAAGGAGAGAAAGTCAAGAAAAAGAGCATGGGAGACTACAAAAGCTTCATGAAGAAATTTTTTGAGAAAGGCAAAAACCTAGTTTCCTTCCAAAATGGGCATGATTGTTCAACCCTTCCTAAGCCTTTTCCTTTGGTCAGTAATCATGTCATGAAATATTTTACCTTAGAGGGTCATTATCCTACTGTCCATGGCTATCACTTCCCAATTTTGAACCACATGAGACACCATGTTAAGATCAATATATCATTCTTTCTATTTTTGTCCATCATTGCCTGTATTCAAAATGGGGTAAATCCACCTTTACATCAGGGTTTAATTTACATAATGTACAAATATGTCATTGATCATAATCACACTACAAGTTGTATTGCTTGAGCCTCTAGTAGTGAGGCTAGCTATAAGAAAACCACTAAAAATAATCCCAATTTAATATCTGTGAACCCTAAGGAGGCATCTAACCTCTTCATTCCTATTAAAAGCATTGTTAAAATCCCTATTGTGACCATGAAAAAAAAATTCCTTTGAGTTGGCCTTGTTGGATTTAACCCCAGACAAGAGGAAAATCGAAATGCTTAAAAACACCCCAAGGAAAGCTAGAGAGGTTTGGTAGTGAGTCAGCCGGAAGGAGCTTTACCATTGACCTAGACATTCAAAACTTAGAAGAGGAATATGTCAAAGGAATAGAACAAGAAAAAGTTGAGAGAAGCTCAGGGGAAAGAAGGTAAGCTAGGCTCCATGCCAAAGAGATGAAACAACCTACCAATACTGATGAAAATAGGACTATGATTAATTTGTATGAAATTCATTACATCGAACATGAGTTCTACTCTTATGATAACTTTGAGGATGAGGATGTCAATGTGGATGATGAAGAACAAACTAAAATACTTGATGAGAACATGGACAAAGAAGAGGAAATTGATGAAGAATATAACAAATTAGAAAGTGAACATGAGTATCCTTTCAAAGAACACAATAGCCATGTCACCTTTGAAGATATGGAAATGGTGCCCTGTTCACCTTTGAGGCTGCCCCGAGAGGCTAACAACACTATGGAGGAGCAATTGAACGATATGAAGGAGAAAATAGCAAGGCTGGAAAAGAATAATGATGAACAAAATGGTAAGATGAAACTTTTATGTGACACTTTTAATTGTCTCTGCAATATCATAAATGGGATAATGAAGAATACAGTCCTAGGAATGGTTTCTGGTAAAGGTAGACTAAAGAAAATCAGGAATAAGAAGGGTAAGAAGGGTATAAGAGAGATGACTGATGGGGACGAAGAAGATTAGTAGGAGGCATGGAAGCAGAATGCAGGCAGGCTCGACTGGGAATGGAATTTGATAAAGAAGAAGTAATGGTCTCTTTGTTTTTTTTATTTTGGTGCTTTTGTTATGTTTTTCTTCAGATGGTTACTTGGGGCCTACGTGCCCAATTTGATAGGCTTTATGTTAATCGATTATGCTAAGAATGGCTTGGTTATGGTTGATAAGAATAATGCTTTAAACAACATTAGTAGTATAGCTTATTGTTGGTGTAAATAAATATTCATTTTGGATATTATTACACTTTACTTAAGTTAACTTAGGATGATGCATCTCTTCGTAGTTTGGATTTGAGACACTTAGGGAAGTGTGCACATAGGGATAGAGCTTGTAGGAGAAATTCCACCTTTTGTGGTCTTATTTTGCTGTTACGCTCCACATTCGGTGGGTCATCCACCTCTTGTGGAATATTATATTATTTCTCCTACCTACCCCTAGTATTTATTACCTACCTTTGTTTCTCATTGAGCCACATGTAATAATTGTGTGCTCGTACATCTATATGGCCTTGCCTATATAAGTAGGCCTATATTCATTGTATTGGTTAATCCAGTTGATCATTTGCATATTGATGAGAATACAATTTGTTCTTGTCATTCTATTGTCTCTCCTTTTATGCTTTTCATTGTGCCCTTGATCTTGGCAAAATCCTACATGGTATCAGAGCCATTGGGGCTTCATTGATTGGTTTTTGGAGACATTGTGGAAGGCTTCTATTTTCAGATTTGGGGATCATCATTTTTCGGGGGCGTCATACATCTATTTGGACATCACCGTTGAATCCGAGAGGCCATTTCCATGAATTTCGACTATAAAGTCGACCTATTTTGGTGAGAAATTTTTTTTCCCCATTTTGACTATTATTGTACGGATTTCAAAAAATTTTAATTATTTTTTCAAAAAAAAAAAGAAAATTTTTGGAAAAAAGGGCGATCAAATTTTTTTTTGAAAATATTTGAAAAAAAAAAGGGTGAATTAAAAAAAAAAAAAAAGACGAATCAAAAAAAAAAATCAAAATTTTTTTTTTTGGTTGTTTTGGGGGTCCGCAGACCCCCCCGTACTTTGCAGTACCTTGCGTTGCAAGGCCGTACCTTTGTTGCAGGTGCTATCGGAGCCGCCGCCGCCGCCGCTGCGTACTTGCTCCCACCACCGCCTCGCTCCGCATGCCGCCTCGGCTTCCGGCCCTGCTCTCCGGCTCCATCAGCTCTCGCCTCCGACGACCTCGGCTCCCGACCCACCGCGACCGTCTACCCAGCCACCGCCGCCGACCAGGACCTCCGGCCACCACCCACTCACCACCGGCCGCTGCGCCTCCAACTCGCCATGCGAAGCCCAGTCAGCTGTCGGGACCCTGCCACGCAGCACAAACACAGTCCAACCGTACGCCACATCACCTGCCATGCGACACACATGTAGTCCAGTCGTACGCCACGTCACCCACCATGCAGAGATGATGCAGACTGCCACATCAGCCTGTCCGTTCGGTACAGACGCCCAGTCACCAGGGAGGTGAAGTTTGCGCGACGGTCATACGACCGTCAAATGTAAGACAGTAAATTGCTGACGTTAGTGCCACATCAGCAACTTTTAGAAATTTTTTGACCCCCTCTCCATTGAGCTTTTCAGTTTTGTAGTCCAACTTTGAAAGGCCATATCTTGCTCATTTTTGCTCCCTTTTTGGTGCAATTTTTTTTGAAATGGGCTAAAATTTCGTGATCTTCGCAGTGGTGTGGTTATTTTCTAATTTTGGTCCACAGTTTTTTTGGAATTTTTGGATTCTCTCAGCTGTACCTGTCCAATCCTCAATTCTGCAACTTCAAAGGCCTCGTTTGAGCTCATACGACCTCCTTTTCAGGTGCCGTTTTTTTGAAAGTGCATCGTTTTTCATCTACTATCATAATCTATGATCAGATTTTAGAGATTTTGAGTGAAAATTGTACTTTTATACATTGGTCTTATTTGGCCTATTAGGTGCTTGTAATGTGCTTGGATCTTAGTTTAGATCTCTTGCATTATCAGTTTGAGTCTCTTTTGGCCTTATTGAGGCAGTTGTAAAATTCTAATCAGAAGTCCACTTTGCCATCTTTTGCAAGTGGCCCGTTGTATACGCACTAATTATAAAGTGCCAAATCATCACTTTTGGGGGGGTTCTTTGATTGAGTGAATTTGGGGAGGTGTCTTGTGTGATTGTGCCTCTATTTGTGCTCTTTCATTTTTGTTGCAATGAGTCCTCATAAATTTCCACCTTTAACTCCACATAATTACGCATCATGGAAAATTAAATTATGGAGTAAATTAATGGAAAAAGGTCTCACGCATTACATAGATGGAACAATAGCAGCAACACCTGATCCTAAGGTTGATCTTAATGCTCGGCTAGAATGGCTTACAAAGAATTGCATGGCTCTTGGAACTTTGTGCAAGTATGTATCAGATGACCTCATTTTTCACATTGAGAAGTGTACAACAATCAAAGAGGCTTGGGATATGTTTCAGAAATTGTATGGTCAAGTTGATGAAATCAAAGGCTATAAAATTGACAATGAGCACACCAACTTGGATCCCAAGAGTTTTGATACAATCCAAGATTATGTCACCAAAGCAAATGAGCTAAGAGCAAAGCTTAAGGATTGTGGAATTGACAAAAAGGATGCTCAGTTGATATTCAACTTGTTGGACAAGCTTGCACCAGAATATGCAGCATTTGTGTCTAGCTTCCAAACTCATCGTTTGATAGTGGGGAGTTCCTATGTTATGCCTTCATTTGATGCTTTCACAGAAATGTTGATATTGGAACAATCTAAGTTGTTGAACATGGGGCTTGTCAAGTCTTGAAAGTCCAAGGCTTTGGTGGCTAATCAGGGGAATCAAGGAAGTCAAGGCAAAGATTCCAACAAGAAGAAGAAGCAATCCAAGTCTAAGCCACACTAGGAAAAAGGACAATCATCCTCTCCATCACAAGGTGATTTTTCATCCTCTTCCAAGAAGGGGACACCACCTAAGAAGGATAAACCAACTTGTGCATATTGCAAGAAGTATGGTCATGATGAGCATCGATGCCACACAAAGAAAGTTGATGAGTTAACTAATCTTCTTAAGAGAAACAACATTAACTTGCCATCCGCCTACACAAAGAAGGATTCATCTCCTTCCTCTTCCTCACATTCTAAGGGAAAAGGGCAAGCATTTGTGGCTACAACAGGTTCTTCACAACAATGGATACTTGACTCGGGTGCCTCATATCACATGGGTTCTACAAAGGAGCAGTTTTCTTCATTGAAGCCATCTAAGGTACCTCACATTTACATAGGTGATGATACACAAGTAGAGGTTGAAGGGAAAGGCTCAATTGACATGGATGATGGAACATTTGAGAATGTTCTCTATGTTCCTAGCTTGTCTACCAACCTTCTCTCTATCTACCAAATCACTCACTATGGGAATGGGAAAAAGGTTGAGTTTACACCAGATTCAATTGTGGTAAAGGAACTTGATGATGATGCCTTGGTAGCAGTGGGACAAGTCAATGACAAATCAAGGCTTTATTCATTCTCGCACTTTGTGCCAAGTTCACCTTCTAGGGCCTTGCTTACTCATTCAAATTCAGAAAGTAAGCTATGGCATGAGCGGTTTGGTCACCTCAACTACTGCTATCTTCAGCAGCTCAACACTAAAGACATGGTCACAGGTCTACCTCGTATCAGTTTTTCAAAGGGTGTATGTTCGGGTTGTTCCATGGGCAAGCATCTCGAAGAGAAGTTTGATAAGGGGAAAGCTTGGAGAGCTTTGGAAGTTCTTCAACTTGTTCACAATGATGTAGTAGGTCCATTTCCAGCACCTTCATTTAGTAAGGCCCGCTATGTCCTCACCTTCATTGATGACTACTCCTGCTTCACGTGGGTCTACTTTCTCATTCATAAGAGTGAAGTATTTGACAGATTTCAGGACTTCAAGACTTGTGTGGAGAAGCAATCAGGGAAAGTGGTCAAGATTCTTCGCACAGATAATGGAAGGGAATATGTGAACAAAAGATTTGAGGATTTTTGTACATTTGAGGGGATTGATCTTCAACATTCTGTTGCATACACTCCACAACAGAACAGGGTTGCAGAATGCAAGAATAGAACTCTCAAAGAAATGGCTAGCTGTATGATACATGCACGTTCTCTTGATCCTGCCTTTTGGGCAAAGGCTATCAGTTGTGCCACACACATCCAGAGTCGGGTTCCTCACAAAGCTTTGCAAGGTATTACTCCTTTTGAGGCTTGGGCTGGTAGCAAATCGATTGTGAGACATTTCAGAGTCTTTGGGTGTCCAGCATGGGCTCGCATACCTCTGCAGAAACACAAGGCATTGGAACCTCAGAGTTGGCCTTGCATATTTGTTGGATATCCTGAGGGTGTTAAGGCATACAGATTGATGGATCCTGAGACACATGAGGTGTTCATTGAGAGGAGTGTTCACTTTGAGGAAAGCTCTCCTAGCTTAGCCTCTCTACCTCCTCCACCTTCCTCCATTGTGGATAGTGATGTTAGTGATTCAGATGATGAGACTCCTTCAACTCTGACTCGCAGGGTTACACCTCCATCGGGTCCACTTGCAGTTGAGGAGCCTCGTTCTCCACCTCCACCTAGACCTCATTGGGCTCGACAGACACTTGATTTCGTGGGTTCTCTTGTTGGGGATCCTTCAGATACACGAAGAACTTGATCACAGCATCAGGATCTACCACATGCATTCATTGCTACCGCTTCCGATCCACAGACATTTAGGGAAGCATCAGGGGTTCCCGAGTGGGACCAAGCTATGGAGGATGAGTATAGTTCCTTGACAAGGAACAACACATGGGATTTAGTCCATCTCCCTAAGGGGAGAAAGATGGTTCGATGTAAGTGGATCTATCGGACCAAGTTTGCAGTGGATGGTAGTGTGGATAAGTATAAGGCTTGACTTGTTGCGAAAGGTTTCTCTCAGGTTGCAGGTGTTGACTATACTGAGACCTTTGCACCCGTAGCCAAGATGAACTCCATTTGTTTGACACTTGCTATTGCTGCAGCTCATGGTTGGGTTGTACATCAGATGGATGAGAAGAGTGCTTTTCTTCATGGTGATCTTGATGAGGAGATTTATATGGAGCAGCCACAGGGTTTCGTCCAGGATACTTCCTTGGTTTGTAGACTAAGGAAATCTCTCTATGGCCTTAAGCAGGCCCCCAGGGCTTGGTACGCCAAGATGGATTCCTTTCTTCTCTCCGCAGGGTTCACCAGGTGTCATTCTAATCTGAATGTCTACATTTTGCGACAGGATGACTCTCACTTGATACTTGTGCTCTATGTTGATGACTTGATCATTACAGGGAGTATTGCATCCATCATTAGCAGGGTCAAATCTGCTTTGCATGACAGATTTGCTATGACTGACTTGGGTCTTTTGCACTACTTTCTCGGGATAGAGATTTCATAGCCACCTTCCGGGATTACACTATCGCAGCCCAAGTATGCTCTTGATCTACTTGCACGCTTTCATATGGCTGATTGTAAGCCTGCCCCGACTCCCTTTCTTTCAGGAGTCAAGCTTGAGGCTTAGTGTTCTTCTCCACCAGTTGATGCCACTTTGTATCATCAACTTGTGGGTAGTCTCATCTACTTGACCCATACATGCCCTGATATTTCATTTGCAGTTGGCATGGTTTCCTGCTTCATGCAGGAACCACATGAGCTTCATTGGAAAGCTGCCAAATGCATCCTTCATTACATCTAGGGTACACATCACTATGGGATTCACTATGCAGCAGGCACAGGACTTCGCTTGGTTGGTTACACAGACTCCGATTGGGCTGGCGATCTTGATGATCGTAAGTCTACTTCTGGTTATAGTTTTCACCTTGGTTTGGGCCCCATTTGTTGGCAGAGCAAGAAGCAACATGCTATTGCTCTCTCTTTGACTGAGGCTGAGTATCAAGGTGTTGTTAACGCAGCGACTGAGACCATTTGGCTCTAGCAGATTCTCACAGAGTTTGGATTCACCACTCCATGGCCGACAGTTGTACATTGTGACAATCAGAGTGCTATTGCAATTTTGAAGAACCGGTCCAGCACCAGCGGACCAAACACATAGAGATTCATATGCACTATATCTGAGAGCTCATTCAGGAGTAGGTCATTGATTTACAGTATTGTCCTACAACGGAGCAGGTTGTTGACATATTCACCAAACCTTTCACCGAGAGTAAGTTCCAGCAGTTGCGAGCTCTCTTGGGGGTGAAAGATGTGTCATTAGGGGGGGTCAGCTTACTTCTCCTTCCTCTCTTATGGGGGGGACTTTTTCCTCTTTGAGGTTTTGTCCTTCTTCTTTGAGAGTCTTTTGTACATTCATCTCTCTTTTGTGGGGGAGTTTTTTCCCACTAGGTTTTCTCCCTTTCTCCATTTGTGAGAGATTGTATTGCATGGTTTTGCTTGCTTTTGCATTTTGTACATGGGTACCTATCATGGCCTAGTAGCCGGGACCCATCTTGCATTGTTGACTTGAGTCTTCACTCCCCTAAGTTGCACTGAAGGGGGGGGTGTTGGTGTAAATAAATATTCATTTTGGATATTATTACATTTTATTTAAGTTAACTTAGGATAATGCATCTCTTCGTAGTTTGGATTAGAGACACTTAGGGAAGTGTGCACATAGGGATAGAGCTTGTAGGAGAAATTCCACCTTTTGTGGTCTTATTTTGCTGTTACACTCCACATTCGGTGGGTCATCCACCTCTTGTGGAATATTATATTATTTCTCCTACCTACCCCTAGTATTTCTTACCTACCCTTGTTTCTCATTGAGCCACATGTCATAATTGTGTTCTCATACATCCATATGGCCTTGCCTATATAAGTAGGCCTATATTCATTGTATTGGTTAATCCAATTGATCATTTGCATATTGATGAGAATACAGTTTGTTCTTGTCATTCTATTGTCTCTCCTTTTATGCTTTTCATTGTGCCCTTGATCTTGGCAAAATCCTACACTTATGATAATAGTTACTATGATGCTTCACAATAGGTATGCTACTAGCATCTGTACAAATAGTTTCAGGGGTAGGAAAATTTTTGACCATTTTTTATTAGTATTGGTTTATTTATGCTAGTTGTTTCACAGTTGGTGTTTGGTTAATGTTGAAACTTTGTTTCTCTCTTTTCGGTCAGGGTCATCTCCTTGTTAATATAATAAAAAAATCTATAAGTGTGAATGAGGAGGCACTATGTCACCTCAATTCCATCCTTGTATCAAGAGATTTTATAAACCTTCTCAAACCTTCAACCATCAATGTGAAAAGATACGGGGGATGAGGATCACATTAGCATAGACCCTAAGAATCTCCAAAGGGCCTTGAAGGCTCACTATTGATGAGAACCAAGAATGAGGGGTATGTAACACAACTCATACATTTGATCCCATCACTTCCAAATATGAAGGCTAGACAAAAACCATAGTCAAGAAGGTCCAATTAACCTTATCATAAGATTTGACCATGTCAAGCTTTATAAACATAGCTTTAGCTTTGGAGGTATTCATGGAATGGATAACCTCCATTCCAATAACAATTTCGTCCAAAATCTATATGCTAGTTATAAAACCTCCTTGTTCCTCCAAAACAAGAAGATGAAGCCACAAATTAAGTCTCTCATTTTTTAGCTTAGTAACTATTTTGTAAACCACATTACATAGGGCTATAGGTTTAAATAGGTTTAGAGAATCTTCTCCATCTCTTTTTAGAATGAGGGTAAGGAAGGAGGCATTCATGAACTTCAACATTTGTTTTTTTCTCTAAGATTCCAAAACCATCTCTAGAAGATCCATCTTAACAATATCCTAGAATTCCTGATAGGACATGCAATAGAAAACTATCAAGACTAGGGGCCTTCCCCTTCTTCATTTGGAATACAATCACCTCTAATTAATCCAAGATGATAGGATTGATTAATGTCTCATTCATCTTATTAGAAATCAATGAAGGGATACACTCTAAAATGATGACTTCATTTTCCTCATCTAAAGGTTTTCTTTAGTAAACAAAGAAGAGTAATATTGAGTTATCTCTCCTGAAATCATCCTAAAAGAGGAGAGATAATTTTACCTAGATAACCTAAGAGAAGTTATGATATTACCCTACCTCGTGTCCTTAATTGAATTGTGAAAGAAAGCATAAGTTTTGTTCCTTTCCAATAGCCAATCATTATGAGAACTTTGTTTCTAGAAGATCTCTTTCCTTAATTGTCATTCCTTATGGACCTGAACAACTTCAAATTCACATCAAAAGGACTCTTCTATAAGAAATTGATCCTAAATATGCCAAGTGATCTCATCCAGGTAGTATTGGGTTGTGATCTTAGCCAAGAACACATTAATAAAACACTATCTGTTCCACCTTTTCAACATATATCTAAACAAATGGAGTTTCTTGGCAAGAGAAAAAATAGTTGTCCTAAAAATTGGTTTCCCCTTGGCACACCACTTAGCTATCAACTCTTGTAAAGAATGGTCAAGCAACCACATCAGTTGAAATTTGAAAGGAGGATTTTTGGAAGCTCAAAAGAAGGCATTTTAAAATTTTATTGGTCAATGGCTTGAACCCTTCCAGTCAATAATGCTTCAGCTAGTAGTCCAACTATTCCCATCTAATAGCTAGACAGTAAGAAGCTATACAACCTCTTAGAGATAGCTTTAGTTTTCCATCTCCTATTATTCGAAGTGAGCGTACCATTAGAAGGCTTTATATCCTTCAAATTAAAATGATCTGTCATCCTCAAGAGCTTAGAGGATTCTTCAAGACTAATAGCCCTACCTCTTCTCGTCCATATGTAACACAACATTAAAATCCCTTATAAGAATCCAAGGGAAGTTACAGATTACCAAATAGTAATTTATCTTGCTATGTTAAGGATTTAAGCTTAGGATTAAAGTTATGATTAAATTCTAATGTTTAATTAGGGTTAGGGTTAAAGTTAGATTAAGAGATAGAATCATAGTTTAATGCATCTCATTTTTTTTTCAAAAAAAGAAATAAATTGTCTACATATAATATTATAAATTTTTATTGAGGATGGCGATTCGCGGAGCTCTGGTGCCAGCTAGGGCCCGCGTGCCCTAGCTTGTTTTCCCTGATTTCTGTGCGTGCCGGTGACTGGGTTCTGCTCACGGGGGGGGTTTTCTGGGTTCGCAGGGGTCTGGATGGGGTTGGACAGGGGTTTAATCTCCTCTTTTCTGCGGCTGGGTGTTTTTTTGGCCGCCGTCTGGTGCGAGGGTCTGTTGGATGGGGGGCTCGAGGTCGTTTGGGCATTTGGGCCGACTGCCTTGCCTCTCTCCTTATTTTGTTTGGTACGTGGGCTCTTTTTTCCATGGAGAATCAGGGCCTTGCTTCTTCCCTTGATTTGGAGATGGTAGATCCATCCTCTTTGATGCATGCCAGTAACAAGGATCAGACTGAGTTTCCCCCTTCTGGGGAGGGTACCTCCTCGTCAAAAGGGTCTTTTCGAATTAAAAAAGTTAATGGATGTTTGGAAAGATCGGAAGATAGACCAGTTTTGGTTATTCAACCTGAGCAGGTTTTAGAAGATGTTGACTACTGGGGCAAGCATGCTCTTATATGCAAATTTTTGGGCCTTCGTCTCTCTCTTCCTGTGTTGGAGTCCTGGGCACGTCGGGTTTGGAACCCTGAAGGAGATATGGAGATTCTTTTAGCAGCTAATAACTACTTCCTGGTTATTTTTTCAAGCATAGCAAACAGGAATAGGGCTTTTGAGGGTGGCCCTTATTTCTTTAACCAAGTTGGGCTCTTCATCAAGCCTTGGCATATGGGCTTCAACTCTGCGGAAGAGATCCCATCGCGGGTGCCTGTGTGGGTTCGTTTGCCGAGGCTTCCGTTGGAATTTTGGAGGGAAGATATCCTCCACTCAATCTCTTTACTTCTTGGGAAACCTGTTGGATCGGCTTCACAGACTCAAGATCGTAAGGTAATCTCCTTTGCTCGCATTTGTGTTGAAGTTGATTTGAATAATCCACTACCAGACTCTATGGAAATTTGCATGGGTTCTTCCTCTTGGATTCAGCAGCTAGATTATGAAACCCTCCCATTTAGATGCAGAATTTGCCATGAATATGGTCACCTTCATCGCAGATGCCCCAGATTGAATTCTTCCCCCTTGCCTAGCTCTGAACCTCCTAGGTTGAACAAGGGGAAAGCCCCAGTGTCTGATGGGCCTATTGATAAGGAGGGATTTACCCCAGTTAAATCCCATAATAAAGGCAAAGGCAAGAAGAGACCTTGGATGGATAGACAGAATGATGGCACTTTTAATAGGTTTGAGGTTCTGGATAGCGTAGTCCAAGAAGATGGTATTCCAACTGAGCTTTCTTCTGGGGTTAAGGGTCAAGTAGAGAATCAAGAGGTGGTCGCAAGGAAGGAGGAGCCGATTCCATCGTCAGGGGTTCAACAGGTTTGTCAATCGGCTTTGGACTTGCTCTCTCATGTTCAGAATATTGGTGGCCTCCAGGAATCACAGATTACGGTGGGTAATGCTAGCTTGGCTCCTTGTCCGGAAGCTTTGAAGGCATCTGCGGATCCTGTGAAGGCTGCTAAGGCTCCTCCTGCCTTAGGCTTGCATCAAAAACATTTTAAAAAGGGGCCTCTAGATAAGCAGTCAAGGAGTGGAAGGAAGACTGATCAAGAGAAGGTCAAGATTATGGGGGATACTTTGGTTGAGTCTGGGTCTGTGAAACCCATTGATTCCCACTTCTCCCACCCCCCTAAATGATAGTCTTATCTTGGAATGTAAGGGGGTTGAACAACATCCCCAGACAAAAGGCTGTTCGCAGATTAATCGAGTCTTAGGTTCCGGATGTGGTATTCATTCAGGAAACCAAGCTTTCAGTGGATGGTTTGAATAATTGTGCTCTGCGTATCTGGCCCCAAGGCTACTGGCAGGGGGTGGGGGCGTTGGGTAGTTCTGGGGGGGTGGCTTGCTTTTGGAACCCGAGGAAAGTCTCCCCCTTATGGTGGGTCTGTAGTCAGTCTTCTATCTCTATGGTTGCCTCCATTTTCGAAACTGGCGAAAGATGTCTTTTCTCCAATATTTATGCTCCTACTGATCTTCTAGGTAAGACACACCTTTGGGATCATATCAATTTTGTCCGTTCTCTGGACCCGTTTCTCCCATGGATTTTGGCTGGTGACTTTAATGCTGTTATTAGTATGGATGAAAAATGAGGAGGGTTAGCCAGGCTTGATCCTTCCTCTCTTTTGCTCAGAGATAATATTGGTCTCCTTAACCTTGTTGACGTAAAGCCAATCAATGGAGTTTTTACTTGGAATAATAGGCGATGTGGTGATGAGGCTATCTCAGAACGGCTTGATAGATTTCTAGTTTCCTATTATTGGATGAGTAGCAGGTGGACTACCAGTTCTGATATCCTGGATTGGAGGGGATCTGATCACTGGCCCATCAAACTTTGTGTCTCCTATTATGGGGTCACCAAAAATCCGTCCTTCAAATTTCAATTGATGTGGTTACGGGATCACTCTCTTCAGGATCTGGTGCTGGATTGGTGGTACGAAGGGCTTCCTGCTCATGGGAGGGCCATGTACACTTTTTGCAAACGGCTCCAACAAGTGAAATATAGGCTTAAGAGGTGGAATAAACAACGTTTTGGGAATCTGCATGCTCAGAAACTTGCTGCTCAGTCCAAGCTGGATAGTGTCACTCGTCAGATTCGAGACCATGGGCTGTCCTCTGACCTTTTGTATGCTGAGTCCTTGGCCCTTAAGGACTTAGAAGAGTGGGAGCTTCGGGAGGAGATTTTCTGGAAGCAAAAATCTCGTATTGATTGGCTTCAGGAGGGGGACAGGAACACATCTTTCTTCCATAACTCAGTCAAGGCCCGTAGGCAGGGGAGCTCCTTTTCCATGCTTGTCTCGAGTGATGGGACCCAACTCTCGTCCTATGGTGAAATTTCGAGGGAAGCTGTCAACTATTTTTCTAATCTTTTTACTAGGGAGAATATTACTGCTAGAGCCGAGGAGAGGGCTATCTTGGATTCTATTCCTTGCTTGGTCTCAGATGAGATGAATGGGGCTCTTTTGGGTCCAATATTGATGCTTGAATTGGAGAAGGTTGTGTTTAGTATGAAAAAAGGCAAAGCTCCTGGCCCAGATGGATTTCTGATTGAGTTCTTCCAGGAATTTTGGGAAATAATAAAGTTTGATCTCCTTGAGGTGGTTCAGGAATCCCTTAGGAACAAACAAATGCTTAAGTCTCTGAATTCTACTTTTCTAGCTCTCATACCTAAGAAGGAGGGGGCTAATCAGATGGATCAATTCAGGCCTATTGCTTTATGCAATGTTGTCTAGAAGATCATCACCAAATTGATTGCTGAGAGACTCAAACCTCTCCTTGGTGCTTTGATTTCAGCTGAGCAGGGAGGCTATGTGGAAGGGAGACAAATCTTGGATGGTGTCGTGATTGCTACGGAGGTTATTCACTCTATGGCTTCCTCTAAGGAGAGGGCGATGTTCATTAAGCTTGACATGGCTAAAGCTTATGATCGGGTGAGCTGGGAGTTCCTTCAGAATATCCTCTTGGCCTTTGGATTTAAAGAGGAATGGGTAAGTTGGGTTCTCAGTTGTGTTACCTCATCCTCCTTCTCCATTCTCATTAATGGGGAATCTTCAGATTGGTTTAGTGCTTCTCGGGGACTTCGGCAAGGGGACCCTCTTTCCCCTTATCTTTTCATTATCATGGCGGAAGGTCTTGGTAGATTTATTAAATCTCAGGTGCGACAGGGTTGTATTCACGGTTGGAGCTGGAACAATGATCTCCCTCCCTATTCTCACCTTCAATTTGTGGATGATACTGCATTGATGGGCTTGGCTAGAGTTAGTGAGGCAGTGAATTTCAGGAGAACTTTAGACATCTACTTGAAAGCTGCTGGTCAGAGTATTAATGATGATAAATCTTCCATTTATTTCTTTAATACTCCTCGTCTCATTCAGTACAGGATTGCCAGGATTCTTAGATTCCAAATTGGATCTCTTCCCCTGATGTACCTAGGGATTCCTTTGGCTTTGGGACCCCAACAGAGAGGTTTTTGGCAGGGGATTTTGGATAAGTTCCGGAGTAAGGTTAGTCATTGGACTTACAGATGGCTCTCTTCTGCTGGTAGAGTGCTTCTCCTTAAAACTATGGTGCAGGCTCTCCCTATTTATAGGTGTTGTGTGCAGATTCCTCTTGCCTCCTTTATGAGGGAGTTTGATGCTCTTTCCCGGCAATTCCTTTGGTCGGGAAACCTTCTTTCTTTGAAGTGGAGTTTAGTCAAGTGGGAATCTATCTGTAGGCCAAAGCATGTTGGGGGCCTTGGCCTTAGGTCTGTGGCTCTTATGGTTTCGGCTTTGGCGGCTAAGCTGTACTGGAGATGGTGCAACAACTAGGATCAAGAGTGGGCCAAGATTCTTTCTTTCAAGTATGTTCCTGGGGTTGAGAGTCAGGAAGTGCCGCGGATTGCTCTGTTGGGCAAAGGTTCTTGCATATGGGATATTCTTAAGAAGGGAGCTCAGCTTGTTAGGAATGGTCTCTTCTGGATCTCTAATAATGGATCTGATGCTCTTTTTTGGTTGGACTCTTGGGATGGTCACCCTCCCATCCTATCTAGTTTCCCTCAGCTTCTGCCTCTTTGCCAAATGTTCTCTGATGCTGGGTGGATTAAGGTGGAGCATTTTAAAACTGTTAAGCGTATTGGTCATCTGGAGGTGTCTTGCTGGAAGGATCCGCAAGAGTGGCCTGTGGGTGGTTCTGAGGAGGATCGGGCAGCTTTGTGTAAGGTCTTGGAAGGCAGGCTATGCAGCTCTCTGAAGGAGAGGGACAAATTGGCTTGGAGTCCTAGCCCAAAAGGTAATTATACTGTTGCTCAAGGCTATGCTGTGCTTGATAGGAATTTACATGGTCCTGCTGAGGTGCCTTGGTGGAGAAAGGTCTGGAACAACTTTTCTTGGCCCAGGTGTAACTTCTTTTTATGGTTGGTTGCCCAGAGGAAATGTCTCACTTGGGAGAACTTTCGTAAAAGGGGGTTTCAGGGACCTTCCATTTGTGTTCTTTGTTTGAGTAGTGAAGAATGCTCTTCCCACTTGTTCTTCCATTGCCCCTACTCGTGTGAGATTTGGCACAGATGGTGGGAGGCTTGGCATCATGGTTGCATTCATGCTTCCTCCCTTATTGAGTTTTGGGAGAGTCTAGGCAGGCCTCCTGCGAAGACTCCTTTTCTTCAGGTGGCTTGGTTCATTGGGCCTAGTTTCATCCTTTGGAACCTTTGGCTGGAAAGAAACCGTAGAGTTTTTTATGATTCCAGATTGGATAGCGGTCAACTGTGGACAAAGATTATCAGTAGGCTTCAGGAGACTATTCATGCTAAATGTGATATGTCCATAAGCATTGATCCTGGGGATGTTGCGGTTGTGCGAGATCTGAGCTTGGGTGCTAATAGTAGGGGTTGCTCTGCTAATATTATGACCCATCGTGTCAAGAAACGGGTTTGTCGTGATGGGAGATGGGCACCTCCTCCTGATGGGGTCCTGAAGATTAATACGGATGGATCTTCTCAGGGGAATCTTGGGCATGCTGGTATTGGGGGTATTGGTAGAAGTAAAGATGGTGATGTTGTTTTTTGCTTCTCTGTCTACAAAGGGCTTTACTCTAATAACCTGATGGAGGCCCTGGCTATCAAAACTGCTGTTGAGCGGGGTTGCTCTCTTGGCTGGAGGAGGATTATCTGTGAGTCTGACTCTCAGATTGTTGTGGATATGTTGAACAACCAGAGGTTGGATGGTGTTAGTTAGCATTTAGCTTTGATGGTCAGACAGATTTTAAGTGTATGTAGCTCCTTGGAATCTGTCTCTTTCTGTCACATCCCTAGAGAATGGAATACCGTGGCTGACTGCTTGGCGAAGTGGGCCTCGGAGAATGGGGATGGTTGGGATATCAGTGGTAGGGGTGAGTTACCTTCTGATTATCGAGGGATTTTGGAGAGAGCTTTATTGGAAGACAGGACTATGTAGTGTTGTTGTTTGGTTTGTTGGTTGTTCTCCTTTTTACTGAGCCTTTGGCTTCTGCCTTGTATCTCGATTTGTATTGAATAAATTTTATCCCCTTCTTTTCAAAAAAAAAATATTATAAATTTTTATTATCATTATTGTTTTCAAGGGTAAAATTAATCATAAAGTAATTAGATATAAAAGAGCGAATCACAAACTCTAAATCCAATTGAATTAACTCCTAAATGAAAATGAAATAATACCAAACCAATTTAATATCAAATAATAATAAAATGAAACTCTCTCAATTGATCCAAATAGGTTTCCATTGCTTTTCTCCAAATTGTGTGATAGGTGTCTCTCAAGTGTTGCACTGATATTCCTACATATATGATTGACATAATTGTTTTGAAGATTGTGATTCTAGATTGAAATTGAGAAATAAGGTTGAATCTATAGATTTTTGGGTCAGATGGGGTGAGGTTTAGAACTAAAGTGTTGATTGATAGATAACTGATTTTGATTGATTAGTTAAGTGGATTGACTGATCTGTTAACTCATTTGATTGACTATTGTACTCAATTGATTAGATAGATGACTTAATTGATTAGCCAGTTGACTATATTTATTGAGGAGAATAATGAATTGATCGATTATTTAGAAAAGGTGATTGAGAGTGAAAAGGGGAAATTAGAGAGTTAACTGATTTGATCAATCAGCTAGGATTTTCAACATGTTCTATAGGAGATTGAATTGAAATTCACTTTCATTTTGATTTGAATTTAAATTTAGATTTTTGAATGATGAAATGCACATGAGATTTATTAAAATTCATTGAAATTTGGATTTGGTGAAATGTGAATTTGGAAAATTGGAATTAGATGGAATTAATTGAAATTCGAATCTGGAGAAACTAGAGGAATAAATTAAGTTTAAATAATTTAAATAAAATTATTTAATCATTGGAAATGGAATTAATCAAATAATAAAGATTATTTAACTAAGGAATAAACTATAATTAATTAAATAAATAATATTTAATTAATATTTAAAAAATGGGATTTATGATGAATTGATTAATTAAAAGATATAAATTGAAAGGTTGGTAATATAGAAAGTGATTCTTTGAATTAGTAAGAGGAATCAATTGACTTAATTAATTAATTAAATAATTACTTAATTAATAAGATGAATAATTAGCATATGATTAATGAGACATTTTTAGGTGTCTACAATTATCTTTTGTAAAAAAATTTACATTAAAAAAACATAATTTAAATTTAGATTTCATACTTCTTTTATTTTTAATAGGAAACTTATCTTGGATACAAATAGCTAATTTATTTACATTAGCATTCAATAACACTTTCATTTAAATAAAATTTAGTTTTCAATCAAAGATATATCTTTCCATACTTTACATATATTTTTTTAAAGATAGGCTTGCTAGTTTTAATAGAGGAGGCAATAATGCACCATTAAAAAGTGATTAATACGTAGTTGTATGGCCAATCAAACTTCTAAATTTTGTACCATAAATTTCATTTTGATTATGTGTAGTGTACAAGTTGCATATTTTTTAATATTATTTTAGAAGAAAAATGTTTAGATAGGTGTGATTCACACTACAGATAGTGGAAGAGGTGCTTGTGGAAACCAACCTAAGAGAATGCACAAAAAATAGTGTCTCAAGGTGTACATTTCTGACAATTATCCTAGGTTGTAGGTCACAGTTGGCGATTAGAGTTAGTTTTTCTGCATGTTTCTCTAAGGTGGATGATTGTGGGAGAGCTTAGTGTGTCAATTGGAGTGACATTTTATAGATCCTCTTGGCTAAAAAATCATTTTGTAGCTATGAGGCAGTTTCTCAGGTTAGTAGTGCACCCCCTTTATTCTCATCTTTATGTCCTAAAAGCAAGAGAACATGTATACTTGTAATTCACACCAAGCTAAATAAGGCAAAGGAGCTTTAATTTTGCATAGGATGTACTATTCTTGTTACCTCATAATTCTTGACATTGTTCATTTATCTTCATTTTTAGATAAACTTTACATGTCTCTTCATCTTATTTTTGGTCTCCTCAAACTTTAGTAGATGAAAACGTTCTTGTAAATTGAAATAGCTTAGAATTTTGGGGTAAATCTAATAACATATAAATTTGTAGAAAAAACTTCCACAACTTCAATGATCTAGTTTGTTTAGTTTTTATCAGACATCAACCCATTAATGAAAAATAGTCTTTAAAAAATAATCACATTTCTGAGTGAGTGCAAGCCACTTTAAACTTTACTAGGAACAATGATATGTATGTGCATTGCATGATATTGTTGATGTTCACTTTTTGCATTAATCGTAGAGTTTCCATGACTTGAGATGGTTGCCACATCCATGCTCTTGACTGCCAGAGCGAAATGCCATGATCGGATCCTTTATATATGTCATTCAATTTAAGTCTAGCAATACAAATCATTTATGTAAACTTATTGTGATTTTTAACACGTCTTTCAATTAATGTTTGCCAGTATAGATCATTTATGTAAATTTTGTATGAATATTGACATCTTTCAACTTACGTTTTGTAACATAGATTATATATGGGTATGTGGAGGATCATGGTGGGCCAAACAGGTCCTTAAGTGGCAATGAAAATCAGAAGAGTAGAGTTAGATAGTTCGATGTTAAAATTTGAATAAGTTACCAACTTTATTTCAAAACTATGTAAGAATGGAATTTATAGAAAATTAAATGTAGTTTCTAAGCTACTAGTTGTTTTCTCGAAAAAATAAAAATCTATTTGATGAAAATTTAAAATTTCAATGCAGTAGTACCAAAATTTAAAGAAAAAGATAAGATCAGGTACCACAATGAAATGATAATATTTTTTCATAAGAATTTAGATACAAGTAGAAGACTCAAGTTCAGATGTGACACTTTTTTTTTTTTGTAATAAATAACTAGTTATGATTTTCTTACTACAATTTTTAAAAATATAAAAAAATCGTATGTCTGACCACGATAAATTGGTCAAAAATTTATTAAATTCAATTCTTTTTTTTAATCCTATAATATACGAAGCATAGAATGTGACACGTGTTTCAGATTCAAAAAATTTGATACCATTTGAAAGTAATAGATATTTTTCAGTTAGCCTATTAATTAGTACTTTAGTCAGAATATCACCACTTTTTGGCCCCTCATGGTCTTGCACACACCCTTACGTAAATTTAGTGTTTTTTAACATGTCTTTCAAATTTAGTAAGAGAATATGGCATATGCATATTCTAGTAAATTTAACACTTTTCATGTCTTTCAATATAAGTTTGACAATTTATATCCTTTCGATAAACTTATATTTTTCTTGCATATCACATAGAGACACATCCCTTGGGAAAAACTTTGTCCCTAGGATATTTTGGGGATGCACAGATGGTTAGGAAATGTCTCAGATGTGGTGATCCCTAGGAAAAGTCCCTTACATAAGAAATAAACGGGGATGCTCAAGAAACACGAGGAAATGGGTAAGGTTTGGTTATCTCCCCTATGGCTCAACACTTAGAGAAATACAAAGTTAAATTAGTGTTAAAATTATTATTTTTTTAATTTTTTTTTTGCTTCAAGCAATTAGTTTGTTCATTTTTTGTTGTTGATTATTTGGTTAAATGGTTGAGTTCTTTTCATATGTTTATGGTAGTGTATCTAGGAATTTTGGAAAAACATCGAAGCATATATTTAGGAAACTACAAACCTAAGAAGATTATGAAATTGAATCCTAATACACAAGGCAAAAAACTAAAAGAAAAACACAAACCATCAAAATGTGTTTCCTTCACTGACCTTCATTGTCCTTTTTTCTACTTCAAATTTTATTTGTGGATCTCGCCTACAAGCACAAATGCAAGTGAAAAGCATGTGGATTATGAGATGAAAATAATAGCATAAGGTTGCTCAAAGCATGGTTAGGATTAATCAGAAAGAGAGGTCATTTTATCAAACAAAAGTCTTCAAATTTGATGAGAAATTGAAAAGGGAAACAAATTCAAATATTGGCATGATTATGACAATGATTGAATGAGAAATGGGATGACAAATTTCATGACTAGTTGCTATGTGAAGATATGAAAAATTGAAAGAAAATTATGCTCATGAATTATGACATAATTAGAAGGAAAAATAGCCATTTATCTCTAACAAATTAACCCCAAAATTTGCTTCACGATTGATGACAAAATGGAGAGAAAATAACTTCATTATTTATGACATAATTGAGCATAAAAAGTGGAGATAAATTAGAGGAGAAATTAGTTGGAAAAATTAGGTGGAAGAGGAAAATAGAAAATTAGGAAATTAGGTTGAATTAATTTATAAATTCTCATTTATTAATTAATTCACAAAAGGTAAATCCAATTAACCAATCAAGTAATAATTTAATTGTGACTCAAAAAAGGACACTTAGGGTAAATGAATAAATTTATTTAACCTGAAGGGAAGAAATGTTAATAGGATTAAATGAATTAATAATAAAACCCTAGGAGGATGGACTAGAAATGAAATTAGGTCTTGACAGAATTAAAGGATAATTGGTAAGGAAATTGATTATTATCAAAAAGAATAAATGACAAGGATCTGATATTGATATGACAAAGATCAATGATGAATAGATCAAAGATGACAAAAGGATTAAATTGATAGAGGATAATTATTAAAGGATCAATGACTCACTAATCCAAAAGTGATGAAAATTGATGATTGATTGAGATCGATGACAACTAGATCAAAGATTGATAAAAGGTCAATTTGATGAAGGTGGAGTTGATAAGGAGGTTAATAATTAACAATAGAACGAGATACAAAATGATTCTAATTGATTGAAAATTAATGAAAGATGATTTAAATCTAGGAAAAAATCCTAATTCAACACCACTTAGGATTGACAATGTCCAATTGACATGATAAGTTGATCATGATCAATGATTACAATTTAAAAATGATGGCCAGTGATTGCAGTTTTAAAATAATATGATAAAATCTAATTGAAATACAAGAGAATGGAACTGAATATAAAAGAACGTAGATGGACATAATATTGACAAATGATAAAGATCAAGTGTGCTTGACATAGAATAAATGCTAATAAGATGCAAAAAACCTAAATGAACGTCACATAGACATGTTAAATTATGACACCATAAGCGTTGACCATTTTTAGATGCCTACATTTTTCCCCTCTTTGAGACAATGTGATTAGTAGCATTGTTTCAAAGAACAATAAATAAATATTCCCCAAACAACAATAGAATATATGTATGCCCCCTCGAGGAATTGACCGAAAAAATCCAGAAGAGAGGCCAATTGATTGATAATGACGATGACAAGCCATTGGTTCAGATAGACTGAAAATAAGAGATGGAAAGCATAAGATACAAGCGTTACAAGGTGAAAAAGACTGTGACTAGGGCAACTTGGGAAGGGTGCATGTCCATCTACGCACTTTAAAAGGCTATAAAAGGATATGGGAAGGGTGAAAAGGACTCATTTTTACTCTCTAAATTAGAAAATTTTGATCTCTAGAGAAAAGGAGACTACAACAAGATGGTGAACATTCAGTGGACAAAGAGACATGATAGAGATTAGGAGGACAGAGGTAGCACATAATGATAGGGACATATTTTCTCATTATGATGTAGAGATCTTTTTGCTCATTATGTACTTAGCTTGCAGATCATACTTGGGACAAATAGTCTAATTTTGTATTCCAACACTTTTTGATATATATAATATCCAGCTATGTTATGATAAGCATTTTATTTATATATGATGTCATGTATGGATGCTTTATGTACATTTTATGATGCAATGATTGAAATATAGATTTATGTTTTATCATACTTTATGAGATGCAATGAATAATGATGTTATAAAAATGCTTTATTTTGGTCTCTTATGCAATGCAATAAATGATTATGATGTGCAACTGTACTAACCAATGAATGTAGAATGCAAATTGTTTTTGGTGTATCAGAGCACTAGATTGAATTGAATACAAGGATTGATGGAAGAAGTGTTAGTAAGAGGAAATTAGATGAAGAATAGTTAGTGGTGAAGGAAAATTTATTTCACAAATACACAAAATAGTAGGTGAGAACCTCTATTTAATATGGAAAAACGGATGCGGTGCACCATGGCTATTAAGGCCAAGGTGGTAATACAATACTTTTGCCTAAGACATACACTTCACAAAAAATGAATGAGTCAAAACATCCTAGGACATTAAGAGTGTCAAAGGTAGAGGTATGTGTGATCGCCACAATGTGGATGTGCCAACAGGGACACCCTAGACATACTTGCCCTAGAATCCTACGAAATACTCCACAAATAGAAAATAAAACTAAAAGGCCACGAGCCATCCTGACCACTCTAAATCACATAGTGACATCATTGAGTAGCATAAGAACACGGTCAAAGATAAATTAGTGAAAGATAAGATAAACTCAAACAAATCAAACAACCATTTTGATCTTGTTGTCAAAAGTGATAATGTTGTGATGAAAGGACAATCATGCTATCTGGTTTCAGGGAAGACAGTACCCCATCTAAGGTAGGACACAGTCTAGTTTTGAATGTACCACACCCTGTATAAGACCCATGATAATTTTGACAAAGGACTAATAATGTTGAAGTTATTGGATTGATATGACAATTTCAATCAGTTTGAATGCTTGGTTGATTGAAAAGTTCACCTGTCAATGAAAGATTCTATTAAGTGCAATGTTCTATTATATTATATGGTTATTGTCCATGTAGATGTTTGTCTATGTAAAAAAGGGATAGTTCATTAGTGAAAATGAAAAATGATTGTTTTTGAATTTTTTATGTTTTTCAATTTTTAGGGTTTTTGAAGTTTTTGACTTTTTTGTGGTTTTTTTTTTAAGGACATTTTTCAAATGTTTTTGGATTATTTCAGGATGTTTTATGAATGTTTTATTTTTTTATTTTAGGATATTTTTAAATTTTTTAGTTGTTGTTTCAGGACATTTTGAAAGTTTTTTTGGATTTTTTTTAGGACTTTATTTGATTTTTAGTTGATTTTTCTAGGGCTTTATTTGATTTTTATGATTTTTTATGAATTTGCGCCGAGTGTCTAGCAAGGAAAGGAATATGACCAATGTATAAGTAGGCTTGCTGAAATGTTGGTGGATAGAAGGAAGACATAGGCCATTTATTATGGATACAAAGAGGATTCGATTTCAAAGGCTATTGCGCGATAGTATAAGGGACTAGATATGACACTGTAAAGCAATGGCATGGTATGAGGAACATGTCAAGAGGGTTTTGAATCCATGTTTTTCATTTTATGTCCTTATGTCGAATCAACATCAAGCAAAAAAAGGGTATATGGATGGTGATAATATATGAATATGATAAGAAAGATAAAAAATGGATGGGAGATGCACTAAAGGTTGTGATAGGATAAGGATAATGATGAAAGGTTGCAATAAGCCCAGGAATATGGATGAAAGGTTATAATAAGGCAATGGACACAAACCCAAAGCTATAATAGACTAAAAGATACAAATAGGATACATGATGGACATGAAGATCATCATCATTGTCAAGGTAAAATGTAGAAAAGAGAATATGGACATGAGGGATGATAGGATAATGGAGGCTATGGCAGGGGTATGATAGGATAATAGGATATGATAAGATAATATGAAGGGTAACAGGATGTGACAAGATAATATAGATGAAACCGACCCCCAATTATGGTATGCAAGAAATTCATAGATTATGCATGCCTATTTACCAGGTTTTCATCATGGTACTTTCCAAAGGTGCCTCTTTGCTAGGTTTTCACTAGTGGACAAATTATTTCTTTACTATTTTTTTTCTTTCTTTTTCATTTTTTTCTACTTTTTTGTTTGAATTTTTGACTCATTAGAAGAAAATGGACACATGATAGGAGATGGAATTAGGAATCAAGCATCTTATTGTTTGGATTGTATCTTTGAAACTTGGACCATGACTATTAAAAGTATGCTCAAAGACGTTGATAGGATAATGACTTGGAAAATGACATGGGACTAAGGTAAGGATTTGTATGCAAAATATTGGATCAGATGGATGAAAGGATGGAAAGTATGCATTGGATAGTAGATATGGTACTGGAATAATTGGGCTTGAGAGGATCAAAATGTTGGGAAGATCAATATTGGCACACACCTTGAGGGGTGATCGACTGATGTAGGAAAACTAGATTTTATATATTGAGATTTTGATGGAGGAAAAGATAGGGATTTTGGGACATAAGGACCCAAAATGGATAAAGGATGTGATGGAGGAATAGATTTGAAATCTTTGTATGGAGGAATACCAATTTTGGATGGCAATCTGGTTTTTTCTTTAGATTGTTGGGCTTTGAGGAGCCTCTTGAGAATCCACATGGTTTTTGATTTTTCATTCTTTTGTGGTTCCTTAGAATGCTTTGCTTGAAAAAGGGATTTAGGAATCCATATAGATTTTAACTTTTATTTTTGAGCAATGGGCCTTTGTGGAATTTTGAATATTTATTTTTCTTTTTGGATAATATTTTTATTTGTTTTGACATGTTGATTAGACTAGACATGTTGATCCTTGAATACATGTGGATTGTTGGGCTTATGACTTTTATGTTTGGCATCCAAATTTCTCAGAGAGGGAAAGGAATGTACAAATGGATAGGAATCAAATGTAGGTTTGTTGGATGGATGAAAGGTACTCAAAGGCATGTTCCTTTACTGATCTTGAATAGGGGATGAAGGGATGCAGGGCTAGGTGTATGTTTAGATTTAGGTTTGGTAGGGATACCAATGTCTTGAGGAATCTCACTATGACCATTAATACCTTCTTTGATATGGAGGGGTTATTTCTCGTGAAGGTCTACCCCTTTTCCTTTAGAAATATTTTCACCCCTAGGATACTCTTTGCTTCGGGAAGAAGATGTGAGTCCATTATGAGGTGAAAATGACATGAAAAAAATGATGGAATCATGAAGTGGATAGGACTGGACCAAAGTGGAGGAACCGATTGTGTTTGTAGGGGATTCATGAATCTCTTGCACCAACATGTTAGATTCATAAGGGGGATCAGGATCACAAGGAGCAATGATAGGATCATTACGTATAATAGTAGGAATGATAGGTTCATCTTGAGGTATGGAATCTTGCCAGGGACATGAATTTGAAAGGTATTGGCCATTTGGTAGAATCGATTGTGTGTTGCATTTATGTTTTGTCATTGATGCCACAACTAGCTATTTGGATGCTTTACTGACACCCTTCTAGTCCCAGTAGGATGAGTGGTTTCTAGTTAACTTGGATTTGGCATGATCCGGTAGGCTCCAGTATAGTTTGGTCATGGAATTGGCTTGTTCATGATACTTATACTCATATTTGGTCAGTTGGTTTTGGTCTAGAGATTAGATGCTATCCTTCTTGCTCAGAAGATTGGTTTCTTGTTTCGGCGAGGGTTTCACCGACATAGCTTTTGATGGAGATCTTTGATGAATTACATAAGTGGTAATGGTGCATCTTCTGATAGAGTTTTAGGATACTGTTAGTGATCATGTTTGAGACCTAATGATTGGAGATCATAGTTGTGGCACATGGACCTATTCTTGGTCCCGTTTGATCTAGGTTATGGACCAACTTTAATGTAATATGTGGATAGGACCTATTGATGTATTTTCATGATGTCTTATGTGTTGATATTATTTGTTTGGTCTAAGGCCAACATGGTTTGTAATTATGTAATTGGTTTATTGTTTGGTGGCCAACCTGATTGTTTATGGTTGAGGGTTTCTATATATAGATGTAAGATCTCATTGTAGATCATCATGTTATTGTAAAAGGTTATGGTCAAGGAATTTAATTTGTGAATAATGTAATATCATTCAGGGAGAAGAGTTGGTCAATCATTGGAGATTGAATTGGGTTTATGTAAGAGAATTTATTCCTCCGGTATTGAGCTTTACCAGAACTATACTTAGGTATAGGAGATGCTATCTTTGTAGTTCAAGAGTTCTCCAGATTGTAATCAGGATTTATATGTAGTCAATGATGCTCCTTTTGTGATGAGGAATGCACTCTAGGCTGTTGGCCTTCCTGCAAGTGTAGGCCCCTCAATTGTAATTCACATACTTACTGTTGAAGTATTATTTGACTATGGGTAGGCTTCCCACCATGGTTTTTCCCTTTAATGGGTTTTCCAAGTACAAATCTTGGTGTTATGTGGATGGATTTTATTTTGTGATTATTATTTATGATTAATTGGATTAACTGTTGTTCCAGTATTAGAGATTAAATTGCTAATGGTTCCTATAATCTGTGACAACTGATTCACCCCTACTGTTGAAGTATTATTTGACTATGGGTAGGCTTCCCACCATGGTTTTTCCCTTTACTGGGTTTTCCACATACAAATCTTGGTGTTATGTGGATGGATTTTATTTTGTGATTATTGTTTATGCTTAATTGGATTAACTGTTGTTCCAGTATTAGAGATTAAATTGCTAATGGTTCCTGTAATCTGTGACAACTGATTCACCCCCTCCTCTCAATTGTCTTCCAATTATTTGAACTATCTAAGAATTGATATCAGAGCTTTGGTCCTCTCTGCAGAAAACTTAACTTCCTGAAGAAGATACTATGGCGACTAACGGTTCAAGTTCATCCAGTTTTTCTGTAGCTATCTTTTGAAGGGATATTTTGAGGCTTGATGGAACAAATCACATAGTATGGAAGATTCATATGGAGACTCATCTGAGATGTCTTGGTAAGAAGATTTGGGAGGTCACACAGAATGTTGTCCCACCCTATAATCCAGGATTTGGCAATCCTCCTCCGACAAACTTGGACAAGGAGCTTGAGAATGATTGTAGAGAAAGAGAAGCCCTCTTGTGTGCACTTTTTGATCAGGAAATAATGGGATTAACTGATAAATCATCTGGAAAGGTTATATGGGATGTTGGGGACTCTTAATGAAGGTGACCCTACAGTGAAGATTGCTAAACTTGATGGTTACTGGGTGAGATATGAAAACTTGAAGATGGAAGAAGATGAAAGGATTACTGCATTCATGGAAAGGGTAAATGAGATTGTTATGGGAATTCAATGTTGTGGTGGAACTCTGAGCGAAGATAAAATTATAAAGTCCTGAGAGCCTTACCACCGGCTTAAAAAATGAAGGCTACTATTATTAATGAGTTGAGAAAAATGGCTAATACATCTATCAAAAAAGATACTTTAGTTGGGAAACTATCTTCTTTTGAGCTTGAAGAATTTGTACCTTTTGGAGCTGCGAAGACTGAACCTTCTTTTCATGCATCTACATCTACAATGAGTAAGAAAGACTGGAAATATTTATATACAAAGGAGTTGGAATATATGAAGAGAGAAGATGATAATTTTGAGCAACTTGAAGCACTATTTGCTAGAAGAGTACCTAAAGGACCGGTAGGAAGTAAGTATGAGGAAAAATAGCTTTTAAATTTTTTGCATGTAATAGGATTGGTCATTTTGCATCTAGATGTCCTTAAAGGAATTCAAGATATGAAGAAAGAGTTAGAAGATCATTTAAGCCTAACCCTATATATCAGAACAAGTATAAATACAAGAAAAATAAAGATAAATCATGCTACATAGTGGATGAGGAAGGCATTACTGATTCCGATGATCAAGCGACAAAAGACTCTGCTAGTGGATCCGGTATTGGGAAGGAATGGGTATTTCTGACTATCAAAGAAGATGACCCGACACTGGAAAAGAATGTACTTGAAGAGAAGGAACTTGTTGCTAAAATTGAAGACAAGGAGGAATGGGTAATTGATAGTGTTTGTTCACATCATAAGATTGGAGATAAAGGGAAGTTTTTATCTTTGCAAGAATTTGATGGTGGTCTAGTTAGATTTGCAGATGACAGGGAATGTATGATTAGAAGAAAATGAACTATATCATTGGATGGTAAGAACAATACTAACAATTTTTATTATGTTGAAGGTTTGAGGCATAATATTTTGAGTGTAGGACAATCGGTAGACAAGGGATTTCAATTACAGTTCAAGGATGGACAATGCAGAATCATTAATAGATCTCGATTGGAAATTGCAACCGCTACATAGACAAAAGGTAATATATTTAATTTGAACTTCAGTGAGAAGACATGTTTGATTACATAGATTGATGAGAGTTGGCTATGGCATAAAAGACCATGTCATGTGAATTTTGATTGCATTGTGAAGATCAGTTCAACTAAGGCTGTTAGAGATATACCTAATATTATGAAGCCCTATAATCCGATATATAAAGAACCTCTTTTAGGAGTATACAAGATAAATAAAATGATGTTCTTAACCTTATTCATATTGATTTGTGTGGCCCTGATAGAGTTAAAAGTTTTCAAGGTGATATATATTTCATGCTAATAATTGATGATTATTCTAGATTGATGTGAGTTACTTTTTTTAGAGAAAAATATGAAGCATTTGAAATGCTTAAAATCTTTAAGGTTAATGTGGAAACTGAGACAAGATTGAAGATTAAATGTTTGAGATCAGATCAGGTGGCGAATTCACATCCAGAGAGTTTAATAACTTTTGTGACAAGTGTGGTATAAAAAGACAATTTTTGCTCCCCGAACACATCAACAGAATGGATTTGTGTAAAGAAAGAACAAAACTATCTTGGATGTTGCTAGATCAATGATGATGGAAGCTAGTCTACCTCATATCTACTAGAGAAAAGAAGTGAGCACAACAGTATATACATTCAACAAAGTACATATCAAAGGAGAAACCGGTAAGACACTTTATGAATTATGGTTTGGCAATACACCTATAGTTAAGTTTTTCAGAATTTTTGGTAGCAAATGTTATATGAGGGGAGATGATATTATTGGGAAATTTGATCCTAGATGTTAGAAAAAGCATATTTCTTGGTTATTCTAATGAAAGAAAAGTATATAGATGTTATAACAAGAGATTGCAGAGAATTGTGGAGAGTACTAATGTCAAAGTAGATGAGATGAACATAAATCAAGTCAGAGTTTGTGAGAAGGAACTGGTAGTGGAAATGATTATATCTGAACCGGTAACACCTTTACCAAAAAAGAGAGTTGAACCAGTTACTCCGACAACATCATAGAATTATACAATAACTCAAGAACAAGGAAGAGGAACATCAAGTCAGAAGACTCCTAGGTATGTGAGATTGAATCTTTCAAAAGATTAAATCATTGGGGATAAGAGCAATAGAGTAATGCCAAGAAGAAGAATACAGATGCTGATTAGGCTGGAGATGTTGATGATCGGAAAAACCATCAGGTTTCTCAATAAAGTTCTGCACAAAATTTTCTAAGAATTTGGACAAATAATTTGAGATGTCTATGATTGGTGAGATGGAATTTTTCTTAGGTTTGCACATTAGTCAGAATGACAAAGGTATTTTCATCTGTCAAACTAAATCTCCTAAGGAATTATTAAATAAATTTGGTATGGGAGATTCTAAACCGATAAGTACTCCTATGGTTACAAGTGAGAAATTGACAAGAAAAGATGTTTCTGTACCAATAAACCCTACAAGATACAAATCTATGATTGGAGGTTTGGTTTATTTAACTCAGACTAGGCCTGACATTATGAATGTTGTTTGTATTGTTTCAAGATTTCAGAGTGATCCTAGAGAAAATCATGAGATGGCGGTGAAAAGGATTTTCAGATACTTGCAAGGCACATCAGAATATGGCTTATGGTGCCCTAATAATGATAACTTTAATTTATGTGCATATACAGATGCTGATTGGGCTGGAGATGTTAATGATAAGAAAAGTACTCCCAGTGGATCTTTCTTTCTTGGAAATAAGTTGGTTTCATGGATCAGCAAGAAACAATCATGTAATTCTTTTATCTACTGTTGAAGCTGAGTATGTTGCTACTACTACTAACTGTACACAGGATTTATGGATGAAGTAAATGATGAAGGATATAAAAGTGAATTGCAATTCACCAGTAGTTATTCACTGTGATAACTTTGTTTCTATTGATATATCAAAGAATCTGGTATTTCATTCTAAAACAAAGCACATATCTATCAAGTAAAACTTTTTGATGGAGAAGATGGAAGCAAATGAAGTTAGACTGGTTTATGTGAACACTAAAGAGAAGATTGCAGATATTTTCACTAAACCTTTGTCCAAGGAATCATTTGAGTACCTGTAAAGCAGAAAAATTGAACCCTAGTTGTTCTCCCCTCCCCAACTCCAAGGAGAGAGAAGGGAGGTCACTAGGGTTGATTGTAATGCCCCGCCAGGAACCCTAAAGGATTGCAACACTACAAGGCAACTAAAGGGAGAAATAATTTTTTTTTTTTAAGATTAAGAGAATTAATCATAACTTGCACAAATAAAAACATAAGCGGAAGACTATCATTGACATCCTAAAGGGTTACCAACAAAGATTACTTCTAATGAAAACTACATCACAATATTAATCCAATTATCCATCTAAAATAGGGAAAGACAATTACGATTAAATAACTCAAATTTATAAATTGATCTCCAAAAGATAGATTTAAAGAATTACAACATATATACTTCCAATGATTCATTTACACATAAGATGAAAGATGATAGAAACAACATATATCCCATGAACTTAAATTACAACATTTCATAAATTACATGGCTCCCATAGAACAATAAGATACAAAGGTTACAAAGTTGCTGATACAATGACCACACGGGGCTCAATGGTACAATATTCAAGAACATGAGTTGCCACACGAAGCAAGAACCAAGATACACCGACGAAGCCAATCCTCGCAAGAAGGTAGGAGCAAAATATCCGATGGGAAGTGGCACTACCACCCAACCATGTGATCCAATAATGGAACCACCCCACCGTGCTAGGAGATAGCAGAAGACCCTCAAGCAAGCAAGATAAGTACAACAGTTCACATGACTCCGCAGTACACAAGTGACTCAACTCACAAAACACTAACAACCCTAAAGAGAGAGTGTCATCACATGGCTTAAGATGGTTACCCTAGGTAGGTCTCCATAGGTCCCGGCCCCCATCTTGGGTTATCTTGGTAACCCCTCCCGAACCCTTGGCTCCATTTAAGCATGATGCGGACCCTACCATCCTTTCGTGAGGACAAGGAGGTAGGTTTTCCATTCCAGGCCTTCCCAAACACCTTGAGCCTATACAAGCACTCAACCGTGTACGGGGTACATTATCTTAATTAAATTAATAACTACCCAACCCCTAATCAAATTATTAGGTTATCACTTAATAGCTGACTTTCGAGGGGTTATCCTGCCATCCACTTCGGGTGCGGCCCCCGCCCGAAAGCCACTCTCTCTACTAGGACACTAACTGGATAAGACTCTCTATGAGAACTCTATGATGGGGCTGACAACCATTAATAATCCAGACATAACATAGGTGAAGGACTCACAATCACAAACCTAGGGTTGACCATTAGGGACATAACACATGATGGCTCACATCCTCAAGGTTTAAACATCGACACCTGACCAAGGGTAACATCAACGACATAATGACAATCTTAACCATAATGCAATGACATTTAAACAACTAGACTGCAATTAATAAAACACAAGATCCTACACAAGCAATCTTTCTTTTAAGCAGTCAACAACATAAAATGCTCGCAATAAGGATTTCTGGAATTAAAGAACTCGCATCTATTTAACATAAAGAAATGATGAAGTCACATGTCTAATAAGGTTGAATTGGAACCACATTTACGATTCTAAACCCCCAACCAGTTGATGATGATAAAATTACAATTTATCCAATTCGACTATAACCAAGAAAACATTTAAATCAAATAAAACAGATATATGTATAGGCTAATATAAAATAATTCCAAAAATTAATAATCACTTCCATATCATTTATATATTTTCCAAAATACAACGAAAATAAATTTAATCACTAAATAAAAGAATTATTAATTAACCTTAATGTCTTATAACTATCAATTAACTTTAATATTATTATTTAATATTAAATAATAACAATATTATTATTACTGTTTAAATAACAATATATTATTATTTATTATTAAAAAAAAACTTTATTGATTATATTTTTTTTTTACAACCATCAATCATTATATTATTATTTTTTTAAACTAAAAAAAAAAATATAAAAAAAAAAACTAAAAACCTACCACGTGGGGCCCAAGGCTCCCACGGCAGCAGTGCTGCTATCCCCAAGTATGAGGAAGCAGCGCTTGCTGCATCCTCAGACTTGGGGAAGCAGCGCTGCTGTTAACCCCAAGCTGGGGAAACAGCGCCTGCTGCAGGGAGAGGGGGTGCGTGGGTTGGGTTGAGCCCAGCTCCCCGCCACCGCCCCCAATCCCAAACTAATTAATTTTTTTTTGTTTTAATAATTTTAAATACTATTTTTAATACAAACGTTTGAGACAAAAAAAAATATCAAACAGAGGTAAGAGATGAAATCTCTGTTAAAAACAAATAACAAATAACTTCTCCAGCCAATTCCTTTTTTTTTTTTAAACCAACATTCAACAAATAGATATATTAGAGAAGTCACTGGTAATAAAATTTTTACAAGGAAGAAAATTTCTGAGACAAAACAAAGGCAATAAAGATTTCCCCAAATCAGCCCAATTCATTCATAAAATTAAATTGAATGGGAATAAACTTGATCTCTAATCCCCAATTGGATTTCTTTGCTCCAACAAGAATGGACAAGAGAAATTTAACTCATAATTATTATTTTTAAACTGAAAATTACCAGGAAGAACTATTTTATAAATGCTTGGCAAAATTTTGCCAGCATAACACTACTAAAACCCAAAACAATAATTCCAACTACAAACAGCCAAAAGCCATCAATTTCTTGCACAAGCAAAAATGAAGAACATAAATTAAATTATGAAATTACTTGGAGAGAGTTTGAGTTTGAAATTTGGTAAAAAAATTGATGGAATTCTTCTTCAACAATCTCATGGCAAGCAAAGACTCAACACCCAAAACTCATAAACCAAGCTTTAAACAATAAATAGAGAATTGGAAGAAAGCATGGATTTTCAAAAATAGACAAGAAGGATTCAACCAACCTCTAGAGTTCCCAAGAAGAAGTTGTGTGCTTCAGCAGAATTCCAAGCTAATTCAAAACCCAAATCCTCCTTTCAAGAAATTTTTCCAGAATTTGCTTTTTTTTTTCTCCTCCAAACAAGCATATCCTCCCAAAATCTTCTCCAAGGTAAAATAGTAAAACAATGTTTTAACCTAATTTTCTAGGTTGAAATATTTTTCTATTTAAAAACATTAAAATAAAACAATTGACTTTTTCTTTTCTTTTTTTCATATTCCTCTAACATAAATGGAAATTCCCTTTTTTTTGGAAATTACTTTTTTCATAAAAGCAATTAAATCAACTTTTCAACTAACATGGAAAACAATAAGTTATCTTTATTTGTATTTATTGAAAGCAATTAACTTTATTTATTTTACTTCTTCCATTGGATTTAGACATGATCGCTTTTCCAAAATAAACAACTATAGCTTTAAATCTAATAAATTAATCAATTAAGCTTGGTTCAAGGCATAAAGGCATAATAATGAATAAATTGCTTATACCAACAAAGAATGACAACTAAAACTTAAATAAATAACCAAACCACTATGGCACGCAAATCGAGGAAAAGCAAAAAGACTCAAAATTCGAACCAAAGGGATGGACGACCGACTGACGACACTCACAAGAGTAGACTGAGGGTAAGGACTAGGGTCAACAGCTATCTCCTCCACTCCTGTCGGACATATAAGGAACGCTCAGACCTGTGAAGCCAGGTGGAGACGATACTCCGTACGTACCTGGTACTTGTACCTGCAATATCCTGCATCATCGAATCACACATGCATGCATATAAATATAGAATACATGGCATGCACACCGATGAAGGAGAATCACGACGTTCCCTGTCTCATCAAAATGAGTGAAGGAAAATCGTTCCCTTGCATCCAATACAATTGCAGACACGCAACATATATCTGACAAATCGCCTAGATAAAGTAAGATGTCAGTACAAAGCAATAATCCATGAAATACTAGAAATCACCAGTACTGAAATACTGAAAATAACTCATGCATCTAATATCCAGATAAACAGGAAATAATATCAAATACGTCTGCAAAATATCAAGCAATAAAGTGTCAACTAAATAGTAAACTGCAACATTAAATCAATCTAATAAGTCCGATCGAGAAGGGGTACTACATTCTCCCCCCCAAAACTAGGCTTACTCCTGGAAGCCTAAAACAGATAAGAATAGAGCTCTCTCATCTTCGCTGCATCCTCCCATGTCGCCGAGGTCTCATCATTTGGGTCCCATAGGACCCTTACCTAGTCAATGGTGCGACCCCTGAGGGTCAAATCCCGACGCTGAAGAATGCGCACGGGCTCCATGGAAAGCTGCCCGTCCTCGACCTGCAAAGCGTTCCAATCAAGAACATGAGTCACATCGGGGTGATAAGGTCGAAGAACTAAAACATGAAAGACATCGTGGATGCGGGATAGACTCTGTGGCAAGGCAAGATGGTAGGCAACAGGTCCTATCCTCTCAAGGATCTCAAACGGGCCAACAAAACGAGGCGCCAACTTAGAACCCTTTCCATAATGGATCAGACTCTTTCGCGGATGCACTCTCAAGAAAACACGGTCGCCAATAGAAAACTGACGATCTACCCTGTGAGCATCTGCATACTTCTTCTACCTATCCTGTGCAGCAACCAAATGCTCACGAATCCACTCTACCAGCTACTCCATCTCTCGAAGAGTATCCAGGCCTATAAGCACCCTGTCCTCTAATCGATCCCAACTCAACAGAGTACGGCAAGGATGACCATACAATGCCTGAAAGGGGGACATACCTATGGAGCTATGAAATCCATTGTTATAAGAAAACTCCACTAGATAAATATAATCCTCCCAACGTGACTGTTGATCCATAACATACATGCGAAGCATGTCCTCTAAAACCTGATTCACATGCTCAGTCTGACCATTTGTCTCTGGGTGATAAGCTGAACTGAAGTTCAACTGAGTTCCCAAAGCATGCTGGAGTGAGGTCCACAATGCTGAGGTAGAGACTGGATCTCTATCAGAGATTATCCGCCTCGGAATCCCATGCAATCTCACCACATCTTCCAAGAAGACACGAGCCATCACTGCTATTTTATAGGAAGCTCAGATGGGAACAAAATGAGAAACCTTCGTCAACCTGTCAACAATGACCATGATGGCATCATGACGACGTGAAGAAACAGGCAACCCAACAATGAAATCCATGGAAATGATGTCCCATTTCCAATCCGGTACTAAATTAGGCTGTAAAAGCCCTGCCGGGTGCTGATGCTCTGCCTTCACTCGCTGACATTCCAAACACTTCGACACAAAATCGGCAATGTCACGTTTCATGCCAGCCCAATGATAAATCTGTCTAAGATCTGCATGCATCTTCTTGACACCTAGATGTGCCGAATAAGGTGCACGATGGGCCTCAGTCATGATCAAAGTGCGAAGGCCCTCCAAAGGAGGTACGTAGATCCGGCCAAGATGACATAGAAGGCCATCCGCCTCAAGACTAAACCCAAAAAATCTACCCTCTAAAGGCCTCCCGGACTCCAACATGGCTCTAACATCCTAATACCAAGAGTCCTGAGGAAGAACTCCAAGAATTCTCTGCCTCAAGTCCACTCCAAGGGACAATGCTGAAACTTCATGCCGCCTATGACTCAAAGCATCAGCCACTACATTCTCCTTCCCCTGAATATATCGAACCTCAAAATCATACTCGCAAAGGAATTCCATCCACCTTCGCTGTCGAGCATTCAAGTTCGGCTGCGTGAAGATATACTGCAAACTGCGGTGATCACTATGCAGCTCAAACCGACGCCCTAACAGAAAGTGACGCCACCTAACCAACGCATGCACTACAACTGCCAACTCCAAATCATGAACTGGATAGTTCAACTCGTGGTCCTTGAGTTTGCGAGACTCATAGGCAACCACACGTCCATCCTGCATAAGCACCGCACCTATACCTTCTAAAGAGGCATCTATGCATACCATGAACTCTCTGGATGGATCAGGGACTGCCAAAATCGGAGCACTGACAAGGAGTTCCTTCAAGGTACGAAATGCTGACTCACACTACTCTGACCAAACAAACTTCTTCCCTTTCCTCTGAAGAGAAGTAATCGGGTGACCTATTCGGGAAAAATCCTTAACAAAGCGATGGTAATATCTGGCCAAACCCATAAAGCTCCGAACCTCTGAAACATTGGTCGGCGCTGGCCAATCCACTATGGCTTGGATCTTTGAAGGATCCACAGATACACCCTCTGCTGAAACCACATGACCAAGATAGTTCACCTCAGGTTGGAAGAAATCACACTTCGCCAAATTGGCATAAAGCTGATTCTCCCTCAAGCATTGCAAAACTTGTCGCAGGTGACCCTCATGCTCTTCCATAGATCTAGAATAAATCAATATATCATCCAAGAACACAAGAACAAAATGATCCAGGTATGCACGAAAAACCCCATTCATGAGGCACATGAAAACTGAAGGCACGTTTGTCAACCCAAATGGCACTACTGTGAACTCATAGTGACCATAATGAGTACGAAACCCTATCTTATGAATGTCTGCATCATGAATGCGCAACTGATGGTACCCAGATTCCAGATCAATCTTAGAGAACACCTTGGCTCCCTTCACCTGATCAAAAAGATCATCAATATGAGGCAATGGATATCGATTCCGGATGGTTACCTTATTCAGCTGTCGGTAATCAATGCATAACCGAAGAGAACCATCTTTCTTCTTTACAAAGATAACAGGTGCACCCCAAGGAGAGACACTAGGACGAATGAATCCTTTGGTCAACAATTCCTCCATCTGCAACTTCAACTCACTCAACTCCTGAGTAGTCATCTGATATGGAGCTCTCGAAATAGGTTCTGCACTAGGAACCAAGTCAATGCGAAAGTCTATGTCTCACTTCGGAGGCATACCGGGAATCTCCAACGGAAACACATCAGCAAACTCTCGAAGAATAGGGTGACCATCAAGAGCGATTTCTCAACTCTCTCCCTCATCCATATCCTCAAGAGTTACTGCAAAAAGTTGACATCCTCTACGCATACACCGCTTAAGTTGCATAGTGGAAATCATACGTAAGGATATCGATCTCTGAACTCCAACGATCCCCACTTTCCTGCCATGGTCATCTAAACACTCTACTGTCTTCTGATGATAGTCCACATGAGCACTGTGAGATGCTAACCAATCCATCCCCAACACTACTCCATAGGATCCCAAAGGAATGACTCGAAGGTCAACAGAAGTTACAAAGGGACCTAGATCCAACTCACAACAAGGAACAAAGGCATCTACAAACACGCGCAACCCGGTAGCCAACTCTACTTGCCACCTATCTGCCTGCTTAGCAGACGCGAGTTCACACCGCTCCACAATGGATGAAGAAATAAAAGAATTCGATGCACCGGAATCAAAAAGCACTGAGATAGGGATACCACACAACACACCTGCGGCCTCAATAACTGTCCCCTGATGCTCAGCCTGGCGGTCATCAACCGCTGCAAACACTCTGTGGGATCTACCAGCATCCCCTACTGTAGGCTCTGATGCAGCTGGCCTCTGACTCCCCGTCTGGTGGGAATGCTGAGGACACTGCGCGGCTATATGACCATAGTTCCCACAAGAGTAGCAAGCTCCTCTACCTGGTCCTCTACCTCCAGTCGGCCCACTGGATTGTTGAAAACTTCCCGTGCTAGGGGCCTGAGGTGCACTCTGAGAAGACTGTCCTGGAAAACCCTGTTTGCTCCTCCGCCAGTTCCTGTTCCTCTTATGATGAGGGTTGCCACCTTGCTGGCCCTGAGACTAATTCGGTTTCTGCTGCTGCGGTTGCTGTTGCAGCTGCTGCTGCTGTCCACCCTTAGCGGGTGCCTGAGGAGTTCTGAATGGTGCCGCTGACTGGGACTGATTCCCATGAGCTCTGTTCCCACTAAAAGGAACACTCCCTATCTGAACTCCTGACTGTCCACCATGCGCACGAATGAGGTTCTGCTCAACCAATCTGGCTTTCGCCACTGCTACCTCCACTGAAACTGGCTCAAAAACTCTAACCCCTCCACTAATGCGGTCATTAAGACCTCTCAGGAAATGTTGTACGAGCATAGCCTCATCATTGCCAATCCCAACATACTATTTCAGCTCATAGAATCTATGCTCGAACTGGTCAACTGACATACCAAACTACCGCAATGCATAGAACTCATCTGCCCGAGTCTGTCTCCACTGCGGTGAGAGAAACCGTGCTCTGAATCTCTCTAAGAAAATCTCCCAAGAGACAGTATTGATACTTAGACCAATTTTCTCCTCCTCTAACTTCCACCATATTGAAGCAAAATCATTGAGGCACATGATCACACATCTCGCTCGGGTGTTGCTACTATATGGGAACATAGCGAAACACCTATCCAAACTAATCAACCAAGTCTCTACCTCGAGACCTATGCCTCAACCATCGAAGAAGGGTGGGTTGGTCCTCAAAAGATCCTTGATGTGACTCGAGGGAGCTGAATCATGGCCAACTGGAACCTCTCTCCTCCTAGGAGACCTCTCTCTCTCTCTCCTCTGAAACATGCTGATGCGACTCCCCAACCTGAGCATGGATGGGCTACTCCCCTTCAGGCCTGGGGCCTAGCCTAGCTAGAACCTCCTGAAACATCTGCCTCAGCTCTTCCCTTTCGGGAACCTGCTCTTCTACATGCGGTAATTCCTGATGCATTTACTGATCTTGCTCCACACTCACATGAGCGGGTGGTGGTGAAGGACTATGGCGGTCTGAACCTCGACCCTATCCCTCACCTCTACCTCTATTGCGGCCACCAACACGGCCAACTCCCTTAGCTTTCCTGACCATGATCAAAACTACAAAAGAGAAAACGGTTCAGATCAATGACAAGGATAAAGCAAGGGAAATGCAAACACTAAGATCTACACACAAGGTCAAACTGAATGGGCTCACTACAATCCCAGAGTACCCAATGTTGAAACATGGGCTCTGATACCAAATGTAATGCCCCGCTAGGAACCCTAAAGGATTGCAACACTACAAGGCAACTAAAGGGAGAAATCATTTTTTTTTTTAAGATTAAGAGAATTAATCATAACTTGCACAAATAAAAACATAAGCGGAAGACTATCATTGACATCCTAAAGGGTTACCAACGAAGATTACTTCTAATGAAAACTACATCACAATATTAATCCAATTATCCATCTAAAATAGGGAAAGACAATTACGATTAAATAACTCAAATTTATAAATTGATCTCCAAAAGATAGATTTAAAGAATTACAACATATATACTTCCAATGATTCATTTATACATAAGATGAAAGATGATAGAAACAACATATATCCCATGAACTTAAATTACAACATTTCATAAATTACATGGCTCCCATAGAACAATAAGATACAAAGGTTACAAAGTTGCTGATACAATGACCACACGGGGTCAATGGTACAATATTCAAGAACATGAGTTGCCACACGAAGCAAGAACCAAGATACACCAGCGAAGCCAATCCTCGCAAGAAGGTAGGAGCAAAATATCCGATGGGAAGTGGCACTACCACCCGACCATGTGATCCCATAATGGAACCACCCCACTGTGCTAGGAGATAGCAGAAGACCCTCAAGCAAGCAAGATAAGTACAACAGTTCACATGACTGCGCAGTACACAAGTGACTCAACTCACAAAACACTAGCGACCCTAAAAAGAGAGTGTCATCACATGGCTTAAGATGGTTACCCTAGGTAGGTCTCCATAGGTCCCGGCCCCCATCTTGGGTTATCCTGGAAACCTCTCACGAAGCCTCGGCTCCATCTAAGCATGATGTGGACCCTACCATCCTTTCATGAGGACAAGGTGGTAGGTTTGCCATTCCAGGCCTTCCCAAACACCTTGAGCCTATACAAGCACTCAACCGTGTACGGGGTACATTATCTTAATTAAATTAATAACTACCCAACCCCTAATCAAATTATTAGGTTATCACTTAATAGCTGACTTTCGAGGGGTTATCCTACCATCCACTTCGGGTGCGGCCCCCGTCCAAAAGCCACTCTCTCTACTAGGACACTAACTGGATAAGACTCTCTATGAGAACTCTATGATGGGGCTGACAACCATTAATAATCCAGACATAACACAGGTGAAGGACTCACAATCACAAACCCAAGGTTGACCATTAGGGACATAACACATGATGGCTCACTTCCTCAAGGTTTAAACATCGACACCTGACCAAGGGTAACATCAACGACATAATGACAATCTTAACCATAATGCAACGACATTTAAACAACTAGACTGCAATTAATAAAACACAAGATCCTACACAAGCAATCTTTCTTTTAAGCAGTCAACAACATAAAATGCTCGCAATAAGGATTTCTGAAATTAAAGAACTCGCATCTATTTAACATAAAGAAATGATGAAGTCACATGTCTAATAAGGTTGAATTGGAACCACATTTATGATTCTAAACCCCCAACCAGTTGATGATGATAAAATTACAATTTATCCAATTCGACTATAACCAAGAAAACATTTAAATCAAATAAAACATATATATGTATAGGCTAATATAAAATAATTCCAAAAACTAATAATCACTTCCATATCATTTATATATTTTCCAAAATACAATGAAAATAAATTTAATCACTAAATAAAAGAATTATTAATTAACCTTAATGTCTTATAACTATCAATTAACTTTAATATTATTATTTAATATTAAATAATAACAATATTATTATTACTATTTAAATAACAATATATTATTATTTATTATTAAAAAAAAACTTTATTGATTATATTTTTTTTTACAACCATCAATCATTATATTATTTTTTTTTTTAAACTAAAAAAAAAATATAAAAAAAAAAACTAAAAACCTACCACGTGGGGCCCAAGGCTCCCACGGAAGCAGTGCTGCTATCCCCAAGTATGAGGAAGCAGTGCTTGCTGCATCCTCAGACTTGGGGAAGCAGCCCTGCTGTTAACCCCAAGCTGGGGAAACAGCGCCTACTGTAGGGAGAGGGGGTGCGTGGGCTGGGTTGAGCCGAGCTCCCCGCCACCGCCCCCAATCCCAAACTAATTAATTTTTTTTTGTTTTAATAATTTTAAATACTGTTTTTAATACAAACATTTGAGACAAAAAAAAATATCAAACAGAGGTAAGAGATGAAATCTCTGTTAAAAACAAATAACAAATAACTTCCCCAGCCAATTCCTTTTTTTTTTTTTAAACCAACATTCAACAAATAGATATATTAGAGAAGTCACTGGTAATAAAATTTTTACAAGCAAGAAAACTTCTGAGACAAAACAAAGGCAATAAAGATTTCCCCAAATCAGCCCAATTCATTCATAAAATTAAATTGAATGGGAATAAACTTGATCTCTAATCCCCAATTGAATTTCTTTGCTCCAACAAGAATGGACAAGAGAAATTTAACTCATAATTATTATTTTTAAACTGAAAATTACCAGGAAGAACTATTTTATAAATGCTTGGCAAAATTTTGCCAGCATAACACTACTAAAACCCAAAACAATAATTCCAACTACAAACAGCCAAAAGCCATGAATTTCTTGCACAAGTAAAAATGAAGAACATAAATTAAATTATGAAATTACTTGGAGAGAGTTTGAGTTTGAAATTTGGTAACAAAATTGATGGAATTCTTCTTCAACAATCTCATGGCAAGCAAAGACTCAACACCCAAAACTCATAAACCAAGCTTTAAACAATAAACAGAGAATTGGAAGAAAGCATGGATTTTCAAAAATAGACAAGAAGGATTCAACCAACCTCTAGAGTTCCCAAGAAGAAGTTGTGTGCTTCAGCAGAATTCCAAGCTAATTCAAAACCCAAATCCTCCTTTCAAGAAATTTTTCTAGAATTTTTTTTTTTTTTTCTCCTCCAAACAAGCATATCCTCCCAAAATCTTCTCCAAGGTAAAATAGTAAAACGATGTTTTAACCTAATTTTCTAGGTTGAAATATTTTTCTATTTAAAAACATTAAAATAAAACAATTGACTTTTTCTTTTCTTTTTTTCATATTCCTCTAACATAAATGGAAATTCCCTTTTTTTTGAAAATTACTTTTCTCATAAAAGCAATTAAATCAACTTTTCAACTAAGATGGAAAACAATAAGTTAGCTTTATTTGTATTTATTGAAAGCAATTAACTTTATTTATTTTACTTCTTCCATTAGATTTAGACATGATTGCTTTTCCAAAATAAACAACTATAGCTTTAAATCTAATAAATTAATCAATTAAGCTTGGTTCAAGGCATAAAGGCATAATAATGAATAAATTGCTTATACCAACAAAGAAGGACAACTAAAACTTAAATAAATAACTGAACCACTATGGCATGCAAATCGAGGAAAAGAAAAAAGACTCAAAATTCGAACCAAAGGGATGGACGACCGAGTGACGACACTCACAAGAGTAGACTGAGGGTAAGGACTAGGGTCAACAGCTATCTCCTCCACTCCCGTCGGACATATAAGGCACGCTCAGACCTGTGAAGCCAGGTGGAGACGATACCCCGTACCTACCCGGTACTTGTACCTGCAATATCCTGCATTATCGAATCACACATGCATGCATATAAATATAGAATACATGGCACGCACATCGATGAAAGAGAATCGCGACGTTCCCTGTCTCATCGAAATGAGTGAAGGAAAATCGTCCCCTTCAATGGTTGAATCCTTGTCTTGAATGCAACACTTAGCCTTGAATGGAGACTTAGAATGCTCAATTGCTTGAAGGAATGCTTGAATGCTTGAATGTTTGAATGACGCTTTTGCCTTTTTGTTCTTGCTTATTTCCTCTTTTTGACCTCCTCAAATGGGAGAGGAAATGTAGTTTATATACTTGTCAATTAGGGCTGATAGACTAATTTTTTCGACCTTAGGCCGACCTGGGAAGATTATTTTCCAATTTGCAAACATAAAGACCCGAGACCCAAAAGAAACTGGGCCCAAAAATAGGGCCAGGGACCAGGGCGCTGGGCGCCATGGTCCTGGGGTCCAGGGCGCTGGGCGCCCTAGTTCTGAAGGACCAGGGCGCTGGGCGCCATGGTCCCACCTCCAGGGACAGCAGGGTGCAAGGAGGATCAGGCCAAGGTGCTGAAAAATGCAGGTTTTGATGTCATGAACAAGTTTCGGGGTCTCCATTTAGGTTTTGTGTTGCATCACCATCGTGAAGACCCAAATGCAGTCGAAATTGCAAGTGTCACAATTTTAGGACGCTACAGTACCTAAGAGATAGATTGGGAGTTTTTGCCACTCTGATAGAGACTTGATTGATACGGTTTGGCATCAGTATGACATGCACTATCAGAGATACTATTCATTCTAATACTGATGTGGGATGCTACTACTCAAGAGGAGTGGTCAGCTTTGTGATTCAGAGGCTTATGTTTTTTCTTTAATATTTCTATCAGATTTTTGGCATTGATGTCAAAGGGGAGGAGATATTGATGTGAAAAAGAAAAAGAAAAAGAAAAAGGGAGAAAGAAAAAGAAAGGGGGAGAATTTGTTGGTTGTCTTCCACAGGGGGAGACGTGTTTGACATTTCCTAGTACTTAAATGTTTTTCACATCTAGTGTTGCCATCAATGCCAAAGAGGGAGACTGTTGGCCATTTGATGGAATTGATTATGTGTTGTAATTGATGCCAACAATAGCTATTTGGATGCTATATCGGCACCCTTTTGGTCCCGGTAGGATGAGTGGCTTCCAGCCAACATGGATCTGGCATGATCTGGTAGAATTTGGTATATTCTAGTTATGGAATTAGCTTGTTCATGATACTTATACTTATATTTGGTTAGTTGATTTTGGTCCGCAGATCGAATACTATCCTTCTTTCTTACAAGATTGGTTTTTGGTTCTGATTAGGGTTTCACCAGTAGAGCTTTTGATGGAGATATTTGATAAATTACATAAGTAGTAATGACGCAGTTTCTGATAGAGTTTCAGGATGTTGTTGGTGATCATGTTCGAAACTTGGCAGTTGGAGATCATTGTTGTGGTGTATGGACCTATTCTTGGTCCCAATTGATCTAGGTTATGGACCGACTTTAATGTAATGTGTGGATAGAACCTATTGATGTATTTTTAGGATGTCTTATGTGTTGATATTATTTGTTTGTTCTAAGGCCGTCATGGTTTGTAACTATGTAATTGGTTTACTGTCTGGTGGTCGACCTAATTGTTTATGGTCGAGGGTTTGTATATATAGATGTAAGATCTCATTGTAGATCATCATGTTATTGTAAAAGGTCATGGTCAAGGAATGTAATGTGTTAATAATGTAATATCATTCAGGCAGAGGAGTTGGTCGATCATTGGAGATCGAATTGGGTTTATGTAATAGGATTTAGTCCTCCTATATTTAGCTTAATTAGAACTGTACTCATGCATAGGAGATGCTATCTTTGTAGTTTAATAGTTCTTTGGATTGTAGTAAGGATTTATATGTAGTCAGTGACTCTCCCTTTGTGATGAGAAGTGCGCTCTAGGTTGTTGGCCTTCCTACAAGTGCATTCCCCTCAATTGTAATTCACAAAGTTATAGTAAAAGTATTATTTGACTATGGGTAGGCTTCCCACTGTGGTTTTTCCCTTTACCGAATTTTCCACATACAAAGCTTGGTGTTATGTGGATGGATTTTATTTTGTGATTATTGTTTATGCTTAATTGGATTAATTGGTATTTCAGTATTAAAGCTTAAATTACTAATGGTTGTGACAACTGATTCACCCTCCCCTCTCAGTTGTCTTCTGATTATTTGAACTGTCTAACATAAGGATACTTTGATCTTGAAAAGGAGGAAGATCATTGGATTCCTCTTTAAAGGTTCTCTGCTCTTGAATTTTAATGGGATCATCTAAAAAGAGAATGGAAGGGATATCTTGACCTTTCTTAGGGACTAATTGTAATCCCCTAAAAAAGTAGTTCATGAATCCCTCTAAGAACCTAAAATGGATGGAAGGGATGAAGGGCTAGGTGTATATTTGGATTGTGGTTTGGTAGGGATACCAACATCTTTGAGGAATGTCACTATGATCATTAATACCTTCTTTAATATGGAGGGGTTCTGTCTTGTGAAGGTCTACCCCTTCACCTCTATAATTTTTTGACCCGTAGGATGCTCTTTCCTTCAGGAAGAAGATGTGAGTCCATTATGATGTGAATATGATATGAATGAAAGGACGAGATGATGAAGTGGATCAGACTGGACCAAAATGGAGGAACCAATTGTGTGTGTAGGGGATTCGTGAACATCTTGCACCAAGAGGTTATAATCATGAGGGGGATTAGGATCTCTAGGGGGACTAGGATTGTGTGGTAGACATGGAGAAATGCTAGGATCATTAGGTATTATAGTAGGAATGATAGGTTCATCTTGAGGTATGGAATATTGTGGGGGACATGAATCTATAATGATACTTTGATCTTAAATAGGAGGAAGATCATTGGATTCCTCTTTAAAGGTTCTTTTCTCTTGAATTTGAATGGGATCATTAGAAAGGAGAATGGAAGGGATATCTTGACCTTTCTCAAGGAATGGAATGTCAATGGGACTTAAAAGGACATTTAGGTCATGCAATGGAAGGGGATCATTTAGGATAGGATCGACTAGCATATTTTGATCTTCGTCTTCGTGCTTTGAATCATCCTCTTGACATGGGGTTGGATTTTGGATACACATGGGGGATTCTAGCAAGGAATCAATATTTTTGACATGTGGGAGATGGACTTTGAACGAGATCCTCTAAAATAGGTTTTATGGGAAATAAAGAACATGCGACATTGGGTCTAGCATTTCTGAAGCATGGTAGGGACGTGAATCATGAAATGGATTAGCTTGGCAATCAATTGTGGATAGCACTAGGGGGAATTCATCCTTGGGTGAATCAATTGATGAGGATGATATGGAAGGTTCTTGTGAATCTTTGAAAGGTGTAGGAATAGAGACCACTCGAGAGTCCATTTGCTTAAGAGGGGATGAGCCATTGATAGGCATAGGTGCACATTTTTTTAATCTTTCTTGGAAGAATCACTTAGGATTTTGTTTAAGAGTTTTGTAAAAGATATATCTTTCTTTGGAGATGCATTCAAAGCCATATAGGATATTAACATGATTAGGTTTTTATTTTGGATCTATTTGAGAGGGATATGGTTTTGGTTTAATGTTACATTTTGATTTTGGATTGGGTTGAATTGGTTTGACATGTTTGAAATTTGTTTTTGATTGAATGGAATTTGATTTTGGACTTGGTTGAATTGGTTTGACATGTTTGAAATTTGGCTTTGATTGAATGAAATTTTATTTTGGCCTTGGTTAAATTGGTCTGACATGCTATATTGTTGAGGTTTGTGGAAAGGATGTGTGTGTTGGAATCCAAGAACATTGAGAGGGGGGGTGAATCAGTGTTCTATAGGTATGATTAATTTTAACCTTATTAAAACATGAATATACCAATCGGTATACCGGTACATAGAGAATTGAAAGAAGTAAAGAAACCAATAACACAATCACATAAATGAGAACCATAATACACTGAATTATACATAGAAGACCTCAAAGAGGAAAAACCACGATGGGATTTGTGACCCACAATATAAATTCACTAGCCATATGAAAAGATATTACAAATTATAAGGGGCCTACACTTGCAAGAAGGATTACAACCTAGACTACACTACTCAATCACAAAAGGAGCCTCACTCACTACATATAAATCCAGGCTACAATCTGGAGAAATGAGTGAATTTCTAAGATAGCATCTTCTATGCCAGAATACAGTTCCGGTTAAGCTCTGTTTGTTTCGGTCTGAAACCCTAAACCCTTTATCGGAATAACCCTTACATAAATATCCTTGCATACATGATCTCTCTAATATATTTCACATCATATCACATCCACATATCTGTATATCATCACCATATCAAAATGATCTAATTCAACTAGCCTATATACCCTATACAATTTATCATACCTTATGTCGGCTTATAAAGATAATTACAATATCAATATACATGAATATCAAAAATAATTGTCGATGCCGGATCCAAAAGATGTTGGCCTCCAATACCGATAACCTGATTCTAAACCATTTCGACCTGTATTTCTGGTAACCTGAGAATTCCTTCCAACTTGCCGATGCCAGTGTAGTGTTTGTGAAGTGCCTATCGATACACAAGTGAACCAAAACATTAAGCGGGAATAAGCTATCATGTTGCCATGTTGCCATTAATGACAACATAGTGAAACCAACCAATTGAGTGTCAATTGCCAACAATCTCCCCCTTTGTCATTGATGGAAGCACTCATGTGAAAAATGATCATGGTTTCATCCTCTCGGTTTCATCCTACTTCCTACCCTTGAGCTGAATATTCATCATCAATACAAAATACTGCATACTCCCCCTAATGTATACAATTCCCTCTTTTTCTTTTTCACATCTATATCACTACCCCTTTGACATCAATGCGATCGAAATTTCAAAAAGAATGCCAAAGATCCAAAACTAGGATGAATATTGTGTAATGAATATCCCCAAAAATATCTTACTGAAGCTTAATATATTTGAAAATATCTGGGTATGCTTTCTCCAAAATCTCTAGACAAGTATCTCAACCAGATTTGAAAGTGCTAGAAATAGATACACATCCATTGAGAATATGGGCAAAGGACTCTTTCTCATTTGGCTCTTCCGGTGTGGATTTGCCAACCATATCTATACACTCCCTATGTACACTGAGTGAATCCAACCTGGGACTCACCAAACCTCTAAGACTTCTAGCTTTTCTTATGATTTTATCTTTTTCTTTCTCAAGAGTAGAAACTTGGGTTTCCAAAACTAAAATTTGACCATCAATGGATGTAGTCAATGAATTCAATCCATCAAAAGAATTAGCTATACTTGCAATTTTCTCTTGGAATTCCTTAATCTTCTTATCCAAATTAAATGTAAGAGCATCTATGTTACAACATACTATAAATATTTATAGACTGCTTCAAATAATTCGATCAATTTTAATTTCTCATCAATTTCCTTTCTCTCAAACTCAATTATCTAATCAAATGTAGCTCTTTTAGCCTCTGTGAACCTCTCCAATGCTTGCTAGTTTGAAATTTGTTGCAAGGATTGAAAATCCTTTGAAATGTGCTCTGTAATTGTCTTAAGCTTGTCGAATGGGCTCACTTCTCTATCAATCTTGCACTTCAGGACTAGTCTATGCAAAATAGTGATAGACTTATCAATAATCCCTTTATCTCTAGATCCTTCCTTCATCAATTTATGTGTAGCCATCATCATAAGTTCAGTATGACTTATCTCAGTTATGTTTTTATTTTCAACTTGCGAGGTGTCAATTGACAACAATGATGGACTCACTACAGGTTCCCTACCAGATTTCTCTTTCTTCTCCTATGATGATTTATCCTTTACTGTTTCCTCACTTGTACTGGTGGCTTCGCCACTTGGTGCAGTCTCTGTAATTGCCAGTTCCTCTCTAGCAACTATAACCTCATCCTCTTCATTTGTATCTAGAGGATTGTGGTCCTCAACATTAGTATCGTATACATTATCAACCTTTGTCGGTATCTCAACATTTTCCTGTATATTTGTATCTATCGGGGGCTTAATTTCCACTTTTTTAATATTTTTCAAAATTGAGGGTGAAGTACCAATAATTCCCTTTCCTTTTCCTTCAGCTGGGGTGTCTGTAGTATCTATTTTTGATTCTAGTGAAGTAAAGAAACCACAATTCTCTTCAAAGAACTTAACCCATACCTTGTCGGCCTCCTTGATTATCTCATTTTCTCTTCCTAACATAAGACTGGTTATTCTATGTTTGTTGTTAAAGATTTTTATATCTCCAACCTCAAATGTCCTTTCCATCTCTTCTGGAGTAAGAGAAACACAAATAGATAACAACTCTTGAATTTTTATGTGTGTGTCTTCTTGCATTGCTGATAGTCTCCTAGCATCTAATATATCATATAATTCTATAGGTATTTGATCTTCAATCTCTACCAAGGATTTCTTATAAATATCCAAATATAACAATACTGATTCCTCTACCTCTCTTTATTCATTATCATCTAAATGATCATAGTAAAACTGTACATTATTTAACATTCCATCATTAGTTATTTCATCTACAAACTCTACACAAGTTTTTGGTGGAATAATAGTTACAATACCAGATTGAATTATCATATGAATATCATTCTTCTTCTTCCTTTTTGTAGTACTGAATGGAGATGAAGGTGTTGCCTTTGGTGCTTTCTTCTATCTTGGTAATTTGAATGTAACTTTCCTTACTGGTTTCTTTTTAGTGTCTACCTTGGTTTCCTCTATTTTATTCTTTATAACCCTTTTGAAAGCCAGGGGTGTGCCATCCTTAGATGTAGACTCTGTTGTAATAGACTGAATGAATACTTTTAGTTCTTTCCTCTTCCTACCTTTCTCTAGGACATCATCAATCAATTCTTTGATGTCTTGTCATACCATTTCCACAAATTTGCTTGCTTTTTCTTCCTACTTCTCTCTCTTCATCTGGTTGAACTCAGTTTCAACCTCTTGTGTCTTCTACTTTGTAGTACCACAGGGCTTCTCAGCTTCTTCAATAGGTGTATCAATCAATATTTTTGCATAAGCATCTAGAATCTGTCCATCAAATTCATATCCCATTCCTTGAATCCAGATCTTCTAGGGTTTGACTGCTTCCATAAGTGTTTCATCTTTCTTCACCATGAAGCATATATCAGTTGAGTATTTCTCAACAATGGGATTAGGAACCCTTTCTCTAGATTTCATACTTTTCTAGAATGCTTTAAAATATCCCCATACTTTGTCATCTCTCTGATTTCCTAATGTAGCAATTGACTATTTCAGTTGCCTCCCTACCAGGATAACAAATGCCCATTAACTTTTCCCAAATCTGAGAGCCTCATTCATGAAAAATGACATTAAACAGACAATTAAATTTCCATATCGAAAAGTCTCTTTCTTTTCTCTTTTTATATTTCCTAGGTTTATCAATAGTTCATCCAACATCCAACCACATAGATCTAATCTCTCATTTTCTCTCATCATTTTGTAAGCTGCAAAAATGCAGAAGCTAGAAACATAATTCAGTCAGTTTGACTGAGTTACCTTATAACTGATGACCATGCTATTGAATCTGATGTCTATGTCGGTAATAGTGTTGATTCTCTTGGATCACCTATATGATGTTGCATTGGTGATTTTATTTACATAATCATTAGAAACTTTCTTATCTAGACATTGCCCAACCTATGGTAAACTGGTGAGTGCCCTGATGGCCTCCTTAGTGATCTTGTATGGTATGTCCAACTAGATAAACTCTCCATGTACTCTACTCAAAACATAGCTAATGATTTCATCTTCGAATTCTAGAAGGTTTGGAATGCTAGTAAACCCTAAGTCTTCAATGTGCTTGTATTCAAGTTTGATTTTTCCAGAATCTCTCATTAGCTCACTCATATACATGCCCCTTATATCAGATGTCCCCAAATCCTTGATGTGATAGTGTATGTATGCCCTAACATATTTGACATACACAACTCCTTCTAGAACATGGGAAAATACTCCAACCAAGTCATTTAGGGCAGCCATATGCAGATATCACTTGAAAGTTGGTCTAGGATGACCCTTGACTGCACCAACAAACGGTATTGCAACAAAGATAGGAATAGATGATGATCCCGCTTTTATGATTAAATATAAGAACCTGTTAATTGTTGTCAGTGAAACCCCAATAAACTCTTTAAGAATTGGTGAAATCGCTCAAGAAAATATCTGATCATTTTGAATCACATTGATCACTTTGAATCTCTCTTAATCACTCTAAATGCAAGGTGATAAAAAATGAAGTGGATTCAACCTTATATCCGCCAAGAAAAACCCTAATCTGTCATTGATTTAAATGACTTCCGGTGAAAGATATCAGATCTTGAACAAAATATATCCATGTTGGATAAGTATCTCCAATGTCTAGAAAATCTTCCAGAATCTCTTCCCGTGACATATACAATATCTTTATGAATTTTGCCTACCCCTAAGGCATCTGCCTTAGTTACCGGATGAGCTACATGCTGGTGTAGGAGCAACCTCCTCTGCTGAATAAGTAATCGATGCATTCCCATTTGTTGATTGTTCTTCAGTCTTCCTAACCCATCTTTGGGTATTATCTTGCCGAATTTCATTAACCTTCTCTTTTCCTTTCTCATTTGATCCTCTATTACCAATCGGTCTACAGAATTTAGCAATATGTCCAACCTTATTACATGCATAGCATGTGACATTGTTCTTTTTAATTGCTTTGCTAAAACCGGTATAATTGTCCAAATTTTTCACATGCATAGCATTTAACATTTATTCTGCAATCTTCTTTCTTATGACCATTCTTATTACATTTAGAGCATTGATCGAGAGTTGAATTAGGGTTCTTATTTGCTCTGTTTCTACATTGCCTATCCATATGACCAAACTTATTGCAAGCAAAGCATCTACTATTAAATTTATAAGCATTAAATTGCCTTATCAGTGCCTTATGGTTTTGATCTTCATTAGTAGTACCAGAAGTTTGTCCTTGCTCAAATCCAAGTCCATGGGAATCTCCATTCCGCCTTTGTCTCTTCAATAACTAATCTAGTTGTGCTGAACTAATCTTGAATTTTTCTTTATACTCACTTGCAGTAGTTAGATCATCTCTCATAATTAGTCTCTCAAGCTCTTGTTCATTACTCTGTGATTGTACTAAATTAGTTCTCAACATATCATTCTCATGAACCAACCTTCCACATTCTTTAAATTTGTTCTTCAGAGATACAACAAGATTTTCTTCCTTTTTACTCCGCTCCTCAATCTCCTTAGACATTCTCATAGTTATAGCTTGCATTTCATTTCTCATAACCATGTTTTCCTGACTTAGTTTTTGACACTATTCCTTAGGTGCATCTTTAACTTCATCATCCTGATTTTGCAAAATTTCCTTCCTCCTACCTTAAATAGATGATAGCCTCTCTCATAGGACAAGAATGAATTCCTGAGTAGAATTCAATTCATTTTGTATCTTTAAGTTCTTCATCCTTTCAACATCATAATCTTCAAGTTCTATCTCAATTTGCTTTTCCAAACCTATATCCATGGATTCTGGAATCAAGATCTCCCTCAAGTTGTTGAACTTCCTCTGAGGCACAAGGCTCTGATACTAATTGTTGGAATCCAAGAACATTGAGAGGGAGGGTGAATCAATGTTCTACTAGTATGATCAATTTTAACCTTATTAAAACATGCATATACCAGCTGGTATACTGGTACATAAAGAATTGAAAGAAGTAAAGCAACCAATAAGAGAATCACATAAATGAGAACCATAACACACTCAATTATACGTGGAAAACATCAAAGAGAAAAAACCACGGTGGGATTTGTGACCCATAATATCAATTCAGCCATATGAAAAGATATCACAAATTATAAGGGGCCTGCACTTGCAGGAAGGCTTACAACCTAGAGCACACTACTAAATCAAAAAAGGAGCCTCACCAAATACATATAAATCTAGACTACAATTTGGAGAAATGAGTGAACTGCTAAGATAACATCTTCTATGCCAGAATACAGTTTTGGTTAAGCTTTGTCTATTCTAGTTCGAAACCCTAAACTCTTTACTAAAATAACCCTTACATAAATATCCTCACATAAATGATCTCTCTGATATATTTTGCATTATATCACATCCACATATCTATATATCCATCACCATATCAAAATGATCTAATCCAATAGACCTATATACCCTATATAATTTATCATGCCTTATGTTGGCTTACAAAGATAATTACAATATCAATATAAATGAATATAAAAAATAATTGCCGATGCCGGATCCAAAAGATGTTAGCCTCCAATACCAATAACTTGATTCTAAACCATGTTAGCCTATATTGCCACTAACCTAAGAATTCCTTCCAACCTGTCGGTGTCGGTGTAGTGTCTGTGAAGTGCCCATCGGTACACAAGTGAACCAAAACATGAAGTCAAAATAAGTTGTCATGTTGCCATGTTGCCATCAATGACAACATAGTGAAACCAACCAATTGAGTGTCAATTTCCAATAGTGTGAGTTGCAAATTTTGTTTTGGAGGTTGGGATGACTAGAATGTGGAGATTAGGCAGTTTTGAGCCATGTGTAAGTTGGATTGGTAGGAAGAATAGACTACTTGTGAAGGATGAGTCTCATAAGAACATGAAGGTTGGTATGAATTTTATATTGATTGAATTGGAGGAGAAATTATTCGATTGGAATATGAAGGTTGATATGTTTGCCTAGCATCATAAGAAAATGAAGGTTGGTATGATTGAAATTCCAATTCTTATATCATTTTCTCTAACCAAATTGCATGTGGGCTAGGACTAGTCTTATTTGAACAAGGAGTTTGATGGTTTGGATGTGAACTTAAGGTTTGGTTTTGAATGTTTGTTTGATTTGAGGATGATCTATTGGACATTGTTCTTGTTAGGATATGTTGTTGTCATTGATGTCAACATATTCCTATGATTTTATTTGGTTTTTGTAGATTGGGAAGATATTATGATCCGGTTTGTAGTTTTGTTTTGTTGTATTGGTAAATATATTCTGGTGTGATCATATCTTGATTTGAGTTTTTGGGATATTTTTTGGGATTATTCTGTGTATCTTCATTTCAAATGGTTCGTGATTTGGTGCTATGCAACTTATCTTTCTTTGTGACAATTGTTGATTGGTTGTATTCTTGAGGTTTAGAAGTTGGTCGATGAAGATTTGATAAGTGTGTTGGTGCAACTATTATTGACAATTATAACATACTTTCTTGTGTTTACTTATTGTCCTATTTGTTTCGATGATCTGCATTGATGGTTGTGCATGTTATTGGGGGTTTTCATGATTCAGTGATGATTTTCATGTTATGCAGTATTTTTGGTGGTGTAGTGTGTTGCACTTGATCTTGACATGATTTCATCTAGTGTTGTGCATTTGGAAATTTGAATTACGTCCATGTTATGTCACGTAAATCATCATATTGGTCTAGTGGTCAACCTTTGTATTGTGTGATGAAATTTTGTAATAGTGAGTTGAGAGTTTAGTCGACCTTGTTGTCAAGGTTGATGAATTATATATATAGGTGATATATTCATGTAATTTAGGTATTGAGGTTGTGTCTGCATTATTAGGGAGTGGTGTATGTGTGAGCAAGTGATTCATCCTTGGACATTGTGATTGAGAAGAAACTAGACTTACAAGGAAAACAATTGTGCCTAATTAGAACTATAATCAAGCATTTGGAGATGCTATTCTTTTAGTTCATTCCTTCTGGATTGTAGTATGAATCTTGTTGCAAGTCAGTGGGACTTCCTTGAAGGTTGTAGCCTTCTGGGTCATTGTATTTTGAGTATTGAGCTCTAGGTAGTGTTCCTAAATGTGTGTGCACTCCCGATTGTAATATTTACACATACTACTGCAAAGTATCATCTTACTATGGGTAGGTTCCCACCGTGGTTTTTCCCTTGAGTGGGTTTTCTATGTCAAAATCTTGGTGTTGCGTGTTGTGCCTTCAATTTTCTAATCTTTGTTATTGCTGTAGTTTATAAAATCTATATTTGTGGTTAATTTTGTAGATCCGGTGAAAACAGATTCACCCCCTTCTCAGTTATCTTCATTGTTGTTGCTAACAATTGGTATTAGAGCTAGATCCTCTAGAAGAAGCTTAACCTCTTGAGGAGATCTGGGATGACAACTATCTTTAAGAAGGAGAGTCTGAGATTTGATGGAAGTAATTATGCTATATGGAAGAACCAAATGAAGGTGCATTTGAGATGTATTGGAGAATATTGTTGGAAGACCACAAATAATTCCTATTATATTCCTCAGAATGGACCGGTTACCACTGATGAGATCAAGGAAGTTGAAAATAACATTAGAGTGAAGGATGAATTGCTTAGTGCCTTGATTGATTCAGAGATGAAAAATGTCATGGGAGTTTAGATCACACATGAGATCTCAGAGAATCTTAAGGCCTTGTATGAAGGATACAAACAAGTGAAATTTTATAAATTGCAGAGTTTGAAAGGAAAGTATGAGATGTTGATGATGGGAGAAGATGAGAACATATAGGATTTTATGGCTAAGGTCAATGACCTTGTCCTAGGTATCAGATGTACAAGTGGAACCTTTGAAGAAGATGAAATTGTTTCTAATGTGCTGATATCATTACCTCCTACTTATAAAAACAAGATAGTAGCTATTGATGAGATCCAAAGTGTGACTACAGTTACAAGAGACATGTTTGTTAGAAAGATTGTTGCTTTTGAATTGAGCGAGTTTGGAGAATCACATGGAAAGTCTGAGAAATCATTTAGAGCATCAAGATATGTATCCGGAAAGAAGAAGTATGATCCTAAAGAGTACAAAATATCCAAATATGAAAGAGAGAGAAGAGAAATGGAAGAGAAATAAAGAGAGCTAGATGAGCTTGAAGAATTGATTTCCTGGAGATTGCCTAAAGGAGCTGGTATTTATGATGCAAAATTGCCTTTAATTTTTTTTTCTTGCAATAAGATAAGACATTTTTCTTCTAGATACCCAAAGAGAATGGCTAAATATGAAAGGCATGATAAGTTTGATAAGCATGATAGAAATGATAGATATGAGAAGCATGTGAAGTTTGATAAGCCTCACAAGTCTAATTGGAAGTATAGGAGTAAGAAGAACTGCTATTATGTTGTTGTTGAAGGTGTTACAGATGAAGAATCAAAAGGAGATGAAGTTTTTCTTATTTCCATTAAATAATATGCACTTGTACCTATTGATTCCACTAGCTTTACTATTGAGGAGAAAGTTTTAGCTACTAAAGTTGAGGAAAAAGATGATGGGTTATTGACAATGGTTATTCACAATATAGGACCGGTGATAAAAGAAAATTTGTGAGCATTGAAAGATATGATGGTGGAATAGTAAGATTTGGAGATGAAAAATCCTATGTGATCCATGACAGAGGTTCTATATCTTTTGATTGTAAGCATAAAACTGAAGATGTCTTGTATGTTGAAGGTTTGAAGCATAATCATTTTAGTGTTGGACAAATGGTTGATAAAGGTTATGATATACAATTCAAGAATGGAAAATACAAGATCCTAAATTCCTCTGGTATAAAGATTGCATCTAGAACTAAGATTGAAGGTAATATTTATTTTTCATTTGAATGCTATTCAGAAAAGTTGTTTGATTACTCAGATTGATGAAAGTTGGTTGTGGCATAGGAGAATGTGTCATGTTAATTTCGTTTCAATGATTAAGACAAGTTCTACACAAGTTGTTAGAGATTAGCATAACATTGTTAATCCTATTGATTTGTTATGTAAATAATGTTAGTTGGGTAAGCAAACAAGGATTTATTTCAAGAGAAAGCAGTATAGATCTGATGGATTGCTAGATCCTATGCATACTGGCCTATTAGGGCCTACAAATGCTAGAAGTGTGTAGTGTGACATATATTCTATGTTGCTAATTGATGATTATTCTAGGATTATGTGGGTTGTCTTTTTGAAGGAGAAATCAAAAGAATTGGATAAATTTAAGATATTCAAAGAAAAAGTTTAGACTAAGTCAGGATTGAAGGTGAAATATCTAAGATCTGATAGAGGTTGAGAATTATGGTTTGGTGATTTTGATTCATTCTGTGAGAAGCATGGGATTAGAAGACAATTATCTGCTCCTAGAATACCTCAATGGAATGGAGTTTTTGAAAGGAATAACATAACTATTTTGGATTCCGCAAGAACTATGTTCATTGAAGAGAATGTTTCAAAGATCTATTGGAGAGAAGATATTAGCATTGTTGTTTACACATTCAACTGAGTTCATATCAAAAGTGATACCAATAAGACCCCTTATGGCCTATGGTTTGGTCATGTTCCTACTATGAGATATTTCAGAGCATTTGGTAGCAAATATTATATCAAGAGAGATGAGGATATTAGGAAGTTTTATGCAAAAAGTGATGAAGGAATTTTCTTGGGATATTCTACAGAGAGAGAATCCTACCAGTGCTATAATAAAAGACTGAGAAAGATAGTGGAAAGTGAAAATGTGAAGGTGGATGAGAACCTTGGAGAAGAGTTCAGAGCTTGTGGATATGATGATGGTCAACATGTTGTTTTAGCTCCTATTCAGACTCAAGAACTGAAGTAGACTGATCTGGTAGAGACGGTTAACTCGGACGTTGTTTCTCCTGGTGACGAGGTGCAGGAACCTAAAAATTAGAATAATCAAAATACTCTAAGGTATGCAAGATCGAATCCTTAAAAAAATTAGATTACGGGTGATAATAACAAAGGTGTGATGACTAGAAGAAGGTTACCTACTGAAGAAGTATGTCTGATTTCTAAAGTTGAACCTAAAGATGTTGTTGAGGTTTGCAGAGATGAAAATTGGATGAGAGATATGGAAGAAGAAATAGATCAAATTGAAAAGAACAACACATGGGAGCCTATGACTAGACCTAAAGATGAGAATGTTATTGGTTGCTTGCATATGCTACCTATAAAGATTTCAAGATATATCAGATGGATGTCAAATTTTCCTTTTTGAATGATGATATTGAGGAAGAAGTCTACATTGAGAAACCTGATGGTTTTTCATTATCAGATGATGGAGACATGGTATGTAAGCTGAAGAAAGCTCTTTATGGATTGAAACAAGCTCCTAGAGCCTGATATGATTTATTAGATAAGTATTTGCTGAAATTAGGATTTAACAAAGGTGTTGCTGATAATAATCAGTACTTTAAGATTGAGAATGATAACATCTTGATTCTTGAAGTCTTTGTTGATGATATTATCTTTGGAGGAGATGATGACTTGAGCATGAAGTTTTCCAGTGATATGTAGAAATAATTCAAGATGTTTATTATTGGAGAGATGAAATTTTTCTTAGGTTTGTAGATTTCACAGACTAGAAAATTTATATTTATATCTCAAACTAAATATGTGAAGGAACTGCTAAAGAAGTTTGTGTTAGATGACTCCAAACCTATTGGAACTCCTATGGTGGCTAGATATAAATTATCTAAGAATTATGAATCTCTGAAAGATAATCAAACTTTGTACAGATCTATGGTTGGTGGACTGGTATATCTTACTCAGAATAGACCGGACATTATGCATGATGTGTGCATGGCTACTAAATATCAAGTTGATCTGAAAGATAGTCATGTCATTGCTATGAAGAGGATATTCAGATACTTGACAGGAAATGTGGACTTTGGTTTGTGGTATCCAATGAATGATGATTCCATGCTATGTGCTTACACTGATACTGACTAGGCTAGTGATGTAGATAATCATAAGAGAACTACCGATGGAGAACTATCTATTGCTGAAGCTGAGTACATTGTTGTTGCTAGTAACTACACTTAGGTAGTATGGATGAAACAAATATTGAAGGATATAAAAGTTTTCTATGATGAGCCTACTTTCATATAGTGTGATAATTCTAGTGCTATTAACATGTCAAAGAATTCGGTGCAACATTCAAAAACTAAACATGTGTCAATGAAATATCATTACTTCAGAGAACAAGTTAGTGAAGAGAAAGTGAAGCTAGGGTATGTATCTACAAAGGAATAAATTTATGATATTTTCACTAAGCCTTTGCATCTAGATAAATTTTTCTGTTTGACAGACAAGTTAGGGGTATCTACCCCTCTCGATGAGAACTAGATACATCGAGTTGCATCAATCCGGTGGACTTCAAAGTCTTATTCTTTTTGTCTTCATTGGTGAGTTTGTGCTGCTCCTCTGGTGGAGTAGTCTATGTTTTAGGGAGAGATTCCTGAGATTTGTGTTCCTTTTTTGAGGAGAGAGAGTTTTTTTTTTTTTTTTTTGAGGACCTTTGTCATTCATGTCAAAGGAAGAGAGAGATCATGTGAAAAACTTCTTTATCTGTCTTGATCTTAGGGGGAGTTTGCTAGAGATATCTTCTTTCTTTGCATTGATTGTTTTTCACATTCATATGTTGCCATCAATGCCAAAGGGGGAGATTGTTGGACATTGTTGCTATTAGGATATGTTGTTGTCATTGATGTCAACATATTCCTGTGATTTGCTCTAGTGTTTCCAGATTGGGAAGATTTTATGATCCAATTTGCAATTTTGTTTCGTTGTATTGGTACTTTGCAAAGTTCAGTTTTTCCTTTGGTATATTCTCATGTTATTAGATCTTTATTTAAATTTTTAGGATGATCATGTGTATCTTTATTTTATATGGTTCATGATTTGGTTCTCTACAAGTTATCTTTCTTCGTGATAGTTGCTGATTGGTTGTATTCTTCAGGTTCAGATGTTGATCGATGAAGATTTGATAAGTGGGTTGGTGTAGTTGTTACTGATGATTCTAACATAATTTTTGGTGTTTCATTATTGTATCCTATTTTATTTATTATCCACATTTATCATTGTGTGCGTTATTGGTCGTTTTCATGAACTGGTGATGATTTTTGTGTTATGCAGTATTTCTGGTGGTGTAGTGTGTCGTGGTTGATCTTTGTGTGATTTCCAGTGGTATTGAGAATTTGGGAATTTGAATTAGGTCAATGTTATGTCATGTAAATCATCATATTGGTCTAGTGGTCGATCTTTGTATCGTGTGATGTAATTTTGTAATTGTGAGTTTAGGGTTTATCCGACCTTGTTGTCAAGGTTGATGAATTGTATAAATAGGTGATATATTCATGTAATTTAGGTATTGAGGTTGTGTTTATATTATCAGGTAGTGGTGTATGTGCGAGCAAGTGATTCATCCTTCAACATTTTGATTAAGAAGAGATTGGAGTTGCAGGGAAGACAATTGTGCTTAACCAAAACTGTATCAGGCATTTGGAGATGCTATTCTTTGAGTTCATTCCTTCCGGATTGTAGTCAAAATCTTGTTTTAAGTCAGTGAGACTTCCCTAAAGGTTGTATCTTTCCACTTCATTATATTTTGAGAAGTGAGCTCTAGGCAATGTGCTTGAATGTATGTGCATTCCCCATTGTAATATTTACACATACTACTACAAAGTATCATCTTACTATGGGTAGGTTCCCACTATGTTTTTTCCCTTAATCGGGTTTTCCACATCAAAATCTTGGTGTTGTGTATTGTTCCTTCAATTTGATTATCTCTGTTATTGATGCAATTTATCAGTTTTGTATTTGTCATTAAGTTTGTAGATTCGATGAAAACTGATTCACCCCTTCTCTCTCATTTTTCTTCATTTTTGTTGCCAACATGATTTAGATTGAACACTACCAAGTCTTGGTTGCATAGATACAAAAATTAGCTCAAAATTTGGTGGTGGTCTTGATTGAACGATTTCATACTTTGATAATATGTCTCAGAAGGGATCCACATAAGAATCAAATGGTTGGCTTTTATATTTTTGAATTTGAATGTTTGGTGTGTTATTCATTAGAAATGACATGGTTTGATATGTTGATTCATGTGATTTATTGGACTTAGGCCTTGTTTCAATAGGCACGTCACTATCTAATGTTTTTGTGATTTTTGAATTTAAGATGATGTATGCAAATAATGCAAAACCTAAAAGGATGACAAATGCAACTTATGTTTTTTGGTCTTTTTTTTCATAAGCATAAATCAAAGCTTCATAGGAACAAATCAACCCAACACAAGCACAAATCATCTCAACACAGGCACAATTTGACACTACAAGCTGTAGAATGAAGCTCCATATGCACAAAATCTCTAGATAATTCTAGAAAAGGCTTTTTTCTGACAAATTTGACTTGCAACCACTTCAAAAACACTCAGAATATAGAGGGTTAGTCGTGTTCATATCTAGTTCACTAGAAAATGTAACTAGGAATTTGGGAAAAAGCATCAAAGCATATAATTAGACAACCACAAACCTAACAATCTTATGAAATTGAATCCTAATATACTAAATGAAAGAATGAAGGCAAAACACTAAAACAAAAATGCAAACCACCACAATGTGTTTCCTTCATTGACCTCCATTGTCCTTGTTTCTACTTCAAATTTGATGTATGGATCTCACCTACAAGAACAAATGCAAGTGAAAAGCAAGTGGGTTACAAGATTAAGATCACAACATAAGGTTACTTGAAGTGTGGTTAGGATTAATTGAAAACAGATCTCAATTTATATGACAAAAGTCTCCAAATTTGATGATAAATTAAAAATGACAAAAAAATAAAAAAATTGGCATGATTATGACATGATTGAATGACAAATTGAATGACCAATTTCATGACAAGCTTCTATGTAAGATATGACAAATTGAGATAAAATTGTGCTCATCAATTATGACATAATTAGGAGGAAAAATAACCATTTATCTATGACAAATTAACCCAAAAATTTGCTTCATGATTGATGACAAAATGGAGGAAAACAGATTCATGATTTATGACATAATTGAGCATAAAAAGTGGAGACAAAATATTGTAGAAATTAGTGGCAAAAAATAGAATAAAATTAGTTGGAAGAGGAATATAGAAAATTAGGAAATTAGCTAGCAATAATTAATAAATTCTTATTTATTATTTAATTCATAAAAGGGAAAGCTAATTGGCAAATTAAATAATAATTTAATTGTGACTCAAAAAATGACACTTAGGGTAAATGAATAAATTTAACCTAAAGGGAAGAAATGTTAATATGATTAAATGAATTAATAATTAAACCCTACAAGGATGGACTAGAAATACAATTAGGTCTTGACACAATTAAAGGACAATTGACAAAGAAATTGATCATAATAAAAAAAATAAAAATAACAAGGATCTGACATCGATATGACAAAGAAATATGACGAATCAATTGAAGATAACAAAAGGATTGAATTGATATAGGATAATTGAAAAAGGATCAATGACTGATTCATCCAAAAATGATGAAGATTGATGACTAATTAAGATTGATGACAAATCGATCAAAGATTGATAAAAGATCAACTTGATGAATGTTGACTTGATAAAGACCAATGATGGATTGATCGAAATTGATAAGGAGGTTGATAATTAAAATTTGAATGAGATACAAAATGATTCTAATTTATTGAAAAATGATGAAAGATGACTGAAATCTAAGACAAAACCCTATTTCGACATTGATTAGAATTGACATGATAAGTCTATCATGACTAATGATTGCAATTCGAAAATGATATTGATGAGACCTAATTAAAATGCGAGAGAATGGAATTGAATAGAAAACAATGTAGAAGAAGGACATAGTGTCAAAAAATGATAAAGATCAAGGGTCAATATAGAAGAAATGTTAATAAGATGTGAAAAACCCTAAAATAAGGTCAAGCGAACATGTTAAAGTATGACACTACAAGTATTGACCATTTTTAGATACCTGTACAATAAAAATAAGGACAAGTCTTAAGGGGTATGAGAGAGAGAGAGAGAGAGAGAGAGAGAGAGAGAGAGAGAGAGAGAGAGAGAGAGAGAGAGAGAGAGAGAGAGAGAGAGAGAGAGAGAGAGAGAGAGAGAGAGAGAGAGAGAGAGAGAGAGAGAGAGAGAGAGAGAGAGATCTTTTCTGTGTCTTTGTTTTAGGCAAATATCCTACATTTTTTGTTGTTGATTATTAAGTTAAATGATGGAATGCTTTTCATAGGTTGGTGGTAGCACAATAAAAGTTAGGAGAAGTCTTAAGAGATAGACATGGCTATACATATAAATAATCTTATTTCTAACGAGATATTCAAATTGTAACTTACACAGTAATGGAGAGCTTCTTGTGAAAAACATAAGTGCTATTTATCAAAGAAAATTAGCTTGAAGTTAGCAAGAAGTTAGTACAAACATACCATATAATTGAATAAAATTTGGATCTGTTAGCAACTATATTTTGTTTGGTAGTATAGTCATATTTTCAAAAACTTAATTATGCAGTTCAAATAGATAGATCATTAACTTGCATGATATCAAGTGTTATGCCAATTTATTAAAAAATTTCTTTAGAGAGATTGGTTTACCTAACAAAGTGATTTAAATCTTTGTCTTGTTAAAAGAAAATATAGATTGTTTTGACACTTTCATATTTCATAGACTTATCTAAGTGAAAATATTGTGTATTATTCCTTCACCAATACTCAAATGGAAGTTACTTATTTTTGCATAATAATTTTCTCTTGAGAGGACAAACAAAACTATCATGGCAATAGCTTAGTGCATAATACACATCATAGGCATACTGCATACATATTGGGGTGAAGTATTGAACACTATTGTATATCTTCTAAATAGAATTTAATGGAAATCCTTGTAGGATGTCATGCCTAAAAAATATTGGTTTGGGTTCAAACCAAAGATAACAAATTTTATGTCCTTTTAGTTAAATAACAAATAGAAAAAAAAATTATTTAAGAGAATGAAAAATTAGCATTGGCTTAGAGAAGCATTGCAATTGATTATACTTAAAATAATATCATATTCATATTCATTTCTATTAATGTTGACATTAGAACATAATGGGTAATAGGCTACCCTATAATTGGCAAGAGAATCTTCCACCGCATTGTTTTCTCTAAAAAATTTATTAAACCAAATTGAAAAATGCTACTTCCAATCAGACTTTTTTAATAATTCTTTGAAGACAACAATTGAGAAGACCACTTCTTTTGTATCTATGAATAATGGCAAGCAAACCACCTTCTACTTCAAGACATTCAAAACCAAGACCTTAGACAATTTAGAATCACTTAGTGATATTGTGATCATCATAAAGTTGTACTTCTTGCATTAAAAGTTATGTTTATCACATATAAATTAGCTGAGAAGCAGATAGTTTAAATCTTAAAATCATGCATTTAAATATGTTATTTTCTTCTAAAATGCTTTATTAACATTGTTTTATGATATAATGGGTATTATATGTGTATTTTTAGATCATCCATGGCAAGAATTCTACGAGTGGTTGATTCAATGTATGCAGTACAAAAAAATAATCATTTTCTATGAGATGATATTTGTTCCTTGTCATCGAATGCCTCAATAGTTTTAGAGCTTCTATGTTTTGCTATAAATTCTTATTTTGGTTTAGGCTATGCAAGATGTTGATGAAGGTTGCGAATTTTGTTCTGAAGCTTGTAAACTACACTAAAATTAAAAGATTCTAAATTATTTATATTTTGATAGGGTATATATTAGGAAATGAATAAACTAGTATCCATCTTCCCATCCATTTCTACTAATATCTATGGGCATACATTTGGATCATCATGGTTCATTGTAGAATATATATCTAATTTTTTTTTATATTAATTACTTCGTTAACTCTAGCCAAACCCATCAAAGTTGTACCATCAACAAACCATAAGTGTGAAGGAGGAGGCACTTTGTAATGTCAATTACATGCCTAAATCAAGCCAAGTCTCACTTGAGATTTTATAAACCTCCCCAAACCTTCAACCATCAAGATGAAAAGACAAGGAGAGAGAGGATCACCTTGGAACAACCCTTGAGAAGCTCCAAGAAAATCAAAAGGATATGTTTTCAAGTGTTGTAATAGAGTGATGTCAATCTATGAAGAGCCAATTGCCATAAAATCTACACAAATAATAGAGCCATTTTAAATATCCATTTTGTATGATGCATATGAGATAGAATTTAGGTAACAGTAATCCTCATCCAAAATATCATTAATGATTGTGTATTAAGATAACAAAGATATGGACAACTGCCACACCCCAAAAAGTATAATATTCTTTAAATCAAAGAATTTTATTTATCTCTATTGTTTGAGAAGTAAATACAAGAAGCCTTTTGAAATACCTAAAAGGAAATACTTGTTTCAATAGGGTTTTATTAAACGTGTCATTGTGGAACCTATGAAACATATCACATAACATGGAATTTATCCTTAAGTAGATACATATAGTTAGATTTAAGTCACTAATATCAAAGATATAGTAGTAGGAATCTTTATTGCTAATTAAGATATATTTATAGCAATAATTGAACATTTTAAGCTAAAAAGGATCTTTTAGATGGTTCCTATGATTACTAGAATGACATTGTAAATATCTTGAGATTGATTTAAATTTATGTTTTTCTTTATAGGTGGACTAACTGTTGGGAAAAATGGTGTCTCAACCTTGCATTTATGCGAGGTTACTATTTATAGTAAGTTTTCATTTGAGCACGAAATGGTGCGAAACTCTCCCTGAAGCTTCTGGTTGGCTAGATAAGCATTCTGGTAAAGTTGCGTTGCAAGGTCACAGCTAGTTTTGAAGATATTAAAGTTTTCGTCTTGGAGGGGTGCGATAAAATGTTTAAACTTAATTTTGGGGGCTTTAGAGGCTCCGAAACACCCTGAAAAGTGGCCGTAACTGGCGCAATGGGTTACGAGGTGATAGAGCACTTCACGAGCTTTCCGGCGCTGCAAACGGTTCATCAATCGGACACCCGGTTCTCAAGTTATGGCCTCCGGAAGTTTGTACTCCTGAAATAGGAAAAATAATTTGTATCGGATACATAAATGAGCTGTAAAAGGGAGCGACACATGTTGATGTGTGCTTTAACATGTCATAGGGCATCTAGAAGGGAGATAAGGTCGGCTACACCTTATTGGGTGGTTTTAGCCCATGGTTTTGTAATACCGTTTGACGGTTTCCTGTATTGTATCTCCTATTTATGAGGTGTGTGAGATAGAGGTTGTGTGTAAGAGTCTTATGGCTATTGAGTTGCCTTTGAATCTCTGATTAGTGGTACTCCTGCGAAGAGCTTGCTCTGCAAGTATGTTGTAATCTATTTTTGATTGTTGAATAAAATATTGAGCTGCTTTTGGAGGGTGGGGTTTTTCTCCCGAAAGGGTTTTCCCCACGTAAATCATTGTGTTGTGGTATGATTGCCATTATATCTATTTCTATTTTCTGTAACTGTTGTAACGATCTGAAAAAGTTTTGCATTACCCTTCTCTCAATGTTAGTGTAGGAAGTTGTTTCCACTACTTAACTTCCTTACAAGTGGTATCAGAGCCTGATCACCTTTGGTTTCAATTGTGGGCAGTTGGGTTTTTTGAACTAATCCAGATTTGAGTGGGAGCTTGTGCAGAAGACACTTTTTGATCTTGTTGCAGGAATATTCAGATGGTGAGTTCGTCAGGGAGAATAGAGGTGGAGAAATTTAATGGAAGTAATTTTGAGATGTGGAAGCTGAAGATGGAAGATCTGCTAATAGATCGAGATCTTTGGGATGCTGTTGATGTGAATGTCCAAAGGCCCTCAGATCCTACTGCGGCAGCTCAGTATGATGTTATGGATCAGAAAGCCAAGGGTCTAATCAGACTGTGCCTGGCAGACTCTGTTCTAATCAATGTCCATGAAGAAAACTCTGCAAAGAAGCTATGGACTAAGCTTGATGAGATGTATCAAGTGAAATCTTTATTAAATCAAATTTTCTTAAGAAAGAAATTGTATTCCTTGAAGATGGAAGAGGGTGGACAAATTGCAGACCACCTGGAAGCATTCAATATGTTGGTGGCTCAATTAGTATCTGTCGGTGTTAAGATGGACGAGGAGGAGAAATGTCAGATCTTGCTTTGTTCTTTGCCTGATTCGTGGGATTCTCTTGTTATGGCTATCGGTAGTACTTCTGTTGTTTTGAAATCTGAAGACGTGGTGGGTGCCCTACTCGATGAAGAGATGCGAAGGAAGGTATCCATCAGTTCAAAGGAAGCCCTAACTGTTTGTGGAAGACCTAAGGAGAAAGGCAAGAAGAATGAGAAGCGCGACAAGTCCAAATCCAAAGGGAGATCGAAATCTCCTGGAAAGTCCAAAGTCATTTGTTGGAACTGCGGTAAACTGGGTCACATCCGTAAGGACTGCAAAGAAGAAAAGAAGAAGAAGAAAAAGAAAAGGTTCGATTCTGATTCTGAGTCCAACAAGGAAGATGGCGATGCATTTATTGTGGCTTTGGCGACTCATACAAGTAATGATGCCTGGCTAATTGACTCAGGTGCATCTTTTCATATGACTTCCAATAGAGATTGGTTTTCTGAATATGAAGGATTTAATGGAGGTAAGGTGTACTTGGGTGATGATTCACCTCTAGACATTGTTGGTCAAGGTAAAGTTAGAATCAAGTTTTCTGATGGTAGAATAAAAAGGATTAATGGTGTGTTGCATATCCCTGGTTTAAAACGAAACCTGTTATCTGTGAGCAAACTGATAGATGCGGGTGTGCAGGTAGTCTTTTCTGAAACAGGATGTAAGATGATTAAGGGTGCTATGGTAGTTGCTAGAGGTGTCAGGTTTGGCACTTTGTATAAGCTTGAAGCATACACTATTGAATGTAATAGCACTTCTGTAAAAAGCAAATCTGCGGATACTTCACTGGAAGATTTGAAGGTTTCACCTTCAGCAAATGGAAATGGTTTTTGGGTACCTAAGGGTGCTCTCTCGTCTAAAGCAAAGTTACCTGCAGAGAAGACTATGTTATGGCACCAGAGACTTGGCCACATTGGAGAAAAGGGTCTAAGGACCTTGAAAAATAAAAATCTTGTTGAAGGTTTGAATGATTGTAATCTTGACTTTGATTTCTGTGAGCATTGCATTTATGGAAAATAAAACCGCATTCAGTTTTACTCGAGTTCTCATAAAACTTGTGGTGTTTTGGATCTTATCCATTCTGATGTGTTTGGTCTAGTAGATGTCTCTTCGATTGGAAAATCCACATATTATGTTTCATTTATTGATGATTTTAGTAGAAGGACATGGGTTTATTTTCTAAAGAGTAAATCTAAAGTTTTTAGTCGTTTTAAAGAATTTAAAGCAATGGTTGAGTTGCAGACTGGAAAGAAAATAAAATGTTTGAGAACTGATAATGGTGGTGAGTTTTGCTCTAATGATTTTGATAGATTCTGTAAAGACTGTGGAATTAACAGGCAGAAGACAACTCCATATTCTCCACAGCAGAATGGAGTTGCAGAAAGAATGAACAGGACACTGATGGAGAAGGCTAGGAGTATGTTGAGTGGTGCTGGTCTCGAACAAAAGTTTTGGGCTGAAGCTATTGCCACTGCTTGCTACCTGATTAACAGGTCTCCTACATCAGCTCTTGTTGATAAAACGCCTATGGAAGCATGGTCAGGTCACAAGCCTTCATTGAGACATCTTAGAGTTTTTGGTTGTGAGGCATATGCACACGTGCCAAAGGAGAAGCGAACAAAGTTGGAGAACAAGGCTGTGAAATGTATCTTCATCGGGTATAGTTATGGTGTGAAAGGATACAAGCTTTGGGACCCTATTGCACAAAAGGTAATTCACAGTAGAAGTGTTATTTTTAGAGAAATTAAGTCTCCTTTTGTTACATTGCAGCCAGAATAGACTAAAAAAGAAGATGTGATTCAACTTCCTTCTACACCTGAAAAAGTTGAATCGAGACCCCTAGATAGGCAAGAATTTGAGGAGAGCTCGTCTAGCTCTGAATCTTCAGAAGAGGAGGAAGAACCTCCAACTCAGCTTGTTCGAAGGTCTACAAGACATAGACAACCACCTGAAAGGTATTCACCTGATGATTGGAGATGTATTTTTGCTCTGAATACTAGTGTGGATGAACCGAAATCTGTAGAAGAGGCATTAGGTATGAATGATGCAGAATCCTGGAAGATTGCTATGGAGGAAGAAATGGCAGCTTTGAAAAAGAATGATACATGGGATCTTGTACCATTGCCTGAAGGACGAAAACCTGTTGGTTGTAAATGGGTGTTCAAGAAAAAGATTGGTTCAGATGGAAGCATTGAAAAGTATAAAGCAAGGTTAGTTGCAAAAGGCTACTCTCAGGTTGAGGGTGTTGATTACGGTGAGATATTTTCTCCTGTTGCAAAAATGACGTCCATTAGATTTTTGCTTTCTATTGCTACTGCTTATGATTTAGAGGTTGAGCAAATGGATGTGAAAACTGCTTTCCTTCATGGTGATTTGGAGGAAGATATTTATATGACACAGCCGGAGCACTATGTGGTGAAAGGCAAAAGTAATTTGGTCTATAAATTGAAGAAATATTTGTATGGCCTCAAACAAAGTCCTAGGATGTGGTACCAGAAATTTGATACATATGTGTTGAGTTTGGGATTTGAACGTTCTAAATCAGATCACTGTGTTTATTATAAATCTTATGGTGATCATTTCTTATTCATTGCATTGTATGTTGATGATATGTTATTCATTGGTAAAGGGAAAGGTATGATTTCAGAACTGAAGTCTCAGCTCGCTGCTAAATTTGAAATGAAAGATCTTGGTGCAGCAAAGCACATTCTTGGAATGGAAATTAGAAGAGATAGGGTGAATAGAAAGCTATGGCTAGGCCAGAGTAAGTATGTGAATTCAGTGTTACAGAGGTTCAACATGCAGAATTGTAGACCATTGAGTGTTCCTTTTATAGTTGGAATGAAACTATCTATTTCAGATTGTCCTACATCCCCATTGGAGATGGAAGACATGAGCAGAGTGCCTTACTAGAGTGCAGTTGGAAGCTTGATGTATGCTATGGTCTGTACTAGACCAGACATTGCCCAAGCAGTGGGAGTACTTTCTAGATATATGTCTAATCCTGGTAGAGTTCATTGGGATGCAGTCAAAAGAGTCTTCAGATATTTGAAGGGTACTTCAAAGTATTCTTTGTGTTATCATGGTAATTCAGTTGGAGACATGACTTCCCTTGATATCCATGGTTATGTGGATTCAGATTGGGCAGGTGATATTGATAGCAGAAGATCCACCAGTGCTTATGTGTTTACTTTGTTTGGTGGTGCAATTAGTTGGATGAGTAAGCGACAGGCTGTGGTTGCTTTATCCACTACTGAAGCAGAGTATATGGCAGCTAATCATGCTTGTAAAGAGGCCATTTGGCTTAAGAGACTGTGTTCGGATATTGGAATAAAACAAGGTACAATGACAGTTTACTGTGACAGTCAGAGTGCAATTAGCCTAGCTAAGAACCCAACATTTCATGCCCAGACCAAACATATTGATGTTCAGTATCATTTTGTTAGAGATATGGTCGAAGATGGTAGGGTGAAGCTGGTTAAGGTGGAAACTTTGATGAATGTTGCAGATGCTTTAACTAAGGTTGTGAGCACAGAGAAGTTCAGATGGTGTTCAGAGTCTATGGGCCTTATGGCCCCTAGCAATTGATTCATTGTGTTGACATTCCCTTCCGCTCTTGCAAGGTGTTCGACAAGTGGGAGATTTGCTGGGAAAAATGGTGTCTCAACCTTGCATTTATGCGAGGTTACTATTTATAGTAAGTTTTCATTTGAGCATGAAATGGTGCGAAACTCTCCCTGAAGCTTCTGGTTGGCTAGATAAGTATTCCGGTAAAGTTGCGTCGCAAGGTCACAGCTAGTTTTGAAGATATTAAAGTTTTCATCTTGGAGGGGTGCGATAAAATGTTTAAACTTAATTTTGGGGGCTTTAGAGGCTCCGAAACACCCTAAAAAGTGGCCGTAATCGGCACAGCGGGTTATGAGGTGATAGAGCACTTCGCAAGCTTTCCGGCGCTTCAAACGGTTCGTCAATCGGACACCCGGTTCTCAAGTTATGGCCTCCGGAAGTTTGTACTCCTGAAATAGGAAAAATAATTTGTATCGGATACATAAATGAGCTGTAAAAGGGAGCGACACATGTTGATGTGTGCTTTAACATGTCATAGGGCATCTAGAAGGGAGATAAGGTCGGCTACACCTTATTGGGTGGTTTTAGCCCATGGTTTTGTAATACCGTTTGACGGTTTCCTGTATTGTATCTCCTATTTATGAGGTGTGTGAGATAGAGGTTGTGTGTAAGAGTCTTATGGCTATTGAGTTGCCTCTGAATCTCTAATTAGTGGTACTCCTGCGAAGAGCTTGCTCTGCAAGTATGTTGTAATCTGTTTTTGATTGCTGAATAAAATATTGAGCTGCTTTTGGAGGGTGGGGTTTTTCTCCCGAAAGGGTTTTCCCCACGTAAATCATTGTGTTGTGGTATGATTGCTATTATATCTATTTCTATTTTCTGTAACTGTTGTAATGATCTGAAAAAGTTTTGCATTACCCTCCTCTCAAGGTTAGTGTAGGAAGTTGTTTCCGCTACTTAACTTCCTTACACTAACAAGAGTTTTAAAAAAGCATAGGAGTTCAATAATAGATTTGGCAAATAACACATTTGGTTTCATCTGTCAACTGCTAACTTTGTTAGAACAAATAATCCCTTGTAATTAGTTAAAGATTCCTTCACATGAAGTGATCCTATGGAAGAAAGTAGATCTTAAATGGTAAAATGATGACTATATTTAATTTTGTGCTTTGTTGTGGGTGATTGAGGTCTTAGTAATTTTTTGGATTTCTTTTTCCAAGAGCAACTACATATTAAGTCCTAGTGAAGCATTTCAAAGAGAATAAATAGAGTGAATTGAAATACCTACACGAAAAATTAAAAAACAAATTTAGTCAAATACATCATACAATAGAGTAGGAAATATAAACCTATTATTACAAAAATAAAAAAAATCTTAATATAAAAATAACTACATCGGTCAAGCTCCCCAACCTCTCTCTCCACTTCTAGTGCATTGCTACCTAGGAACCCATTAGCAACAAACTATGCGATTTCATCAAAATCAGCCCTAATACTAGCTTCTTCTCCCATACCCACTTTGCAATAATATTGGTAGATTTAGAGCTATCAAAAGGACTTCCTACTGAGATTTGTCTTAAGGTTGACGAGTTATATCAGAGATAAATCTTAAACTATGAAGCGATCCTTTCAAGTGTAGATGCTATTTTCTAACTAGACACTTGGACTATTCTTGTCCTCGTAGGTGTTCACTTTACTCCTCTCCTATCTAGTGTAAAGACACTAAAGGATGTCATCTCATAATAATCTCAGAATTTGCTAAAATAATGTGTTTGTTCATTTTTTTATTTTATGGAAATATGCAAAGATTGGAGTCAAAAATTTCATCTTTCACATTTGTATAAGATGTTGGATGTCATATGAAATTTAATTAGTAGGTTTGTTACTTATGGGTGAATTTGAAAAGGGTCTTGTAGCAAAAAAAAAAGAAAAGAAAAAAAAAAAAAAAAAAGAGTAACTAAAAAAATTAAACATTACGGTTAAAATACTTATTCCAGATGGATCATGCAACAAACTAACTTGAGAAACATAATGATACTTTTACCTTCTTAGTGGTTGGCAGGTCAGATGATGTTGTGCCCCAAAGATGAAATCTTTCTCATAATAATGAATAAATATAGTGTAGTGTCTACATAGTACAAATGATACACTAGTTGGCATGGATGGAAAATTATAAAAATATGATACAACAAAGAATTAAAAGATCATTATAGCCCCCACACAAACAACAAATTTTTGACAAAGGAATATAATTAATATCTCTATCCATAACTCATGACATAAAAATGGCCCAAATTATCCATTTATAAATTAAGATTGGAAGATATTACTACTTTTGTTATCCACTATTAAGTCAATGATAATCTAAGATAGTGAAATGAACATTACCTTCCAAAATAACAACATTCATGAACAAGACTTAAAGATTGATCTGTTATTAAATAATCAACCTTGTGTTCTTTCAATTGATGGGGTATTGTTTCTCTTGAATGGGATGAAAATTTTAGAATAATATGAAATACCTAAAATGAATTGAAAGAGATGCCTTATATAGGATTTCATAATTAAAATCACCTTTAGGTCAAGTTAGATTTGTGATTTATTCACATAGAGCTAGATTTATGGAATTATTTTCACAAGTTGATGGTAGCACAATAAAAGTTAGTGCAAGTCTTAAGAGATAGACATGGTCTATATCCTCTTCATATAAATAAAATTGTTTCTAACAGATTATTCAAATTATAACTCACACATCAATGGAGAGCTTTCTATGGAAAAAATAAATGCTATTTATCAAGTAAAATAAGCTTGAAGTTAGCAAGAAGCCAGTACAAACATACCTAATAAAATTTTCAATACATTATACTAGCCACACACCATTAAAGCCAAGCATCATGATTGGTGGGATGCACCACTCCTGCCTTAGTTCATCCATCCAATGGGGATGATCAGATTCATTAAGTTGGTCTCTATAGGATTGTATACACAAGCCTATGTCACAAACACCAAACTTGACCATGATTGTAGTAAGTTGATATCTACAAAGGAGCCATTTCATAAAGAGAGGGATGGGCAACATATTGAAAAATGTATGGTCTCACAACAAATATCCTACGAAATCTTGTTATTGTTTTCTTATTTAAGAACCTACAACCCTTGGTAGAGGTTTTGAATATGTTTTGTCTATATTAAAGCTTATGATTTATATACTTCATCCTACAAATTTGTGTTATGTTTAGATTGATGTTGTTATGCTATTAAAGATACTAAGACAATTTAGTAGGTGCAATGGCTAACTTGTGTAAAAATGCATTGTCAATATATGTGGTGATAGCCTTTCCAACACAATTTCTATCTTGACAAAATGAATATGATAGCCAATCTCTTAGATGATACACAACTCAATCATCCTGCAATGCAATAATCAATGGAGACAAAATAGTATTAACTTGTGTAGAAACAAGCATCAAATGTGACCTGATCATTAGTTGTGGGGTCAGGATTTGGGGAGCATTCATTGTAAAAGTTCAAGAGTCATATGAACAAAGTGAAATTGAAGAAGCTTGGTAATGAAAATTTTAGTGGCTAATATTCGCCAATTGGCTATTTTTTAAAATTTTAGAATCAAAATTTGGCTAATAAGTTCAACTTTTAAGGTGACTCGAATTGCCACATTTTTACAAATTTTTATTTTAGTGTCATTTAAATCGCCAGAGAATTTATTTTATTAATTTTAATAACTCAAAGATTCGACGCAATATTCGATACATGATTGGATTGGATTCGCGAACATTTTACAATTTATTGTAGAAATCTAAATTAATTTGCCAACAATATATCATAATGATGAGTTATTTAGGGTTATATCAACAATCTATAGTTGCTACCATTGATTTATAATATAATCTAGTAACCTTCATTGTATTCCATGAGCTCAATTGTACCTACAAGTTGTAATGCTTGTGGGAGTTGAAATTTCTTTTGAATTGTTAACCTCAATGAATATCAATGGTCTAAAATAAATTTTTGGCCCAATGGGTGTTACAAATTATTGTTACATTTTATCTCACAAAGTACAAAGATGATATTAGGTTATTTTAAATTAATGGTAGAAACTAAATAAAGTAGAGTCTACCCCTTAAACTCATTAATGATTTCCACCTTTGGGCCTCTACTTTTTTATAAAAAACTATTTTTTTTTAAATGAAAGAATTAGGAATAGTAATTAATGCATACTCTTATTCTCAATATTGGCTAATATTTCCTACCAAAAAATTTTGATATTAAAAAATTCGCCAATAAAATGAATATTTTTCATTAAAAAAGAAAAGATTCACCAATAAAAATTATTATTTTCTTTTAAAAAAATTAATATTCACCAAGATTTTATACTACTTTTTGAGAGGACGTTTCTTAAAGTTTTCACTGGAGCTTGGTTTGAAATTACCCCATTGATTGTTAAATCATGATCAAGATCAGGTTGAGTAAACCTCATCTCAGCTATGATTGAGTGTTTAGCAATAAATAAATCTTACCTTTTGTCATATGCCTTGTGGTTAGTGGTAGTCATATGGCCTTTCTTGTAGTGCTTAGGGGTTGTTGTGCCTTTGATTTGTAGGTACTCCTAGATGTGATTGGTATATTTCTTCATGTAAGTTCCTCTAAGTAACTTTGCATGAGTCTTATTTTTTGTTGAGAAGAAGGTGTTGTAAGGAATCTTGGATTTTGCAAGATCGTGGTGAAATAATTGAGATTCCTTCCAAATTTAAGTGAGATCTTGATGAGCATAATGGAGCTCTTTTGTATCTTGTGGAATGATCCTTTCTTCTCTTATTTGGGAAGAAGAGCCTTGAGTTAGGTTCCTTGATCTAAGGAGATATAATAGAGAGAACGGTTTCGTGTTTGGCTACCTCAACCATCTATGCATTACTTACTTATCTACATGTTTGTTGGCTACAACTCTTTGCTTGACATACCTTCAATCATGTATGAAGAAAAATCACTCAAGAATTTGTAAGTCATGTTTTTTTGTTTGTTTGTGTTTAGTTAGAAGATGTGCCAACCAAAAAATAATAATTAGGAAGCCAGAATCAAATGGGTTGCTTCCTTAATCATACTAAATGTAATAGGAAGCTAACTTAGATAGATCAGTAAAGTTTTGTGTCCATACCTAGATATTGCATTTGACAAGTGTTTGCAGATGTGCTTTTGTAAATTGATCATTGAGCTCTTTAACAAAGGTAGATTGTGATGGATGAAAGATGTATGTACCTTTTGGACAATTAAAAATAATATTTTTGAAGAGAACGATGGGCATATCTATTGTCAAAAATAGTTGTTGTAAAGTTTGACATATTTCTATGTAGGTGTTTGAGTTAAGGACATTAGGTGTTTGAGTTAAGGACCTGTGAAAAGAATGATTAATTTGTAAGAGAGGAATGGGAAGTAAAAATGAATAAACTATAAACTTTAAACCTAAACATTAATTGAACCAACTTTGACTATGTTAGGAAGCTAGCTCTACCATGTATAGAGCTCGTTAAATATTGATGAATGAGAATAAAATAAAACTTGCTTAGTTATAACAAGAATCATTGCATGAAACCTCTACTTGAGACATATTAATGGAAACAATGTTGATCATATTGGAAATTCAGTTATTATGAATTCCCTTTCAACTTCATGATTTGATAAATGAAGATTTAACCAATTTAGAAAAGCAATGAGAGCAATAAGAAGCACCTATCGTCACCGTCTTAAACAATTTGAAAAGGTCCCTTGCCAATCTGAATAATAGGTCAAAGATTGCTTCCTAAAATAAAATAAAATATCTCTAAGCTTGTAGGTGTTCCTTTGTCAAGGTGATCTCTATAATTTTTGATACAAACATCAAAATCTTACCAGCTACCACCTACCCAACATTAAACCCTTGTAAAGGATTTTTCTTAACCTATGGAAGACAATAAAATTGAGCCCAACATACCATTTTTCATCAAATAAACACCATATGCATTGACATATTCATATGCATCCAAAACCTATTCAATTGGCCCTAATGCCAAGAGAACGGATCATAATCGATCCAACAGTTAAATTTCAATATAATATTATTATTCCACATAATAATTCAACATTAGAAATACCATATTCACATTTTTCTCAAAGGGCTGGAAATTGATAAAAATACTAGTCATGGAGGCCATCTACCATTGATGGACCTCCAAAAAGCTCAAAATTTCAAGCTTGTCTAATAAAAAATTCAGGAAAATCCATTGGTCTATATGTGAACAACAATTCAATTATGCAATAAAATCTAAAATTTGAGCATCCAATAAAAATTGGGCGGCATTTCCTTTTGTAAAACTATGTTTTCAAAATTCAAAACACAACAAAATCATTTCTCAACTAAAGTTACTTAAAGATGTGAGAAATTACAACTTAGTAGTAATAGCCCTAGATAGTTTGTTTTGTGAAAGATCAAGTGATTCTAACAATACAATATCTCTAATAGATTTAAGAATCTTTCCATTGAAGTTGTTTCTTGAAATGTTGAAAATAACCAAACTTTTATGTCGTCCGATGTTGTTTAGAGGAATATTACCAGACAAATTATCTTTTCCAATGAATAACATATCATCAACATAAAAGACAATAAATAATAATCAATCATTAATTAATTTAAAATAAACATAATTATCTTCTTTATTTCTAATAAAGTCATGATTCAATATAAAAGCATCAAATTTCTCATACGACATTCTTGATGACTGCTTCAGACGATACAAAGATCTCTTTAACCTGCAAACCAAATAACTTTCTAACATAGTGCTGGCACATCATGAACTGCTTGCAATCTTGATTCGGTGAGGGAACAAAGCGACGAGATATTTGAGGGAATGGCACATGTTTGATTATTTTGGTTCCAACAGTCGTGATACTCAAAGCGCTTTAGTTGGGTTTAAGAGGACCTTAAGTGCCCTATCAATTTTTAGCTGTTTGGAGACAGACTTTTCAAACTTTCATTTATCTCTCTCAAGTTTGTCATGACACTTTTTTGTGTTCTCTTTTAGTGACGTCTCAATTCCTGATTAGTTTCTTATAAAATCCAAGAAGGTGGATTTGCTTGTCATTATTCATGGATGCAAAATAAATCTTCTCAACTGCCATCTTCAAAGAATTATTAAAGAAGCCTGATTGGAAGTAGCATTTTTCAGTTTGGTTTGATTAATGTTTTAGAGAAAATAATACGCTGGAAGATTTCCTTGCTAATTATCTTCTAATGTCAATATTGATAGCAACAAATGGGTTATTGATATTCTTTTTAAGTATGAGCAATTGCAATGCTAACCTAAAATGGAATTTATTTGATCCTGCCCAATCTGAAAAATGTCCGTAGAAGCATCGAGAAGATGCACAAAACAGAAGATTATCACTCCATACCTTAAAATCATTAGACAATATGTATGAAATTCAGTGAGATTATTTTTAACATTTATTTTATTTATCCCGAGTAGTTCAGTTTCGTAAGCTAACCTTTTTTTTGAACGTTTTTCTTGTTTACGTAATGCTCAAGGTTGGTAGAGGTAGGAGCCTAATAGGGTAACATATTTCTTGCAGAATCACCTCGTCAGACATAACAGGGATTATCATTTGGAAACCCAATCATGAGTCCAATAGCGATGGAGAAAGGATGCTCAAAATTACAACTTGATAAAGTAAACATGGTAAAGTCTTCTTACGTGAAAAGCCAAGTATTAGTTGCCTCCGTTGAAACTGAATCATCCAGATCTGGATCTTTCAAAAGCCACCTCAATTCATTGGCACATCAAATGTAGGACAAAGAAAAGTTAATGATCTCGAGAGAAGATTGGGAAATATTTTATTGCTTCCGACAAATACAAAAATATCAAATCCAAATAATCAAAGTTTCATTAAGATTTAGAATTAAGATTTAGAATCAAAGCCTGCAGAAGTATTTCTTACACGCAGAATCATGGCAATGTCTACTCAGCACCCAAAATTTACTATTGATCATGTTTAATAATTAGTTGAAAAAGAAAAACGTATTATATTTTAATTTAGATAATGCCAGAAGTCATACCATGATATCAGTGATCCTGAAACACATTATTTTGAGATAGATAAGGAAGGGAACACATTCCCATTAAAAAGTAAAGTTGTCACCAAGAGAGTTCAGATCTTTAATCTGATAAGTTACTAAGGGTGTCCATAAGGTTTATTAGTCTCTTAGCAAAACCAATTTAGAAGAAAAACAATATAACAAAGACATCACAGAAGTATGGGCTTCTCCTCAAAGGCATTAAGATTTTTCTTCCTCTACATGAAGATCAACCAAAGAGAATGAGGCTTTATTTGAGATCTCTTCACTGGATATAAAAACTGGTTGGCATATATGGAAACACATTAAAAAGAGAAATGCTAATTGCTACTTCTGAAAATGTTCAAATATTAGAGGATCCTACAAGTATTTCAAAGTTGCATCTCAAAGTTGCATCTCATCCACTGAAGAAATATTGATGGATCAAAATGAAGAATTTTTTGAGATACCCATTACAGATTTTGAAGCTGCTAGGCCTCGGATCATTTCCACTGTACAGAAGTTAGGCATTACTTCTAAAACTCCTGATAGCGAGACACTGAGCATTGAGATGAGAGGAATAAAGTTGGATGAACCATCTACATTGCGAAAGATCCATTTGGATCCAACTTCAGCAGGGTACATTGTGAGACACATTTTAAATACTGATTATTGTATGTGGAATGGGTCTGTGTAATTAATTATGAAGTTTATCATAGATGGCTCAATGCCACATGTTGGGGATTAGCATTATCTATCACAAAACTCAAAATTTCTTGATGTATCAGAATTTCCACACCAACCATGCTAGAGTAAAACATACGAAAAGAACACTCAAGATCTGCTGACTGTATTAGCCCAGAATGTACTAGCAAGTAAAGATTTGCTGGAAACTAAACCATGCAAAATATTTATTCTAGGATTAAAAGGGGATGCTCAAAAGACAAACCTGCACCTTTCAAATGGATTATTGAGTCAGTAGATTATCATTGCAAATTTAGTACATGTATTTACTTTTAAATGTTTTAGCTTCTTTTAGTTTTATAATTTTATCATCAAGTTTCTTTTCAATTTATTTATATTTTAAAATTAAATTATATAACTATATATATTTTAGCATTTGTTCTTTGTTGTCCTTGCAATCTATGAAAAAAGTTTCATCTACTAAACTCGCAGAAATGCTGCTCAAAAGTGTGGGATTTATTTTCCAAACCAATGGATAGTACATACTAGCCACACACCACTGAAGCCAAGCATCATGACTGGTGGGCTCCACTAGTCCTGCCTGAATTCATCCAGCCAATGGAGCATTGATCAACTTCATTAAGCTACTCTCTATAGGATTGTATACAAAGCCTATGTCACAGACACCAAACTTGATTATGATTGTAGTAAGTTGATAGCTGTAAAGGAGCCATTGCATAAAGAGAGGGATGGGCAACAGATTGAAAAACATATGGTCTCACAATAAATATGGAAGTGACAATACGTTCTTGGTCAAGTATTATATGTTGAAGGATGACCTCCATGAGGAAATTGTAGAGAATGTTCAAAAGCACACCATACTGGAGAAAAAGGTAGAAGATTTAGATGTGCAGCAGAGGAGTGATGAATTTAGATGTGAAGTAGAGGAGTGATGACTCAAGATGATGCAAAAATTTAACAAAGCTATGTATTGAAAGAGAAAGACCAAATACAGGTTGAGAACACAAAAAACAATTTCAGATAAAACAGGAAGACCAAATACAGGTTGAGAACACAAGAAAACAATTTCAGATAAAACAGGCAATAGACATAGTGCTTCACAATTTAAGCTCTCAGACCACTTATAGTAAGTCTCAAAGGGGGAATCAATGAAAAGCTTTCTTGTTTTTTTTTTTTAAATTAATGGGATTTGATGTAATGTTGTTGGAAAAAGTTATGGTGGATAGTACATACTGCATACTACAGAGTGCCCTCAAAAGCAATGTCACCATACATTATTTTATTATTGATTATGAATTTTAATGCATATTTATTAAAAGTAATTATTAATGAGATATGTTAAAAAATCAAACACTATTAGTAAATTTATCTCTAGAACTTACCACAAAAAATATCTTGTCTCTCTGCATGCTTTGTCCAATTTTCATGCAACTTCAGCCACATTTTGATTGTTAGCCATTTCTGAATTTCCACTCTTATCAAAGAGGGGCGCCACATCTAATTGGATAGATAAATATTATGGATTATACTTTCATATAAAACCTAGCGTTCAAGAATATTGCAAAGGAACTAACTCCTAACAAAGACAAATGCAAGCATTTTGTAGTTCAATGTAAATATTTCTATTAAGAATGATAAAATAAGGAAAATGGATAGTACCATATCTTTGACATGTTAAAACCATTTTTTGAAAATAAATGAATATGTACAAGTATGAAAAATATAAAAAAAATCCATCTCCTTGGGCTCACAATCCAATCACACAGTCGAAGACATAGGAGCTTTCCAGGTAATCGATCTTGCAAATAAAATGAACTTCAAAAACATCTGGATTGAAGGTGATTCAAAAAACATTATTGAGTGCCTTCTTGGCAAATCCCCCCCTTCATGGATTACAAATACTTGGATAGAAGAAGCTAAATCTATTTTATCCAACTTCGATAAGGTTGGAATTTTTTTGTTCCTTAAGGGAAACTAATAAGGTGGATGACTACTTCGCTAATGAAAGGGTCAAGCACATGGGCAGACGGATGTGGCATGCCTATAGTGATTTGGGAGTTGTCATTAAAGCCTCAATAGACTATGATATCACTCATGGGAAAGTTGTCATTTTTAATTATGATGAGACAGAGTAGAGATGGGTGTAGTGTCACCATTCGATATGGTGGGGGTGCCTTAATTATCTATACTGGTGGTGAGGGTTGGCAAGTATTGTGGGTGCATTGGGTTTGTTGTTGTCTCTCTGTTCAGTTCATTTGCTCGATGATCAACATAAGAATTGTTTGTGAGAAAATGGGGGGAAGGAAAAAGAGAGTTGAGCCGAACAGTTGTGAGAAGCACAAGAAAAAATTGAATGTTTGGAGGCATATTAGGAAGGGGGGTTGAGTCCTTTCCTCAAGAAGCTCCATGGGGACTGTAATAACCCACCATAATTGATTCAACAAAATTGAGTATTCTTTTTTTTTTAATGTAATCATTATGTTTTATTCAATTGCATACTCTGGGCATCCATCCATTAGGATTAGACATTCATCCATATGGGATGAGCATCTAACCATACGGGTTAGGGAATTGTCCATACGGGACATAAGGTTCCATCTATCCAATACGGGATAGGAATCTACCCATACGGGGTAGGCATCTATCCAAACGGGATAGGCATCTACCCATACGGGGTAGCCATCTATCCAAATGGGATAGGAGATGCTCTGGCCAGAGACTTAGACTCATCGGGACCATTCGGGTCCTGAGCCACTCACTAAGTACTACACTCTTCTAACATAAGTGCACCGAGGTCGCCGTCCTTAGGAGTAATTAAATAATACAAGCTTGAATTCTGCCTCGGAATTTGGCTTAAAGCCTAGGGAAGTCAAGCGAATCCATATAGGATTCCTTCCGAGTATGCATTGAATTTCTTTTTCCAATTTAATTATCTTATCTTTCAAATAGGATTCTTACTCAACCAAGCCTAGACCCCACCCACGAACGCCTGAGTACGAGGGACAACTCTGTCCCAAGACTGCCCACATACTCGCTTCGGCACGGGATCAAGGCATAAAGTCTATAGTTCTATTTTCTATTCTATGGTTTGACGTAAACTAATTTGTGGGTACGCAACCCTTTCTAGGGTCAATGTCCCAGACAGTTTCTCTGCGGTTGCTACCCACGATGGTAGTGCTTAAGTGAAGGCTCAAGATGGCCTATTGCTTGTGCCCTAAATAACTAGATCCTAATTCTTATCATGAGCGTCACCCTTGACCAAATTGCAAATCACCAATATCTCTTCAAAATAAAAGAAATCAATTTCATAAAATCATTTAACTTAACCATCCCTAAAAGGGGTTTACTATGGTTTATCTCAACGGATGTGAAATTATTTCAAATTTATCTTATTAGCTTATCGATCCAAGGGGGATTACCCGCCCCTTGGATTTTAACTTCCAAGTGTCCCTTATTACTCCCCAACGATTTATAGGGACGATGCCATAGACGTCGTTGATGCAGCTTTATTAGGTGTTAAGTGCAGTAGTTCAACACGACGAAATTACCCGTAAGCATGACCCAGAGGCACCGTATATACCGAACGCTGCTAGTTTTGGTTTTCCAACTTCCTTTGTTTAGCTTCTAAACTAAGAGCTTATGAAACATCATTTTTGAAATATAATTATGAAATGGATGTACATAACTTAAACTTTAAATACTATTTGAAAAAGAGAAATATCATTATTCTACAACTAAACGAATTAATACATGTATTGGCGTGATAATGATAATTGTGAACTTGCGTGCAATTGCATGAAGATAATGAATGCAAAATAATATAAATGCAATGCAAAAGTAGCGTCATTTACATACAAAATGAAGAAATGTTTACTCCTATCGTGAGACTAATTAATTATCGAGTTACTAATTCCACATGAGTGATTAGCTTATACTTTTTGGAAATTTTGGATCAAATCGAAATAATAAGACTTATTTGTTTTTAAGTGAGTCAAAATCACTAATTAAATAATCCAATAAATCCCTAAAGGAATTGAGACAAAATTTTTGATTTCAATCTTTTGCTAATTTATTAACTTAAAATTTAACTAAACAAAAAAATTAATTTAATTAAAACGAATATTTTGATTAAAACAATTATATATATAAAAAATTACTTAAATTTAATTAAAATGATATAAAAAAAATTAACCTAAATTTTAATTAAAACAATTATTAAAATTTCCATTGAAATTTTCAAAGTGAAATAATTTAACAACGAATATATATTAATACGAGTAACTAGGGGGTGGGGACCATGGGTCCCATCACCCCCTACGGTCCTGCATGTGCAGGCCCGTAGGGGATGAGGGGGCCACATGGTCCCCTCCACTCCCCTATGACCACTTACAGTGACCGCAGGGTAGTGGGGGGTACCACTATCTCCGACGGTTTCAATACCGCCACCCTGCATGCCTCCAGATGTTTCGAAGACCGTGCTGAACATTGGCATTTAACGCAACATTTTTTATAATGATAGTGCGATATTAATATTTACATGATAACATTCGAAATAATATATATATATATATATATATATATATATATATATATATATATATATATATATATATATATATATATATATATATATATATATATATATATATATATATATATATATATATATATATATATATGGTTTATATTTCCTTACAAAAAAGAGATTTATTTATTTATGAAGTAAGAACAAAACAGATGATCAAATAACTGTGTGTTTTTTTTTTGATTGATTTCCATAGTAAGTAGGAGTTTATCATTTACAGAGAGAGAGAGAGGGAGAGAGCTTTATCCAGCCATCATAGGGAGGGAGAAATTGTTTATTTCCAAGATTTGTTTCCAGTGTTCACAAGAGGATTTGTTCATCTGATATTCATAGTGAGAGGAAATATTCACAGAGATTAAAAATAATCATAGAGATTTAAATAAATACAAAGAGAAATTTAGAATAATCGCAGTGAAATCTATCTTTACTTTCAACTAATTTTCACAGAGAATTTATACAACCAGATAATGAAATCGAATGAGAATATCATAGAGGAAATAATCACAGCGAAATCTCTTTAGAGGATGAGATTCAGATTTCTATTCGAAAACGAGAGAGGTGAATTTGGAGAAAGGAGATAAGATGGATCTAATCTAGCTCTTCAGCAAGAATCGATCTAATTCTTATCAAGAAATTTAAACAAATTGATCTAATTCCTATCAAGAATTTGAAACATATTGATCTAATTTCATAAACAAATTGATCTAATTTCTTATCAAGAATTTGAAACATATTGATCTAATCTCTTAAACAAATTGATCTAATTTCTTATCAAAAATTTGAAACATATTGATCTAATTTCTTATCAATAATTTGAAACATATTGATCTAATTTCTTAAACAAATTGATCTAATTTCTTATCAAGAATTTGAAACATATTGATCTAATTTCTTAAACAAATTGATCTAATTTCTTATTAAAAATTTGAAACATATTGATCTAATTTCTTAAACAAATTGATCTAATTTCGTATTCGCAGCAAGAACAAGATGCATGATTCAAAAATAAAATAAACTAAATAAGAAGAACTTGGACACTTGAAATTGATGTAGAATCCCCTATGAATCCTCCAATTAGCCTCCCTTGATCTTCAAATTTGAAAGAAATCTTCCAAAACAATCTTAGCTTTTTTTTTCTTCCAAAAGAATGAAATATGACTACCAAAAAAAAAGAAATTTACTTGAGAGAATTTTTTTTAATGGAATATCCAACTCTCATTTTTGAAAACTTGCATATCATTTATAAGAAAAATCCCTCTATTCCACTACCTAATTTTTTTAATTAAAAAAAGAGATTCTTTCCCGATTTTGGACTTCATGCAAAATTAATTAGACTTAGTGGGAGGAGTTACATGCAAGGTGGTGGAGAATCCTCTAGAAGCTTCTTATTCTTCCTACAACATGTGCCATAATTGGGTGAGGAAAATTAAATAATAATTAAGAAAAAAAATGTATATTTTCCATGTGTGTGTGTGAGTTTTATTATTTTTATCCTTTTATGATATTTATTCAATCATTTAAATAGTTTATCCAAAAATATAATAGAGTTTGTATTTTAAAACCAAAAGTGATAAAGGAGGGTTGTGACATCCTCCCCCCCTTAATTTGTGCATCGTCCCGATGCACTTATTAAATGCGTCCAAAAGAGTCTATAGTTTATGTTTAAAACAAAAAAGGAAACAACTGCTGCATCTCCTTAGTATCTTCCCACGTGGCATTCTTTTCATCATATTGGTCCCATTGCACTTTGCACTGATCAACCTCTGTGTTGCGCAACTAGCACTGGTGCCTCTCCAAGATTATGAATGGCTCTATTATTATTCGTCCCATTTCCTGGACCTGTAAAGCATCCCAATTCAAAATGTGTTTCTCATCAGGTACATACTTCTTAAGAAGAGATACATGGAAGACATCATGGATTCAGCTCAATTGGGGAGGTAAGGCCAACCGGTATGCAACTGGATTAATCCTTCCCAATATTTCAAAGGGTCCAACATAACGAGGTGCAAGCTTAGTCTTCTTCACAAATATTATAGAACTCTTGTGTGGCCTAACCCTTAGGAAGACTTTCTCTCCTACCTCAAACTCCCTTGGTGTTCTATTTTTTTCTACATAACTTTTCTACCTATCTGAGGCTTCCTTCAATCTTTGCCTAATTTCCTTAGTTTTTCTTTCCATTTCTTTCAACATATATGGCCCAATAATCACTCTATCTTCAAGACTATCCCAACTCAAAGGTGTTCGACATGGTCTACCATACAAAGCTTCAAAAGGTGCCATTCCCAAAGATGTTTGATATGTATTATTGTAAGCAAATTCTACTAGAGGTAGGTATTCTTCCCATTTCCTCTGTTGGTCCATGCAATACATGCGAAGTAGGTCCTCCATAATTTGATTTGTCCTTTCTGTCTGACCATCAGTTTCAGGATGGTATGTCGTGCTAAAATTTAGTTGAGTTCCTAGACTTGATTGAAGAGTGGTCCAAAACCTTGAAGTGAATCTAACATCTTTATCTGATATGATTTTCTCTGGTATTCCATGCAACCTAAATATTTCCTTAACAAAGCACCTAGCCAAGGTAGGTGCATCATCCGTCAGATTCCCTGGTATAAAGTGTGCCACCTTAGTGAGTTTGTCAATTACCACCATTATTGCATCATGCCTAGAAGGTGACATGGGTAACCGTTGCACAAAATCCATGCTAATAACTTGCCACTTGTGTTGAGGTACATTGTGCAATTGCAACAATCTGGCTGGATGTCTATGTTTTGCCTTTACTCTTTGACACTCCAAACATTTAGCCCCATATTTGACAATGTCATTCTTCATCCCTTGCCAAAAGTATACTTTCTTTAGGTCTACATAAAGTTTGTTAACTCCTGGGTGCCCTGAATAAGGGGCATTGTGACCCTCTGACAGGACTACTTCCCTTAAGTCTCCTGAATTTGGAATATAGATTCTATTATTGTATCTGAGCAACCCTTCTTCATCTAATGTATACCCTTCAACCTTAAGATCAGTTGGGTTGTGTTCTAAATTCAATTTGACTTGCTCATACCATGGGTCGTGACCCTGCTCATCCATTACTTGCCATTTGAAAGAAGTTTTGAATGTTGTTATAGTCATCAAGTGTCTCCTCCTACTTAAGGCATCTGCCACCCTATTTTCCTTCCCTTTAATATATTCAATTTCAAAATCATATTCACTTAGAAACTCTAACCACCTTATTTGCCTGACATTTAAGTGGGGTTGGGTAAAGATGTATTTTAGTCCTTGGTTATCTGACTTTAGCTCAAAGGGCTTCCCTAGTAAGAAGTGTCTCCATTTTTGTAGGGCATGCATAATTGCTGCCAACTCTAAGTTGTGGGGTGCATAATTGACTTCATGAGTCTTTAGCTTTCTGGATTCGTAGGCTAGTACCCCTTCATCTTGGACAAGTACTCCTCCTAACCCTTCAATAGAAGCATTAGTTATGACTGTGAAGTGTCCATTCAGATCTGGTACCTTTAGAATGGGTGTTGAAGTTAGTTTTCCCTTCAAGATTTGGAATGCCTTATCACTTTGCTCAGTCCACATAAACCTTTTTCCCTTCCTTTGTAATGAGGTAATGGGGTTTGCTATCTTAAAGAATCCTTCCACAAACCTCCTATAGTAACCTGCTAGCCCCATAAAGCTTCTTACCTCTGAAACATTCTTAGGGATTGGCCATTCTACTATTGCCTTTATTTATCTGGGTCGACTGGTATTCCTTCCTTTGATATTATATGCCCAAGGTAGTGAATCTTTTCCTCAAAGAAGGCACATTTGGACAATTTCCCATATAACTTATGTTCCCTCAACCTTTGCAAAACAATTTGCAGGTGCACTAAATGTTCCCTTCATTTCTAGAGTAAATGAATATGTCATTTAGAAATACCAAAACAAATTTATCCAAGTAGTCATGGAGTACACTATTCATTAGGTTCATAAATGTAGCTGGGGCGTTGGTTACACTAAAAGGAACTATTGTGAATTCATAATGCCCATATCTAGTCCTGAAAGTTGTTTTCAGAATGTCTTCCTCCTTAATCCTGAGTTGATGGTACCCTAACCGGAGGTCTATCTTTGAGAAAACTGCTGCTCCTTTCATTTGGTCAAAAAGATCCTCTATGTGAGGTAAGGGATACCTATTCTTTATTGTGACCTTGTTCAACATCCTATAGTTGATGCATAGCCTTAGGGTTCCATCCTTCTTTTTAACAAACAAAACTGGCGCTCCCCATGGTGATACGCTTGGCCTTATTAATCCCTTAGCTAAGAGTTCCTCTAATTGCATTTTAAGCTCTTGTAATTCAGTTGTGTTCATACAGTAAGGTGCCCTTGATACTGGTTCAGCTCTTGGTAGTACCTCGATAGAAAAGTCAAACTTCCTCTTAGGGGGTAAACCGGGTAATTCTTCTGGAAAAACATCCTTAAATTCCTTTAATAAAGGGGCATCTTCAAAGGTTGGTGTATTTTCCCCCTTTCCTTCATCAATTTCAACCATATAGATTTGGCTTCCTCTTCTCCTTTCCTTCTTTAATTGCATTGTTGAGATGGTTTCTATATTAATGGGTTTAAACTTTCCTTGGATTTTGACCCTTTTCCCCCCATCATCCAAACATTCAACAACTTTGTTATAGCAATCTACATTATCTTGATGGTCTGTTAACCAACTCATTCCAATAATTATATCATATAATCCTAAGGGTGCCACATAGAGATCTACCCTTGTTTCAAACTCAAGAAATTGTACCCTTGCCCTCGACAAACACTTAGTTACTTCCCTAGTTGCCTTATTCCCATATTGAACCGTCCATGATGACTCCATTTGATTAACTTTTAATGCATATTTGTTTACTAATTCAGGTGAGATGAAACATTCAGATGATCCAGTGTCAATTAGGATTGAAATTGGTTGTTCAAATAGTGTACCTATAGTTTCCACGGGAACATTCTGGTATCTTCCTCTTCGGTTCCTAAATGCTGCATGAATCCTTTGTTGGGGCCCTTGTTGGGGTTGATTGGCCCTAATCCATCCTTGCATCCTGGGGCACTCTCTGGCAAAATGGTTTTCCCTGCACATAAAGCATCCACCTGGAGGACCCCTCCTACCTTGATTTCTAGGGGGATCATTTCTTGTTTCATTGGTCCTGGGTGGATAAGTTATCCTGTTTTGTTGGTCACTCCTGCTATAGTTGCCTCTGTTATTATTTCCCCTATTATTATTATTATTTCCATTTATCTGATATTGATTAGGAGGTGGCCTTCTTTCGGAAGAATTATTCCTTTGACCCTTGTTGAAATTAGTGTTTCCATTGAATTCTTGCTTCCTTTTAAATGAGTGGTTCCCATTATAGTTCCGCCCTGCTAGTGTTTGAATCTTCCTCTCTTGTCTTAGGGACTTTTCAAGTACTTCATTCATGTTTCTGGGTCCATGCATGTCAACTTCTGCCCCTATGTTGGTATTTAGCCCCAAAATGAACTTCCTTGCTTGACCTTCTTCATCTTTCTGGTACATAGGTACATATTTAAGCAACTTGGTGAACTTATCCCAATATTGTTGAACAGATAGGGACCCTTGACATAGATTATTGAATTCTGTCACCTTCTCATTGAAGAATAATTGAGGGATCCACCTATCTCGGAAGTGGTGAACAAATTGATCCCATGTGACCGTATCCCTACTATACCCATTCTGTTCCTTGGTGTTGGTCCACCAACTGGCTGCCTCCCCTATGAGTTGATAAGAACCCCATAAGGCCTTGGTTGTTTCACTAAAATCTCTTAGCTCAAAATATTTTTCCATTTCATTTAGCCAATTCTCAGCTCCTTCACCAATTTGCCTCCCATCGAACTTAGGAGGGGTGATTTTCTTTAAGTCTTTGGAGAGTTCCAACATGTTATTTTCCTTTCTATTACCCATCACATTCCCTTGATTGCTACTAGGGTTTCCATTTTTGGTACCACTTCTATTTTCATAGTCATTCTGCCTTTCCCTAAGGTCTTGCAGTGATTGTTCCAAGAAGTTGATTTTATCTCTTTGTTTGGTTAGGAGGTCGATTATAGCTTGGACCCCATCTCCGTTATTCCCTGGGTTGTGTTGATCCTCTTCATGATCTTCCTCATGGTTTTCTTCATGATTTTCCTCATGGTTTTCCTCATAGTTTTCCTCATGGTTTTCTTCCCTTTGACTCCTAGTACGTCTTCCATTACCCCTTCCTCTTCCTCTTCCTCTTCCTCTTCTTCTTCCTCTTGCCATTCTAGGTTTTTACCTAAAAGTTAAATTATGTAGTTAGTTTTTGATTTAGGATTTTTTAAAAATTAATTTCTACCATTGCAAAACATACCTTAGTTGAGTAAATTGAAGTGAGCACAAGGCCTAGATTTGAACCTTTGTTGTGATACCACATGTAATAACCCACCATAATTGATTCAACAAAATTGAGTATTCTTTTTTTTTTAATGTAATCATTATGTTTTATTCAATTGCATACTTTAGGCATCTATCCATTAGGATTAGGCATTCATCCATCCGGGATGAGCATCTAACCATACGGGTTAGGCAATTGGCCATATGGGACATAAGATTCCATCTATCCAATACGGGATAGGCATCTACCCATACGGGATAGGCATCTACCCATACAGGGTAGGCATCTACCCATACGGGGTAGGCATCTATCCAAATGGGATAGGAGATGCTCTGGCTAGAGACTTAGACTCATCAGGACCATTCGGGTCCTGAGCCACTCACTAAGTATTACACTCTTCTAACAGAAGTGCACCGAGGTCACCGTCCTTAGGAGTAATTAAATAATACAAGCTTGAATTCCGCCTCAGAATTTGGCTTAAAGCCTCGGGAAGTCAAGCGAATCCATACGGGATTCCTTCCGAGTATGCATTGAATTTCTTTTTCCAATTTAATTATCTTATCTTTCAAATAGGATTCTTACTCAACCAAGCTCAACCAAGCCTAGACCCCACCCACGAATGCATGAGTACGAGGGACAACTCCGTCCCAAGACTGCCTACATACCCGCTTCGGCATGGGATGAAGGCGTAAAGTATGTAGTTATATTTTCTATTCTATGGTTTGATGTAAACTGATTTGTGGGTACGCAACCCTTTCTAGGGTCAATGTCCCAGACAATTTCTCTGTGGTTGCTACCCACGATGGTAGTGCTTAAGCGAAGGCTCAAGATGGCCTATTGCTTGTGGCCTAAAATAACTAGATCCTAATTCTTATCATGAGCATCACCCTTGACTAAATTGCAAATCACCAATATCTCTTCAAAAAAAAAGAAATCAATTTCATAAAATCATTTAACTAAACCATCCCTAAAAGGGGTTTACTATGGTTTATCTCAACAGATGTGAAATCATTTCAAAGCTATCTTATTAGATTATCGATCCAAGGGGGATTACCTGCCCCTTGGATTTTAACTTCCAAGTGTCCCTTATTACTCCATGACGATTTATAGGGACAATGCCATAGACGTCATTGATGCAGCTTTATTAGGTGTTAAGTGCAGTAGCTCAACACGATGGCATTACTTGTAAGCGTGACCCAGAGGCACCGTATATACCGAATGCTGCTAGTTTTGGTTTTCCAACTTCCTTTGTTTAGTTTCTAAACTAAGAGCTTATGAAACATCATGTTTGAAATATAATTATGAAATGGATGTACATAACTTAAACTTTAAATACTATTTGAAAAAGAGAAATATCATTATTCTACAACTAAACGAATTAATACATGTATTGGCATGATAATGATAATTGTGAACTTACGTGCAATTGCATGAAGATAATGAATGCAAAATAATATAAATGCAATGCAAAAGTAGCATCATTTACATACAAAATGAAGAAATGTTTACTCCTATCATGAGACTAATTAATTATCGAGTTACTAGTTCCACATGAGTGATTAGCTTATACTTTTTGGAAATTTTGGATCAAATCGAAATAATAAGACTTATTTGTTTTTAAGTGAGTCAAAATCACTGATTAAATAATCCAATAAATCCCTAAAGGAATTGAGACAAAAAAATTTATTTCAATCTTTTGCTAATTTTTTAACTTAAAATTTAACTAAACAAAAAAATTAATTTAATTAAAATGAATATTTTGATTAAAACAATTATATATAAAAAAAAATTACAAAAATTTAATTAAAATGATATAAAAAAAATTAACCTAAATTTTAATTAAAACAATTATTAAAATTTCCATTTAAATTTTCAAAGTAAAATAATTTAACAACGAATATATATTAATATGAGTAACTATGGGGTGGGGACCACAGGTCCCATCACCCCCTACGGTCTTGCATGCGTAGGCCCGTAGGGGATGAGGGGGCCACGTGGTCCCCTCCACTCCCCTACGGCCACTTACAGTGACCGCAGGGTAGTGGGGGGTACCACTATCCCCGACGGTTTCAATACCGCTGCCCTGCATGCCTCCAGACGTTTCGAAGACTGTGCCGAACATTGGCATTTAACGCAGTATTTTTATAATGAGGGTGCGATATTAATATTTACATGATAACATTCGAAATAATATTATATATATATATATATATATGGTTTATATTTCCTTACAAAAAAGAGATTTATTTATTTATGAAGAACAAAAGAGATGATCAAATAACTATGTGTTTTTTTTTTGATTGATTTCCATAGTAAGAAGGAGTTTATCATTTACAGAAAGAGAGAGGGAGAGAGCTTTATCCAACCATCACAGGGAGGGAGAAATTGTTTATTTCTAGGATTCGTTTCTAGTGTTCACAGGAGGATTTGTTCATCTGATATTCATAGTGAGAGGAAATATTTACAGAGATTAAAAATAATCATAGAGATTTAAATAATTATAGAGAGAAATTTAGAATAGTCGCAGTGAAATATATCTTTACTTTCACTAATTTTCACAGAGAATTTATACAACCAGATAATGAAATCGAATGAGAATATCACAGAGGAAATCATCACAGCGAAATCTCTTTAGAGGATGAGATTCAGATTTCTATTCAAAAACCAGAGAGGTGAATTTGGAGAAAGGAGATAAGATGGATCTAATCTAGTTCTTCAGCAAGAATCGATGCAATTCTTATCAAGAAATTTAAACAAATTGATCTAATTCCTATCAATAATTTGAAACATATTGATCTAATTTCATAAACAAATTGATCTAATTTCATAAACAAATTGATCTAATTTCATAAACAAATTGATCTAATTTCTTATCAAGAATTTGAAACATATTGATCTAATCTCTTAAACAATTTGATCTAATTTCTTATTAAAAATTTGAAACATATTGATCTAATTTCTTAAACAAATTGATCTAATTTCTTATCAAGAATTTGAAACATATTAATCTAATTTCTTAAACAAATTGATCTAATTTCTTATCAAGAATTTGAAACATATTGATCTAATTTCTTATTAAAAATTTGAAACATATTGATCTAATTTCTTAAACAAATTGATCTAATTTCTTATTCGCAGCAAGAACAAGATGCATGATTCAAAAATAAAATAAACTAAATAAGAAGAGCCTGGACACTTGAAATTGGTGTAGAATCCCCTACGAATCTCCCAATTAGCCTCCCTTGATCTTCAAATTTGAAAGAAATCTTCCAAAACAATCTTAGCTTTTTTTTTCTTCCAAAAGAATGAAATATGACTACCAAAAAAAAAGAAATTTACTTGAGAGAAATTTTTTTTTATGGAATATCCAACTCCCATTTTTGAAAACTTGCATATCATTTATAAGAAAAGTCCCTCTATTCCACTACCTAAATTTTTTAAGTAAAAAAAGAGATTCTTTCCCAATTTTGGACTTCATGCAAAATTGATTAGACTTAGTGGGAGGAGTTACATGCAAGGTGGTGGAGAATCCTCTAGAAGCTTCTTATTCTTCCTACAACATGTGCCATAATTGGGTGAGGAAAATTAAATAATAATTAAGAAAAAAAATGTATATTTTCCATGTGTGTGTGTGAGTTTTATTATTTTTATCCTTTTATGATATTCATTCAATCATTTAAATAGTTTATCCAAAAATATAATAGAGTTTGTATTTTAAAACCAAAAGTGATAAAGGAGGGTTGTGACAGGGCCAACCCAGAAATTCCAGAGTATTTTGTGAAAAACTAGAAAGATGAAGGAATTGTTCTCTCTAAGAGGAAGGTAAACATAGATGAGAATCTCATTGGGCAAATTATTGGGCTCTCCACAGAGGGGGTGGAGTTCTTTCACAATAGAAAGTTTTTGGATGAAGCGGTCATCAAATTTCCCAAAAGGGATGAGGGAAGGGAGGCCTTGGTCAAAATTTCCAATAGTTATTTTGATGCTGGGAAGGTAAATATGCTATGGAGGGAGGTTCTCAGAGTTATCATGGAATATATCACGGTGGATGGAATATTTTCCAGAGTCAATAGCTACCTTTTCGCCCTCCTCAATTATTTTTGATAAAAGGTGAGGATTATATTTCCTTACTACTTTTTTTTCTCTTTGAAACATAGTATTAAGAAGAAACACCGAAAAAGACCTAGGAAGAATCCTATCCTACATGTTGGCATAGTCTAACCCCATTTCAGCTTTGGCCTCGGAAGGATATAATACAGATTTTAGTATGTCTGAGGATGAAGGTGAATGGGATACTGAATGGAAAGAGAAAGAGTCTCCCTCACCCAAGAATGAGTTGAAGAAAACCTCACAGAGCAAGCCCTCAGATAAAAAAACTCACCTCTATGAAAAACCTCACTAGCACTTCTCAAAAAGCTAAAAACAAGGAGAAAACCCTCCCCAAGAAAAAAAATGATTTCTTATTATGTGGATTCTCTAGAGGATTCTTTCATTGCCTCAGATTGTACTAATGGCTCCCATACTTCTTACCCTCCCACTGATAGAGAAAATAGTCATAGATTCCCCGGAGATCTCAAACTTGAAGACCACTAGTTCAAGACCAACTAGGAATTTTCTAATGACATATTGGCAATAGCAAGAAATGAGGTGATTGACTACTTCAAGATAATTAAGTGGTTTTTTCATGAAATAAAGGACCTTAGCATAAAAAATGGGGTTGTCTCTAGTAAGTTGGATGAAATAGAAGCTAAAGGGTGGCCTCATAATGTTGTTGGTGATTTGTGGACCAAGGAAGAGAAGATGTCAATGGCCAAGCACCTTCAAAGAATAGTTGAGCTCATGGATAAGATGAAGAAGGAAAATGAGAAAAATATTAAGCATCTAGAAGGGGAAATTGGGAAAATATGGGAAACTATGAACTCCATCATGAAGCAAAGCCACTAAATTGTGAAGAATTCTGCAACTATAATGAGAACCTTGGTGGATAAGTTGGAAAAAAATCAAGAAGGGGCCCTATTAGTGGACTTGGAAGCTGAAAAAGAAAATAGCCAGAAAGAGGATTCTGACCTCTTGAAGAGGAATAGAGACAACCTGAAGAGAAAAGAGGATTATGCACCTCAAGAGATCCAGGAGTTGAAGAAGATGGCTCAGGAGATGAATAACCTTGAAGATGAGATTGTTTATACCTTAAAGTCCTTACGTTATCTTTTTTTGTCTAGTGTTGGGTTTTTGTTGACTTCTGGCTCATTGTTGTTGTCTTTTTTTATCTGTTATGCAACTTTCCTTTCTTAGTGAACTTTGTTGGAATATTTTATCTAGCCTATAATCTCTAAGGTTTTAGGTCCCTGTAAAACCCATTTTTTCGTTAATAAAAAACATAAAAAATTATAATTTCTTTGCCTCTCAAAATTGTTGTTGCATGTGTCCCATAGCATAGAGGATAAATTATAAATGTTTAAATATAAAAATAACTTGTTGACATTTATAAACCATTACATATGTGAAAATTTATTTTATTTTTAGAAAATAGTTGTTGCAATTGAAGGGAGCAAAAAGTAAGAAGCTACATTTTAGACAAAATAAAATATCACTTTATAAAAATGATTGTTGGAGTTGTATAGATCAATTGTTTAACAATAATAGACCCACATAACATCCTAGCAATAGACCATGAAGTAAACACATGTAAAACCACCCCAAAAGAAAATAATGGCATGAAATAGACAAGTAGTAAATCCTTCTTAAAATTGATTACTTTTGAATGAATATATATGGTAATATATAGTTATAGGCACATCATTAAGGATGCCCAGAGCCCAATAGACAATGACAAGCATCAAACTTACCATTCATACTCAACCTTGAGTTTAGCTTATGCAGCCTAGTTTGCATCAATCAAATAATATTTGATTGATTTTCTTTAGTTTTATCCTAGCTATATTTGTCTAGCCAAGAAAGAAAAATAGGAAATAAATGAAAAAGAAAAATTTACACTTTAATTACCACAATCTTTGACTTGTGTCCAAAAACAATTACGAGACAATTATACCAATTTTTATCACATCATTTCATAAGCAGTAGAACATGCAAAGCCTTTTTAATTTTTTAGAAGTAGGCCTTTTTTGTTCACTCAATGAAACTGTGTCCCTCTTTTGTAGAGTAGACATCTCTAGCCAAGGTTTCTTCTAGTTGTAGGTAGAGGACCAACTCCTTTCAAAACCACTAACAAGCATAAATATAGGTTATAAAAGGATCCCTATGTGCTAACCATGTCTCTAATACTTGTCTTTGAGGCCACTATATTATTTTAATCTAGCTAGATTTGGAAGCCTCTTGTTTGAAGGAAAAAATCAACCTTCGATAGTTACAATATGATTTTAAAGAACCAAAAAAAGAGGATGAGTTTAAAGACTTTGCTATCCTAGATGGTTGGCAAAATGATCTAGTAAGAAAAATTGTGTTGACCAGCCAAGGTGGCAGACATGGACGAGGTCAACATAGGGGCCATAGACAACACAACATGTTGGCAACAACAATGAAGGAAAACTTAGAAGGAGGGTGAATCAATGTTTACTGAATCTACAAACTTAATAACAAATAGAGATCTAATAAAATATAGGAATAACAAAAAATGGAAAATTTAAAGCACAACACACAATACTAAGATTTTGACATGGAAACCCCAGTTAAGGGAAAAAACACGGTGGGAACCTACCCACAGTAAGATGATACTTTGCAGTAGTATGTGTAAATATTACAATGGGGAATGCACATACATTCAGGCACAGTGCCTAGAGCTTAGTGTTCAAATACAATAACCCAGAAGGCTACAACCCTTAGGGAAGTTTCACTAACTTACAACAAGATTGAGACTACAATTTGGAAGAAATAAACAACAATAATGGCATCTACTAATGCTTGATGACAGTTTCGGTTAAGAACATATGTTTGCTCTACAAAACCAATCTTTGCTCAATCATAATGTCAAAGGATGTATCACTTGTTCACACATATACCACTCTTTTAAAATTTAGACACCACATAGATACCTAAATTACGTGACAATATCACCTATTTATACAATTCATCAACCTTGACAACAAGGTCGGCTAAACCCTCAACTCACAATTACAAAATTACATCACATGATACAAATATCGACCACAGGACTAGTATAATGGTATATATGACATAACATGGACCTAAATCAAATTTTCAAATGCTCATATCCACTGGTAATCATGCCAATATCAAGTGCAATATGCTACACCACCAGAAATACCACGTAACACAAAAATATCACTGGTTCAGCTAAATCATCAACAACTCACACAATGATGAATGCACATCATCAAAACAAATAGGAAACAATTACAAAACACCAAAAATCATGTTAGAATAATTGGTAAAAACTGCAATAACACCATTTTTTAAATCTTCATCGATCAACATCTGAAAACTCAAGAACACTCAACCAATCAGCAACTGTCACAAAGAAAGATAACTTGCGGAGAGACAAATCATGAACCATCTGAAATGAAGATACACAAGACCATCCAAAACATCTCTCAAAGACTTAGATCAATATTTGATCACACCGGAATATACTAGAGGAATACTGAACTCTGTAAAGCACTGATCAACAAAACCAAATTGTAAACTAGATCATATGATATGATCAATTAGGCTTTCCTAATCACCAAAACCGATATAGAAAGATATACTGATACTATAGATACTCCATACACCAAAAAATGATCCCAATAAACCAATTTGCAATTATCAGAGCAATAGATCACAAGAATATGTTGACATCAATGACAACAACATATCCTAATAGCAACAATATCCAACAATCTCCCCCTTTGGCATTGATGGCAATGTATAAATGTGAAAAATAATCAATGCAGAGAAATAAATCATCTCCAACAAACTCCCCTTAAGATTAAGAAAATAAAATAGTTTTCACATACTATCTCTCCCCCTTTAACATCAATGACAAACGTTCTCAAAATAGAAAACCAAACCCTCTCCCTTAGATAGACAAATCATGATTCTCTCCCCCCAAAATAGATAACCAATATAACATAATACTCCACTAAAGGAGTAGCACCAACTCATCAACCCAAACAAAAGAATAAGACTGTGAAGTCCACCATATTGATGCAAATCAATTCATCTAGTTATCATTAGGAGGGGTAGATACCCCTAACTTGTCTCTCAAATAGACAATTGTATCTACAGACAAAGGCTTAGTGAAAATATAAGCAATTTATTCTTTTATAGATACATATTCCAACTTCACTTCCTCTTCACTGAATTTTTCTGTCAAGAAATGATATTTGATTGATAGAGGTTTAGTCTTTGAATGTTGCACCAGATTATTTAAAATATTAATAGCATTGGAATTATCATAGTATATGATAGTAGGCTTATCATAGATAATTTTGATATCCTTCAACATTTTATTCATCCAACCTACCTGAGTGTAGTTATTAGCAGCAGCAATGTACTCGACTTCAGTAGTAGATAAGGACACTGGATATTGTTTCTTACTAGCCCATGAAACTAATTTATTACCTAAAATGAATGCTCCACCAGTAGTGGTCTTCCAGTCATCAAAATCACTAGCCCAATTAGCATAAGTTTAAGCACATAACATGAAATAATCATTCATCAGATACCACATACCATAATCCATAGTTCCTTTCAAGTATTTGAATATCTTCTTTACAATAGTGACATGACTCTCTTTCAGATCAACTTGCTATCTAGTAGCCATGCACACAACATGCATAATGTCTAGTCTAGTCTGAGTAAGATATAGTAGGCGACCAACCATAGATCTGTACAAGGTCTGATTAGCTTTTGGAGATTGATCAGTTTTAGAAAATTTAAAACCAATAACCATAGGAGTTCCAATAGGTTTTGAGTCATCTAACCCAAACTTCTTCAGTAATTCCTTCACATATTTAGTTTCAGATATAAAAATACCTTTCCCATTCTATGAAATCTGCAATCCTAAGAATTTTTTTATCTCCCCTATCATAGACATCTCAAATTCTTTCTGCATATCACCGATGAACTTCATACTCAAGTTATGTCATCTCCTCCAAAGAGAATATCATCAACAAAGACTTAAACAATCAAGATGTTATCATTCTCAATCTTAAAGTACGGATTACTATCAACAGTACCTTTATTAAATCCCAAATTTAGCAAGTACGTATCCAATCTAGAATAGTAGGCTCTAGAGGCTTGTTTTAATCCATAAAGATCATTATTCAATTTGCATACCATGTCTCCATCATCTGATAATGAAAATCCATCAATTTGCTCAATGTAGACATCTTCCTCAAGATCACCATTCAAAAAGGAAGATTTAGCATCCATTTGATATACCTTGAAATATTTGTAGGTAACATATGCAAGAAACAGTCTTACAACTTCAAGTCCGGCCACCGGAGGAAAAGTTTCCTCATAATCAATTCCTTCCTTTTGTGAATATCCTTTGCAAACCAATCTAGCTTTATTTCTGACAAATTCGCTGACTTTATTTAATTTGTTCTTGATTACCCTTTTAGTACCAATAATATTCTTATCTTTAGGTCTAGGCACAAGCTCCCATATGTTATTCTTTCAATCTAATATAATTCTTCTTCCATAGTTCTCATCCAATTTTCATCTTTGCAAGCTTCAACAACATCTTTAGGTTCAAACACACCTCTTCAATAGCTAGCCTTCTTCTAGTCATCACACCTTTATTTTAATCACCAATAATTTGATGTTCAGAGTGATTCAATCTTACATACCTCAGAGTCTTCTGATTGTTATGATTTTCAGGTTCTTGCACCTCTTCACCAGTAGCAACAACATCCAGATTAATTGTCTCTATCGTATCATTTTGCTTCAATTCTTCAGTATGAATAGGTGTTAGAACAACATACCGACCATCCTCATATTTGCAAGCTTTGATCTCTTTTCCAAGATTCTTGTCAACCTTTGCATTTGCACTTTCCACTATCTTTCTAAATCTCTTAGTGTAGCACCAATATGATTTTTTGTTTGTTGAATATCCAAAGAAAATTCATTCATCACTACTTGCATCAAACTTTCCTATATCCTCATCTCTCTTGATATAACACTTATTTCCAAAAATTCTAAAATATCTCACAGTATGAACATGACCAAACCATAGCTCATAGGGGGTCTTACCAATATCACCTTTTACGTAAACTTTGTTGAATGTGTAAATAGTAGTGCTACCAGCTTCTCTCCAATAGATCTTCAGAACATTCCCATTAATCAACATAGTCCTTGTAACATCCGAGACAATTATGTTCTTCCTTTCCAAAACTCCATTCTGCTAAGGGGTTCTAGGAGCAAATAATTTTATTCTAATCCCATGTTTCTCATAGAATAAATCACTCACTAAAACAAAATTATCCTCCTCTATTAGATCTTAGACATTTCACCTTCAGTCCCGATTCAGTCTCAACTTTTTCTTTGAATATCTTGAATTTGTCCAATTCTTTAGATTTCTCCTTCAAAAAGACAACCCACATCATCTTGGAATAATCATCAATTAGAAACTTAAAGTATCTATCACCCTGCACACTTCTAACAATTATAGGTCCACATAGGTTAGTATGCACAAGATCTAGCAATCCATTAGATGTATACTACTTTCTCTTGAAAGAAGTTCTTGTTTTCTTATCCAACTGACATTCTTTACATATTGGATTAGAAAGCTTAACAATCTTAGGGAAATCTCTAACAGCTTCTGTAGAACTAATCTTAATGATTGAATCAAAATTAACATGACACATTATCCTATTCCATAACCAACTCTCATCAATCTAAGCAATTAAACAAATTTTCTCACTAGCATTCAAATGAAATATATTACCTTCAGTCTTAGTTCCAGATGCAATCTCTATACCAGAGGCATTTTGGATCTTGCATTAAACATTCTTGAATTGTATATTATAGCCTTTGTCAACCATATAACCAACACTCAAAAGATTATGCTTCAAACCTTTAACATACAAGACATCTTCATTGTTATGCTTAAAGTGAAAAGAGATAGAACCTCTACCACAGATCACACAAGCTTTGTCATCTCCAAATATCACTATTCGACCAGCATATCTTTCCATACTAAAAAAATTTCTCTTATCAATGGTCATATTATGTGAACAACCGTTGTCAATCACCCATTCATCTTTCTCTTCAACTTTAGCAGGTAAAGCTTTGTCCTCAATAGCACAACTAGTGGAATAAACAGGTATCGGTCTATCTTCCTTAGTGACAATAAACACAACTTTATCTCCTTCGAATTCTTCATCTAAAACACCTTCAACAGAAACATAATAATAGTTCTTCTAATGCTTATACTTCTGGTTAGACTTGTAAGGCTTATCATACTTCTCATGCTTATCAAATTTATCATGGCTATCATATTTATCCATTCTCTTCAGACATCTAGAAGCAAAATGTTATATCTTATTGCAAGAGAAACATTGTAGAGGCAATTTCCCATCATACTTACCAGCTCCTTTAGACAATCTCCAGGCAATCAATGCTTCAAGCTAATCCAATTATCTCTCTTTCTCTTCCATTTATCTTCTCTCCCTTTCATATTTGGATATTGTGCACTTATCAGGATCATACTTCTTCTTTTCAGATATAGATGCTCTAAATGTTGTCTCAGACTTTAAATGTGATTCACCAAATTTGCTAAGTTCAAATACATCAACCTTTCCAACCAACATTCCTCTTGTCACTATAGTCACACTCTGGATTTCATTAATAGCGTATACCTTGTGTTTGTAAGTAGTAGGAAATGATCTCAATACCTTAACAACAATTTTGTCTTCTTCAAGGGTTCCACTAGCACATTATGATACCTAGCACAAGGTCATTCACCTTATCCATAAAAGAGTGTATGTTCTCAGTTTCTCCCATCTTCAGCATCTCATATTTCCCCTTCAAACTCTACAACTTAGAAACTTTCACTTGTTTATCTCATTGATATAGGGTCTCAAGCTTCTCCCATATGTCATGTGTGGTCTAAAGTCATATTACATTAGTCATCTCTGAATCAATCAGGGCACTCAGCAATGCTTACTTAGCTCTAATGTTATTTTCAGCTTCCTTGATCTCATAAGCAGTAACTTGTCGATTTTGAGGAACAAAATAGGCATTCTTTGTAATATTTCAATAATCTTCTCCAAGAAATCTCAAGTGCACCTCCATCTGGTTCTTCCATATATAGCATAATTACTTCCAACAAATCTCGAACTCTCCTTCTTAAAGATAACACCTCTATTTTCCATCTCGGATCTCCTCAAGTGGTTAAGCTTCTTCTGGAGGATGTAGCTCTGATACACAACAACAATGAAGAAAAATTGAGGTGGGGGGGGGTTGAATCAGTTTTCACCAGATATACAAACTTAATAACAAATATAGATCTGATAAACTACAACAATAACAAAGATAAGAAAATTGAAAGAACAACACACAACACCAAGATTTTGACGTGGAAAACCTAGTTAAGGAAAAAACCATGATGGGCACCTACCTATAGTAAGATGATACTCTATAGTAGTATGTGTAAATATTACAATGGGTAATACACATGCATTCAGCCACACTACTATAGTATCATAAAATTGCGACCCTTATAATTTTAACCACATTTGAGGCCCTCACCTTGGCGATGGTATCTTCCTTCCCAACTGAGACCCTTTTCTGCACCTTCACCCTTGAATTTGTCCCATTTGAGCCCTAAGATGGCCTCAACACCCTATCCAGACCCCAAGATAGGGTAGGATATGGGCATAGCACCTCTGTCCCCTCCTCTTAGGGTGTCCCCAAGATAGGTCCCTCTGGCCCTATCTGCATTTTGGGATTCTGAATCCCCCCAATGTCGGCCTTTGGTGAGATGAATTAATATTTTGAGGCATGTATAAAAGGGGATTTGTTCTTCTCATTTATAGATAGAGGATATACAAGAAATACATGATAGGTTAAATTCAAGCGAAAGGTCTTCATCAAGCATTCAAGTCTTCAAGCATCCATCAAGTCTTCTTCTTCATGTGTCTTCTTCATTCATCCATTGGATCAACATTACAACATTCATTTGCAAGCATGTGTGTGTGTTAGGGTTTTTTCATGTTACATGCCATTTCATGCAACACTTGTGATTACATTCAAGAAGTAAGGCAACCATCATCAACAAATTGGAGATCTGCAAGGTATACATTTCCATTATTTACATTTAAGCATTTGCAATTACTTTATTTCAAGGTTGATTCCTCAACCAGGGTTGGACTCAGGAAAGAACCTATCCACAAACCTTCTCCCCTTCTTTTTTGTGTGTAGGTTGTAGATGGGAAACTATAATTGCAGGTTTGGGCTTCATTTGCAAAGACAAAAAAACCCTTTTCATTTTACAGATTTTTCAGAGGACCGTGTGCACTTTCAACACGGTCCTGACAAATTTTCTTCAAATTTGCAAGATAGATCTATATCAGACTAAACATGTCAGACCCAAAGTTACAATGTGATCTCGAATTGGTAGCTCCTCATTTCACCCATTTTATCTCTCTTTTTCCCATAGTCAACAAGTCAACTCTTCTACTTACAAAAGAGGGAAAATTACATTCCAACACTCGCAATCCACTTGGCAGTCACATCCTTATTTCCCTTGGATTTGGATCTAGTGGATTCAAACCCTCTTTTGAATGTAAATTATCTCCCAAGTGAAAATCATCCTAGTGATTTCCTTTCTCTCTCCTACGTGGGGAATCACTAGGGTTCAATTTTCCACTTTACATTTTGGTGAACCCGACATCCTACATCTTATTTCTGATTTCTTATTATTAGATCTAAATAATTACAATTTGAATTTTAAATTTTCAATTCCAAGTTTGATCTTTTTGTAGAATTTAGAGGTTAATTGGATAAAAACTCTAATTTTTTATTTTGAGGAAATTAAGCTTGTGAAGTATAGCATTTTGGTTTCTTGTTTCAGATCTGATAGATATTTCAAAATTGCAATTCAAATCTGTCTTTTCATTTTGAAATTAAGTGGTTAAACAGTAAAACCCTAATTTTTAAGAATCTCCCATTTCAACCTTTAACTGCTTATTTGACCGATCTAGACTCCTCTATATTGGTTGGTTTTTTGGATTCCATAATAAAATCATAATTTCTATCATCCCTGAAAATTTTGAAAAAAGTTGGTTAGACCAAGTACACTTTGCACATGGTCCCTATCTTTTTTCCTAAAATTTTGAGAGTTGGAATTGATTGTATTTTTTTGCTTAAATCCATAAAATTGGCATACTTTATTAATTTTAACACCTCCTAAGATCGAAAACAAATTCTAAATTAAATGTTTGATTATCTTGCAATTTACAAAAAAATTAGATTTGAAATTGAATTTGTGCAAAACTTGGATCTTACTTCAATTTTTCAGATTTATCATTGTTGTCAGACTTGTCTTCTTGCCTAAAGTTCAAATTTTCAATTTCCCTCCTTTTTCCAAACTTCAAAATTTAAAAATTAAAGGGTTGGGTCCTAAAACCCTAATTTTCAAAATTAATTGGATTTTGTACAAATCTCAATCATTTTCCAACAATTTCTATTTTCTAAACATCATCTAAGGTGGCCTTATCCATTAGGTGTGACCTTTTTCAAATTTATAATTCAATTCCTCATTTTTCTTAAAACCCTAATAGGGTCCTATTTCAACATTCAAACCTTAATTTCACCTATCTAGAGATCATAAAATCAATCAATTTTTTGGGGTTAGATCTCAAATCATCATAGCCTTCATCCCTAAAAATTTCCAAAAAAAGTTGGGAGGACCGTGTGCAATTTCAACACGGTCCCTAGCTTTTTTCCCGAAATTTTGGGAGACTGTTATGACTATATTTAATTGCTTAAATCTAGAAAATTGCCTGATTTTGCCAAATTTTTGATCCATCTAAAATTGAAAACATTTCCGAATTTGAACATTGCAAAATTCAAGGAAACATTTAAAATTAAGTGGTTAATTAAGAACAACCCTAATTTTAAATTTCAGAATTCAACAACTTTCAATTCTTAAATCAAGAGGTTTTTCAATAAGCCCTAATTTTAATCTCTTTTGGATAATTTTAAATTTTAAATTAAGATGTTATTTTTCATATAATCCCAATTTAAAATTTCAATTTCCTAGGAGGTTGCATTATTATTCTTTCAATCAATTTGTTCATTTAATTGAATAATCATTTTTCCTAGATTTTTTAATTATTCAATTATTTTGCAAATTTCACAATTTCAAATTCCAAATTTGCAATTCAAATTCCATTTTCCCTCCTTTACTCAATTTTCTATGCATGTATGGGGTGAACATTATTATGGTTTTAAATGACATGAGTTTTTTTCTTGATCATAAGTGCATATGGAGTTCTTATCTTATTTTGCTAATTCAATTTCAAGTTACATTAAAGATGTTCATGGTGTTCACTTTCATGCATATGATGATAATTGAGTTCTCCCTTTCATTCATACCTATGATTTACCCTCTTCCAAAATTAATCTCATTAACGAGGGTAGATTGGATCAAAAAGGGAATGTGGGCACTTCTTTCAAAGATCTCCCTCCTAAAGATGAATCTTTGGCGAATTGTATTCCTTCTTCTCCTAAAAGGCACCTCCCTCATAAGGATTATATGGCTACTTATCCTAGGGATACCATACCTTCTTTTCACGATCTTCACTCTAAAGATAAAGCATCAATTACATATGATAGTCCTTTTCCTAATGAGTGTCTTCAAAATAAAGACACCTTAGAATAAGAGGATGATATTATTTATCATCATAATGCCCTCTCTCCCAAAAATCAAGAGCCTAACAAAAATCAAATCAATTCCATTCATGTTCCTAGGAAATAAAAACTTCTTCTTGAGTATCATGTTGTACCTTACACATATACTAATGAGGTAGTTGATGAGAACATAAGTGAAACATCATATTATTTCTTAGTTCGTACAATCTTGTCTTAAATTCACTCAAATACACCATCTCCTACCAAATAAGTTCCTAAAGAACATTTCTTAGAGAATGATTGGGGGTTTTTAGATTTCACTCCTACCTTTCCTAGAAAGTCTAAGATGCCTAAATTTCATATTCCAAGTTTTTCTCTTAACACAAATCTTGAATTTGATTGGGCCTCTTTAAACTTCAATCCAATTCCCCCTAAGAGTGAACCATCTTTTGAACATACAAATGGATGCATTGGACTAATGCCTGAATGTGAGTGACAAAGTCATGATAAATCACACTTTCCTTTGTCCACATCTTCTTCTCTATTGTCTTGTAAATCCACACCTTCTCATTCTAATTCTAGGTTACAACAAGAAAATGTGTTGACCAATCTTCTAAATTCCAACTTAATATCTCCTCTTTGTCCTAAATAAAGAAGAAAAAATAAACAACATTCTCAAAATTCTTCTTTTTGAAAATACCATCAAAACCATGGCCATTCTACTAATGAGCGTCAAGCTTTGAAAACACAAATACAACATAACATTGATTCAGGAGTGTTAAAAATAACATTTGACAATGAATGGAATATTCATCATGATCAATTAAAATAATATTCAAGTTCCTATTATGTTTCTCCTCACTATGTGACATTGTTAGCCTACCTATTGGGGGCTCCTTGTCATTCATGGTGGTACAATTTCAGGTGCAATCATACTTATGACCAGCATAATAGTTTATTTATTTTTGCTTCTATGCTTGGGGGGAAAGAATATTCCATTTCCTCTTTCTAAGGTTTCACCATTTTCTTTATGAAGTACATTATTCATAAACTTGATGTCATTTCTTGCATGCAGTTTTCCTGCATGCGAGCGCATGTTTGTTCCATGAGTGGGATCTTCTCCTTGCTTGAAATGGTATGTCTATTATGAACAATCTCTCCCCAGAGAACTTTTATGAACCTCCTTATTTCTCTCTCTTTGCAAATTACCTCTTCTATTATGTTATTCACAACTTGATGTCCTTTCTTGAATGGAGCTATCCTTCATGTGAACGCATGTTTGTTCCTTGGTTAGGGTGTATTCCTTGCTTGGAATGGTATGCCTCTTATGAGTAGTCTCTCTCTAGAAGTTGTGTAATTGTTATGATTGTCCTACACTTGGGGGAAAATTCTCTCTCTCTCTCTCTCTCTCTCTCTCTCTCTCTAAGGATCCACTCTTTCCTATGGTGTGGATGGTGTGAGTTTTATTACTTGGTGTCATTCCTTGTGTGGAATTGTTGTTGTTCACTCAAGGGTTCTCTCTTATTCAAGAGGTGTAATCCCTTGACTACAATATCTTTCACACTTGGTAATGTACATCTATACTAAATTCACCCATATCCATTGGTATAAAAGTGAGCCATCCTTCATCAATAATCCCTTTCACTTGGCAATAGGAGGACAGATTGAATTCTTGTTCTCTTCTGCACTTCATTCTAGAAAATGTTATATTTGTCCAAGACAACTCCTCTTAGGGGTAGATGCCTTTTTAAAAAATATCTCTTCTCCTCCAAGTATCTCCTTTACACTTATAGCAAGATATCTCTTTTCAACTATCTTATCCTTGCTTGAAGAATATTCCCTCTCTTGCTTGGATTTATGACATTGTTGCATAATGAATATCTTCTTTGTGATGAAGGTAGGTATCCTTGTTCTATTTTCCTTAAGATATCAACATCAACCTATGTTGGCATCTTAAGGGGGGGCACCCACACTACTCCTTTGTACCATACTTTATCTTGTATAGTGGGTCATTCTTGGAACCTAAGAACAAACTCTTAGAGCGAGATGTCATCACTTTTTCCTTGTATAGTGGGTCATTCTCAGAACTAGAGCACAAACTCTTAGAGAGAGATGTGATCACTTTTTCCTTGTACAATGGGTCATTCTCGAAACCAGAGCACATACTCTTAGAGTGAGATGATGCCACTTTTCTCTTATGCACGGTGATTATTCTCGAAACCAGAGCACAAACTATTAGAGCAAGATATCATGCCTTTCTAGATACTTGTACTATACATCTTATACAGGTTGTATCATACTCAAATATTAACTCCTATGAGGTTCTTCAAACCTCACTTGCACACATGCACATGAGGTTGGGTGGAACTAACGGTGTTCTCACTCTCCTCCCTTACATGGATCACCCAGAGAGATTCTCGTGGCTAGATTTCCATGTACTTCTCACCATGGATCACCCAGAGAGATTCTCGTGGCTAGATTTCCATGTACTTCTCACCATGGATCACCTAGTTTTAGGGGTGAGATGTCCATGGTTTCTCTCTTGTTCATCTTTCTTCTCATGGATCACCAAAGTGTGTATTCATGTCCTCTCTCTCCTTCCTCTCATGAACTCATAGTTTTACTATTCATGGTTCATGGATGATGTCATATTTACTCTTTTATGTGATGACTCATGTTTATGTGATGACATTTGTCTTTGTGTTTTAATTAGTTATTTCACACATTTGTAACGAGGTCTCTATGGCTAGTTGATGTTTGGTCTTGTGTTTTGTCTTTGTAGTGTGTCTTTCGTGATGTCTTGGGTTTTTTATTAGGGGAAAATAGGTTTTGAAGGGCCCTTGAAACCCTTTCCAACATTAGATCAAAAGATATCCATTAGAGAACATTGAAAAAGAAAGAGATAGTAGACATAGAAAAGATAGCTGACAAGAAAACAAAAAGCCAACAATAGAAAGACACAACACACAAGACCTAAAGACAAGACAATAGAAAAAACATAAAAAAGCCAAGACTAGCTAAAGTTCTTTAGCAACTTGGGAGCTTCTAGCTCCAGTTTCTCCATGTTCTTAGCAGTTCGATTGATTTCCTCAATCTCCCTTCTTTTTATTTTCTTCTTTTTGGTGCTTGCACAAGTTCTTCTTTGATGACCCATCTCCTTACCTTTAGGGGGTGTCTTCCTTCACCTCAGTGGTGTCCCCGAAGGCCTTTTCCCCTTGGTCACTTTCAAGATTGCTGATAAGAACCTTAATACTGTCAGAGGCGGCCTATCAAATCTTGTGACTCTACTCCTCAATATTTTTGAGATTCTTCTCAACCCCTTCCAGCCTTTTTTCAGTAGCCCTAATTCTATTTTTCAAGATTTGGAAGCTATTATGTTGGGAATTTAAGATTTCCTATGTGTTCATGATAGCCTTCGTAAGCTCACTTAAAAATTCAAGGAGGGAATTGAATTTATCAATGCTAATAGAGTATAAAGTTTCAATTTTACCGGCCTCCTGGATCTATTTTTCTTTTATGCTTGTTATTTCCTTCTGAACCCAAAGGAAAACCTTGTTGAAGCATTCCGTGTTATTTTTGAAACAAAAGTCAATATCTAGATGGGAGCAATCATGGGCCTTATCTCCCACAGGATCCAAGTTCACCTTGAAACCTGCCTCCTTTGACTCTGCATACTTAGATTCCTTCATGGAGGTGTCCTCCCTAGCCAAGCCCTTATTGTAGTCCTTGGAACTGGTAGGGAAGGGCGAATGACTCTTAGCTCCCAAATCCTCACTTCTCAGAATCTTCTCCTTTTGCTTCTAGCTAGAGAGGATTTGGACCTCCTCACTATCTATCTCCATATCATCTTCAGTCTCATCCTCTTCCTCATACCAACTATCATCATCCTCCCCCTTCTACTTCCTTATGGGTAATCCTTTACCTTGATCCTCTTGCTATGTTTTCCTTTTTCACTTTCTTGACCCAGTGATATGGGGGTCATCCTTAACACTTGTCCCTGTATTGTAACCTTCACCATCATCATCATCTAAATCATCTAATTCCTCATCCAACTTAGAAACCTCTACAATATTTAGTTGAGTAATGGTATTCTTGATGTGGTTGTAAAGAGCCACTATAATAATCTCATGCAAAGTAGGATTGGTTTTGGGATTAGAGATAGCATCCATAATCATGACAATTAGGGCACAAAACTAGTAGGGGATGGAAATTTTCTCCTTGTACTGGAAATGGTTGAGAATAAAAAAATGGTAGCTATAAACCCTAGTATATCTACCATCTAAAGTAATAAATTTCTTAATAGAAAACAAAACCCATTGCTAGATCATCTTGATTACCTTAGGGGAGTAGTAAGTGTGACTTCTCTTCACTAACTTAGCTTTCTCCTCCTCATCCTTAGGGAATTTCTTCATAGTAGTTGCTAACAACTTTCTATTCTTGTAGAATTTGATACCATCCATTGGTAGACTCGTAGCCTAGCGATCATGGTCTCATTCACCTTAACCTTCCTACTGCAAATGGTCAAGGTTCTCTTATTCCACCCCTTTTTGAAAATCCTAGTGATTTTTGACTCTCTTTCTTGCATTCTCTCCATGTAATCTGTCATTTTTTATTCTTGTAGCACAAACCAAACCTAGGGGTGGTGCCACCATTTATCAATTTTAGTTGCCTTCATTCGCTTGCGATTTCTTCCTATTTTCTTATTGATTTTTGTCGACTGTAATTTCCTGCAAATACCACTCTTCACTATGGAATTTCTTTTTAGTAGGGAAGAAACCTCTAGAATCCAATGGATATTTCTTAATCTTCCACTCCAAAAGGAAAAAAGAACCAACAAAGCATGCAAGATGATCTGGCAATTACTAATGTACCTCCCTCTTAGTTGCTTATGCTATCGTTTCATAGTGCCACGACCACCCCTACCATTTTGGGAAATGATATCAAATCCTACCTTGTTTACCATGATATCTTTCATAATTTAAACTGCCACTTGCTTTGTCTTATGTTGTTTGTCTCCTCATTTTTTTTTTTGTTCTCTTGCATATGTTTGAGTGATTTAAGATCCTAGGATTGGGGGATTCTATTCCTCAAGATTAGTGGCATCTTATACTCCTTGTGGTATTGCTTTGTATCTCTCATCTTCATTTCTATTTCTTCTACTTTATCAACAGTATTGGCATAAGCCATACTCCCGTTAAAGTGGGGGCTAAATGTAGTGTCATAAAATTGGGACCCTTGCAATTTTAATCACATTTGAGGCACTCACCTTGGTGATGGTATATTCTTTCCCAATTGAGACCCCTTTCTACACCTTCACCCTTGAATTTCACTCATTTGAGTGTTGATATGGCCTTTGGACCCTATCTGAACCCTAATATAGGGCAGGACAGGGGTGTGGTACCCCTGTCCCTCCCTCTTAGGGTGGCCCCAAGATAGGTCCCTTCGGTTCTATCTGCATTTTGGGATTCTGAATCCCCCTGATGTTAGCCTCTAGTGAGATGAATTAATCTTTTTAGGCATGTATAAAAGGGGAGGGTCCTCTCATTTGCAGATAGGGAATATACACAAAATACACAATAGGTGAAATTCAAGCAAAAGATCTTCATGAAGAATTCAAGTCTTCAAGCATCCATCAAGTCTTCTTCTTCATATGTCTTCTTCATTCATCTATTGGAGAAACATTACAACATTCATTTGTAAGAATGTATGTGTGTTATGGTTTTTTCATGTTACATGCCATTTCATGCAATACTTGTGATTACATTCAAGAAGCAAAGCAACCATCATCAATGAATTGCAGATCTGCAAGGTATATCTACATTTCCATTATTTACATTTAAGCATTTTCAATTACTTTCTTTCAAGGTTGATTCCTCAACTGGGGTTTGGCTAAGGCAAACCCCTATCTACAACCCTTCTTCCCTTCTTTTCTATGTGTAGATTGGAGGTGTGCAACTATAATTGTAGGTTTGGGTTTCATTTACAAAGACAGAAAAACCCTTTTCATTTCACAGATTTTTTGGAAGACTGTGTGCACTTTCAACATGGTCCCAATGAATTTTATCTAAATTTTCAAGGGAGATCCATATCAGTCTAAATATATTAGATCCAAAATTAAAACGTGATCCCGAACCGATAGTTGCTCATTTCACCCATTTTATCTCTCTTTTCTACATAGTCAACAAGTCAACTCTTCTACTTACAAAAGGGCAAATTATAGTCCAACACTTGCAATCCACTTGTCATTCACATCCTTATTTCCCTTGGCTTTGGACCTAGTGGATTGAACCCCTCTTTTGAATGTAAAGTATCTGCCAAGTGAAAATTATCCTAGTGATTTCCTTTCTCTCTCCTATGTGGGGAATCACTAGGGTTCAATTTTCCATTTTCCAACTGCCTAGAGCTCACTACTCAAATACAATAAACCAGAAAGCTACAACAATTAGGGAAGTCTAACTGAATTACAACAAGACTTAGACTACAATCTAGAAGAAATGAACAACAATACTAGCATCTGCTAATGCTTGATGACAGTTCCAGTTAAGGACATATGTTTGTTGTGCAAAACCAATCTCTTCTCGATCACAATATCAAAAGAGTTATCACTTGTTTGTACCTATACTACTCTTCGATAATGCAAACACCACATCGATACCTAATTTACATGGCAATATCACCTATTTATACAATTCATCAACTTTGACAACAAGGTCGACTAAACCCTCAACTCACAATTATAAAATTACATCACACGATACAAAGACCGACCACCAAACTAATATAATGATATACATGACAGAACATGGACCTAAATCAAATTTCCAAATGCTCATATCCACCAATAATCATGCCAATATCAACCGCAACAGGCTACACCACTAGAAATACCGCATAACATGAAAAATCACCGATTTAGCAAAATCACAAACAACTCACATAATGATCAATGGTGATCATTAAAAAAATAGGAAATAATTAGGAAACACAAGAAATCATGTTAGAATCATCAATAACATCTACAATAACACCATTTTTCAGATATTCATGGATCAACATCTGAAAACTCAAGAACACTCAAACAATCAGTAACTGGTTGAAGAAAGATAACTTGCGTAGAACCAAATCACGATTCATCTAAAATTAAGAAACACAAGACCATCCAAAAAAATATCCCCAAGAAATATTAAAAAAATGATCACATCGGAATATATTGGAGGAAATACTGAACTCTACAAAGCACTGATCAACAAAACCAAACTACAAACCGGGTCATATGATATAATCAATTAGGCTTCTTGGATCACTAAAACCACTACAGAAAGATATACTGATAATAGAGATACTTCCATACACCACAACATGATCCCAATTAAACAATATATAATCACTAGAGAAATAGATCATAGGAATATGTTGACATCAATGACAACAACATATCCTAGTGGTAACAATGTCCAACACAACCATGGTGGGGGTCGTGCTGGTGGTTGTGGAAGGGGCCATGGCATAGCTGGGGTTGCGGATGCCAAGATGGTGGCAGTTGCAATCAGCCCTCCCTTACCCCTCTGCTTGGGTCTACACCCTAGTATCACTCTTAAATATAGAAGATTTTTTTTTTTTAAGTCCCTACTCATCTTTATTAAAACTATCTAGCATAATCTGTTTAGATGCATTGTTGAACTTTTCTATTTTTGGGTATATCTAATGAACTCTCTTTATTTTGTGGGAATCTTAAAATTTAAAAATTGGACAACCCCCTATCATGGTGGATTTGATAAGACCTAAATTTTATAAATATTTAATCTTTCTTCTAATTGTGATGTGGGGAAATGTGAATGATGGAGAGATCAAGAGGAAAGCTTTTCTTCCCTTCGAGGAGAGATGAAATTTTCACTAAAGGTTTCTCTTCGAACACTTTATATGCATTACATTAAAAGTGGGGAGAAATTCACTAGATCCAATCTCTTAGGGAAGAGATTGAATATTAAATGAATTGATAATGAGACAAAAATGATAAGCTAACCCCTCTTTTAGAATGGAAAATGGTTGAATTATATGTTTTGAAACTAAGTGTAAAAGTGGCAAAGAACTGATTATAACTTGAAATAGAAAAGTGGAATGAAGTTGTGCACCTAGATGTGGCTATGATATGTCGAGACAATGCCACCCTGTGAATTTGAGGAAAAGTTGTCAGGACCATGCTGAAAGTGCACATGGTTCTCTGAAAAATCTGTGAAATGAAAAGGGTTTTTTTTCTCAGCAAATGGAGTCCAAATCTACAAATACAGCTGCACATCTGCAACCTACACATAGAAAACAGAGGAAAGGGGGTTGAGATTGGGGGTTTGACTTTAGGTCAAATCCTAGTTTTGGAAATAACCAAATGATGAAAGAAAGTATTTGCAAGTAAATATAAATGAAAGACTGAAATGTAATTCATCTCAAGAGAGGTTGTAGATAGAAATGTAGGTAGATTTTCTTGTGTGGAATTGAATGTTGAAAGAGATCTCCTCTTCAATGGTTGAATCCTTGACTTGAATGCAACACCTAGCCTTAAAGGGAGACTTGAGAATTCTCATTGTTGGAAGGGAATGCTTGAATGCTTGAATGCTTGATTACTTGAACTTATACCCACTCTTCGCTCATGCCAACCTATGAAAATGAGAGGACAAATGCAACTCATGTATTCATCAATTAGAGTTAATTGACTGATTTTTCATCATAGGCAAACAGAGAAAACTTTCCCCACTCAAATTCCAAAGACCAATGTAAAATTTTCTTAGGAGGATAGGGGCGCTATGTCCCTGTCCTAGGGGAGATAGAGGTGCTATGCCCTTGTCCTGCCCTTGTATCAGGATAGGAAGTAGGTTCAGGTAGTGCGTAGGGCAAAAAAAGTGCAATTTTCAAGGATGAGAAAGTCTTGGTTTTCTGATCAAGCTTGGGGATTCAAATCGCCAACGTGAAGACCCTAATGTGGTCGTAAATTGAAAAGCTCACAATTTTATGATACTACATTTAGCCCCCACTATAGTAGGAGTTTAAGCATACGTTAATACTGTCAGTAAAGTACAAGGAAGCAAAATTGAAAAAATTCTACCACGTCAAGGAGGCAAGATGCACCAAGGCCCCAATGGACTAAGCATCTCATGACATTGATTGACAAAGTAAAAGGAAAGATCAAGAAGGGAAAACCATGACTGCAAGTAGAAAGGTTCCCGTCACTATGAGTCATGAAAAAATACCAAAATTATGTTGGCATTGAGTTGTCATTGATCTCAACTGGTATTATAGGCAAAGCTACCCGTATGAAGAATAATGTATCAGTATGATGAAAGACAAGTATTATCAGTAATTTCATTAGCATAAGACAACATGCCTGTGTGGGTGAGCATGTTAAGTGATAACCGGTATAGCTTATACTTGTCTAAAGCTTGGCTTCCTATGGATGATGAAGAGGTAGAATGTTAAACCTATCATAAACCATCAGAAGTGAAGATGAGTTATCAGTGTAGTATACACTATCAGTTAGTAGAAGAAGAAGGCCTCACCAGTAAAAGCGTGTACCGGTATGAATTTTCTGAATTCTCAAACATGAATCAACTGTGTGTCGGTGAACCGAGTGTTTGACCATGGTGATGCCATGTGGTGCTAATGTGGAAAATATGTTGCCATTGGTGAAGTGTCCATCGACAGAGTTGGTGAAACTGTTAGTCAACATTGATGATGCAGACGCAAATCATGGGACTGTAACTAACTGAGGTGGCTCAAGGAAGAAAGAATGACGAAGGAAGATCAAGGAGAGGTGGTGACTAAATCAATGCAAAGGAAATCCAATCCCAAGATGATCTCAAAGAGGAAACAACCAGACGCTTGTATGTGTCAATGGATTTCAAAGTGAAAAATCTTGTACGTGATTGCTATCTTTGGCAAGCATGCATTGGGTAATGGAAAATGTGTATAGATGCATCCCTAGTATACAAGTGATTGACACATGACAGACTAGATAGGATCTAATCCAGATTGTGTCGGGTAATAAAAACCCTAAGCGCTCAACTTTTGAATTACGTTTTGGCGGGAAATGTGTGGTGAAAAAAAATAGCTCGAGATAGAGAAGTAGGCTGAAAAAATAGAAGACAAGGGGTGATATTATGGTCTGAAAGATGGAGAGAAAAAACACTAAAAGTATTTGTGAGAAAAGTATTACTTTATAGGTGAAGCAGAGAAAACCGGTATAAGAAACAACTGGTGAAGAGTGTATTGAACATAGATGTTGTAAACTAGTAGTAGCAGTGTTTGAAAAGAGTTATTGAGGGTGAGTTAAGAAGGAGGAAGATAGTGTGAGCGAGGATTGAGAAAGGTGATCAGCAAAGTCAGGTTGCAGAGTAGGGAAAGAGGAAACAAACCAATAAGATTGAAACCGACAGAGAAGGATATTGTAAGGTTGCAAAACTTCATTTACAATAGTGATTTCATTTGTGTATTTGAGTTTTTACATTGTTTTTCACTAAGTTGTAGCTTAGTGCAGGGGTTGCAGCTCCTTTAGGTAGTAGCCTATAAATTGTGCAAGGGTTGGTGCCCTAAATTTTTGTAATCAAAATTTTATTGTGAGGCTAGATTGGAGCAAAGATCTCCAACAACTGTTCTCACCGAGGTTTTTCCCTCATTGGGTTTTCCTCATATATATCTGGTGTTGTGTGTTGCATATTTGTTTATGTGGTATTTTAGCAGTTTAGCAAATCCTTTCACACACCTTGGTTGCACTATTTATGTTGTCGATTAACACTCAAATTGTTTTACTTACCTGTATCTTCTTGTTAAAAGTAAAAAGAATAAGATCATTGATTCACCCCCCTCTTAGTGATCCATTATGTCCAAAAATTGGCATCAGAGCAAAGGTACCCTATTTTGTCAAAAACATTCTCTAGCTTGGGTAGATCCTGTCAAGTGTTCACAATGGAAAGAAATGAATCGGCCTCCTCAAAAGCTCCTATGTTTGATGGTACCAACTATGCATTTTGGAGTAGAAGAATGGAGACCTGTCTGTTCTCTCTAGGATGTGATGTATGGATGTCAATTGTAAATGGATATATAATTCCTAATAATCCCCCTACTGATCCAGATGCAAAGAAGGAATATGAGAACAATGCTAAATCCAAGAATGCCATTCTTAGTGGGTTGTTCAATAATGAGTTTGTTAAAGTCATGCATTGCTCTTCTGCCAAGGAGACTAGGAATAAGTTGCAGAAGATTTTTGAAGGCGATGCTAAAGTCAAGGAAGCCAAGCTGCAGACTTTGAGAGCACAACTTGAGAGCTTGAAGATGAGAGATGAAGAGAAGATTGCTGACTATCTCTAAAGGGTTGATGAAACAACAAACACCATTAGAGGACTTGGAGAAGAAATAAAAGATGAGGTTATAGTGAAGAAAGTACTTAGATCTCTTACATCTAAGTATGATACAAATCTCTTAGCAATAGAAGAAGAAAAAGATTTGAAATTCTTTACAATGGATGAGTTGTATGGCTCTCTAACTGCTTATGAGATGAGGATTGCCGGTACTGATGCTGTGAAGAAAGAAGCTGCATGCAAGACATCAAGAAAAGGAAAAGGAGAATCTGCTCAGGATGCAACTGGTGAAGACTCTGATGACATCATGGAAAACTTTGTCGAAAGACTCAAGACAAGTTCAAGCAAATATAAAGGCATGATTCCTTTAAAATGTTTCAACTGTGGAAAGATTGGACATTTTGCTGCTAAATGTCTTTATGGTGACAAGAATGAAGATGATCAACAAGAAGGTAGTAGATCATTTCATAAGGATAAGAAGAAAAATGTCTACCCACGTAGTAGAAGAGGCTACCGGAAGTAGAGAAGCCTTTACACACATGAAGATGATACCACAGATGAGGAAAGTGCCTTAGATGACTGTTGCAGTGATGATGAAGTAAAAGCAAACTTTTTTATGGCTCAAGAGGTACCGGTACCTAAAGAAGCAGAAGAGGAAGAGAAAGAAGGTGAAGTATCTCTTGAAGAAGAACTCATTAGTGCTTTAGATGAGTTGAAGAAAAAAAGAAGAGAGTTGAAGAAGGTAAAAAGGGTTGTAGTTGAAGAACAAGAGTTGTTGGAACAATCTCTTGAAGAGTCCCAGAAAACCATTGCAGATCTAAAATTTCAGTTGGAAGAGGCCAAGAGGATGTGTGAAGTCACTGGTACCAGTTTGAGTGAAAAGGAAAAGGGACATCAGAATATAGAAGCAGAAATAGTGAAACTTTGGAAGGACTTGGAGAAAAGTCAGGAAGAAATAAATGTGAGAAGCAAGTATGAAGGCAGCACTGAATATTTGGACAAGATGCTAAGCAAACATAAACAATCCAAAGATACAGGTGGCTTAAGTTTTGTAAAAGGTCAAAGCTCAAATAGAAAAGACACATCGGATAAGGAAATTCAATTCACTTCTACTAAGGAAGGTGAAGACAAGGAAAAATTCACAATATGCATGGATACCGACAAAAAGACATATGCAGATGCTGCTAGAAACCAATACACAAACCGGTATGCTAAATAAATGAACTGGAGACCATACTCAATGCACTAGCATACAGATCTAAGAAGAAATGCAAGCATTGAACATGAAGGATTCACAAGGGTTAGCAGCATGAAAGGAAGCACCCCGGTGAGGTAGTCATTTGTAATTTCAAGACAACCTAATAAATATGTAGCAAAGTTTCATGGTTATTGTCATCAGTGCAATAAGTTAGGTCATAAAATGGCAAACTATAGGAAAATTAATGTCAATCCTAGTTTTGAGAGTAGAAACTCATTTTTTACATTACAAAGTACAAATATCATGTGTTATAATTGCAATAAGTTTGGTCACAAGAGTTATGATTGTAGGAGTAACATGCAAATGTCCTACAAGAATGTATTGAGCACACCCTTTGGTGCTAATGTGAAATGCTATAAGTGTCAAAATTTTGGTCACATGGCAAGGTACTATCAGCTAAGAACTGACAAACAAAAGAGAGTTGTACCAGATGAAAAGTTGGAATCAAAATCGGAACACAAAGTTGACAAAAGAAGAAAAGAAAGAAGAGAAACTGGTTTGGGTAGAGAAGGAGAAAAATAAGACAAAGTCTAGCTTGATTGTGCAGACCGCTCTACATGCTGAAAGGAGGAATTAATGGATATTTGATAGTGGTTGCTTAAATCACATGACCAGAGATAAGAAAAAATTCATCAAGCTTGATAATTGGAATGGTGGTTCAGTCCAGTTCAGTGATAATTCCTCCATCAAAATCAAAGACCGAGGTACACTGAATATTGATGGAAAGCTCAAGGCTCATGATGTGTACTATGTGGAAGGTTTGAAACATAACCTACTGAGTGTAAGTTATATGTGTGACAAAGGGTACAAGTTCTTATTTGATTCTACCGGTTGCCAAATAAGGAAGCAGAGTATCGGTCAGGTGGTAGCAGAAGGAAAGAGAACAAAGGGCAATGTCTACAATCTGAAAGAATGTTATGAGTCCCAGTGCATGATGGGATAGTTTGATGAAAGTTGGTTGTGGCACCAGAGACTAGGCCATGTGAATTTTGATAATCTGGTGAAGATAAGCAAGAACTGGTATGTGAGAAACATACTTCAAATTATAAAAATGGCAAGTACATTATGTGATGAATGTGTCATAGGTAATAAAGTAAAGGTTAGTTTTAAAACAAAAGAATATAACACCTCAAGACCTCTAGATTTGATACATGTCGACTTATGTGGACCAACACGAACAAGAGCTTTGGCAGGAGAAAGGTATTTCATGTTGTTCATAGATGATTACTCAAGAATGGCTTGGGTAACCTTCCTTCATGACAAGTCACAAGCATTTGAGAGATTCAAAATTTTTAGGAAGATGGTGGAACATGAAAGTGGACACCGGTTAAAGTGCTTAAGATCTGACCGGGGTGGAGAATTTTCTTCAAATGAATTTATTGACTACGGTGAGAAACATGGAATTTGAAGACAGTTTTCAGCTACAAGGACACATTAGCAAAATGGGGTGGTGGAAAGGAAAAAATAGGATAGTGAAAGAGATGGTCGGGATAATGTTGAATGAGGCCAACATACCAGACATATACTGGAAGGAAGCAGTTCATACCACTGTCTACACTTTAAACCGGGTTCAATTAAGGGTGAGTACTAGAATGACTCCTTATGAGTTATGGAATAAAAGGAAACCATCACTCAAATACTTTAGAGTGTTTGGAAGTAAGTGCTTCACCAATAAAGATGTTGATGGATTTGGAAGTTTTGATTCCCAAAATGATGAAGGAATTTTATTGGGATACTCAGCCAACAGTAAAGCCTACAAATGCTATAACATGAGGTTGAGAAGGGTGGTTGAAAGTGTACATGTAAGGATAGATGAAGACCCACACAAAGGACAATCTGCACCTACACCCTACTTTTATGAGTCAGATGTGGAATATGAAGACCAATCTGACAAAAGACCAATAGAAGAAGTACCAAAAAAACTCCCAACTGGTATGTGTAGAAGAATCATCCGAAAGAAAATCATAGGAGAAAGGAATGAAGGTGTGTAGACCAGAAGGAGATTATCCTAGGAAGGTGAGCAGGTAAATTTATATCTCATGAGTAAAGTAGAGCCTAAAACTTTTGATGATGCTAGCAAAAGTGAAAAGTGTGTAGATGCCATGAATGAAGAGTTGAAACAAATTGAGAAAAATAAAACTTGGGAACTTGTTCCTAGATTGGCAAACAAGAATGTCATAGGTACCAAATGGGTCTACCGGAACAAGATGAATGAAGAAGGTAAGACAGTTCGGCATAAAGAAAGGTAAGTTTGCAAAGGGTATGCTCAAGTTGAAGGTATTAACTTTGAAGAAACTTTTGCATCGGTGGTTAGGTTAGAAGCAATAAGAATGTTTTTAGCCTTCTCAGCCTACAAGGGATATAAAGTGTATTAGATGGATGTGAAATCTTTCTTTCTCAATGGAAATATTGAAGAAGAGGTGTATATGGAACAACCAGAAGGGTACTTGCTACATGAAGATGAGAGTTTTGTATGTCGATTGAAGAAAGCTCTGTATGGCTTGAAGCAGGCTCGCAGAGCATGGTATTCCCAGTTAGATAAATACTTGTAGGAGCAAGGATTCTAGAAAGGGAATATAGGTAGCAACTTGTATGTCAAGGTAAATGGAGATCACATGATTATAGTTGTTGTATATGTGGATGATATTATCTTCGGTGGGGACAAGGACATCATGTGCAAATAATTTGCAGATCAAATGAAGACAAAGTTTGAAATGTCCATGTTGGGTGCGTTGTCTTATTTTCTTGGCTTGTAGATCTCTCAGAAGGAAAACAAAATTTTCATCTCCCAAGCCAAGTATGCAAAAGACATGCTGAAGAAATTTCAAATGGAGGACAACAAATCGGTGACCACTCCCATGGTTATCGGTTGTAAGTTGAGCAAACTAGATGAATCACCAGAATTTGAGAAAACACTGTATAGGTCTATGATTGGTAGTCTATTATATTTAAAAACATCTAGACTAGATATTATATAAGATGTTTGCATGGTGGCAAGATTTCAAGCTGCTCCTAAACAGTCCCACTTACATGCAATTAGAAGAATTTTTCAGGTATCTGCAAGGGACTATCAGTTATGGTCTATGGTATCCAAAGAAAGGAGACTTCTCTTTGTAGGCTTATACTGATGCAGATTGGGCATGAAGTATTGATGACCGAAAAAGAACAAGTGGAGGTGCCTTCTACTTAGGAGATTGATTAGTATCCTGGCACAGTAAGAAGAAAGATTCAATGTTACTATCTACTGCTGGGGCAAAATACATAGCATCTACTACATGTTGTTCATAGTTTTTATGGATGAAGCAGACACTAAAAGACATACACGTGGATATACTAGAACCCATTCCATTCCGGTGTGATAACTCAAGTGCAATCAACCTCTCCAAGAATACATAATGCACTTAAGAACAAAACATATTGCAATCAAGTATCACTTCTTGAGGGAGAAAGTAGCAGACAAGAAGGTTCTGGTAGAATATGTTCCCACTAGTGATAAAATTGCTGACATCTTCACTAATCCACTTCCATTGGGTCCTTTTGAGTACCTGAGACAAAATTCAGGATTGTCCCACCATCTGGTAGCACTTAAATGCACAAGAGGATGCATGATTCAGGGAGAGTCTTGAATAATGACGCATTGACACAGGGGGAGAAAATGTCTTAAGAAGGTGTTGTCCAAGGAAATATTATTGGTGTCAACCTAAAGTTCCCTTTGCCATTGTTGTCAAAGGGAGAGTGAAACAAGTAAAAAGGAAAGAAGGAAAGTTGACATCAATGCCAAAGGGGGAGATTTTTAGCATCGAGTTGCCATTGATGTCAACCGTATTGTAGGCAAAGCTACTAGTATGAAGAATAATGTATCGGTATGATGAAAGACAAGTATTATTAGTAACTTCATTGGCATAAGACAAGATGCCTGTGTGGGTGAGCATGTTAAGTGATAACCAATATAGCTTATACTTGTGTGAAGCTTGGCTGCTTGTGTATGACAATGAGGAAAAATGTTAAAGCTATCATAAACCATTGGAAGTGAAGATGAATTACCGATGTACGGGCGGTTAGCAGAAGAAGAAGGCCTCATTGGTAAAGGTGTGTACCGGTATGAATTTGCTAAATGCTCAAACATGAATCAATTGTGTCGGTGAACTGAGTTATTGACCATGACTATGCCATGTGATGCCGAGGTGGCAAATATGTTGCGGTCAGTGAATTCTCCATCCACATGGTTGGTGAAACTATCAGTCGACATTAATGAATCAACCCCAAATCACAAGACTATAACTGACTGAGGCAGCTCGAGGAAGAACTAATGATGAAGGAAGATCAGGGAGAGGTGGCAACTGAATCAATGCAAAGGAAATCCGATCCCAAGATGATCTCGAAGAGGAAATAGCTAGACGCTTGTATGTGTCAATGGATTTCAAAGTGAAAATCTTATACATGATTGCTAACTTTAGCAAGCATGTGTTGGGTAATGGAAAATGTGTATAGATGCATCCCTGGTGTACAGGTGATCGACATGTGACAAACTAGATAGGATCTAATGTAGATTGTATCGGGTAATGAAAACCTGAAGTGCTCAAATTTTGAATTACGTTTTGGTAGGAAAGGTGTGGTGAAAAAGAATAGCTTGAGATAGAGCAGTAGGTTGAAAAATAGAAGACAAGGGGTGATATTGTGGTCTGAAAGCCGAAAAGAAAAAATGCTAAAAGTGTTTGTGAGTAAAGTATTAATTTATAGGTGAAGCAGAGAAAAATGAGATAAGGAACAACCGACAAAGAGTGTATTGAATATAGATGTTGTAAACCAGCAGTAGCAGTGTCTGAAAAGAGTGATTGAGGGTGAGTTAAGAAGGAGGAAGAAAATGTGAGAGAGGATTGAGAAAGGTGATCAGAAAAGTCAAGTTGCAAAGTAGGGAAAGAGGAAACTGACCGGTAAGATTGAAACTGACAGAGAAGGATATTGTAAGGTTGTGAAACTTCATCTGCAGTAGTGATTTCATTTGTCTATTTGAGTTTTTATATTATGTTTTACTAAGTTGTAGCTTAGTGCAGTGATTGCAGCTCCTTTAGGTAGTAGCCTATAAATTGTGCAGGGGTTGGTGCTCCTTTGAGTTGGTGCTCATAAATCAGAAGTTGGTGCCATAAATTTTTGTAATCAGAATTTTATTGTGAGTTTGGATTGGAGCAGAAGATCTCCAACAACTATTCTCACCGAGGTTTTTCCCTCATTTGGTTTTCCTTGTATATAACTAGTGTTGTGTGTTGCATCTTTGTTGATGTGATATTTTAGCAGTTTAGAAAATCCTTTCACACACCTTGGTTGCATTGTTTATGTTGTTGGTTAACACTCAGATTGTTTTACTTACCATTATCTTCTTGTTAAAAGTAAAAAGATTAAGATCACTGATTCACCCCCCTCTTAGTGATCCATTATGTCCAACAAATTATAGAGAAAAGACAAGTTCACTAAATAATTGTAAGTATCAAAAAAGAATATATGAGCAGAGTGTATGCTCCCACATTAAAGAGATCACACACTCCTTATCAAGAGCGATTTATTTAAGGTAGGATACACCCAAGAGATAGAAATGAAAGGGACCATGTTATCACATGGATTTAGCCCCAATTAAAGGAATAAACCCAAGGATAATGATCAGAAAACATGAGGTAGTTTTTCTTTACTCGGGGTCAGTATGCTATATGATAACTCATGTATATCATATACATATATGTACATATAAGAATCGTCATTCCCCAAAAAGGATACTACCTTGGAAGAAATGGAATAGAGGATGTCTTTTGAGTCAACATGAAAGAGACCAAAAGTGATCTCCATGCTTTACATCATCCTCAAGTAGACATTAAGGGAAAAATAGAAGAATAGGGATAAATATAGAAGAATAGTTACAAAAAGCAAGAGAGGAGAGAAGGAGAATATATTTAGTGCTAATATTGCTAATCTAGCATGGCATCTACCTCCCGATCTTGTTGATCGCTATTTAGAGAAGGCGAGCAACACACCAAAGGAGTAACATCAAGCATAATAGATGGAGATAACACAAGATCCAAGCAAGGACTATGCTCAGGGGCTAACTCACTTTATTTGATTCTAGGAGCTATGATTAGGGTTTCTAAAAATTCAGTTGATAAATGCTTGTCCATATCAACATATTTATAGTCACTATTAGAAACATTAGGAGTTGTATTTCCATCACGAATAACATTTTCACTCATTTCTTCATCAAGATTTATAGACAGGGGAGCATGAACATGAATATGAGTAAAATCATCACATTTTTTTTACAACTTATGATTTGGAGATGTAGGTTCAACATCTTGCTTAGGAGAAAAGGGAATCATATCAACCATTGGAGTCTTGGGAGATTGAATGTTTGGAGGAACAACTTCATGAGCTTGAGGACGACACCTTCATCGGCGGTCTCTCGCAGAATGATTTTTTTGAGACTTAGCGGATGACTGAGAAGGAGGACGGATATTTATTAAAGGAGGAATAGTCACCTCTTTGATATTTGAAAGTTTAGGTTGAGGTATTTTAGGTTGGACAAAAGGAGAGGAATGTCTCTTCTCTTTGTAAGAGCAATGAGGTGGAACTGGACCATATAAAGGAGGAATATTAGGTGTAGGAAGGATAGATGGTCCACCATGGGGAGGTGGTATAGGTCTAACCTTAGAATAAATATTGTTGTTCTTCCTAGGACAAGGCATAGTTACATCCATAGGAATAGGTTGAGGTTCTTCCTTAGGAGGAAGATTAGTCTTATTCATTAGGGGTAGGATCTTACCTTCAAGAAGGATGGGAATGCCAATTATTGGGGATCTAGGTTGACTTAAGGATAAGATCATATCTTTCTTATATTTTTTATAAGATTGGAAAAGAGCATCACTCCTTTGTGGAAGAGATTGAAATTGCTTAGGCCAAAAGAGATCAATAGGAACACATGGGCTTCTTTTGGATGGTTGAAATAAGTTGTGGTTGATAGTGATGATTTCTCTATTGTGGGGAAATTTCAAACACTTGTGAATTGGAGAATCAATAGCCTTCATGGAAGATAGCCAAGGGTATCCCAACTTCACATGGATTTCTCGAAAGAAGGAATGATAAAAAAGTTCACATCCATAGATTTAGTGTGAAGTTCAATAGGAAGGGTGATAGAACCAATGGTAGGACAAGATAATCCATCATATAACTTCATAACCACATTAGTATCATCATAGATTAGTTTATGCAATCATAAAGTAAAAAGATACTCCTCAGTGATGACATTAACCATGGAAGAGAGATCAACAAGAGCACCACGACAAGGTATGTTCTTAACCTTCACAACTATGTATAAAAGGCCAACGGGTGCTTTAATGATCTCACTAGGGTCAAATGCAATACAAGAGTCCTTAGGTATCACTTGTTTCTCTACCATATTTACTAAATTTGGAGTTGTGGTAGTAAGACTAGAAGGAGAGAAAGAGGTATGTTCAGTCTCAATCACGTTAGAGGTATGAGAAGGCAAAGGATCCTTAAAAATCTTAAGATTTTGATTAGGAGGAGCTATTTATTTGTTTCCCTTATCATTCATACCTACCACAGATATAGTATTATTATCAATCAAATCTTGAATCTTACTTTTCAATGCAAAACATTTCTCAGTATCATGACCATGCTGACGATGAAATTGACAAAAGGAATTGTTATCAAAATAGGGGGATGCAAGCTTAGATGGGTCAACTGGTTTGATAGGAAGAAGTTTGATAACATTTCTTTATAACATCTGAGACATAATACTGTGTAAATATTCATTCAAAGGGGTAAATTCTCTTTCTCTTTTAAATAATTTAGAAATAGGAGGCATGCCTGTTGTAGCATTCACATTATTGTTGTCGATTGTATCATTGAAATTGATGAAGCATTTTGTTAATTTGAAATTTGCAAGTGATTGTTGAACACTCTCCCCCTTTTCACTTAGAGCCATAGGAGTAGATTTCTCCATTTGACTCACAACCAGTTGATAACTGTGGAGTATTGCGTACAATTGTGGAAAGGAAGTAAACTTAGACAAAAGAAGATTTTCCCTAATATCTTTTTGAAAATTATAAATGAAAATTCTTTGAATATCATTATCAGGTATAGGTAAAGTGGGCTTGCAACATCAAATATGGGCACAAAAAACTTGGATTGACTCATGGAAGCAATTTGTTATTGTAAACAAGACACAGTTTGAGCAAGATTGTCAATGGTTGCTTTGGTAGAAGAATTGATGTTAGACATGGTTGATTGAGAAGGTGGTGTGATATTATTAAAGGAAGACATGGACTGAGTCTAATAAGGTGGTGGGACATTATGATAATTAGGCATAGGTGATGATTTAGTAGGAAAAGGGACAGTCAGAGGAGAAATAAAATTGTTGAATGAATTGCCCCCTTGTGTCACACTGATTGGTTTAGAGATAATAGGAATACTTACTAAATACATAGGTAAAGATAGAGGATTAAATGAAAAAGAGGGACTACCCCCATGACTAATGGTTGGAGGAGTGATATTTTGAGTTGAAGTAGCCATGATGTTTGAAGTGAAAGTAGGAATAATAGCCATTGGAGTGGTCAAAAGAATAGAAGAATTGATTTGATTTGAAGGTTGTGAATAAACTAGGTTTGTGGCACAACTCTTTATAGTCATGATATTGGAATCGACAATATGAGAAATTCCACACAATATATCAATTACATTATTATCACTTTGAATCATGTGTTTAAGGCCTTCAATTAATGGAAGAGCTTCACTATTAGGGTACTCTTGGGATATCCATTTTTTAAAGTTATCAAATTGATTGTCCAATTTTGAAAGTTGATCTATGAAAACTATAGTCAAAGCTTCTTCATGTTCATTATGGAATTCATAAATTGGATATATAGGGACATGATTAGGATGGGAAGAATTAGCATTATCCTCATTAGATAAGTCACCCAAATTATGCTCCATCTCCTTGGTAATTAAACCATGGGAAGCCTTAATTCTAATTTTGTCTAATGGGGATAGTGTAGGTAGGACTAATAGTGGTAAAACTCATGCACTAGAGGGAAAATTTTAAATTTTGATTTTGAATTTTGAATTAATGGAATAAAGTGAACCAAAATTGAATAATGCAAAATTTAAGAAAATAATGATTAAACAATTGGAAGTTTATTGACAGAAGAAAATGACATAATTTCCAAAAATAATTTTATTATAAATGAAAGGAAAGTGGAATTTAAAATTAGGGCCAATGAGATACCTCCTAATTTTAAAATTGACAAAATCAGAAATTTTTAAATTGGCAAAATTAGAAATTGTAAAATCAGGGTAGATTATAATTAACCACTTAGATGTAAAAAAATTATTGAAATTTGAAATGTTGAATTGTGAAGGTATTTTTTATTTTAGAGGGATCAAAAATCGACAAAATCAGCCAATTTTCTAGATTTAAGCTATTAAATATGGTCATAACAATCTCCTGAAATTTCAAGAAAAAAGCTAGAGACCGTGTTGAAAGTGCACACAGTTCGACCAACTTTTTTTGAATTTTTTTGGGATAAATGTTACAATTATTTGAAAGCTAACATCAAAGAATTGGTGGATTTTACGATCTCTAGATAGGCAAAATTAAGGTTTGAATATGAAAATAGGACCCTATTAAGGTTTTGAGAAAAAAGAGGAATTGAATTGCAAATTTGAAAAGGGTCAAAACTAAAGATTGGGACACCTTGAAAAGTCTTTAAAAAACTGAAATTGACTGAAATTGATTGAAAATTGTACAAAATCCAATTAAATTTGAAAATTAGGGTTTAGGACCTAACCACTTAATTTTTGAAATTTTGAATTTTAAAAAAGGAGGGAAATTGAAAATTTTAATTTTAGGAAAGAGGATAAGTCTGAAAATAGTCAGAAATCTAAAAAAATTCAATGGAAATTCAATTTTTGCACAATTTCAAGATGATTTTTGAAATTAGGGTTTTGACAATTAACCTCTTGATTTGCAAATTGAACAAGAAAATAAAAAAATTAAATTTGACAAACAAAGCAATTTTTAGATCTAAGACAATAGCAAGCAATTTTTTTACAAAACACAAGTTCAATTTCAATTTTAAAAACTAGAGTTTTGAATGAATTAACCACTAAGTTTGCAGAAAAATTAAACTTGCAAATGAAAAATATGCAATGATTTTCAGAATAAAGTATGCAATACATCGAGTTCACCAAAATGTGATGTGGGGAAAATTGAATGATGGAGAGATCAAGAGGAAAGCTTTTCTTCCCTTCGAGGAGAGATGAAAGTTTCACTACGGTTTTCCCTTCAAACACTTTATCCACATTACATTAAAAGAGGGGGGAAATTCACTAGATCCAATCTCTTAGGCAAGAGATTGAATACTAAATGAATTGATAATGAGATAGAATTAACAAGCTAACCTCTCTTTTAGAATGGAAAATGGTTCAATTATTTGTTTGAAAACTAAGTGTAAAAGTAGCAAAGAATTGATTATAACCTGAAATAGAAGCATAGGATGAAGTTGTGCACTTGGATCTGGCTATGATATGTTGAGACAAATATGCCCTGCAAATTTGAGGAAAAGTTTCTAGGACCGTACTGAAAGTGCACACGGTCCTCCGAAAAATCCGTGAAATGAAAAGGGTTTTTCCGCCTCTACAAATGGAATCCAAATCTACAAACATAGTTGCGCACCTGCAACCTACACACATAAAAGAGATCAAAGGGGGTTGGCATTAGGAGTTTGCCTTAAGGTCAAACCCCAATTTTGGAATTAACCAAATAATGAAAGAAAGTACTTGAAAGTAAATGTAAATGAAAGATTGAAATATAATTCACTTGAAGAGAGGTTGTAGATAGAAATGTAGGTAGATTTCCTTGTGTGGAATTGAATGTTAAAAGGGATATCCTCTTCAATGGTTGAATCCTTGACTTGAATGCCACACCTAGCATTGAAGGGAGACTTGAGAATGCTCAATTTTTGAAAGGAATGCTTGATTTCTTGAACTTATGCCCACTCTTCACTTATTCCAACTTATGCAAATGAGAGGACAAATGCAACTTATATATTTACCAATTTGGGTTAATTGACTGATTTTTCTTCATAGGCCAATACAAGGAATGTTTTCCCACTCAAATTGCAAAGACCAATGCAAAGTTTGAATCAAGGGACCTGAACGTAGGGAAAGGATAGGGGTTCCATACCCCTACCTTTCCCTTGTCTTAGGATAGGAAGCAGGTTCAGGGAATGCAAATGGCAAAAAAGTGCAATCTTGGGGGATGAGAAAGTCTTAGGTCTTTGATTAGGCTTGAGGATTCAAATCGCGAACGTGAAGACCCTAATATGGTCCCAAATTGCAAGGGTCGCAATTATATGACACTATACTAATATTAAAACTCTGGTTTTGTTGTTTGCTTATAAAAAAAAAAAATGATTTTGTCTATTCACTTTCCAAAATTTCTGCAGAAATACTCACTACAATTTAATAAAATTAGGAAGAAAACTATTGATACCAGGATGCATGGTGGATTCTACAAGTATGTCAAGCACTGAAATGAATTATTGACTTTGTCCTTGTGCATGAGGGACATATAATGTAAAAAGAATAAACTTAGAACACAATTACTTAAAGAAATAAAATCTCCTTCCATTATTATATACAATGTTCAAAGAAATAAAATCTACTACTTTTTTCTTTGAAAATATTATAAATCTTAAAAACTTTCTACAACAAATAATTTAGATGCCTCATCTGCAAAGAATTTAAAAACACATAAATATGAAATGCCTCCTTGCAAAGCTCTTGATAGTATTTTCTAAAACCACAAACTCTAAGCATATGCCCTTTCCAAATCTATCCTATGTAAGAAAAAGTTTTAATCCATTTTGCTCAACCCTAGGGGATATGAATACTTAGATAGGAGGATTCATCATTGGGTAGTTTTGAACACCTGTACGTAAAAAATGTGATCAAGGTGAACATGTATTTGGGATCCAAATTAGAGCTCCTTGCATACACAAGATTTTACATGGGTCTATATAAGATAAAACACTAGTATTTCATGTTTTCTATGGGAAACTAATCATTGAAAACTAGTGGTTACTAGAGTTAGTTTTTAAGTTTTTTAATTCATATATAGACATAAGATTTTATGTATCCTGTCAAAGATGGAACACTGTTATTTTAATTATAATTTATTATTATTTGTCTATGGGAAACTAATCATTATAAACTAATGGTTACTAAAAATTAGTTTTTAAGTTATTAATTCACATTTTAAATAATACAATAATTTTTCTACCAAATGATAGGAAACTAATCATTATAAACTAGTGGTTATTAAAAATTAGTTTTTAAGTTACTAATTCACATTTTAAATAATACAATAATTTTTCCATCACATATGCAGAAATATTCTATAAAAGGTGAGATTCTTTTTTTCCATGGTCGAGGACTATTAATTTAACTCTTAATACCATTATCCACTTGCCATCTTTAAATTATATTTTTTTTGAAATGTATATGGATATTCAAGGTGAGAAGACAACAATTTTGTTTCCTTTCGACCTCAAAGTTAAATCTTCTAGGACAGAAAGGGAACTTTAAGTTCTATAGGGATCTTGGTTACACAACCTAACATGTTATTATTGATAGATCCAACAAAATGAGCCCTTGGACACAAATGGAATTGTTAAAAATAATGTACTCATAATAGAGTGTGTGTTATTAACAAATATCATTAGGGTGTGCAATATCAACAGATGTTGTATTCCAGCCCAACATGCAATTTTTTAAGCACCAACTATCATCCATCTATCATGAAAAAATGCATTGAATGATCCTTTTAAAGATAAAATATAGATATGTTAGCATCAAGTATGGGGTTATGGTACAATTAAGGTTATGGTTATGGTTTTCTTGGGGTTATGTGCATACAAAATAGTGATAATTTATTATGGTTACAATTATTAATGTTTAATAAAGAGGATCAACTATAAATGATAAATAATTAGAAATCACAAGGAATTATCAATTGATAATGGACCAAAAAGTGTTGTTCAAAAAATTATGAAATAGAAAATGTGACATGAAACATTGTTCATGATACTTCCCAAACTCTATTATTTTAATAATGATTCAAGACCTAAATTCTCTAAGATTACATACTATAGTAGCCTTGGCCTAATACTTTTATAAAGGAGGGGGACATACATATGAGTTATTTGACTAATTTATAACACATTCATGATTAGTTTGAGACTTTCATATTAATAATTAACATATTCATAACTAATTTGTATAACACATTCAATAGCTTGCATCCATCAAAATTAAACTCTAAAATATATAATAATAAATAAAGATGTTAAAATTTGACTTCTATTTATCTATTCATTTAGTTCAAGCTTTGGTTCCTTCTCTTTTCCTAGAGATCATCTATAAAAAAATGACAACTTATACCAAACTAGTAATATTTACTTTCTCTTGCTCGATTAGAATGCGATTGTCTCTTCCATAGATGGAGAACACAACTAACTCGTAAATTCTACACCTTTATTGGTTTGTCCAATTTCACACTCTCCTAGAAACTTAGTATTTTTTCTTTCCTCTATGAATTATAGGACCTTTACTATAATCAATTAATATTTAAATTAATATTATGGGTCTTATTCCACATTATTACATCATCACATTGTTATTTAGGCCCTTAATTCTAGGTGTGCCTTTCAATATCCTGATTTATCCTTAATCCTACCCCAATTTCAACTTCCAAGACACATACTGCATATCTATACATTATCGTTTGAGCCACTAAACAAGAATTGGAATTAGAACCCTCTTATCTTGTATTCCTCATAAGCTGAAAAAACGTTGTCGAGAGGAGGGCGACCTATCATCTCAATCTCACACTTTACTTCCTAGATTTCGGGAGGATACTTTGGTAGTCTTATCCTATAATTAAAATTTTACTTTATGTAAATAAATCACAAACCTAAGTTAGCTTAAAGGTAATTTTAATTATTAAGTCCCTATATAAGGTATCCCTCTCAATTAATTTTCATCATGACATCTTATGATAACATTATCATCCAATCGAAGAGAAATTCTTCTTCCTCAAGAGTAGGTATGATTCAAGGAGCAGCAAACTACATCAAGGCATCTTCATATTATGTTGAACTATTATGATTTCATGATAGATTTTATGTGATTTATCATGCTATGAAATCAACACATGGAGTATTTATCTTAAGAGAATTGCATCACCTATTGAAGGTATAATCATATACATTCAAGCATTTGAATTTTATAGATGCTTCTAAACTAGTTTAGATTGCAAGTTTTCTAAAAGTAGATCAAGCTCAAAAAACCAAGATCTTTTGGCACCTTGGTTTTACCAAATCGGAATCAGATTTCAATTATAGGTGCACACTCAGATTCACTATCCATTTATGTGTTTGTTACAATATTTTTATTATCTGTCAATTATTTAAAACAACTAAAGTTTTTACTAACTTCATACGTTACCCATAGTTTTGCATTACTTTACCAACATCTCCATAGTTCATTCATTTTCCATAGAACTGAGGGAATATAAAGCCTAGAAGTGTCATTTGACTCTCTTTTACAAGTTATGGTCAAATACAATCAATCCTATAGTTGATCTTATATTCTAATGTTTCTATGAAAGTGGATCTTTGTCTTATACACTACTTGGTTTCCATTTTCATACTATACTTGTCAAAACAATTATTGGGTTAGTAGATTATCATTGCAAATTTAGTACATGTACTTACTTTTGAATGTTTCATCTTATTTTAGTTTTAAAATTTTATCAAGTTTCTTTTCAATTTATTTGTAGTTTTAAATTCAAATATTAATTATTATATATTTTAGCATTTTTTCTTTGCTATCCCTAAAATCCATGATTTTTTTTTAATATGTGAAACTCACCAAAAAGTTGCTCAAAATTGAGGGATTAATTTGCAAACCAATGAATAGTGTATGCTATGTTAGCATTGCATTATGTGTTGTCATTGATGTCAAATCCTTTGGTCTGGATTAAGTCCAAAAGTGGTATGGTGAGCAAGAGTGTTTCTTTTAGGTATGTTTTGCACTTGAAGGTTTCCTAGTTTCATTGGATGCATTTGATATCTCAAAAGATGTTTTTTTGTATTATTTTTGTGTCCGATATGATCTTGGAGCTCGAGGTCTTAGATCATATATTGAGATTGCGTAGTGTGTGGAAGTGTTTTAGGTCTGGCCTTGGAGATATATATAGCGTGTTGATGTGTTCAAGGAGGAATGATGTGATATGGTTTAGTTTTCATTCCTTGCCACCATCAGAATGTTTAGTGGAGACCTATTTTAGAACCTTGTCTTAGCCGATGTTGAAAATTATAATTTTTGGAGATAGTATATATTGGATCTTAATTTTACGATTCAAGATATGAGTTTTTTGTGCTGAAGACGTGCGCGATTGAAGGAATCTAGTGATAGTGTCAGATATTTACCCTGAGAAGTTCTGGTAGTACAAAATATTTTTTTCTTGTGGTGGATTCTCTTTGTCCTTTCTTCTTCAGCACTGAGCCTTTTAGGTCAGTGTGTCCATCTGTAGTGAGCATATTGGTAGTGAGATTTTCAGGACAGTGAGCCCACCTATAGTGATCATATTGGCATGAGCCACCCATTATTAAAACCACCTTAATTGATGTCACCTTAACCAACGTTTATATATTGACAATTATCATTCTCCGTTGTTTTTCCCTTCTTGGGTTTTCCATGTAAATTTTGGTGTTTCTTGTGTCTAATCTAAATTTTACATTCATTTTTTAGTTAATTCTTCTTAATATTCGGAATATATGCGTTTAAGTTAAAATTGTTAAAGTTATTATCAATGGATTCAACCCCCCTCTCAATTGTCTGAATATTCAACAAGTGGTATCAAAGTTGTGGTTCCTTGGCATAGAGCTTAACCACTTGAGGTAGATCCTGATCTAATGGCACACAAGTATCCATTCCTATCTTTGAAGAATCTGATTATAGTTTCTAGAAAGTGAAGATGAGAGGTAATTTGGTTTCCCTGGGTTATGATACTTGGAAGGTTGTGGAGACTAAGTATGTTCTTTTGGTGAATGGACTCAATACTCTAGATGACATTCAAGTTTATAAGGAAAATGAAAAAGCAAGGTATGTTGTATTCAGTGCATTGTCAAAAATTGAATTGACTAAGTTATCTCTTTGAATACTGCTTATGAAGTCTAGTAGAAGTTAAAAGACAACTATGAAGGGAATGAGAGAGTCAAGCTGACAAAAAAAAAATTGCTAAGAGAAGATATGAAAACCTGAGAATGGAAAAAGGAGAGGATATTTTGAGCTATTTTGAGAAGATTGATATGGTAGTGAACAAGATTAGAGAGCTTAGAGGCACTTTGAGCTATGAAGATGTGATTGACAAGATTTTGATGATATTACCAGTAAGTTGTAGTGACAAGATCTCTGTAATTGAAGAAACTTATGACCCAAAGAAGTTCACCAGAGAGAAACTATTTGGTAACCTAACTACATTTGAAGTAAGGAAATTAAAAAAAGATAAAGACAAGTTAGAAACCACATTCAAGGCATCTGAAGATAGTCTATATGATGAGAAAAGATTAGATGAAGACAATCTAGATGATGAGAAAAGACTGGATGAGGTAGAAGCAAACTTTTTAAGGAAGTTGAAGAAAGGCACTGGAAAATACAAAGGTATGTTACCCTTTAAATGTTTTAGATTTGGTAAGATTGGTCATAATTCAACTAGATGTCCATAAAAGGGAAATAGACAAAAGTTTAAGGGAAACAAGAGAAAGCTCAATTAGAAGGCATGTTATTTTAAGGATGATGCTAGTATCTTAGATGATGAATCAAACTATGAGGATGGTGATTGTTTATTTTTGGTAGAAAAAGGATGTTACTAAGTATGATATCTCTAAGACTGTTGCTAATGCATTTCATGATAGAAGAAATAAGAATGAATGGTTGATTGATAGTGGATGCTCAAATCATATGACTGTTGATAAAAGAAAATTCATAATAATTGAAAGGTATGATGGAGGTTCAGTTAGATTTGGAGATGATCAGATAACACAATTGTTTCAATTATATTTGTATATGGTGAAAATAGAAACAATAATGTTGAAAGACTAAATGGATTCAACCACAAAACCCTAGCCTAACAACAACAAAGATCCACCATAACATATGAAGATTACCTAAGACAATGCAAATCAAATGAAATCACAAAGATTATACCATCACATGTCCAATAGGGTTTGGATCTCCATTCTTCCTATCTCCATTGATCTTGCTTGATATATTTGCTCTCAAATTTTATGTGCACAAGAGCTCAACAAAGAATGGAAATGTGGTTGCAAGTAGGATCGCATATTAAAGTGCAAAGGCATAGTATAGTCGATTGATCAAGTAGTCAGTTAGTTAGGGTTTGATAATGAAGGAAGCATCTCCTTATATAGAAGACACTATAAGAAATGGAGGGATAAGATTGAAAGGTGTATAAGAGGTCGGCTATGATTAGAGGGTAGGTAAAAGAAATAATAAAATAATAAGCGGGTAGGTAGTGTAGGAATTAAGAGATGAATGACATGTGTCATAGGTAGAAAAGGTTAATGAATTAATTAAATAAATAAATATTTATTTAATTAATAGAAGAAGTGGGATCAATTAAATAAATAAGATATTTATTTAATTGAGGAAAAGGGATAATTTAAATAAATAAATATTTATTTAAATGAGAAATAAGGCTAGAAGAGGATAAATGAATTAATTAAATAAATAAAGATTTATTTAATTAATAGAAGAATTAGGCTTAGAGAATTAAATAAATAAAATATTTATTTAATTAGACATGACAATTTTAGGTGTCTACATTTTGCCCCTCTTTGAGACAATGCAACTTGTCGTGTTGTTTCAAAGAAGATAATATGAACTGATACAAAGTTGCCCCAATATGGGAATGATATGCCCCCTTGAGAGAGTGGATGAAAATGTCTGAAAAGATTGTAGACAATCTCTCGATAAGAAAGAAAGGCTAGAATGGATTGACCAGATAGGATAGAGTGACAGAGTCATGGGATAACAAAGACTAACACAAGAGACAAAGGATGGGGCTAGGGCAGTCTATAAAATAGACCACGAGGGGGCTACATCCTCATTGTCATCCACACATCTAAGAGATTAGAGTGCATAGCGAGAATAAAGCAGCAGCAGTCAACAGCGATGGCATTGGTTCATAGATTTGATCGCGTTCACTGATAAGTACCTCAAAACCTCTTTGTACTTTGTTGCAATAATTGTTGTCATATATGCATGTTAGGTAGTGCAATAAATGCACTTTAGGATATGTCAAAAAATGTCAAAAACATGTAGGCACATCTGCGTTGGTGCCAGGCGCGTCTATGTTGGTTAGGCACGTCTGTGCTTGTGCCAGGCGCGTCTGTGCTAGAAAAAGCATTTGTGTCAAATACGAGCGCGTCTGCGTTGTTCAGACACATTTGTGAAATGTGGGCACGTCTGTGTAGGATAGGCACGTCTGTGCAGGACAAGCACATCTATGCAGAGCAAGCACGTTTGTGTAGTCTATAAGCGTGTTTATGTTAAAATGTGCATTTATGTCTTTTAGGGCAAATCGACAGTTCTATGATGAACATACACTATCGATTGGATAAACTACTGAGAGGATACACTCAAGCAGGTCCTCTAGGGAATACTAGAATAGCAGATAGGGCTAGGTGTGACAATTCTGTGATAGAACATACGTTACCAATTAGGAAACTACTCAAGAGGATACACTCAAGCAGAGGGCCTAGGATAGGATAGATCAAGGCACTTTGTGATGAACAGTGAGTACCAAGACATAGTACTTTGTGATGAACAGGGAGTACAAATAGGAGAAACACTTTGTGATGAATAGGGAGTGCAAATATGAGCAACACTTTGTGATGAATAGGGAGTGCAAATATGAGCAGCACTTTGTGATGAACAGGGAGTACAAAACTCGTAGTACTTTGTGATGAACAGGGAGTGCCACTAGGATAGATAGCAACACTTTGTGATGAATAGTGAGTGTCACTAGGATAGATAGTAACACTTTGTGATGAACAGTGAGTGTCACTAGGATAGATAGAAACACTTTGTGATGAACAGTGAGTGTCACTAGGATAGAAGCAACACTTTGTGATGAACAGTGAGTGTCACTTTGACTGACATGATTGCTTTGCTTGACTGCAGGAGTATTTGCCTATGCTAGAGTCATGAGAGAGATTCCCATTGATGTAGAGATTATGACCAGAGCTGACATTCGAGGAACGAGCTGCTATTGAGGCTATGGGTCTGAGATACATCTTGTATGTGCCTGAGTTTCAGGTGAACATGGGGTTACTGACTGCCCTGGCTGAGAGGTGGCACTCTGAGACTTGTACATTTCATTTTCCCATGGGTGAGATGAAAGTCACCTTGGAGGATGTATACAGGATTTTGCGAATACTAATTGATGGGGAGTTGATACCCTGTGATCGAGATGGAGATAGGGAAGCCCTGAGACGAGTGTTTCAAGATCCCAGACTAGAGATGAGAGCTGGACACATGGCATGGGATACCATGACAACAACAAGACTAGCACTACCAGCAGTGCTAGGAGGAGTGATCAGTGGGTTCCTGTGTCTAGACAGGGCGAGATGAGGGTTGGCTATGGGCTGGGGGAGCACCTTGGAGACAATGGTTACACAACACACCAGATATGCCTGGGGACCATGTGTGCTGGCACACTTGTACTATGAGCTGCATCAGTTTGTGTATCATGGATCCATAGGATTGGGCTATGGAGTTACCTTGTTGCAGGTGTGGGCATATGAGCATCTACTGGTTACCCAATTGATACATTTCAGGGGCAGAGGTCATGGACACAACTTTGTGCATCTATATGATATGATTACCTCACAGCCACGGATTGGTAGGTTGGAGCATTGGTGTCAAGTCGTAGATGAGATCAACACTGTGATATGGAGGCCATACCATGAGTGCGAGCAGTGGGAGGAGGATGTAGTGGATATACCTTATACCTTCCAGAGCAAATATCCGATTGGGCGGATGCCCTGTGTATTGGAGAGACAGCTAGTTGATAGGGCATGCAAGCAATTTGGTCATATTCAGGGGATGCCACAAGGTTCTAGGATGTATGCTCGGATAGTCAGGGATCAGGCACACTTTGGGCCATTGTTGTCATATGATTAGGCCATGATGCAACTAGTAGAGATGGTGCCGATGCCATGGGATATGTGGCCAGAGATTGAGGATGCATGCATGGATGCAGAGTACATGGCATATTGGGCTGAGTATCCCTTTCCACGACCGACAAACCCAGGGGAGCCTCTATATGGAGATGGTGGTGGGGATGGAAGATAGAAGATATGAAAGTGAAAAGAGCTTCTTGTGCATTATCATCATTGAGCTTTATTATGGCAAGTAGGTTATGACAATCAAGGCATATGTTCAACCCAGAAAGTCATTGTACCTGTTTGCATGGAGATAAGACAGTCACAAACAAGGAATGCCCCAGTTCATACTAGACTCTCAGTGTCCTCATATCCTTGGACAAGTCATAGGATTACTAAGAGACAATCCACAGACAACAAAGAAAAATAGGTGATGATACCCCATCCTCGCCTTTCTAGTCAAAGACATCGCGGAGATAAAAATTTTTAGTCAGAGACATCCTGGAAAAGCTAAAAGACATGTCACCAAAAGATAAAATCAAAAAAGAAAAGCAAGACTCGACACCAAAATCCACTATAGTCCTCAAGTTTAGTGTCTCTTGTCACTCGTATAAGTCTTATTTGATTGTGGTCACAATGTTTACTTTCACGGAAAGGATAGATAGCATTGAACCATATGTTGTCTGAGTCTGTTGAAAGATTTGATTTGTTCAAGCCCATTGTTGTTGTTGTGTCTCATCTAAAACTGGCTGAATCCATGAAACTGATACTTTATTACAGAGAAGACTGAAAATTTATTGTGGATTGGCGATGCAAGTGTTACTTTATTGTGGATTGTGCATGGATAAACTGAAGAAGGTTGGAAGAAATTGTACTCCTTGAAACATGTGATGCTCTCAATTTCACACCCATCACTAGACATAGGATTTGCCTTAGCCACAGATAGGAGCTGATTTATTATGAATGGAAAGTAGTTAAAAGGAAGGTTTATTATGAATGGCAAACCAATCTTGGGTAGATCAATAACAAGCCATGATGGGAATGTGTAAGTTTTATTGTGGATGAATAGGCTGTGAGTGTGTGCAAAGTGAAAGGATGAAGATGAATCCCGAAGGAGGAAGGAGTAGTATCTCTACGCATGGTGCTGGTGACCCAGTTTTCACCATGGTACTTGCCTAGGGCACCACCGAAGTGGTTTTCACCGTTGGATGAAAATGTTTTTCTTTACTTTTTTTATTTTTCAATTTTTTTTTGTGTCACGAGGCGCCTGTTTGCCAGGTTTTCACCAAGTAATGATTTTTTTTGTTTGTTTTATGATTTTTTTTTTTTTTTGAATTAGAATACTCTGAAGAGCTATGTGCAAAACCTGCGAAGGTGCATGCTCAACAAAATGATGTACTAGAAAGAATGAAGTGAAGTATACAAGAAGCAACTAGAACCATGATAAAAGGTGTAGAGTTACCTAAAGTCTATTACAAAGAAGCAATTCATACAACAATGTACACACAACAAAATTTTGAATCAGAGGAAGTATGGTAAGACATCTTATGAACTATGGTATGATAGAAATCCGATTGTAAAATATTTCAAATATTTTGGAAGCAATTGCTATATTAGGAGAGATGAAAAAATATTGGAAAGTTTGGTAGTAGAGCAGATGAAGGCATATTTCTAGGATACTCAATAAAGAGCAGAACATATTGATATTTTAATAGAAAATTCAATAAAATTGTTGAAAGTGCAAGTGTAAAAGTTAATGAGAATACTTCAAAAGAGTCAGAAATTGCAGGAGGATATGACTCAAATGAGTCAGGAGAAAAGGAAAAGAAGGAAGAAATTAGGAGTGAATAAAAGAATGATCAAGAGGCTCTAACATTTTCATCCAAGACTCCAAGGTATGTCAAGAAGAATCACTCAGAATAGATCATCAGAGACAAGAGAAAAGGAGTTATCACAAGAAGCAAAGTAGCACAAGAATAGGTCTTGATCTGTTTTCTATCTAAAAATGAACCAAAGATAGTAGAAGAAGCCTACAAAAATCAGAACTGGATGAAGGTAATGAAAGAGGAACTAGATCAAATTGAGAAAAATCAGCCATGGGATTTAGTCAACAGACCGGAAGACAAGAATGTAATCGATACTAAATGGGTATTCCAGAATAAGTTGGGTGAAGATGGAAATGTTGTAAGGAAAAAAAAAAGGTTTGTTTGCAAAGGATACACTCAGATTGAAGGAATTGACTTTGATGAAACTTATGCCCGAGTTTAAAGAATGGAGGAAATTTGGATGTTCTTAGCGTTTGCAACATTCAAAGATTTCAAGGTTTATGAGATGGATCTGAAGTTAGCATTTTTGAATGGAGAATTAAAAGAAGTTTATATTCAACAATCAGAAGGATTCCAATTGAAGGATGACCTGATTATTGTTTGTAGATTAAAAAAGGCTTTATATAGACTAAAACAAGCTCCTAGAGCTTGATATGGAAGGTTAGACAAGTATCTAACTAATCAAGGATTTGAAAAGGGTTTAGTGGACAACAACTTGTACTCCAAGACAAAATCATGTAAAATTTTGATTTTGGTAGTGTATGTTGATGATATAATAGTTGGAGAAAATGAAGGTATGTGCAGAAAATTTGTTATTGGGATGTAGAAATAATTTGAGATGTCCATGATCAGTGAGTTGAATTTTTTCCTTGGATTGCAACTTAATCATCTGAATGATAAAGGAATTTTCATTTCTCAGTCTAAGCATGTCAAAGAATTATTGAATAAGTTTGGGTTGGAGAATTTCAAGCCGGTATGTACACCTATGACTACTAGTGTTGGTATTATTTTGTTATTGATGTCAACCGGTATGTGATGACTACCGGTAGAAGAGATGTATGTGCAACACTGTTATGAAGGAGTATAGGATGTGATATCTTGGATATCACTTTGTGTTGCTGAACACCGATAAGGTAAGGAAGAGTGTTCACTAGTGTTAATGGTACACATGTTAGTGCCTGACTTGTATAGATGAGATGGATAGGTTACCAGTAAAGTGTATCACCAGCAAGGAAAGGATGTCAACTAGCAAGTGAAGTGTTGACAATGAGTAGGATGCTTGGATGGTGTTTGTGATGAAGAGGTGGAATGTTACTTGAATCACATCAACACCAGAAGAGAAGAATGAACAGGTCACCGGTATACCTTGAGGTTGCAGAACATCAAGAATCCCATCTAATGAAGATGCAGTCACCATGGGAAGAGATGACTGACAGTGAATGTGCTCACATCGGATCACATGTGCTTGTTTGAAGAGATGTTGCCCAAATAGGGAAGTCGCATGAGTGCATTACAAGATGCAGATGACAAGGTGTCACTCCACTGGTAAGTGGAGCTTATCTCCTATTATGTATTGTGTGCATCATAGTTCTCTGAGATAAGGTAGATGAGTTAAAGACAAGTTATTAAAGGCTCACATCAAATCTACCGGTGAAATAAAAAGAATGCCTCAAGTGCATGAGAACAGGGTTATACATTGGACCAACAGAAATGGCATATTGAGTTGCTTGGATAGGTGAAGGAATGATGTGTTTGTCACTTTGACAAACTAGTATAGATATGTTCAGAATTGATCAGGGAGAAGGCATAGCTATGAAGATGCAGATAAAGGAAGAATGGCCTAACTAAAGGAGTAGATGGTGAAGGTCAATGACTTGTGTCATCTAGAGGTCTTACCGGTATGAATGTTCACCGATAAAATTGATAAGGTGAAGATATAGATGACCTCCCACTTTGTATAATGTGCATGCTATGGATTAACATGTTTGGTGACCGATCAAGGTGTTCCACTGGTAGTTCAGTAGAAGGTAGACATCAGAAGTTAATTAGTAAAATGTGAGACACTGACAAGGTTAGTAAATCGGCAAAGAAGAAAAACCAGTAGAATGTTTGGTTAGTGATCCTATCTGGACCGACATGAAGAGTCAAGCTAGTAGTTGGTCGACACGAATGCCACATGGAGACAAGGTGGCAGACCTGCAATCGGATGAAGAAGAAATGTGAACCGACAAGGTAGTTGCAGAGTTCGTCAACATTATTAGAAGATCCCACAAATCATAGGACGTGTTGTAGAGGTTTGTGGCTTGAGGTGTGGAGGACAACTATGAGCCATCTAAGACTCTTTGAGAAGATCGAGGTGGATGAAGGAAACAACAAGACAGATCTTGGTGGTTGATAAAGAGATCAGTCAATAGGGAAAAAGTAGATCGCCAAAGGTAGAAGGCATGATCAAGAAGGCGTGTTGATGGAGGAAGTGTACAGATGGTTGTCAAGGAGATCAGATCGAGCAAGATCTGATTGGATTTGGTTTTCCTCGAGGGTGATGAGGAAACCCTAACTACCTAGAATTTAAATTGGCTTTTGGCGGTAAAACTTATCTATAAATATGAAGGCCAAAGACATATTTATATTGTTGTTGAATAGAAGAAATATATTTTTCTATTGCGAAGTGACTAAGTGTTACTTTTGTGGGTGAGAACAAATCAGCCAAGTGCTCAAAGAGTATCTGAGAAAAGAGGGAGAGTGAAGAGAAAAACTGGTAGTGGTTATACCGGCATAACAAAAGTGAAGAGACCTGCAAAGAAGGCATATAGTAGACCAATAGAGTTGAGTATTGTTAAAGTGTAGAGCAGTAAGGAGGAGATCCTGTGGAGAAGAAGAGTAGAAGTGGTGTACCGGCAGATAAATAGAAGGTGAAGAGAAGAAAGAGAAGTGAGTCAATGTAGCAAAGAAGGTATCTCACTGGCAGAGTAAGGCATATGTGAAATGGTTGCAAGATTCACTTGTAACAAGATAGTTGCTTTTGTATTTGGTCTTTTTATTATGAACATTGAGTCGTAGCTCAGTGCAAGGGTTGGTGCTCTTTGGGTAGGTTCCCTAAAGTCAGGGGTTGTAGCTCCTTTGGTTTGTAGCTCATAATGTCAGGGGTTGGTGCCCTAAACTTTGTAACAATGTTTTCATTGTGAGGCTAGACTGGAGCAGTAGACTCTAGCAGCATTTCTCATCGAGGTTTTTCCCATCGTGGGTTTTCCTTGTACATCCTAGTGTTATGAGAAGCCTCTTTGTGTGTTATTTTTTTTTATTTGATCTCCTCACTAACCAGTATGCTCACATAGGATAGCTTAAGGGAAAAGTTTGAGAACCACTGAATCACCCCTCCCCCTCTCAGTGGTGCATTGTGTTTTACAATTGGTATCCGAGCCTAGGTTCCCAGTTAGATGAGCTTTCTCTAGCTTGGGTAGATTCTGGCTTAAGGACACAATGGTTTGTTTAGTGTCAATCCCTGCTCCAATTTTTTATGGATCAAATTATTCTATTTGGAGTTGTGGAATGGAAGTCTACATATCCTCTCTAGGGTTTGATGTATGGATGTCACGTGTTGATGGTCTCCCTAAGAATGTTAGTCCTCCCACCGGATCTGAAGATGAAAGAAGATGCTTGTGCAATGAAGAAGCCATGAAGGCTATTTTTAGTGGACTAACCAGTGATGTCTCCTCATAGGTGGATAAGTGTAAATCAACAAAGAGTCTATGGGACAGACTGAAGAAGCTATATGGAAATGAACCCTGGACCATTGGGTTAGTTTATGAGAGTGAAAAGAGAAATGCTTCACACACTTGTATAGATGAAAGAGGTAGATCATATTATTGCAGTAGCAATGGTGGTGAGGAGACACAACTCTTCATGGCCCATGGGATAGATGTTGAGAATAAAATATCACAAAAGGGATAATGCAGATAGATCCCACCGGTATGATGTGTTTGACAACAACATTGAAGAAGAAGAAGAGGAAGGAGAAAAGATAGGAAGATCTAGCCAACAAGATCTATTTGGAAGTGATGATGAAGAAGAAGAAGATGCAGAAGTTGATCTAGAAGGTGAATTGCTAAGTGCCCTTGATGAGCTACAAAATATTAAAAATGAATTTAAAAACTATAAAAGATCAGTTCATGAGAATTGTAGCTAGTTGATAACCTCCCTTGAAGAATCAAACCAAAAGGTTAGTTTATTGACCACTCAACTAGAAGAGGCAAAAAGATTGACTGATGATTTCAAGTCAGTCTTGGAATCCAAGGGAAGTGAAATGGGGATTCTGAGGAAAGAATACAAGATGTTCAAGAATGTTGTTGTTATGGAACAAAACCGATTGGTCAATAGTCTTCAAGAATCAGAGTTAGCCCTTGCAAATCTGAAAGCACAAGTAGTTGATGCTAAGAATGTTAATGTGGAATCCAAATTGGATCTGAATACCAACATGTGAAGGTGCAAAATGTTAGAGCAAGAGGTGGAGACTAAAGGAAAGGAGTGCCATCCTCTTAAGGATGAAGTTGCAAAGCTCACATTAGAACTGCATAAGTGCCAAGATGAGCTTAAACTAAGAGAGAAATATGATGGTGGCACTGAAGCCTTGGATAGGATATTAAGACAACAAAAACATTCCAAGGATATTGGAGGATTAGGATGTAATACCGGTGAATGCTCCACAAGCAGGGAGACATCTCAAAAGGATATCCATTTTGTCTCCTCAAATGAAAATGGAAAAATCCAAACCTATTTATAGCGAAAGACACTCCAAGAAAGAAGGTTGACTTGACTTCAACTGATGAAGGCATGAATAGGAGAAGACCTCCTACCGGTAGTAGACAAAGAAATGTTGTTGCCACCAATTCAAGACAAGCATGGCAGAAAAAGAGATCAGATGGAAGATCCACAAAGTATGGACAACCCAGTATCCATCCCTGGAAAATAAGAAATGGAGAGGCCAAACTGGTAAAATCACCTCATGTTTGGTAGGATAAATTTGTAAGTAATAAACCACCTTTCTCTAGTTATTGTTTTGGATGTAAATATTATGGCCATAGGGTAGAAGAGTGTAAAATGAGGTCTAGGAATAGACAGAGTGTGCTTCCTAGGTATAATAATTCAAATGGCTATAGATTTCATGCATATGAGCATAATGCATCTAGGGGTAGAAGAAGGCATACCCCCTCTCCTAGTATTGCAAATGTTGTATGTTATAACTACAATAGACCCAACAATAGAAGTTATGATTGCAGGAGGAAGAACTTGCAATCCTATGGCAACTAGAGGACTAATCATGCTAAGAGTGAGAGCAGTTACAGGGGATATGAGCAACATAGACCTGCATGGAATGTGAGGAGAAATGCTCATGCACAATCAAGGAATTCAAGGAAACTAGTAACCACCCAAAATGGCACGGTCAGAAAAGGAAGAGCAAACCAGTATGTTAGAAGGTTCCCTAGTCATGAGATTGGCATGGATGTTGTATGTCACTATAGTACTATCAATAGAGAAAGGACCAATGAGGAGAAGAAGGTCAATCCTACTGCGAAGACTATAGATGTCGAAAGGAAAGAAATTAAGCAAACATGGAGAAAGAAGCCAGAAGATAAGAGCATGGACCGAAATCATCCATTCAATGCACAAGTGATAACTTCTAGGGCCTAAAGGAGATGTAGGATCCTAGTGGGAGTAGCACATTGAATTTATCATTCAACCCCTTAGTGATGAAGGCAACATGGAAGAACATGTTTTTGCTAGTATGAAGTGAAAATGAAAATATAAGTGTGTGTAGATGTTGCCTTGGCTACACACCTATAGATGAAAGATTGGACCACTAGTGCTAGTGTCAATGGATAGAAGTTAAAAATTGGAATCAGACGCCAAGTGACACAAAATGTCGAGAGTCACAAGAAGGTGCTCCGGTAGTGATAGTGGACCAACACAGTAAACTAGTATGTGTTGGATGTTACCGGTATGATTGCTAATAGGTACTTGTAGATTATGTAAGACAATGGAGTTGGAAGTTCATTACATTAGCCCCAGTAATAAGGAATGAGGTGTCTATGTCTCAGGTGGTATTGGAAAAGATCCATATGATTAGCTTAGGTGTTGATCATGCAGGCATGCATGTCTTTGGGCTAACCAGTTTATTGTATGGCATGGTAGTGTCATTGTATATCATTGTGAGGTTTTCAGATCATGTCATGGGGTGTGGTGGATGGAATGAAATTGAAGGATCATCTGATGATCACAAAGGCACAACTAAAAAGGTATGTGGAGGAGATTGGAGTCCAGATATTGTACCTGAACAAAGATAAGAACCTAAGATGTATGACTCAGGGGGAGTTCAAGTGCTCATAATGCAGAGTCAGCTTGCTTGAACTTGAAAGGTGAGTAATAGCCACTAACACATCAACAACTGGTATCAGTATTTCTACAAATTGAGTGCTCTATCAAATAGTATCATATTTGCATGCTCAATTACTGTCAGTTGATGGTTGATATCCCCATCTTAAGTGTTGTGACTTGAAAAGATGTAACAATTGGCGACAAGATAACAAGTGGTATCAAAGGAGGAGTTGCATCCAATAAAGATAAAGGAGGAGAAATAATTTTGTTATTGCCTGGAAAACCCAAGGAGGAATGAAATGCTGACAGTGCCCTTTATCATTTTTGTCAAAGGGGGAGAAGGATTTCGTAGTATACAACATAATAAATGTGCTAAGAATCCATGGATTAGAGAAAGGGAGAGAAATACTATGTAGTATGTCGAATACTACATGTGTTGACATTAGTGCCAAAGGCAGAGGTTGTTGGCATTGTGTTGTCATTGATATCAATCGATATGTGATGACTACTGGTAGAAGAGATGTATGTGTAACATTGTTATGAAGGAGTACATGATGTGATATCTTGGATATCACTTTGTGTTTCTGAACACTGGTAAGGTAAGGAAGAGTGTTCACTGGTGTTACTGGTACAGAAGTTAGTTCCTGACTTGTGTAGATGAGATGGATAGGTTACTGGTACAATGTATCACCAACAAGGAAAGGATGTCAACTAGAAAGTGAAGTGTTGACAATGAGCAAGATTCTTGGATGGTGTTTGTGATGAAGAGGCAGAATGTTACCTGAATTACATGAACACCGAAAGAGAAGAATGAACAGGTCACCGGTATACCTTGAGGTTGCAGAATAAAAAGACTCCCACCAGATGAAGATAAAGTCACCATGGGAAGAGACATGCTTGTTAATGAATGTGCCCACACGAGATCACATGTGCCTATTTGAAGAGATGTTGCACAAACAAGGAAGTCACATGAGTGCATTATAGGATGCAGACGACAAGGTGTCACTCCATCGATAAGTGGAGCTTATCTCCTATTATGCATTATGTGTGTCATAGCTCTGTGAGATAAGGTAGATGAGGTAAAGGCAAGTGCTTAAAGGCTCACACCAAATCCACCGATGAAATAAAAGGAATGCCTCAAGTTAATGAGAACAAGGTTATGCATTAGACCAACATAAATGGCATATTGAGTTGCCTGGATAGGTGAAGGACTGATGTGTTTGTCACTTTGACAAACCAGTAGAGATATGATTAGAATTTATTAGGGAGAAGGTATAGCTATGAAGATGTAGATAAAGGAAGAATTGCCTGATTAAAGAAGGAGTCTGGTGAAGATCGATGACTTGTGTCATCAAGAGGTCTTACCAGTATGAATGTTCACCAATAATATGGACAAGGTGTAGATATAGATGACCTCCCACTTTGTGGAATGTGCATGCTATCGATTGACATGTCTAGTGACCAATCAAGGTGTTCCACCGATAGTTCAGCAAAAGGAAGAAATGAGGAGTTAATTGATAAAATATGAGATACTGATAAGGTTAGTAAACAAACAAAGAAGTGAAACCAGTAGAATGTTTGGTTGGTGATCCTATCTAGACTGACATGAAGAGTCTAGCTGGCAGTTGGTCGACATGGATTCCACATGGAGACAAGGTGGCAGACCTGCGATCGAATGAAGAAGGAATGTGAACCGACAGGGTAGTTGCAAAGTTGGTCGACATTAATGGAAGATCTAATAAATCATGGGATGTGTTGTAGAGTTGTTGTAGAGGTTTGCAGCTCAAGGTCTAGAGGACAACTATGAGCCAACTAAGAGTGATTGAGGAGATCAAGGCAGATGAAGGAAACAACAAGATAGATCTTGGTGGTTGATCAAGAGATCAATCGATAGGGAAAAAGCAGATTGCTAAAGGTAGAAAGCATGATCAAGAAGACACGTTTACGACAGTACTGTACAGATGGTTTTCAAGGAGATCAGATCGAGCAAGATCTGATTGGATTTAGTTTTCCTTGAGGTTGATGAGGAAACCCTAACTTCCTAGAATTTGAATTATCTTTTGGTGGGAAAACTTATTTATAAATATGAAGGCCAAAGACATAGGTATACTGCTGTTGAATAGAAGAAATATATTGTGCTATTGTGAAGTGACTAAGTGTTACTTTTGCAGGTGAGAGAAAAATAGCCAATTGCTCATAGAGTATCTAAGAAAAGAGGGAGAGTGAAGAGAAAAACCAGTAGTGGTTATACCAGCATAACAAAAGTGAAGAGAGTTGTAGAGAAGGAAGACAGTGGACCAGTAGAGTTGAGCACTAGTAAAGTGTAGAGAAGTGAGGAGGAGATCCTGTAGAGAAGAAGAGTAGAAGTGGTGTACCGGTAGGGATTATCAATAGAGAAGAAATAGGTGAAGAGTAGAAAGAGAAGTGAGTTAGTGTAGAAAAGAAGGTATCTCACTGGCAGATTAAGGCATATGTGAAATGGTTGCAAGATTCACTTGTAACAAGATAACTAGTTTTGTATTTGATGTTTTTATTATGAACACTAAGTCGTAGCTCATTGTAGGGGTTGGTTCTCTTTGGGTAGGTAACCTAAAGTCAAGGGTTGTAGCTCCTTTAGGTTGCAGCCCATAAAGTTAGGGGTTGGTGCCCTAAACTTTGTAATAGTGGTTTCATTGTGATGCTGGATTGGAGCAGTAGACTCCAACAACATTGCTCACCGAGGTTTTTCCCATCTTGATTTTTCCTTGTACATCCTCATGTTATGATATGTCCCTTTGTGTGTGGTTGTTTTTGAGTTGATCTCCTCACTAACTGGTATGCTCACATAGGATAGATTAAGGGAATAGATTGAGAACCACTGATTCACCTCCTCCCCCTCTCAGTGGTGCATTGTGTTTAACATACTAGATGCAAGTTAACTAAGGTTGATAAATCACCTAAGGAAGATGCAATTTAGTACAGGTCAATGATTGGAGGACTATTATATTTGACTGCTACTTGTTATTGATTCTCCTTCAAAAAATTCTTCAAAATGCTCTCAGTTTCCTTAGAAATTTCAGCAGATTTACCAAATAATATCTTTTTCAATATGTGTTTACTCCTAAACTTTTCTTGTACAAGTTTCAAAATTGTTTGAATCTCATCTTTTGAAATAACCAAACACAGATTAACTAATGTGTATTCTTTCAATCTCTCATCTTCAAGACTTGTTGCATGTCTTTGGGCATAAAAAATATCATATAATTCCTTCAAAATTGTAGATGATAGCCTAAATAAAACTTTACTATATGTATTAAAATAGTCTATTATAGCTTCTCCAATTGATCTCTGCTCACTCTCATCACAATTCTTGTAATATTCTGAAACATTCTTCAAATTTCCTTCTATGACTATTTGATTAATCAACTCACTTAGTGTCAAAGGAGGCACAACAATGTAAGGACCTTCTAGCTTACTCATTTTGAGAGCTTCATCTAGTTATGATTTCTTCTTGCCTTCTCTCATTCTCTAAGATGGCTCGCGTTGTGTTTTATCATTTTTTTTAGGTGGAGCTTCACAGGATGGGGGTTTCCTCACCACTCGGGCATAAGTGGCTCTCTTCTTCACTTCTCTTACCTCTTCATCAGATTTGATTTCTTCTTCCACAATAACATACTTTCTCACTGACTTCTTCTTCTTCATTTCAACTCCACTGGTAGAGGATGATTGTGGCTTAAGTGGAGGGACTACCTTCTACACATCAAACAAGGGTGTATACTTACTTTGATTTGCCTTTGCTTACTTTGGAGTTGGTAAAAATGGCTTATCCTATTGTCTCACCATGTATTCCTCTTTCAATATATTTTTCTCTCTAGCCCTCTGCACGATTTCTCTAGTTATTCCCATTTTCTCTGTTGGCTATTCTACTTCCTTCCTGATTTCCCCCTTCCTTTCAAGCCCAATGAATTCCTTGTGCAAATCCAAGTCCTTTTCTTTGAAAGTACCAAATCTTTCCTTCTTTTCATCCACCTGTTTACTGAGGAGGTGTTGAGCATAGTTGTCTAGTGCGAGTTCATCCACCTCATAAACTATCGGTAGGATCCAAACTGTTCTAGGATCAACTACTTCCATGTGACATTGGTCTTTATATACCATGAATCACATTGTGTTTTTATATTTTTCAACTATAGCCTTCGGAATCCTTTCTCTACCCTACATCAGCTCTTGAAAAGTCTTAAAATAACCCCATAAGGCAGATTTTTTAGCAACTGCACACCCACACCCTTTAAACCTTCTTTGATTTTAGTTGTCACTAGTTTGTCATATTCACATTCAACTTTACCAATTTTGGGAATCTCATTTAAGAAATACAGTTCCAAACAAATGATCAAGGAATGAAAGTTAAATAGATGCTTCTTATCCTTCTTGATCTTCTTAATATTTCTCATCAATTCATTAAGATGCACTTCACACAGATCATACCACTTATCTTCTTTCATCATCTGATAAGTTGCATAGATAGTAGTAACAGATACTGAATTCTTACTTCTTGATTGATATACCTTATAACCAATAACCATCGATGCAAAGATAACATAATTCTCAATAATTTCACTTATTCTCATCGACCAGTTTTCATGCTTTGAACCAGTTACCTCGATCATAGTGGTATTCTTCACATGCCAGAGTCTAGGAACTACACCAGTTGCACTCAAATAGGTAACTACTTGAATGGTCGCCTTTATGATTTTGTAGGGTTTGTCTAGCCATAGTAATTCATCATGGATTGAAATTAGTACATACTTCACCCATTCAGGCTCATCAAATATTGAGAAATGAATGAACTGAATGAAACCCTTTTCCTTCAAATTTGGAAAATCTGATTTTAGACTGTCAAAATAATCAACCATGTGTGGAGAGTACAAGGATAGCATGTCTAGATTACCCAGCTATTTAATATTATAGTATATGTAAGTCCTAATATCTTCATTGTGTAAAACTTTGTATGGTATAGAAGAAAATGCACCATTTGGATTGTCTTCTACTAACTTAAAGCATGCTTCTTAAATATAGGCCTTCCTCTTTTAGTAATTTCCACAACAAGAGGAGTCGAAATATCAAAAGATGATGCCATTATGAAAATTAGGGTGGGCATGTGCAAAACAGTGATGGTCAGAAAAGTGGACACCACCCAAAAAAAACATGGAAAAACAAGCAGTGCATACGTGGTTTTAAAATTTCAAATTCCCATGTACGTGCTTAGGTTTGTTCTTCTTGAGCCTAGAAAAGGTAGCCCGTACGTGCTGCTTTTAGGAAAATGAGCGCATACATGCTACTCCTAGGTAATTGAGCATGTACATGCTGCTCATAGGAAAATGAGCACATACACGCTAATAATCCAAATAAAACCGCGTACGCGGTGCTTGGTAAAAAACGTTTAAAAAAAACAAGTTCTCATTTACCCGTGAATAGCATGTTTTTAACTTCATTTTTTCCCCATTTCCTCTCCTAAACTATGAACAGGGTGCTAGATTTGTCCTCTAAGCTATGGATCAAGGTTAGTTTTTGTTTATTTTTGTCTTTCTTTCCAGTTTATGCAATTTGTTTTACATTTTGAATTTAATTTCATTAATTTTGATTAGGTTTTTCATTTTTTGTTTCAAAAACCAGATTATTCTAATGCAAAACAAGAACAACCAAATGCACCTCCTGAAAACCCACAAGAACAACCAAATGCACCTCCTGAAAACACGCAAGAACAACCCCCAATTCCTCCTTTTGACCGCACACCCGAAACATAGGAAGAATTAATTAATCAGTTAGGACAAAATACGTCTAAAATCAATAGATTGATTGTTAAATTGAAAACTTCGGAACTTGACCATCATCAATCCCTCGCCTCTAGCCTAGAAACATTAGCTAGTGGTGCCATAGCTATTTCCACAGAAATTACAAAATGGGGAAGATTTAGGGATAGGTGTCATCAATTCTATTCCAGTGGGCTATCATACGATGGAGTAAAAAACAAAAATATTACTAAACAACAAATATGTGCCCCTTTTTGTTGATCCCAAAATGGGTCAGTCATTACCTCTTAATGCAAAGAGGTTTCCCATACATTGGTGTACCAATGTGCAAATGAAGAATCTTTTTTGGCGGAGGTGGTGGATGGTCTTTGATGATCCACCTTGTAATAATTATGAGGTGCCATTATATTTTTTGAAAAAAATATATTGTGAGTTTGTGCTCAATTTGCAGCCAAACTATTTTGACATGAGAGAGTTTCATGGTAGAGGAGGTGGCTCTGCCCAAGATAGACCTGGAGCCCATAGGCGATTAGCCGCAGAGAGTTGCCACCCCCTAGCACCCAAACCCAAGTTGCATCATGTTGTCCCATTATAGGTGAAAGAGTCGATGCAGCTACAGACTCTTCAGGTGGCCATAGCATTGAGTGGTGCCATCATCCAGCATGGGACGTCATTAGCACACCCTATTGTATTGGATGATGAGCCATAAGAGGGAGACAGAGAGCCCATCAAGAATATGTGTGTCAATTGCTCAGGGATATGCTTGGGGATAGATGATGCAACTAGTGCAGATGGATCCTCATATCATCTGTGCATGATTTGTGGTTGTAGATGTCAAGCTCACGTGGTTGAGGATGTCACACTAACAAATGAGTTGATGGACATGGTGTTTGCTCATGAGTCACAGACATAGGTGTGTTGATTTGAATTCATAGCATTTTATTTATCAGTCACTTTAAATTTGTAATTACATAAATGAATTTTCATTTATACATTGATTTAAATTGAGACAAATAATATGCATTTCAAGATGTAGCAGTAGTATCCCATACACCTACCCCATTTACTATAGCTGCAACTTTGATGCCTGAGGTATAAATTTTGTAACATGTTAAAATAGAATAGTACACTTTGAATTCAAAAAAATACAAGATATACTAACTATCTTTAATGCTTGGTCCAATTTCTGGTTTGTAGGTGTTGACAGGGGACGAAATGTCCTAGATTGATGACATCACACTCTCAGCGATTGATTTTGGCCTACAAGACTATACGGTATCATATTTTGTACAACTCTTTTTATGTATTTTTTTGATGGAATATGCAAGTCATTTCATTTTAGATTTTTAAAATTATGTTTAATTTATTATCTATACTAATATCTCATGTTAATTTTGTTTTTTTAGGGTACCCCCTCCACTTCTAGGGCTCGTCCTAAGAAAAAGAATTCCTCGAAGACACCAAAACGTGGGAAGAAGGTAATTGAACACATTTTTAGTTGTACACTTGTTTGAAAATGTTGAAATCAAGTATTAGTTGGGGTTTGTAGATTGATTAGTGTTTTTTGTCTATTTTACATGTACAACGGCCATTGAGCTTTGTGGATTTGTTGAATGCACCTGATTCACTTGTGGATCAAGAGAGGGCAGAGGTATGTATCTCTACTTTATTTTCTTGATTTCATAACTATATGCACTCGTACATGTGAACTTGTGATATATTATAATCTTATATTTTTTTCATACATGAAATATCCATACCTATTTCGTCAATGGTGAACCCTCCTCCTTGCACTAGAGAAGCATCTCAGGATCCGATACACTTTTGTTTGATATGTAAAATTAATTGTTTTTAACCTTCAATACTTATCATTATATTAATTGTATTTAATCTTTGAATATTTTTTGTATAGGGAATAGCGACAATTTCTACATGGATGGTGAGCCATCCTCAATCCATTGGAGAAGCATCTTAGGCACAGGTACATCATTGTTCTCTATATTATAGCTTTTAAGTGTTTTTGATATATTTATGTTAGTACATTGTATTAATTCTACATTTAATCTACAATAGACCCCTTCGTGGTACGGCCATAATGTGGATCCATTTAAGTATGTCTTCAAGAAAACTCCTAAGAGTGACAAGGAGAGGAGAGCAAAGACATTAGCTCCTAGATCAGCCAATGAGGTAATCTACATTTCAATTGAAAAGAAATTAAAGTTAAATGCATAGTTATATTGTTAATTGTGAACTATTTTCTACAAAATAATTCTAACTTGGCTTTTGAATTATGGTTTCGCAGCCATCTACAGAGCCCCGTACTGCATCGAAGAGGCTTGATTTTGATGATCCGCCACAAGTTTAGGATCATATAGTGTTAGTTTTGGTCATAGAATGACCAATGCATGTAGATATATTCTACATTTTTATTGTATATCGATTTGGACATGGCATATGCCACATTTTTGTAATACTTGTATTGACTTGGCAGACATGCCTTTTTTTATATATATAAATATCGATATTTGATCCAATAAATGTGTAATGAGTTCATTATTTTGTATTCCTTGTATTTTGTGGTTGTCCTTTTATAAATTGAAATGAATATTTGCATATGTAATGAACAATATGAATATAAAGAACAAAAATATATGATATAAAACATTGCAATCGTGGAATATGATTTGATAAAATTTCTAAAATGTTGAATTAACCCTACAAAACTCCTTGTATTCAATTCATTATTGTGTATTCGTTGTATTTGGTGGCTACCCTATTATAAATTTAAATTAATATTTGCATATGTAATCAACAATATGAATCTAAACAACAAAAATCGATAATATGAATATAAACAACAATGTGTTTGGTGCAAGAGCACCCTCATGCTTGCAATGGTCAAATTTTGTTCATCGTGTGCACAAATCGATGTCGCGAGCATGTCCAGGTGGGCAGTTTTATGCTAGGCATGCCCTTGTCGTGCAACCCAAAGCATCAGAACGTCAAGAGTCATACCATATTGGTACGATCTCTCAAGTGCCCTGAGTCCAAAAAAATTTCAAAATTTGATGGACTGTTTATTCAAATCCAAGACACATATGGTCAATCCGTTTGATCCCATGGGGTCAGGTGAGGCTCCTCTACAATGGCCTATCTCAGTTTTTGACAAGTCAGAGCCATTTTTTATTAGTAGCATTTTTTTGCCTGCTGCAAAATTCGTTAGTTGCATGCAATGAAAAGTTGCAAGATTGGCTAGAATTGATTCGGTTCATCGTGTACACAAACCGATGTTGCGAGCGCATCTGGGTGGGAAGGTTTATGCTAGGCATGCCACTATTGTGCATCCCAAAGCACCAGAACGTTGAGAGTCATACCGTACCAGTGCAATCTATCAAGTGCCCTGAGTCCAAAAAATTGTCAAAACTTGACGGATTGTTTCTTCCTATCCAGGACACATACAGTCAATCCGTTTCATCTTGTGGGATCGTATGAGGCTCCTCTACAATGTCCTATCTTGGTTTTTGATGAATCAGGGCCATTTTCAATAAGTAGCATTTTTTTGCCTACTCCAAAAACTATCAGTTGCATGCAAGGAAAAGTGGCAATATTGGCAAGAATTGATTTGGTTCGTCGTATGCACAAACTGACATCATGAGCATGTCCAAGTGGGTAGTTTTACACTAGGCATACCCTTGTCATGCATCCCAACGTGCAAGAACATTGAGAGTCATACTGTACCTATGCGATCTCTCAAGTGCCCTGAGTCCAAAAAATGCTCAAAACTTGACAGACTATTTCTTCCAATCCAAGACATATAAAATCGATCCGTTTGATCATGTGGGGTCATGTGAGGCTCCTCTACAATGGCCTATCTTAGTTTTTGATGAATCAGAGCCATTTTCAATTAGTAGCATTTTTTCGCTTGCTCCAAAAACCATCAGTTGCATGCAAGGAAAAGTTGCAAGATTGGCTAGAATTGATTCGGTTCATCGTATGCACAAACTGACATTGCGAGCACATCCTAATGGGTAGGTTTACACTAGGCATGCCCCTATCATGCATCCCAAAGTGTTGGAACATCGAGACTCATACCGTACCGGTGCAATCTCTCAAGTGCCCTGAGTCCAAAAAATTGTCAAAACTTGACGGACTCTTTCTTTCAATCTAGGACACATACGATCAATTTGTTTGATCTCATGGGGCTGTGTGAGGCTCCTCTACAATGGCCTATCTTGGTTTTTGATGACTCAGAGCCATTTTCAATTAGTAGCATTTTTTCGCCTGCTCCAAAAACCGTCAGTTGCATGCAAGGAAAAGTTGCAAGATTGGCTAGAATTGATTTGGTTCGTCGTATGCACAAACCAATGTTGCGAGCGCATCCGGGTGGGTAGGTTTACACTAGGTATGCCTCTTTTGTGCATCCAAAAGAACCAGAACATCGAGAGTCATACCCTATCGACACAATGTAGAAGTTGCTTGACAACTTTTTTGACAAGTTTTTTGACAACAATGACAATATTTGCTCAAATTGTATCTAGTCTCAATCTATGACCCCTATGACACGATAATGACTCAAATAATTCTCCATGATTATACAAGAATCAAGAATGCTCATGATTGACCAGGGACACATCACATATACTCAAAACATGGTCACAAAACATTGACAAATAAAATATGGTCAAATCAACTCTTGGCTATTTGATTATACAAAAAAATGTCTTACAAATCATCTCATGGGCTTTTATATAAAATTTGGCATTACAATATGTGCGATTCAACTCATCGCCATTTTAATATACAAATCATCTCATGGGCTTTTATACAAAATTTGGCATTACAATATGTGCAATTCAGCTCATTGCGATTTAAATATACAAAATTTGGCATGTACATATGTACAAATCAGCTCATTGCCATTTAAATATACAAAATTATGCCCCTAAACTTGTAAAAATTAGGTCATGGGAATTTATATATACAAAAAATGAATATAGAACAATTCGTCGATGATTTATACAAAATTATCAAAATCATTCTACTCTAAACCGTAGAATCAATCAAGTGAGCCTTCAGGGTCGACTCTAACCCATATTTTGTCAAGTATTGCCTTGTGGTCAGATTCACAAAATTTCCATAAAATCTTGTTATGAGGTCTACCACGATACTTCATCAAATGAATATTTGTTGCAACAACAAGGTTAGAGAAATGAAGAATATGTCTATGTGTTTCAATGTCCTTGAACAACCAAACATCATAATTCTTGATAGGGCATCTCTGAAGCCATTTTCCTTGTCATGACAACAGACCCTATTGGGTACTCAATACCCTCTCCATCAATGATTGTGGTTGTCAATTTTCTTTTAGGCTCAACATAATGACACAAATAGTAATTTGTTCCTTCTTCATTGTTCTCTTCTGCAACAATTGCATACACATGACCTACATTTTATAAAGTGTTAATTAATACCCAAAATAAAGTATGATGTACAACAAAATGAACCAAAAATAATACTTGCAAAAAAATTAACTCAAAAAATCACCCGAATCCACTAGGTCGGAAACATGGTCAAAATCCACTGATGTCTCCATCTGGCTCAATTGTAGTGCTTTGGGAATTTGATATGAATCAATGGGAACCAATGGTCTACAAGACCATTTGTCAACCCACTCTTGTGATTCACATTCTTCCCACAAACAATACATGCATGAAGAGAAAAAACATGCCATCTGTCTCATATAAATTACCAGTGAACTTGAATTTGAACTCATAAATGAGTGCATGTCACTCGATCCTGCAACTGTACAACAATCTAGATAGTTTTCAATGTTAGATTCAGTGGTCAACCAAAAATATCTATGAACCAATGACGTACCTAGATTACCTAGACCCATCATAGACTTACACCATCACACAATTGTTTCTACATCTACCAACTCAGCACCACCTTCATACTTCAATTCTTCCTTGGCTAGGGCTCTTTTCACACATGCTCCTGCACCATTGTGCTCTCCCTTACCATGTCCAGCCTCAGTAAAATTTTAAAAATGTTGTACACCACTTGTCACATGCATCCTTGTCAACCAATAAAACATCCTTGCATTCTTGAATTGTGCGGTGCAATTATCTGACCATATTAAGTGTTGGTTGTATCGTATGTTCCTTTCCCTTAAACTGTCATAGAAAACTTTAAATAATCCTTGTACAAACTTTGATGAATGAGTACGATCATCACTTATGTAGAAGTGATACTCTCTTACAACCTTTCTATCCTCCTCTATGTTATCATCTGCATGCATGAATGCTATGTGTACAAATATAGAAACTTGTGTAGAGTGATAATACATGGATTGCACTTCATTTTGAGGTTGTAGTGTATAATTTTCAGTGAAATAAGCGATAGAGACAATGGTGCCAAGAGGAAATGTGTCCTTACATAACTTGAATTGCTCATCTAACCATCGAGCTCTATGTGTATGCATTATGTACTCATAAACTAGTTTCTCTTGAAACATTTTCATAAATTGAGCTACACATATATCATTTTTCACTAGCTCACATCTCTTCAAATCTTTTCCATCTTTAACTCCATATGTGACTGTCTTGTATTTTTTGAAAGAAACTAGTTTTGTACCAATTTCATGTGTGCTCTCCAAATGTATGCATATTGGTAAACGTTGCAAACCACCACATATAGCACAAGAACCTTCCAAACAAGGCATCTTATAATAAATGCAACCATCATGTCTATTACATAGCACACTTGAAATAAATTCTCTTTCCGACTTAGGAGGTGCTTGTATATTACATTCCTGCAAAACATTGTTAGTGTGCAAAGTAGAACAAATATGACAAAAAATATCATAATGCATGGAAAATTTAATATGCTTCCTACAACAACATGTGGCGCATACATGATTAATGTTAATATAAAAAGCTTTTGCCATTTCAAAAAATCTTTGAGAAAATTTTATTTGAGGAAACTTTTGAAGGAATCTTTCATAAAATTTAGTTTGAGTCATATCCAAATAGTGTTTCGCATGTGGCTTACAATTTTTAGACCCAATTTGCCTTCTAACAACATCTCTTTGGTTGGGCGATACTCTTGTGTTGTCATGCCAAAAATTTTCAATTAATGTTTTTAGTGCATCAACAACAACCTTGTCTTTGCATGGTAGTCTACCTGAGAATGCCCAAAGAGAATTATTGTTAGGTTCCTCTATTTGTTCCTGCCTCTTTAATGCTTTACTTAATGGTGTTCTACTAACGTTTAATGACTTACTTGTTTTTCTTATCAAACGATCTTTTTTTATTTTCTTGCTCATTATGGTTGATGTAATGAAACGTCAAGCAGCATTAGAATCTTTACTACGTGATTTTGAACCAATAGATTGATATGCATCAAATAGATTTCTGACAATAGTTCTTTCATTGTTACTTTCAGATGATCTTAGGCCTAGAATTTTCACTGTCTCTCTAAAATTCAAATTTTTAATCATTTGAAGAATTAATTGATATCTTGTGGCTTGATTTAAGTTTTTAAAATAGTTTTACCATATTATTTTAACCATTCCCCTACAAGTTTGTTCATTCATTTTATTGGGCATTGAGTTCAATATATTGTCAACAATGTCAATTAGATACTTTGGCTTCCTACGAATGATTCTAGGAGGTGTTAACATCAGTGCATTATGTACATTCAATTCATCAAGTAGACAAGGTGTAATATGTTCACCATTTAATTGATTATTCAATGCGGTATCTTCTTCAATTGCATTAGGTTCAAATGGTAAATTATCAAATGTTTTATCTTCAATTGTATTAGGTGCATTATATTTGTTTGGTAAATCAAATTGAGATGTTGAGGATGTTGGCATTTCAGTAGAAAGAAAGATTGTTAGCATTTCAATAAGGATATTGAGAAGGTTGTTGGAGATTATTTGATATAACTGAAAAAGGATGATAACTATCTTTATAACATTATTTTGTCATTGATGTCAAGAAATTGACTTTTTGATTCAATATGATGTTGTCATATCTTGAGAAGATTGATTTGATGAGTATTAAGTGGTTGGTAAAGGACACAGAAAGAATGTGATGAATAAGGGGAGAAATTACTTATTCAATGGGCAACTATTACCGAGTTAAACAATGATGAGATCATGATGTTTAGATTGTTTTGATATCCTACATATGTTGTTGATTGTAAGGTTAATACTATACTATGTCACCGAGCAAAAAACCTAGTTGGTAAACCCTGAGGAACCTAGTTGGTAAACCCTAAGGAACCGAGTCGATAAACCCTAAGGTTATCGATATCGGTTAATGAAGGCAAAATGTCTACCAAGTAAAGTTTAGTATTTATCGAGTTGCAACCGAGTTAAGAAAAATCGCATTGGATGAATACAAGCATTATTTAATGAAGGACAATGATGAGCTAGAGATGTATAAATGATTGGTATACCGTGCATGAAGTTTGTTAAGGATCTACGGCAATGGAAAATTAGGAGGAAGATCTACAACATAGATTGAACCGCAATAACCTAGCACAAGTTCCTAGGAAGGTATACAATTCCCTAGGCAAGGTAAAACATTTTCAGATCGAAAGATGCATTGAACCTAGTCAAGTTTGAAGATCTGATGGCCAATATTGATCATGGGAAATGTGATCAAGGAGATTGAGTGGTTAGCAATTGTTTATAAATAAGGAATTGTTGATAAACAATGTATGCGGGCAAGTGTAAGCACATGGATGCTACACAGTGATTACCAAGCACAGAAGCTTGAAGACCTGTTTGAATAATAGAGTAGAGAGCCCAGTAGAGGGACAAGATAAGTCCTATGACAAGATTGTTTTGAGAAAATAGAATCTACTTTAGCATTTTAGATGTGAAGTTTGCAGATATATTTTATTACTGTTATTTTGCAAGTGACAGAAAATCTCTTAACCGAGTGGACTTAATAGTCTTATTTGTAAACCCTCTAGCAAGGTAACATTCAAAATGAGTGTTTGAAATCCGTTGATAAGGTAACTTCTAACAAAGTGAAGATCCTAATGGATCTGAGGGAAATCCCTTAATCAGTTCACATTAGCAATGTGTTTGTAATCTTTAACAGGATTTTCTATTAACCGAGCATACTCTAGAAGAGTATATTTCTTAGTGGGTCCAAAATCCCATAGTGGTTTTTCCCTATTTGGGTTTTCTGGTGTTATATGTGTTATGATGATTATGTGTTTATGAGTTAGCATGTTTAGCAGTTTTTGGTTATATTGCTGAAGTATAAGTTACCGAGGTTGAATCTGTTGATTTATGGAAGATTAAGTTTGTATGATTCACCCCCCCCTCTCATCTTGTTAGCTATTGGCATCAGTACTTTACATTTAGTATCAGAACTTACAATTGGTATCAGAGCTTTGGACTCTGAAAGAAAAGTTTAAAGGTACTTGAGGCAAAGATCTGAAGATGTATAAAAGGGATGCACCAAAGCTAAACAAGTCAAGTTTCTCCACATGGCAGAAAAGGATGAAGCTGCATTTATCAAGAATTGGAGAATATGCAACATACTATTTGGAGAATGATTACATACCACCAAGCACCAACCCAATGACCTTGGAAGAGATAAAGGCAAAGCAAGAACACATTCAAGCTATGATTGAAATAACATCAGTATTGACTAACTCAGAGTTTAATGATCTAGAAGGTTGTAATGATGCAAAAGCAATGTGGACCAAGCCCATATCTATGTGTGGTGGTGATGAACATGTCCAAAGAGAAAAAGTAGATAGTCTAAGAGAACAACTTGAATCCATGAGAATGAATGAAGGTGAGAACATAACCCAATACAGTACAAGGTTAAAGGAGACTGTCAATCAAATAAAAGGAGTAGGAGGAACTATTGAAGAAAAGGATGTAACAATTAAGTTATTGAGAACCCTTCTACCTGCTTATGCCATTCGAGTATCTGCAATCAATGAACTAAGGTTTGTACCAAACATGCCAGATTTTTTGGATGCTACTATTGGTAAGCTACATGCATTTGAGTTAAGTAATTTTGATAACACTAGGTCTTCGGTAAATAAAGTAGAATCTGCATTCAGTTCTTTTCATATTGGTGAATATGATGATTACAATGATAGAATGAGTAAGTACTCTAAAGGAAATCAGAGTGGAGCAAGTGAAAGATTTTGCAAGAATATGAAAGAAGTGCACAAATTATATGAGGAAATCAAAAAATAAGAAGAGTTTGAAGCATTATTAGCCAGAAGGTTACCGAGAGGAAAAGGTAAGTATAAAGGAAAGCTACCTTTAACATGTTTCAATTGTGATAAAATAGGACATATGGCTTCTAACTATCCTGAAAAAGAATCTAGTGAAAAGAGAGAATACCGAGATAACAGGCAGAAAGACAACCAATACAAAGGACACCGAGACTTCAGAAGGAGAGATAGAAAGATATGCCTAGTACCTGATGAGGAATCCAACGATGATAAATCTGATGAAACTGATACAGAGGAAGTTGTTTATGTGGCTATTAAAGATGGATCAGATGAAGAAAGGTATGAATAAAAAGCCCTAATATCTCACATAAATAATAATGATTCTTGGATCATAGACAATGGATGCTCACATCACATGATAGGTGATAAACACAAGTCTGTTAAATTAGAAGACTATGATGGAGGCTATGTAAGATTTGGTAATGATGCACCATGTCTGGTGAAAGGTAAAGGCTCTATCATACTTCTTGACAATGCTAAATGTGATGATGTATACTGGGTTGAAGGTTTGAAATGCAATTTGTTGAGTGTAGCACATCTAAACAATACAAGATACTGAATAGAATTTCAAAAAGGAATTGTCAAATTTCATGACAAGCATGGAAAGTTAGCTGCTACCAGAATACAAACAAAAGGTAATTCAATTCATCTTGACTCAACTTGGAACAAGTGTCTTTATGCAAAGATATATGATACTTGGTTATGGCATAAAAGGTTTTGTCATGTAAATTTTGATAATCTGATCAAAATAAGCAAGAAGCGTCGAGTAAGAGGTCTACCGAGTCTGGAAAAACCTGAGAATGCTATGTGCTGAGGATGCCAGATGGGTAAGATGACAAGATCAAGCTTTACAAGTAAGTCCTACACTTCTAAAGGAATTTTAGATCTTGTACACACTAATCTTTGTGGTCACATGAAAGTTTAAAGTTATTATGGTGATAAATATTTCATATTATTTGTGGATGATGTCAGTTATGTTTTTAAAAGAAAAATCAGAAGCTTTTCAAATGTTCAAATGGTACAAGGCAAGAGTTGAAAATGAAATAGGAAGACAACTAAAATGTCTTAGATCTGATAGAGGAGAGTTCACTTCTGATGAATTTAACTTATTTTGCAATGATCATGGTATAAAAAGGCAAGTGTCTACACCAAGAACACCTCAATAAAATGGGATAGCTGAGAGAAGAAACAGATCAATTGTAGATTGTGCCAGAACCTTGATGATAGAAAAGAGGGTACCTCAAACATTTTGGAGAGAAGCAATCAACATTGTAGTTTACACCCTCAACTGAGTACAACTGAAGAAAGGAACTATGAAGACACCATATGAGATTTGGTATGACAAGAAACCTAATGTAAGTTATTTTAAAATCTTTGGAAGTAGATGCCATGTTCACAAAGATGACGAAAATGGAAAGTTTGATCAGAAAAGTGAAGAAGGAACATTTCTTGGTTATTCTTCTAGAAGTAAAGCATTTAAATGTCTGATCAAATCATCTAACAAAATAGTAGAAAGTGCAAATGTTAAAATTGATGAATTTGTAGAAAGAAATGATGAAGGAAATTCCAAAGAACCAGAAGATTATGAACAATTTGTTTATGTTCAACCGAGAAGTCCTATCGAGAAAGCTACTGAAGAAAATGAAGATAATGTCCAATTACCGAGTGATGAATAAGATCATATAGAGCCTACCGAGCCTATATTAGCCAAATATGTTAGAAGACATCATGCATCAAGTCAGATTATAAGAGATAAGGATGATCCATTAATGACAAGGAATAAACTGAGATAGAACACATGTCTGATATCTGAATTTGAACTGAGAATAGTAAAAGAGGCATTTAATAGTGAAGATTGGGTAAATGCTATGACAGAAGAGATTGATCAAATCAAGAAGAATGACACATGGACACTAATCCCAAGACCGAAGGATAGAAATGTAATCGGTACAAAGTGGATTTTCAGAAACAAGCTAAATGAAAAAGGTGAGGTCATTCGAAACAAAGCAAGACTAGTTTGCAAAGGTTATTCTCAAGAAGAAGGAATAGATTATGGTGAGACTTTTGCACCTATGGCTAGACTTGAGGGAGTAAGAACATTGTTGGCATATGCTGCTTTCAAAAATTTCAAGGTATATCAAATGGATGTTAAATCTACATTTTTGAATGGTATACTAGAAGAAGAAGTTTACATTGAACAGCCTGAAGGATTTGTTGAAAGCAAGAGTAAAGATCAGCTATGCAAACTGAACGAAGCTTTATATGGTCTGAAACAAGCACCTAGAGCATGGTATGAGAGACTGCACTCTTATTTGATCAAGATTGGTCTTATAAGGACAAGTGAAAACAACAACATGTACATGAAGAGTGATGTGGACAATGGAATACTGATGTCAACCATATTTGTTGATGATATTATTTTTTGTGGAAATGACTCTCTATGCAAAAATTGGTAATGAAATGTGCAAAGAATTTGAGATGTCATTAATTGGTGAGATAAAGTATTTTATAGGTTTACAGATAGTGCAAATGAAAGATGAGATTTTCATTACTCAATCCAAGTACATAAAGGAAATCTTGAAGAAATTTGGAATGGAGGATTCTAAACCTGTAAGTACTCCTATGACTACTAACTGTAAACTATCAAAGAATGATGAATCTGCATCTGTTGATGAGACACTTTACTGATCTATGATTGGAAAGTTGCAATATGTTGTGCATAGTAGACCGGATATAGCACATGCAGTAGGTATTGTTGCAAGATTCTCTGCAGATCCCAAGGAAACCCATATGACAACAATCAAGAGAATTTTCAGATACCTGAGAGGCACTGAAGATTATGGCTTAGTATATGAAAAGAGGAATGATTTTGATTTAAAAGTTTATACTAGTGCTGATTGGGCAAGCAACATAGATGATAGGAAAAGCACAAGTGGTGGAGCTTTCTTTTTGGGAGAAAGACTAGTAAGTTGGCTTAGCAAGAAACAAGGATGTATTTCACAGTCAACAATAGAAGCTGAATATGTTGTTGCAGCATTGAATTGTACCAATATAGCATGGATCAAACAACTGATGGAAGGTATAAATGAGAAAGTTACCGAGCTAGTAACTATATTATGTGATAATACTAGTGCCATTAACATTTCAAAGAATCTGGTAATGCACTTTAAGACAAAACATATCTCTATAAAGTATCATTATCTCAGAGAAGAAGTTCAAGAAAAGAAAGTTGTGTTGGAATATATCAGCTCAAAGGAGCAATTAGAAGACATCTTCACAAAACCATTGCTAAGGGACACTTTTGAGTATCTCAGAAGCAAGTTAGGGGTCCTACCCCTATCTTCTACTCACTGACAGAGTTCAGTGAAAGCATCAATTTGATGAATCTAAAGAATATTATGTGTGGATTGATGCTGATTTATGCACTTAAAAGGTTTTCTAAAGGTGTACAGGAAATAGTGAATAGAGACAAGTTGCTCTGGTTGAGACTGAGATGATACATAGCAAGGCAAATCACTTCACAAGGGAAGAAATTATGATTTAGTTCTTTTACTTTTTGGTATTGTTGTCAAATGGGGAGAAGACTAAATGGTTAACTGAATGGTAAAGCCCTCAATGAAGAAGATAACAGAAGAATAATGATAGGGGGAGAAGACTAAATGCAAGACAATAGCTCAGAAGCCTAATGACAAAGGGAGAAGACTTTAGAAGATTTTAATAGCTCAAGGATAATAGGAGAAGTCTAATAACAATCTGAATCCGAATCAATTTGAATATCTTGTTGGTATTACCATTTAAAAGTTGGTTTTGCCATCAATGCCAAAGGGGGCGATTGTTGGCATTTTAGTAGAAAGAAAGATTGTTAGCATTTCAATAAGGATATTGAGAAGGTTGTTGGAGATTATTTGATATAACTGAAAAAGGATGATAACTATCTTTATAAAATTATTTTGTCATTGATGTCAAGAAATTGATTTTCTAATTCAATATGATGTTGCCATATCTTGAGAAGATTGATTTGATGAGTATTAAGTGGTCAGTAAAAGACACAGAAAGAATGTGATGAATAAGGCGAGAAATTAGTTATTCAATGGGCAACTATTACTGAGCTAGACAATGATGAGATCATGATGTTTAGATTGTTTTGATATCCTACATATGTTGTTGATTGTAAGGTTAATACTATACTATATCACCAAGCAAAGAACCTAGTCGGTAAACCCTAAGGTTATCGATATCGGTTAATGAAGGCGGAATGTCTACCAAGTAAAGTTTAGTATTTACCGAGTTGCAACCGAGTTATGAGAGATCGCATTGGATGAATACAAGCATTATTTAATGAAGGACAATGATGAGATGGAGATGTGTAAATGATTGGTATGCCACACATGAAGTTTTTTAAGGATCTACGGCAATGGAAAATCAGGAGGAAGATCGACAGTGCAGATTGAACTGCAATAACCTAGCACAAGTTCCTAGGAAGGTATACAACTCCCTAGGCAAGGTAAAATGTTTTTAGATTGAAAGATGCATTGAACCTAGTCAAGTTTGAAGATCTAATGGCCAATATTGATAATGGGAAATGTGATCAAGGAGATTCAATAGTTAGCAATTGTTTATAAATAAGGAATTATTGATAAACAATGTATGCAGGCAAGTGTAAGCACAGGGATGCTACACAGTGATTACCGAGCACAAAAGCTTGAAGACCTATTTGAATAATAGAGTAGAGAGCCTAGCAAAGGGACAAGATAAGTCCTATGACAAGATTGTTTTGAGCAAACAGAATCTACTTTAGCATTTTAGATGTGAAGTTGTAGATATATTTTATTACTATTATTTTGCAAGTGACAAAAAATCTCTTAACCGAGTGGACTTAACAGTCTTATTTGTAAACCCTCTAGCAAGGTAACATTCTAAATGAGTGTTTGAAATCTGTTGACAAGGTCACTTCTAACAAAGTGAAGATCCTAACAGATCTAAGGGAAATCCCTTAACCGAGTCACATCTAGCAATGTGTTTGTAATCTTTAACATGATTTTCTTTTAACCGAGCATACTCTAGAAGAGTATATTTCTTAGTGGGTCTGAAATACCATAGTGGTTTTTCCCTATTTGTGTTTCCATGTTAAATCTGGTGTTATATGGTTTATGATGATTATGTGTTTAGGAGTTAGCATGTTTAGCAGTTTTTGGTTATATTGCTGAAGTATAAGTTATCGAGGTTGAATCTGTTGATTTTATGGAAGATTAAGTTTGTATGATTCACCCCCCCCTCTCATCTTGTTAGCTATTGGCATCAGTACTTTACATTTAGTATCAAAACTTACAGAGGATGACATACCTTCTTCTCCCATTGTTCTTATGTCACACAATTTCTTCATATGTTGCCTTTATCTTTCCTTTTGAACCTCTCATTGTTCCATCGTTCCTCGCTTGTTCTTTCCCATGGTTGATATTGGTTGACCTAAATAGAATCATATTACATATATATGTAAAGAAAAGTTCATAAATAAACAAATAACCATAAATATGCATCTTATCACTATTTTTTGGAATCAAACTATTAAACAATCACAATTCAATCATTTGAAACCAAGCAAAAACAAAAAACTAATAAAAACAACAATTCAATCATTTGAAATCATGCAAAACCAAAAAATTCACTTACTTTTATATATACAATAGTGATAGAAGTGCAGACATAGTTCCAGTGGGGCCTTCAACGACCTCAAAAATGTCTTTTGAGGCTGTTGAGGATCTTGGGAAACTAAAACTATGTCTATAAACCACATACGCGTTGTTAGACCATAAAATGTTGACAAGTCCTACGGTATTCTTTTTTTCCCATTCTAGATTGATAAGTAGCACGTACGCACTACTAAGCCTAAAAAATGTTATCATAGGGTAATGAATAATGGGAATAGTACCCCGTACGCACTTATGAGTAATAAGTACCGCGTACACGTCCTTTGCCTTAAAAAGTTATGGCAGGATAGTGAACTAATAGTTTTAGTACCCCGTATGCGCTATTGGTAGTAGAAAAGATGTGAATTTGGGAGAGAGGGAGAGAAGATGGAGAGGGAGAGAGAGGGATAGGGAGAGAGAGGGAGAGGGAGGGAGAGAGAGGGAGAGGGAGAGAGGGAGAGAGAGAGAGAGGGGGTAAGGAAGGTAGAGAGAGGGAGAGAGGTAGAGGGGGGGAGAGAGAGAGAGAGAGAGAGAGAGAGAGAGAGAGAGAGAGAGAGAGAGAGAGAGAGAGAGAGAGAGAGAGAGAGAGAGAGAGAGAGAGAGAGAGAGAAGGATGGAGAGGAAGAGAGGGAGAGAGAGAGATGGGGGAGGGAAGGTAGAGAGAGGGAGAGGGAGGGAGAGAGGGAGAGAAGAGGGGGGAGGGTGGGAGAGAAGAAGGGGTATGGAGGAAGGGAGAGAGAGAGAGAGAGAGAGAGAGAGAGAGAGAGAGAGAGAGGAGAGAGAGAGAGAGACAGAGACAGAGACAGAGAAGAGGGGGGTGGGAGAGAAGAAGGGATATGGAGGAAGGGAGAGGGAGAGAGGGAAGGAGGGAGAGGGAGAGAGAGGCAGAGAAGAGGGAGAGAAGAGGGGGGAAGGGAGAGAGAGGGAGAGAAGTAGAGGGAGGGAGAGGGAGAGAGAGAGAGAGAGAGAGAGAGAGAGAGAGAGAGAGAGAGAGAGAGAGAGAGAGAGAGAGGAGGGAGAGGGAGGGAGAGGAGAGAGAGAGGGAGAGAAGAGAGAGGGGGGAGAGAGAGAGAGAGAGAGAGAGAGAGAGAGAGAGAGAGAGAGAAGAGGGGGTGGGAGAGAAGAAGGGATATGGAGGAAGGAGAGGGAGAGAGGGAAGGAGGGAGAGGGAGAGAGAGGCAGAGAAGAGGGAGAGAAGAGGGGGGAAGGGAGAGAGAGGGAGAGAGGTAGAGGGAGAGAGAGAGAGAGAGAGAGAGAGAGAGAGAGAGAGAGAGAGAGAGAGGGGAGGGAGGGAGAGGGAGGGAGAGGAGAGAGAGAGGGAGAGAAGAGAGAGGGGGGAGAGAGAGGGAGAGAGAGAGGGGAGAGGGGAGAGAGGGAGAGAAGGAGAGAAGAGGGGGGAAGGAAGAGGTAGAGGGAAGGGAGGGAGGGAGAAAGAGGGGGAGGGAGGGAGAGAGAGGGAGAGAGGTAGAGGGAGGGAGAGAGAGAGATAGGAAGGAGGGAGAGGAGATAGGGAAGGAGGGAGAGAGAGAGAGAGAGAGGAGAGAGAGAGAGAGAGAGGAGAGAGAGAGAGGATGAGAGAGAGAGAGAGAGAGAGGAGAGAGAGAGAAGGATGGAGAGGGAAGGATGGAGAGGGAGAGAGAGGGGGAGATAGAGAGTAGGGGGGAGGGAAGGTAGAGAGAGGGAGAGAGGTAAGGGAGGGAGAGAGGGAGAGAAGAGGGGAAGGTGGGTGGGAGAGAATAAGGGGTATGGAGGAAGGGAAGAGAGGAGTAGAG